>NC_039490.1:2974127-3648421 GCF_003590095.1 Trichoplusia ni
CATTTTATATACCTACTAGCTTTCCTGCGAACTTCGTATCGCTTCGAGTCGATAATAGCATTGCAGGACAAAAATACCAGAATAAATTAGTTGCTTATGCCGATCGCTTCATTTTTGCAAGATCGAAACCACCTTCACATAGTCATTTCAGCTGCTACTGTGACTTCTTCTGGCCTCATGTACTATTATTATTACTTGCTCTTATGCTATCACTCTGATGAACTATTCATATTCTTCTGCTACAGAAAATTATTATTTTTACATATATTGTCAGCTGAGCTAAACTCAGCGGGCTTTTAGGCACACTTCAAAACTCTTCTCAAAACACTCCAGTACCTTTTAATTTAATATTTGATAAAGCACATGGTCTACAAATAACACAATGATAACAAAACTTTTTTTTAATTTGATTGCAGCGCTAACTGTCCGGACAGACTAAAAATTAAAATTCTAATATTATTTAAAATTTGACACTGCAACTTTGACTGTGAATTGACTTTGACACCGTCTGTCGGATCCAATGTAAAACATTCCAGAATCCACAACTACTAATAAATTAATATTTAATTAAAAAAACATTGTCCAGCGGACAAAATTGTGAATCTAAACTATACCCAGATCCCCTTGAACACACACCAAAAATTTCATCAAAATCGGTCCAGTCGTTTGAGAGAAGTTCAGTGACATACACGCTCACAGAAGAATTATATATATAAAGATATACCATGATTGACATTTCAATTTCCTTTTTACGATTTTTTATGCAATTACAACTTATAATCAACTTATCTATACACTTAGGTCGACTAACTTAGAATAGAACGATACTGAACACATGGCTATTTGAATGTGCTTGTAAAAACTATAGACAGATAACAAATGACCAGATTCGGGATCACCCTTTTAATTTCTAACAAATCAAATATAATCTTATAGTAGTACCATTAAATCACTCCAACTGCAGACTTGGAGTGACACGTGACCGACGCACAATGGGCCGACTTAAAGCCTCGTGCGGAAAAAGGAGCCTCATCACTCCAATAATAAAATAGAATAAAAACAAAGTGTATGGTGAATAGCGGTTCGAAGTCCAATTTGTCAATTGACCAAACAATATTCAAATTGTCATCAATTTGATATGTAAGTTGGTATTCCAACAACGCAATACGTCAGAAAATATTAATTAATTAATTTGTCATCCGTGAGTCTAAAATCTTTACTCAGAAAGTTCAAGTAGCGTTGAAGAGTGCATGATGAATTTCTATGGATTGTCTACACCGGCCGAATGCGTTGAGAAATTGCATGACGCTTCAGAGTTAGTCAGTAAGGGTCTGACACTAGCCGCTTTCCCCCCGAGGAAGTGGGTATGGGTGGGGATAAGGACTCCCCTTTTTGTCAAACTAAAAAACAGCTCAATAATCAGGACTAATCTCTTCTTCATCACATGAACTTTGATGTCTATCATTACGCTATGTTATGAATGTAAAAATAGAATGCGTGAACGTTTATTTTTTTAAATACTGAAAAGGATTAATATTGTGTTAATTAAAGGATATGAAGAGGAGAGCTGAAGATCGAGCTCAGTGGCGTGCCTCAGGAGAGATCTATGTCCAACCGTGGACTGCGATGGATTTATAAGATTACATCGACTAGTTACGTAATGCCGCCCTACTGCAACCAGCTGCTTAACTATGAGATTTTTATAAATTAAAAATTAGTCATGAGCCAACATGGTAAAATGATAAGAGAACTTGATGATCTCAAAGTGCGGATGAGACCATCAATGATACATAAATAAAGTTAAATAAAGCCTGAGCCCTAACATTGGACTTAATAAATATTAAATTATACTTATTAATAATATTCTTACATTTAATATTTATGTATATGTATAGGTACCTACGTTGTATATCTATTACAGGACAAAAGTTATATTTAACAAACTATTCATATTGCAAATAAATCAATGACATACATTTTATAGCAATTATCTTTTGTTTATAGAGATTTTGTACCATACTAATCATGAGCTGACGCGGCGGGGTCGCGAGTCCACCGCGTTGCATCATTTAATAACGATACTAATGCCAGAGATGAGGTTTCGATCACAACATAAAAATGGTTTTCATGACGCACATAACTCTAAATATTTATACAGTTTCCTTCCATGCACTGAATCCATCCATGCATTGTGCTATTGTTTTTCTATACATTTTGCTATTGTAAAGCATAAATATCTCTTTGTGACTATAAATATACGAGTCACACAGGACCTACATGCGTCAACAGATAAACAAAAAGCACTAAGAATAACTTTAACCTCATTATTATTCTCTCGAATCATTTTCAGATAAAAGTGAGGCTAAAATTCTCTTTTAGAAGCCTGCATTAAAACTGTTGGCAAAAGCTTGATGTCAATGGATCCAAACATGAGCACGCTCCGACAGAATATGATAGGTACTCATCTTCATTGTATAGCATGACAAAAATTATAATTGGGAGATTCGAATTTGCGTATCATAAATCTAAAGACTTTAAGTTGCAGGTATGTGTCAGGATCAGAAACCAAAGGCTGCAGAGCTTTGAGACTCCGATCATCACAAAACATTCGATATGACAGGAGGTTGTAATCAACCTTCTCTTCAACCAAGATCTAATCTTCTCTCGATGAACCAAAGCATTCCTTGAAGAGGTGGAATCCTTCTCCAGTCTTGAATCTTCTAGTACAATGGACCTCGTCCATCAATAAATTACTGTAAATAATAAGCAACGCCCTGATCACTTTTTAGCAGGCTGTGAGTAGTAAGTTATACAACAGCACGCAATCTTTCCGTTTGATTCTAAACTAAACATACATATGAACAAGGTATACCTAATGATTTAAGGCTGGTATATAAAATCAAGTTACAAAAATAATACTAAATAGAAAATGCGGCAATCTACGCTGACAACGGATGACTGGTATAATTAGTATAAATTCGAGGAAAATATATGAATTTACTTTAGTCAGGCCTGGGAATATCACACGGATGGTGCTATTTCTCCTTGCATTCAGTTAACCACATGAAAATGAGGGTCCAAAAGTATCCCTTCGCGATACTCTTGATATTCGCATATGTCTTCAAGGCGTCATGCATGGGCAACAGCAGTTTAACCTTCGCTATTGACGACACAAGCTCAATGGGAGATGACATCGACGAAGTTAAAAGCAGTGCTAATAGGATTTTAGATATAGTGTTTAATGAAAAGTCTAGTGTCATTGATAATATGGTCCTCGTGTCAATTAACGATCCAAGTAAGTATCCGATTTATTATATTTAAAAATACCAAAAAATGCAAAGCAATGGTGCTTTGCACAACATCTAACAAAATCAATCACAAACTCCAATCATAAGTTATCTCATTTTTATCATATTTATCCGAAAGAACATGCTATGCTTTCAAATCATTGGCAATGAATAAGTCCAAAATAACAGGACTTTTATTAAGTGACTCTAGAACTAAACTGGTAAGGTAGAAAAAAAAATTTGAACAGCTTTTCACATGTTCGAAAACTTATTACCAGTTTATTAAAAAAAAAATGAGCTCGGATAGATAATTAGTGAATGGAAAATGTATAATTTGAACTGGTAAGGAGGCGAAGCTTTCGTATAAAAAAAGAAGGTAAAATGTGAAGTTGAGAAATGTAAATTATAATATAATTGGAAATCTTTTAATAATGGAAAATAACAACTATTTTTTAGACTTCCACAATCATTCAAAAATTAAAATAGTCAAGGCATTTCTGTTTCTAACAGTACTTGTTTTGTTTATAGATCCTGTAGTGAGAGAAAACACCAAAGATCGCGATAGATTCCAGCAAGCACTAGACGCTCTGCAACCCCACGACGACATCATACCCAATGATTGTCCAGAAACCATCCATGGAAGGAACTCTGCTTGCTTTACAGACGAGTCACTCTGACTCTTACATTTACGTATTCACTAATGCCTCGGCTAAAGATTATCCTTTAGCAAGACAAGTTATGGAAATGTGCCAACGGAAACAAAGTCAGGTAAATTTGAAACCAGCATTTTTTTTGCTCTGGTTCAGATTTCAGATTACGTGGATGCCCATAAAGAATGTACTTTTGCTTATTATACATTCTTGATTAATATACAAACTAAGATTCAGACTACTACAATCATGTTAACGTTGTTAAATTGGACCTATCTCATTTTATAACCTTTTATCAGAACTTTTTTAAATAGCACAACATAAAGAATTAACAGCTATCATATTTCATCAAATCCTTAACCTACATAATTGTATTTTTCAGGTTAATTTCATTTTAACGGGTTACTGTCATCGGTATCCTAAGAATGGATTTAAAGTCTTCTATGACATAGCAGCGGCTTGTTCCGGACTTGCTTTTCACGTTGGATCAAACTCACTTAATCCGGTAATATATTTCGTTATTATTATAAGGTTTGTCTCAACGACAGTTAATATTCGGAGCCTTTAGGACGAATGATGTCTGAGAAGCGTTTAAATATTTTAGTGCTATCGAAGAATTGTAGTTGACTAAAGAAGTTCGCTAATTCTACGACTCCTCGACAACCGTAACGTAAAACTACTTGTTAGTAGATGTATGATATGTCGGAATAGGCTTTTCAGGTTTTCATCTTCTCCTAAAGTAATTATCCTGTAACAAGCTCTTACTCACTTATCGTCTGAAATACCCACTTCACACTTGTATCCGTAGTAGACTTTACATATTATTTCAACGTATAACATCAAAAATTATGTTAAAGGTGATCAAGACAATTGAAGAAACAATAAACGGCAACCAGACTGTGATGGTCACCACGACAGTCCCACCCTCAGTTTCTACTAACATTCCAGTAAGTAAACACATCACATTAAAGTCACCTTTTAAGATCAACTTTCATCAAAATTTCCAATTTAATTAAAATCTAAAAATTTGCACCAAGGAAACCAAAGAACAGCTGATTTAAAAACCCCTAAAAATGTTCTTAATATTCTCATATGAAAGTGCATGGCACTATCTGACTGTAGTAACAGCTCGCAGCACAAGCGCATTGAAATTTGGAAGCCCAATATTTTATAAAACTTTAACTGAATTTTTCGTTCTTATTTGGCACATTTGAGATTTATCTCATTTTTTTAGTTTACTATTGACGACCATACGGAATACGCTATTGTGTATGTATCTGGCTATGACGTCTCACTTACAATATGGGGTGCACCAGCAATTCAACAAGACATCATGAGGAATTACTATGGAATTGTAAGTTATTTTATTTACACTTTTATATATAATATATCCAGGATTAGCTGTGAGGTATCGACGCCAAGCCTACTGCGATCTGTGAGACATGTCGCGATTTCGATTCCCACGTCGGACGATCATTCGTGTGATCCGCGAATGCTTGTTCTGGGTCTGGGTGGTTTACAAACCTACCCCGCGGCACAGGGATCCTAAATCGTGAGCCGGGGAAACTTTTCATTTAAGAAAAAAATCATGTCACTACATGTCCAACCTTTGCCAAGTGCAAACTTATATATCGAAATGTTACAGGTAGTCAAAGTTACTAAAAATACCGCTGCCGGTAATTTCATAGCGACTGTGTGGGGTGCCTTTTCTACATCAGTAATATAGTCGGCAGAACCGACTTTCTCTTTAGCCATGGTTTCTCTGAGTTAGTACCAAAGTCACTGGCCGATACTACGCCACAGCCAATCGCAAGTAAGTGTAGCTATTATTACTTACTATTATTATTGTCAATAGTATCAGGTTGACCTTTACGATATTTGTATTTGTAAAACAAAGCCCTAACGTTCCTTAAGCTACTCTTCTTTATTTACTACGGTACTTTCGAAAAGTGAATTCAAGGGCAAGAGTCAGCAGAAAGATGCTTCTCTCGGTGACTAGCCGGATTGCTTTTATCAACGACAGTGACTCAAATTTGCCGCACTTACACAAAAATAAACAATATTTTAGAGGCTAGAAACAAAATTTAAAATATTGAATTTTCAGATACGAACGTCTACCTTTCAATATCAATTAACGATCCAAAACACTTAGTAAATATAACATCAGCTCATATTTTGAAAAAAAGTTCCAGCGGAGTCTACGAAAAAATAATACGAACACTACCTCTGACAGAAATTTCCAAAGATTTTTACATAACACAGCCGCTCGTAGAGCCTTCGGAAAAATTTCAAATTTTAGTAAGTAAAAATTAATATCCTACAATAGCTAATCTATTACAATAATATCAATGAAATATCAAAGATCCCACAACCAACAGCCCTTTTGGTGGTTGTTTTGTAGCAAGTGAAGACCTTAATTATTCAGTTCACATTTTAGGATACTTTTTACTCTCTGTCTTTATTTGACTGGAGGCTAGACCTCTTTAAACATTTGCCTAAAGCAGACAATGTCTGCGTGCAGGCAACATACCTCATTAAGTTTAAAGTACTGTACTAAACACCTGTTATTGTAGGTGGAGGGAATCGTAATTTCTACAGGTAAGACTATCAGAAGGATGTCAAAAATTCCCATCACACCTCAAAAAACCGATTAAAGGTAAGTTTAAGCATATTTTAATTGCCACGTACACATTTACGTCATTTACATGCACATACAACCAGTTCTTTGTATCTAGTATCTTATCTTTTATTTTTTAAATCAGTAGAGATAGACACTATGAAGCCAGTTACTAAAATAGAAGAAGGTCAAAAGACAGAAGTAGAATATGATGGTACAGTGAAATTAACTTGCAAGGTATCCGGCTACCCAAAACCCACAATTACTTGGATGAACGCCGAGGGAACTGTAGTTAAATCTGTGGTGAGTAGAATATAAAGCCGTCACTGGTGGCAGTCAATTTATGTATCTTATCAATCGCATTTAAATTTATTTAATTTATGCTACCTATTCACCATGTCAGGGCCCCGATTTTGCTATTTTACAATGCCTGATGAATGAATGGCAATTGGATTAAATTTGATTGATTGATTGAAATTCTCTTAAGCATTTTGCCAATACAATAACTGAAAGTTAATTGTATTGACCTTGAGTATACTGTACTGCACTGAATTTCCAATTATTGTGAAGAAAAATGCTTAATAGAATACGAAAATTGTCATTTTAAGCCAAATTTCATTCATTCATCGGCCGTTGTAAATAGCAGAATTGGGGCCCTGTAAACCCTCCATTCATTCCTATTTTTTTAATGGATAATTGTTCCCAGTTTTGTGTATAATATAATTATTTTCCATTCCAGAGTTCGATCCTGCAAGTACCTTACGACTACATTAGTTACGTAACAATTTCTCACGTGATGAAAGCTGACAAATATAAATGCTATGCCAAAAACAGCATTGGAAGTGATGCAACAATAATTGATGTCGCTGTTAAAGATCCTTTTGAAGTAAAGTCAGTGCCCAAAGGTAAATTTAAAAGTGATATTATTGCTATGGATGTGGAAACTGATGCATTTTCTAAAAAAGTATATAGATACATACTCTTGAAATGATGGACACCACTTCAGTTTAAACAAAGTTTATGAAATGATGGAAAAATTTAACTGTTACATAATTAACCTGTGTTATAAACGCTTACAGCCCTATGTGTCGTTTTCATGATGGCAAAAGTTTTGTTTTAAGATCTAAGCCTATTGAATCAATAACCTTGTTATGATATGTTAATGTTCAGGTACAACTGGAGTATTTTACGGTTCTGAAGGCATCATTACATGTGACATAAGATCAAAACACCGGATGAATATCCGATGGTACTACGCAGACGAAATCACTCGAGTAGACAGAGAAATCTCCTCATCTGATGCATACCAGATCTCTACTGACAGCAAACAACTAAAAATTATGAAAATGAATTTGAGTTTGGTCGGAAAGTATACTTGCAAAGCAACTTTACAGAATCACGGAGATGTTCAGAAGACTTTCAGCACTAGAGTAACAGCAGATGGTGTTGGTATGTAGTATTAAAATAAAATCTGGTAAACAATAACACAAAACTGTATAGCTTTAAATTAATCAATGATTTTCTCACTTTAGTGGCTCCAGAAGTTTCGGGAGAAAATAGTAAGAAAGCTACAAAAGGTTCTGCTGCTGTTATCAACTGCAGGTAAGTTTGAATAGAATTGTAGAAAACAGCATACTGAACGAGCTTTCTATTAATCAATTCAATTTTCAGTGTCAAAGGATTACCAAAACCAAAAATTTCTTGGAAATTTAAGGGATTAACTGCTAAAAACTTAGTGAATTTGTCGGGCACTAATAGTGAGTTTCATATTCCGAGAGTAGAAGAGAAACATGCAGGAAACTACAAGTGCGTAGCAGTCAACGACATCGGTAGTGATTCACACGTGACCACACTTATTGTTCAAGGTAAAATAAATACAATACATCGAATTTCGTTTGTAAATAGAAAATTTTAAATAAACGATATAAATTTTATTTTTGATTGCTCAACAGACCCACCAAAAATAACCACAGTACATACAGCAGTTTACAAAAGCAATGAAGGAACTGCTCTTTTGAAATTGCCATGTGATGCCACCGGCAATCCCAAGCCGGCTATCATTTGGAAGAGAAATGGTGCAACTATAACTCCAAGTAAGAAATGAAAACCAAAATACACATCGCTAGGCAAATCCGGGCAATTGTGAGCCTGAATTTTTGAATTTCTTTCCTATGCGAGAGGCAAAACAAATACTTAGGTTCATCCTTCCTTCATCGAGGAAAAGCCTTACATTACAGCAAAGAACCTTGGCTATGCGCTAGCCATGTGAAACTTAGGCTAGTAGCATTAATAATAGTAGCACCCGCTCGATACAGACCTTTAATCGTAACAAAAATGAAACGCCCAAGACATACTGTCCTTCAAGAAGCTTTTCATGTAGCCATCATATTCATTCGCTTATTCCTCAAGGTCCTCTTAACGACTACCTAAAAGCCAGGAACGAATACTTTTAGTTCTTATGTCTGTTAAAACAATACAATACTTATTTAGATTGACAAAACTTGCAAAGAATAATCTTAAACATGAGGTGATGTTTCCAGATTCGAAGTATTCAATAGAAGCAGGAACGCTTATAATCAAAGACATTATAGTAGAAGACACTGGGTCTTATACTTGTGAAGCGAAGAATGAAGTGGGTGCAACGAGCGCAACGTTTAAAACAATGATCCTTCGTAAGTGAACCAATTAAACAAATAATGATTAAATTATAAGTTATTGTTATTACAGTATTAAATGAATTATTAACAAGTTCGTTTTTTGTAAATATTCTTCCTTATTTTATCCACTTCAAATAAGTAAACAAGCTTTAGGTCTGAACTCTAATGATATAGAATAATTAATGTTAGTATTGAATTGTTTTAACTGATTCCTTTAATTTTAGAATTTCCTAAAGTATCTGGAGTTGCTGCTAAAAAAGTAAGACTAGGAATTTCGGACACTATTGCGTGCAAGTAAGTATATTTTTATGTCGACATGAAATTATTGCTAAATAATTAAGATATTAAAGCAAATACATTTTAAAGATTCTTCTAAAATTATTATTTTCTTTCAGAATTGTCAACGGAATATCAACACCAAATATAACTTGGCAAGTCATGACAGATTCTGCAACAAAATACGACCCTCTCATAGTCTCAATAGAAATTCAAATAGACTCACAACTTGCAGGCGTCAGTGTGCTAAAAATATTAAATATAACAGATAAACACGCCGGATCATATAAATGTGTGGCAACGAATGAATTAGGAGCTAACGAACACGTCACTACCCTGATTGTGGAATGTAAGTTAATGTGTTCAGTTTAGAAACCAAATTCTTCTGTAGTCAACAAACTTACAATAGCATGTCTAATTTACATAATGAGGCTCAGGTGAAAAACGGTAGAATGGCTAAAAGAGATCGTAAGATGATGGAAGTAATAACAATATCCGCTTCGCAGTGGCAAGGGATCAGGTTGATGAACATGTTATAGCAATCATGGACGAAATTGAGCTTTTGCTCTGTATTTCTAATTATTAGGCTAAAAAAATCTCTTTTTCTTTTGTAGCTCCACCTACAATAATTTCAAGCAATGCAGTTTACAACGGTGTTGAAGGCGATCTTGCCTTGAGGATTCCATGTAATACCACTGGTAATCCAAAGCCAACCATAACTTGGAAGGTCGACGGAACTATTATAATACCAGGTAAGTAACAAAGCAAATACTAGTAATAACCTGGGATAGCAAGCCTTTACACTATCTATATAACTTAAAAGACTTAAAAAAATCCTGGATTTTTTAAATCTTTTCTTCGTTATTTCTTTCAAACTAATGGGTTTAGTGCTCAACATTTGCTTATACATAATTATGGCTCAACAATATTTTTCCAAACCAGACTGGCCATTTTTTAACCTCAGACGAGAAGAAAATAAGTTTTATGAGTATGTGTTTACCGATTTCGCTTTTAGATATGTTGTGTAAAAATCGTTTCTGCCATTTGAAGGTCATGAGCTTTTTTCCATGAGGAATGATTTAAATTTGAGAGTTGAGTGTCTTTGGAACCATAGCTCTTAACGGGAAAACCGATTTAGATGTGGTTTTATTTCTTCGGGAACTTATTTCATATTTATGTAACATCATTCGATGACCTGAAGAAAGGCCAAATCGCAGAAATGATTATTCCGCAACCACAATAAATTTTATTTCAGACACTAAGTATGCCATTGAAGATGGAGCTCTAGTTATATTTAGTCCGATGCAAACCGACAGTAAAACATACGCCTGTGAAGCTAAAAATTATCTTGGAACTGTAACTGCTGTTTCCCAAGCACAAATTGATGGTGAGATTTAACTATATTTATAAACCCGTAATCTGTAAACATCACAAAAACTTAATATATGTATAATTACATGACTGTGGCACCCATGAGATTATACAAACATTATAGTTTTGCCTATAATCTAAAACTGGTTTTTTTCGTTTCAGAGTATGTTGGATATGGTGATAAATATATAGTGTACATAAAGGAAGGCGAAAACAGAAAACTTGAATGCGACGGATATAACTCCAAATCTCAGACGGTTAGGTGGCTAGTCGTAAGTTGTACTTATAATTATTTTGTATTCTAGAGTTTCTTTTCACCTATAGTCAATAAAATTGGAAAAAAAAATTGTTGATATTTACAGGAAGACGTTGATTTGAAATTAAAAGAACCATTCGTATATTTCGAAAAAGCCTCCGTTGACAAAGATGGTAACTACACGTGTCGCGTAAGTGATAAGCATGGCAATACATACACACATACCTATGTTGTCGATGTTGGTCGTGAACCGAAATTTAAGTACGAAAATCTTCAAATCGTCGACTGGGGAGGTGATGTCAAAAATGTGCTGTCAAACTGTGATAGTGAAGCAAAACCATGGGCAAGTGTGAGTATGACGCCTATATTAAGACAGGGCTTGAAACAAAAAACAGGATTTTTAATCTTATTTACCTAAACACATTTTAGGTAACATGGTATTTCAACGGGAAAATGTTAAGTGACCAAGACTTGAAACAATTGGAAGACCATTTTAAATGGGGACGGTATTCCTGCAATGTTTCCAATGTCCATGGGTCAATACAGAGAAGTTTTGAGGTCGCGTCACCAGGTACCTACATCCAATCTTTTAAAACATGTTTTGTTAATTAATCAACTTTTTGTCGCTCGTCAATCACTACTAATTTTATTATTATTACTATTCACCACACTTAAGGAAGATATTACCCAATTACTGACACAGAACACAGAACTCCATCCGCTGCAACAAATCATGCATTGAAATTATTATTTTTTTCAGAATGCTACATTAACAAGAATTTCAAATACAGCGAAGACATGCCATTGATTCTTAATAATGACCTTACTTGGCCATCTTGGAAAACTCCAAATAATCATTATATAACGAAGCCACATGAAAGCATTAAGATTTTCTGTCCTAGTCAAGCAAAAACAGTAAATGAACTAAAGACATTCAATAAAAACCTGGTACAAGCAACTTGTGTGAAACAAGACATATTTGAAATTGATGGGAAAAATTACACAATAACAGATCTGCATTGCAAGAATAATGTCACTCCTAACATAATAAACGAAAAATCTAAATGCCTAACTGAAGCTTCTGAAATGATACGAGTAGGGTACGAAGTAGAGGATTTCTTGGGGACATACGATGTATGTTACGACTATGACAAAAACGTGCCACTTTACACTCGTGCAGTTCTAAGTGGGGCTTACGATACTCCAAGAACATCAACAATTTGGCATAAATACCCTGTTATTGCCGAAGACAAGCTGGACAAAGGAATAACTTGTAAGGACTCGACATCATCGTGCTGCTACAGTAGAACATTGCTAGTCAATGATGGAATATACAATGAACGTCTGGCACGGGACACAACGTTCATCAAACCATTAAATACAATATTGCAATGGCGTCCTTGTACAAATAAGATGGTATGATTTTTTCAGAATTTCTCTTCCTTTCACTTTCCCTTATCCCAAAACTATCGGTTAATTTCGTAAATAAATGAATAGAGACTCAAAGACATAAAAAAACAACAAAATTTCATGTAACTTAACATTTCAGACAACTTGGGAAGGCATAAATCATATGGTGACGACCCAGATACAAGGCTTCGGTAAATTCGTAGCATGGTCGGGTACACACACTTTGGAAGAAAAAGGCGGAGTGTTCATACCACGGTACTTGTGGATGGTATGTATTCTCATTTTTTTAAATAAATGCTTAGTCCAAATTACAAAACGCAACCAAGAATCCGTTTGAGAAATCTTTTCAGTCTAAACTACCCTTATCCTTCACATAAATGTTGAGGTCGTTTTCCATCTTACTAGATTGAGTGCTCTATTTTATATGTCGTCGGAGAAGACACACTGTCACTTGTTGAATTATTTCTAAACAAACAAGTTATTAAATTGAAAGAAAATAATAATGCGAGAAGAAATAGAATTCTCGAACTACGAAATCAGTCCCAGCCTTAGTAATAGAAAAATGTACAGCGACTTCAAATACCTATTCTTCTTCTTGTTATGGGTACTCATCTGAATCTCATCCACAGGTGCTGAAATTCGATGAAGACAACAGTCTAGCTATCGTCCATTTGAATGACCCGTCACCTACAGACAAGGACATCAAATGTAGGAACATCTGCAACGAAGACGACCAGCCTTGGTTCCGTCCTGAAGATAAATTTACATATTGCTGTAGCGTAGACGAATTCCTGTCCGTATTTAATCTAAAGGGACATGGTATTGGAGGCAAGTATATCGTGGTTATTAGCAACTAGATATTAAATTAACTATATAGGTATTAAATTTAAATTTGACAAAAAGTATCTAAGATTTTTTTGAGGACTCCTCCAGTAAAAACTGTGTCGCGAGGTGTTTCACGAATATAAAAAGTACGTGCACAAAGACACTCATACTCAGAACTAGCATTTGTAACGTACAATACAAAACTGCTTATTCTAGGAAACATACTAACAAGGTTTTCATTTTTAATTTAAGTCATCCTAGGTATACTTTTTGTTTACCGCTAATTGCTTAGGCTACAAATTGAAAGCTGAGTACCTAATTCCTTTATCATTATTATTTTGTTTACAGAGTGATTGGCGCCTTCTAGTAATGAAGAACACAAAATTATGTGATAATCAATATTGCTACTAAGAGTTTAATATAATGATACCGTGCCGTGTAGCGACGGCGTGCCGTGTAGCGACGGCTAAAGAATACATATGTCGCTACCCCTTCTTCCAGTGGGTGTCGTAGAAGTCGACTAATGGAGTCAAAATGCACCGAACACCAGTGCGAGAGAAGGAAAACTCGGAAAAAAAAACCCTCTATCAACCCGTCTGGCCAGCGTGATAGCAGTAGGCTAAATACCTCTATGGGCAGCACACAAAAGCCACGGCCCCTAGTTCCCGGCAGTCCCGCTATTCCCGGTCACGGTGGCGACCGTGGTTACGGCGGGACAGGGGGTGCGAAGAATCTCCGGGTTACGAGAGGCCACCAAACAAATCTGACTCTTGCGACGTACAACGGCCGCACGCTACGGCTTGACTCGCATCTGGCGCAACTCGAGGTGGAACTTGGGAAGATTAGGTGGCACATATTAGGGTTATGTGAAGTTCGAAGAGAGGGGGAGGACACCATAACCCTCGAATCAGGTCACCTAATGTACTTCCGAGAGGGAGACCAACAATCTCAAGGTGGCGTTGGGTTTCTGGTTAATAAGTCCCTAGCTGATAACGTTGTGGAGGTGTCTAGTGTGTCGAACAGGGTAGCGTACCTTATCATAAAGCTCACCGACAGGTATAGCCTTAAGGTCGTGCAAGTGTACGCACCGACCTCGACACATTCAGACGATGAAGTGGAGGATATGTTTGATGATATATCAAGGGCCCTCCACTTCACTACAAAGACCCATTACACCGTTGTCATGGGGGACTTTAACGCTAAAGTGGGAGTACAGATTTGCGGCGAATCGGCAGTAGGATCCCATGGATTTGGAAGCAGGAATCATAGGGGGCAAATGCTCGTCAACTTCCTCGAACGCGAGGGGCTCTTTTTGATGAACTCCTTTTTCAAAAAGCAGCCTCAAAGGAAGTGGACGTGGCAAAGCCCCGACACTATGACTAAAAATGAGATTGACTTCATCATGACGAACAAGAAGCACATATTCAGAGACGTCTCCGTGATCAATAGGTTTAATACCGGGAGCGATCACCGACTTGTCCGAGGCTCTCTGAATATCAACTTCAAGGCCGAACGTTTCCGTCTGATGAAGGCCAGGCTCCGACCAACACTGTTCCAAACCATGACAGGATCTGAAACGTTCCAGTCAAATTTGGAGAACCGATTTGCCGCCGTGGAAACCACAACAGACGTTAACCAGAACCACGAATATGTGGTTCGGATCCTCAGGGAGGAAGGTTCGAGATTCTGTAACATGCAGCGTAAGGGCAGGAAATCAAAGCTTTCGGAAGAGACATTAGGGCTTATGAAGAAACGACGTGAAAACCCGCCTGTCACTTCGTCAGCTAAGCGGGCTCTAAACCAAGAGATCAACAAGCACGTACGACGCGACCTCCGGTGCTCCAATACTCTAGACATTGAAAGAGCAATTGAGCTGAATCGGGGGTCAAAGGTGTTCGTACAATCTCTTGGAAGAAGCCACTTGACGAAGCTGACCACAACAAGTGGAGAAGTCGTCTCTTCGGTGCCGGCAGTCCTTACGGAAGTGGAAAATTTCTATGGCCGGTTATACGCATCGCATGCATCTCGACCTGATCCTGGAAATGAGGATCCCAGAGCCACATTAACACGCCATTTCACCGAAGACCTGCCAGAAGTCAGCAGTGGCGAAATCGAGATCGCTCTGAGACAGCTCAAAAATGGAAAAGCCCCTGGCGAGGATGGCATTACAACAGAGCTATTAAAAGCAGGAGGAAACCCCTTACTAGGGGAGCTCCAAAAGCTTTTTAATGCCGTCCTGTTTGAAGGGAGAACTCCAGAGGCGTGGAGTAGGAGTGTTGTCGTCCTGTTCTTCAAAAAGGGAGACAAAACCCAGCTGAAGAACTATCGACCCATTTCCCTCCTAAGCCACGTCTATAAGCTGTTCTCAAGAGTGATCACGAACCGACTTGCGCGAAGACTCGACGAATTCCAACCGCCGGAGCAGGCCGGGTTTCGGAGCGGATACGGCACCATAGACCACATCCACACAGTGCGGCAGATTATACAGAAGACCGAAGAGTATAATCAGCCCCTGTGTCTAGCATTTGTGGACTATGAGAAGGCCTTTGACTCGGTGGAAATCTGGTCTGTTCTGGAGTCCCTGCAGCGTTGTCAAGTAGATTGGCGATACATCCAAGTGATGAGATGTCTTTACGAAGCCGCTACAATGTCCGTCCAAGTACAGAATCAGCAAACAAGGCCCATACCGTTGCATCGAGGAGTGAGACAAGGGGATGTTATTTCCCCGAAATTGTTCACTAATGCAATGGAGGATATGTTCAAGACGCTGAACTGGAAAGGACGCGGCATCAACATCAATGGCGAACACATCTCTCACTTGCGATTTGCTGACGATATTGTCATCATGGCGGAAACGCTGCAGGACCTACAACAGATGCTGAACGGCCTGGCTGAATCTTCTCTACGCATCGGCCTACGGATGAACTTGGACAAAACCAAGGTCATGTTCAATGAACATGTTCTACCGGAACCGATTGCGATACACGGCGCCGTTCTCGAAGTTGTTCAGAAATATGTATACCTCGGGCAGACATTGCAGTTAGGTAGAAACAACTTTGAGGACGAAGTGAATAGGAGAATTCAGTTGGGTTGGACTGCATTTGGGAAGTTACGTCGAGTCCTAACATCGTCGATCCCACAGTGCCTAAAGACAAAAGTCTTCAATCAGTGCGTCCTACCTGTCATGACTTACGGAGCCGAAACGTGGACACTGTCGGTACGGCTGGTTCACAAGTTTAAAGTCGCTCAGCGGGCTATGGAAAGGGCTATGCTCGGTATTTCTCTGAGGGACCGCATCAGAAATGAGGTAATCCGTCAGAGAACCAAAGTCATCGACATAGCCCACCGAATCAGCAAGCTGAAGTGGCAGTGGGCTGGCCATATTAGCCGAAGAACCGATAACCGTTGGGGTAAACGAGTTCTAGAGTGGAGACCACGCCTCGGCAAACGTAGTGTAGGACGTCCTCAGGCACGGTGGAGTGATGACTTGCGCGAGACGGCTGGCAGGAGCTGGATGCGAGAAGCCGAAAATCGATCTCAGTGGCGTGCACTTGGAGAGGCCTATGTCCAGCAGTGGACTTCGATAGGCTGATGATGATGATGATGATAATGATACAGAACATTCTGTATCATTAGACTTTTAAGAACTCCATGTATATTATGGAACGCAATAAATTATTGAGTATTGAAAGAATATTATTATACCTAGTTACTAGCGTACCTTGTGTTGTATGCTTACTTAATCTAGTGTGTAATATTCGAAACTGAGTCTTTTAAGAGGGATAATAAAACGAATTGTAAGACCATTGGGTGTTTTCATTAACTGAAAAGATAGGTATCTAACCTGAAAAAGTGGATAAGTAAGTACCTTCTTTGTAATCTGACATCAAGTTGAGAAATAAAAGATGTACATGCGATGTACTGGGATTTCCCAATACTTACATAATTTTTTCCAACATTTAACAATGTAGAGAAAACGAATAGCATAAAGATTTAAGTATCGAAATAATATTGTAACTATTCCGAGCGTAGATTCAAGGGTGAATAAAACATATTCTCAAAGATGACCCACTGACCTAATTTACGTACAATACCTAATATTCTGCATTCCTTATAAATGCAGGTTTGAGTGTATTAAATGGTTGTGTAAATATGAACTTACTCACCTTTATGTATTAAAGAATTAGGTATCGTATTTTTTTCCAGCAATCCTCAGGATCCACTTCATAGCAAAAATGTTTGTTTACACCATTTAGGTAATTTTAAAGATCTATTAATGACTTGCTATATATGTTTATTTTAAACATAAAGCACTTTTACATTTTAAAACATTCCCGCCTTTTTTCCGGTTATTTATGTTGTTGTTTTTATTCCTCTTTAAGCAGTCTTTTTTACTATTTGCATTAATCCTTTTTTATAATTGTAAATAAAAATACATTGTCAAAATAGACTGATTACTCCTCGTAAAATATTTAAAATTATCAAAATTACTCGTTTAACAAAATTACATTACATTTCTTGATGTGTAAAAAAACATTAATATATTATACTTTATAAAGTTATCGACTGCTAAATTACTTTAATATATCTTGCAACACTAACATTAAACTCTGAATAACCTGACATTCACGATCATCTGTCAGAGTCTGTGTCTCTGCATTCCTATTTGTTTGTGTCGTACTTCAAATCTTCAAAACATCAGAAAACGTGAATAATTTAGAGTAACATAAATTAAAAGATGATCTATTAAACATGTCACGCAACAATCTACCGCCATATGTACTGCAAGAGATTCCAGATATCACAGAAAGTATAAATTATCCGATAAAAAATGTTCAACGTATAAAGGTTAGTCTAAATTTTCACTTTTTTGGCCTTTGTTCAACATAATTTGGCTAATTATCTAATTTTAAACACAATGTTAGTGTCTTAGCTTGTTTTAATCATGTATTTTTCGAACACAGTTCATTTTAATATCATCAGTAATTTGGTATTATTATGCAAGATGAGATGCATTCAGATCTGTACGATAGTACCATTACAAATAATTAATCTACTTAGAATCTCAAACATATCTTAAATATGTATATATGCTATAAACTGCAATATTCGTACTAATTTCATAAGACATCTTTCATAGGTGTGTTTCTCACTAAACCCTAAGATTTCTATGTATTAAATGTGCCCTAAATTTGGTAATGTAATGTAATTGTTATTGCATAAAGCTTCTGTAATAAGTAAAGGCTACTGATGAAGTAAGTTACTACTGATAAAATAAGAATCACAAGCTTGTCCAAGTTTTGTGTATCAGTATTTAATTAGGTACTTTCATGACTTTTCTGTCAATTCTATGTAAATAATAATGTTTTAACTATTGTTAAACTTCCTTCTATACACAAACCTATTAAAAGACATTTCTCACTTAAGATAAAACCTTTCTTGGAAATACCTTTATTGTATCTATCTTAAAAAGTATTTTGTTGTTTTCAGTACACTTGTTTCGATGTATCAAAGTCCCTAATAGCCTTTGGAGCTACTAGCGGTGGTATCTACATATTTAACCGCGAGCCATGTGAGTTTGTACAACTTATACCAAACAAGGTAAGCGGAATCAATTAAGAAAATCTCAACATACAATTACTCATAAATAAAATTAAAATACTTTAATAAACATCAACACTTGCTGAGCAAGCATTGGAATCAATGCTTAATGAAGAGGCTAAATGTCCTCCTGTATATAAAATTATTCTTAATATACCAAGATTACCAAGACATCACTGACATATGGTGAAGGAAAACATTGTCAAGAAACCTGGATTTCAAATATTGAATCTGAAATCCCCAACTCGCAGTAAGTTAGTGTGGGGGGTATGGGAAGGGGGCTGTGCCCAGCATTGGGATGTATATAGGCTGTTATTATTATTTCTATCAGGGACCGGACAACCCCACTTTAGAGTTAAGCCGTTTGACAGGGTAACCCGTACACGGGGTAACTCATATCGCAGTGTTACCTTTTGTTCGAGTTACATCCTCGAAACCCAGCGAAATGGTTAACACCTTCATTATGGTAACCACGTGAAGGGGTTAACCCCTTCAATAACTTAACCCTTTGAAGTGGTTACCTTCACGAAAGGCTTTTATTCGTGTTACCCTGAATTACCCACTAAACTTGAGCTGCATACTTGCACCCTAGCGGCCCCTCATTGCTTTACTAAGACTACAGCTGATTTTCTTCTATCGCCGACGCGTCGCGCCTCTCGGACAAACTACCTACGCGCGAAACGTCATATAGGTAACTAGCTGTTGCCCGCGACTTCGTCCGCGTGGTTAGAAGATATAAGTTAGGAATTTTTGAACGAAAGCCCTCGAAGATTAATATTTTTCCCCGTATTTGCCACATTTTCCATTAAATCTTCGCTCCTATTAGTTGCAGCGTAATTTTATATACCTAGCCTAAAACCTTCCTCGATTATTGGTCTATTGAACACAAAATGAGATCAAATTTTTTAGATGAAATTATTTATAATAATTTTAAAAAAAATCGAATACAAGTTTTTTTTCATTTTTTGCATTTTCTGAGAAGATTTGACGGGTGAATTTTCGATTGAAAATTAGTGTTTTTTTATATTAATTCAAAATAAGGTGAAAAAATAAATATTTTTAATCAAATAAATTACAGCGTATTTGGGACACAAAAAAGTAAGTTTTCACCAAATTTCGTTACAAAAATAAATTTTTGTAAAAGATAAAAATAAAAAGCCACAATCTTGGTTTTTTAGATTTTTCACATAAATTTTGAGGTTATGTGAAAAAAATGTAAACAAAAGTTTTAGATCTTTTTCTTTTGGAACTTTGCCATTTAACTTTTTTCGATACGAATTTTAGTTTTGCCGGAAATTGATAAAAACCGTTTTTTACTCTTCAAACGTCACTCCCACCCCCTTCCCGACCTCAGATCACCCGTAAATTATTTTTCCTTTCATTTTTATAATATTCCCCTCCTTTTCTAATGGGTTTCATCCTACTATTTTTTAATTTGGTTTTAAAAATTATCGACCCTGGTCTACAAGAATAGACACGAAAAATATATATCACAACGTTTGAAAAGTGCGACAAGCAAAATTAAACTGTAAGATCATATCCACAATGATTTTTATTCCATGTTTACAAGTCGCTCGGTAAATGCAACAATGGCGCCGCTGGGCGGTAAGATGTCACGTGCGCTCGTGGTTATACTATTTTCAAACCAATGTCTATGATAAAGAGTGCATATTGCATTGTCTTAGGTTGGAGTGGGTTACCCTGTTACAGTGTTACAGGGTAGTAAAGGGTAACCTGTTCGGAACAGGGTTCCAGTAATCCGTTCGAAGGTGTAACATATGTCATAGGGTTTTTTCTTGAAGCGCTTAAAAAAACCCCTTCAAAAACCCTTTCAATGAGTATCCGGCCGGTCCCTGATTTCTATCTTATGAAAACTGAACACTTTCTAGAATTTACATGTAACTACGAAACTAAGCAACTAAGTGTTCCATATAATTCAATTATTTTTTAAACTAAGTAATTGTTTATACTTGCCTATGCCAATAATGAACTAAAATATATTGATATTTATATAAACGTAATTATGCATATCTGAATCTGATTTCGGATTTAGGTGTATAAAGATTATCACAAACAATTCACTTCCACACAGATGAGATAATGACGGGAGGAGCTCGTGGCTAAGCCATAACCGCATAAGTGATACGATCACAGGTTAAGCTATGCTTGACGCGGTTGGTCTGTAGATGGGTGACCATCTTCGTCATAACGAGTTCCTCCGTGTTTCGGAAGGCACGTTAAATTGTGGGTCCCGGCTGTTATTCCTACATCTTTGACAGTCGTTACAGGTAGTCAGAAGCTTGAAAAAGTCTGACAGCCAGTCTAACCAAGGGGTATCGTGTTGCCCAGGTAACTGGGTTAAGGAGGTCAGATAGGCAGTCGCTCCTTGTAAAACACTGGTACTTAGCTGAAACCGGTTGGACTGGTAGCCGACCCCAACATAGTTGGGAAAAGGCTAGGCCAATGACAGATGAGATAATGACTTTATTCCATCAAAATAAATTTTACAAATAAAACAATATTTTTCAGGATGGTGCTATCACACGATTGGCCATATCGTTAGACGAGAGGCACGTTGGTTTCGCAAATGGCCGAGGTTTGGGAACCATAGCGGGATGCAACCAGTCACTTAGTGGCGGTCACTCCACTGTCACATCTAAAGAGCACCAAGGCAACGAGATCACTGCGATGATATGGAGTGCCAATCATATGCTGTTCATGGGTGACGATGTTGGCAAAATATCTGTATTGCAACCTCAGAACTTTATTGTAAGTATTCTTTTTTTTATATTTCAATAATTTACAGTTTCTTTTACATAAATCAAATAGTGCCTTGACTATTCTTATTTTTGTTTGTAACTGTTATACATAACTCTTTTATGGGGAAGATTATCACAATCGTCCTGTTATGGCCAATTAATGAATGCCAATTGTATTAAATTTCAAACTATGCCAACAATAATTGGAAACTAATTTTATTGACCATGAGTATTCCGCCACATACAAAATTTCCAATGATTGTGTTGGAAAAATGCTTATAGTGCCATTTTAATCCTATTTCCATCCATTCATTTTGCAAAACCGGCTAGAATAATGAAAGTTATAGATCAATTTGAAACACAGGAGTGAAAGTGTACAGACAGTATGTTTTGTAATGATTCAGCAATACTTAAAAAATGAAAATTAACATATCAGTGGAGCACTTGTTTCAACAACAATGAGATAATATTCCGGTTTAACGTTTAGTTAATATAGTTCTTTGATGAATATTCATGAAGTTCAGTTTATTCAACTGTTTCCAAGGACGATTTCGATTCTTATCCTTACGTCTGTTTCTGCGAGATACATGCACACGATTTATGATTTAATGAGTAGTGGATAGAAGGTTGAAAATTGATTAATTGAGATGGTTTGTTAATTAATTCTAGGTGTTGGAGTTTTTTAATTATCTTTAATGTTCTGTTATACGCGAATTGGTATACATTTCATTAAGTACAGATAGCAGCCATTAGAGAGCTCATATGTGGGAGTTAGAAAGCAAAATTATTTATTACTTTGTTTACAGTTAGAGGTTTCATCCTCTAGATGGCGTAGCTTTGCTTCGATTATTTTAAGGTTTCGATGCTTAAAGAGTAAAACAGAACCCTATTATTTAGACTCTGCTGTCTGTTTGTTCACTAGGCTATGACTGATCCACGAAAGACGGTTTAAATATTCAATCATAATTTTGTTTGCCATTTTAGCACAAAATCTATACATATAATAAAATTGTAGAAAAGTGGAAACTGTACATTGAATATTTTTTTAAAAGAATAATTGCCGGGTTGTCTACGAACGATTCCGATGCCGAAAATATGATTTTTAGAATTTTTGTCTGTTTGTCTGTTTGTCTGTATGTATGTCCGGAAAGATCTCGGAAAGTACTGGATAGATTTGATTCAAATTTTCAGAGAATATCAACAAGAGGTCCGGTCAACATACTTTTTACTTATTATCCCGCTTTTCGTTACAGGGGGTGAGCAGGAGCCTTTTATATCTATAAACAAATATCAATTTATCTTATAAACTACTGAATATATTTCGTTCAAATTTTGCATGAACCTTATCGTACACATGATACAACAAATATACAAAAACCTTACTACTACTATGCAGGGGGCATGAGCAGTAAAGTTTTCAATTTTTGGACTCACCCGTAACATCGTGTAATACAATTATGAGGTGTATTTTCACCCCATTGAGTAGTAGGCAGCACGGTCACCAATTTACAAAAAAAAAAATCACGCTATTTATCTTAAGACTTTTGGCAGAGCAATGATAGGATTTTTCGAAAATAAACCATTTTCACAAAATTAGTCATTTTATTCTCTTTCAAGTCTGATATAGGCCCACCGCGACTATTTCACACGTAAAATAAAAGAAACATAAACTAATACGTTTTTTTATGCAATTGTTACCGTAATCAGTACATTCTTGAAAGAAAGGAACTTAAATTCTTTTTATTTTTATTGATGTACAAAAATTGCTCAAGTTCAAATGTGGAATGCCGTAATATGATTTTGTATTTATTTACGATAGGAGTATATACCTATGTTTTTAGCTCGGCAATGTTGGCGATGCTACTTCAAGATCAAAACATTCGTAGTGACACTCAACCCAAAGTTGCATTTAGTTCACATTGATCTCATCTATAATTATGCATAACAAAAAATTACTGAACGACACAGTTAATTACTACCTTGGTTCATCTGTAACAAATAGCAACATTTTTTTTTCTTAAATTTGCAACATTACATAGGCCAAAAGTATTTCGGATAAAAAAAACCAGAAAACTTGCATAAAAACTGCATAATAGGTATGCAATGTGAGAGATCTATAAGACCAAAGCTATCAATGAATAGACATTATGTATCTATTGCTAGAATAATGTCTACTGATACCTGGGATTTTTCAATATTTTAACGATTTGATCGGTCTACATTCGCCATTACAGAGACCGCACACGTGGTCCTTCCAAAAATTCCTGTAACAATTTATTCTTTTTTCTACTTATTTAAAATTTACTTCTTTCGTAGCCTAGTAAACACAGGGCAAGGAACGAGACTGAATAAGTCTCTGAGATCCCTAAGCCGACGTGGATTAGGAACATATTTTTGGAAATTTCCCCAATAAGGCTGATAATAGCGTGTAGCTATCAGCACTTACATCCGTCATACAATGTCTGGAAAATTAATTTTGGCTGTCGGTATCGACAGCGTAACCTCATAACCAACCTCATGTAGTCTTTATTTAAGTTCCATTTATGCAGTAGGGATGACGGTAGGTATTTTACTTCAATGATCGTCAGGTATGTTAACGAATGAAATACCTAATTTTTCTTTGTAAATTGGTACAGTAAATAGAACTCATGCACATGAAGTCACTTTTATGTTCATATTTTTGCTTTGTCGTAATATCACAAATTACACATATCCTATACTTTAGATTTTTGTCATTGTCAATATTGAAAAAAGGGGTGTCTGATATTTTTTTTATTATCACGCCATTTAAAGATAAATCATGACCAAAACACCAGGGGGGCAAGATAACACGTTTACCAACTTTTTTATTTTGGAAATATTCCAAATGTTTGTGAGGATGATCAGTTTTAATATTAAGAGGACAATCAAACATAGAGTGTTTCAGGAAACCGTTTATTTGGGCGCAATTTTGCGAAATCTTATATCTTATGACACTATGTAACATCCACAGTTACCGAGCCCGACTCTCACTTCACCAGCTCCGTCCACAAAAATAATTTGACATCTTCTTTATATCGTCAAAAAACATCGTGTGAGAAAATAACAACTGTCTGGCTATCACTGTTCCTGAGAAACAGCCAGATGACAGACAGACAAACGGACACCGAGGTCTCAGAAATATGGTTCTGGTTTACCTCTTTGGTTACAGTACAATAATAATTTTATGATACCTCACAATCACTGTCATAATCCGTCTAGCAATTTCGGGTGTAGGCCGGCCCAAGAACAGACGTGCTCGAAAATCATAACCCACCCAATTAGAAAATGGAAAACCCTCGAAATGTTGTAAAACATGTCTAAACGAACACTCGCACATAATTCACGTTTAAATTAAAATAGTTCAATTCGTTCGGAAGCTATGATGTCACAGACAGACAGGCAGGCAGATATGTCAAAGTTATAAGCCCTCTTTTTGGGATTAAATAAGAAAAAATCATTAAAACAGCTCTGAAATATTTTACACCACGATAGTATCGTAAACGATGAAATGTGTTTGATTCAAACATTTGATAGTCTTTGGGCCGCTCAAGATTCATTATAATTTAGAAATAAAAAAGCAAGCTTAAAATATAAAAAAGTGTTTCACTTTCAATATTGCATTACATTTTTGAGATGATCGTTATTATTAAACTACATAGTTTTGTCACATCTTGAAAATCATGCAGACAAAGTCTCGGGCAACAGCTAGTAATATAAATACAAATGTGGTTCCTGTCACAACAACATGTTTTTTTTTGCCATCTGTATCTATGAAGACAAAATTCTGTTACTCTCTCTCCGAATTGACCCTTGATGCGTTTAATGTAATTTCTTTTCCTTTCTTATATTTCAGGCTAAAACAATGTTCCAGAGTTCTTCATTAACAATAATGAGCTTAGATTCCCGTATCTGTCAACTGGATATGAAATCAAGTATGTTGCTTGTGTCCACACTAACAAGATGTTATGTCTGTGACACATCCCGGGAACAATACAGACAGATTGGCCAGAAGCCAAGAGACGGCGAGTATGGAGCTTGCTTCGTCGACAAACAAAAGAACAACGAACAACAGACAACAAATACTGCACAAGATTTCACTGAAGTAAGAAGATATAATATAGTGAGCGATGACTCCGGGTTTGCTGTTGGCAAAGATCTGCAGAACACTCTCATATTCTGTGCAAGACCGTCGTCCAGAGTATGGGAAGCTACTGTAGATGGTTCCGTTATAAGAACTCATCAATTCAAACAAGTACTCGCAAGGAAACCAATGAAAATCATCTCATATGACTCATACCAGAATGAAAAAATAGAATTGGATAATGTAGTCAAAGAAGGTGAAGGACAATCCGTAAATTTTCCGAAAATTATATCAACAAATGGTGCCATATTCTCATTTAAAAAGAATGCTCTGTATTTTCTTAATGTCAGTGATGTTGATCATACAATTTGGTTTGATAAATACAAGGATATTGTTGATTGTAAGGTGTATCATGATATGGTGTATATATGGCTGTCAAGCGGCTCTCTAGTGAACTTGAGGTTCATGAAAATAGAAAAGTTTTTAGTCAAATGTTATGTGGAAGAAAAGTATTTATTGTGTGCGGAACTGTGTGCCTTGTTTAGTGATTATTTGCTGACTAACAATTTATCACCTAAATTACATATTTTGGTAAGTTTAAAAGATAAATTGAATAATGAAGAGTTGCTGAATAGGATTCAAGATGTTCTTGCCAAGTTTGAAGGTTTGAAGTCCAATGACGCTACACAGATGAAGTCTGGTATATACATAGTTGACAACACATATCACGCGCAATCATCACTTCTAGACACAGATGCAAGAAGTAATGAAGACTTCAAATTGACATTGCCTCCAGAAACCTTACAGACATTAAAAGACCTGAGTGTCAGTGTATCAGACAAATTAAATAGTAGCAAGAAAATATTGAAAGAGAAATGGGAAGATTTCGAGGGCAAAATGAAACATCTCAGTGTGGACAAGCATCATGAAGTAAAGGATACACCAATTATAGAAAAACAAACACATATTTTGAACAATACAAAGATACTACCGGATGATTCTATAAAACTCACCCCGCTTGTGTTAGAAAACGATATAATTTACAAAGAATCTAGTCAAAAGGCCATAGATGTAGACAATAATGCTTTAGAAAAAGATAAAGAGAGCAAATGTTTGTATCAATATTATAAATTAAGCATAGTTGGTAAGAAAACAGATCAATCGAATTTAGTTTCTACTATCGAAAATTTCACCTGTGATATTAGCCAGATCTACTCCCTTATGTTACAATTAGAAAGGTATTGCATTAATATAGGCTCGTATGATGAATCTAAATTTGTACCGAATCATATTTTTCTCAGTTATCTAAACGAATCAACGAGGAAAGAGGAATTACTTGATTCTATAATTAAAGACGAAACGTTATACAAATACTTTGTAGATTCGTGTATATCTGTGAATGTGAAGAATCAAAAGCTATCGAATATAGGTTGTGACTGCGGGTTCCCTTTGCCCTACTCAAGGACGCTACAAACTCCAGTTTTCTCTGACCTTATCGACGAATTTATTGAAAGACAATGGTCCAATCAAACAAGGAACCAATGTTACGATATTTGCAAACGCATGCCTTACTTATGGAGGAAGATATTATACTTGAGGAGAAATGAAGACTTATTGAATATTCTGAGGATATTGCTTCAAATGTTGGATGAGAATTTGCTCCATACTTTCCTACCTGGATTCACACTTGACACTTGGGAGAGAGCTGTTCAGCTATATGCGACTCTTCATGCTAACATATGCTTAAATTGCTCAAAGAAGTTTGATCATATATCTGTGAGAGAAACGTTAAGTTGGGACGATCTTGGGGCTCTGATGATCAAGTCTATTGGCGGTAGGAATGCTATAAAAGTTATGGAGAAGTATGCGAGTCTTATCGATGCTGGAGCTATCACTGTCAAGTTCTACCATACATGTCTCATGGTGACTATGTATGAGAGATATGACGTTACTATTACTGGACCAATGACGGACACGCTTTACAGTGCGTATACTTTTGAAGATTGTAGAATAGAGGTGAGTTCTGAAATATATCTATATTATACTATTTTAATAAACATTTTTAATATTAAGGGGTTTTTACACGAGCGGTGGCGTTTTTAGTTAGCAGTAAATCATAACTTCATTATCCAGTTATACAGAATTAAACATTATACAAAATTGCGTCATAAACCGTTCCATTCTCTTTTTACAACACACCCACGTTTACTTAATTTCAACATTAGCCTTTGCTTATATCGGTGAATTTATATCGACGATAATTATGAAATAGAACAGTCCAATCGACATAGAACTTTTATTAGTATGTTTATGTTTTTGCCTACCGTACGAACATATTTTTATTCTACTTTTCAGATTTGCAAACTACTACGTAGCACACTAAATGGCCAGACGAAAAATACAGCGCTGCCTTTGATCGTCGCAGCCAAATCCCAACATTGGGGTCTCAAACCGCTCACCGAAACCACAACGGAAAACGAAAGTGAAGAATGCAATATAAAAAACGTATCTATCGACCATATTTTAGATAATCTATCCCATATTAACAATGGCGTAACTGATTGCGTGCTCTGTGGGTTGCCATTACAAAATACTGTCTTACTCCAAGATGGCGGACTCTGGGTTTTCAAGTGCGGTCACACTTTTCATGGATCATGTTTAGAATTGAACAAAGTTAAGCTTTGCCCTTCTTGTTCACCTGTTAAATGAATTTTGAATTGAACAAGCACCTCAGTCATTTACAATATTGATATCGTTTTGAAGCTTTCCTATGTTTTTGAGTGAAGTGTAGAAAATATCGCATATTATTATATTGGTATTTACAATAGTACAGAGAAAGCTTCTAGTACTGATAATCACTAACGAAATTGTAGATTGTAATTAGCGATTTCAAACGACGATGTTAATGAACAAATTATCGATATCTGTATAATACGTGAACGTAACATCGTATTTTTATATGTATTTTTTTTTACAAATTAACACCTATTTTTATTATTATTTATTTAAACGTCGTTTGAACTCGAAAATTTCGTAAATTATATTGCTAAATGTATAGACCCCCATATCTATGTATTTTGTATGATAAAAATATATAAATTTATATTTGCTTGTTCCTAATGTTTTAGAACAAAAAATGGTTTGTTATGAAATGTTTTTAAAAGAACGCGTTACATATTTTTATGCAATCAATGGCACGTTATTCGCGAATTTGAATTGTTTTTATCCATATTTTAGGATTGAACTTGGCTAATATAGTCCTAGACAATTAAGATTTTTTTACTTACTTTTTAAATATTGTACAACACTCTTTACATCAATATTCAAGATTTGCAAGTTTTAAAATGTACTTTGAATGTCAGTTTTCTAATATAAGAACATATCTTAATTATTGTCTTGTTGTTGATCAGAAATAGTTTTTGTTTTCACTTCCAAATGACGCGACTCTATAAATGTACATTGCAACGTGCATTGTACAGCTGCAACATTTAGTAAATTGGTCATAGAATTTTTCGTCGGAATATTTTTATAAAAAAATAACTTGTTTGTTTCATACTGCGGTTATTGCATTCGTTACACTTCCTGTGTATCTAGATACATAATCTGCAGATATATCGAGGTCCGAATCCCGCAAGGGGTGTTTTAGTGAACTATTTCGTTTTTATCTTTGC
This sequence comes from Trichoplusia ni, assembly GCF_003590095.1. Lineage (NCBI taxonomy): Eukaryota > Metazoa > Arthropoda > Insecta > Lepidoptera > Noctuidae > Trichoplusia > Trichoplusia ni. The sequence continues at coordinate 3,003,610 of NC_039490.1, forward strand.
CCTGTCTGGAGGCTAACATCTCGCCAAAAATCCCAGTAAAGCAACGAAAACCTGCTTTCAAGCTAACCGCAGAGACATATTAAAAAAAAACGGAAATACCTAATAATTTATTAAATAATAATTTACATTTATTACAACTGGTGCTGCCATCTATTTAAGTTTAGCTGCAACATTTAGTAAATTGGTCATAGTATTTTTCGTCGGAATAATTTTATAGAAAAAAATAACTTGTTTGTTCATACTGCGGTTATTGCATTCGTTACACTTCCTGTGTATCTAGATACATTAAAATAATCTGCAGATATATCAATATAATATAAATTGGTCATAGTATTTTTCGTCGGAATAATTTTATAGAAAAAAATAACTTGTTTGTTCATACTGCGGTTATTGCATTCGTTACACTTCCTGTGTATCTAGATACATTAAAATAATCTGCAGATATATCGAGGTCCGAATCCCGCAAGGGGTGTTTTAGTGAACTATTTCGTTTTTATCTTTGCCCTGTCTGGAGGCTAACATCTCGCCAAAAATCCCAGTAAAGCAACGAAAACCTGCTTTCAAGCTAACCGCAAAGACATATTAAAAAAAAACGGAAATACCTAATAATTTATTAAATAATAATTTACATTTATTACAACTGGTGCTGCCATCTATTTAAGTTTAGCGGCAGTAAGATGTTTTCGAGTGTCTTTTATTTATTTTACCGCTATTTTCTTGTTTTGTTTGAGTGCTATTTATTGAGTGTATTGTTATACTTAATTCTAGTTCTAATCAATATTTACGAGTGTAACTTAAGTTGGTTTTAAAATCCTGTGAAGTGGACTTGTTTATGTCGGACTCTTTGTACTTGTATGTCTGGAGGTCTACTGCCATGCTTATAGTAATATGATGTCAGTCTTTGGAACTTGAGAGCGCATTATATGCCCTATATGGCGTGGTTTCTCTTCCACAATTACTTTAAGAGGTAGCGATAGGCCTTCTCATGGCGTTTAAAAAAATGTTGTTACCCTATTCAGCCTATTACATACACTACGGGCATGTTACTTTCAATATAGTGATATTTTTGTATATTTCAGAGCTATGGAGCATATAAAGCAACGAAGCAAAATTTATATTTATTCATTGGGAGTTCCTAGCAAATTAGATCTTATGTATTGCTAATAGAGTGCACAATATACCTTATCTTTGCTTTAATAATATCAGACGCACAATATTCATTCATTTTTAGATGGTTTCGTGTTTTTTATTAAATTCATATAATGTAAAGGAAGGTATTTGCTTGCATCTCTTTAGATTTGATACAATACGTTATTAAAAATATCGATCGACAACTTACAGTCTCACTGTTGGGCAAGATCCCATTTTACTGCTATATCTTGAATTCACATTTCCGTTTCAGCATTATTAAGAAATTACGTACAACATAAGAAAGTTATCGTAGCATTTGCTTGAGTTGAAACATACAACGGTGTGCAAGGCAATGCTCATGCAATAAACTCTACTAGCGGCAATCAAAAAGTTCAAACAAATTTTTACCTCTCTATTTCATGTATATTTACCGGCACAGATCTTGAGCGTTCGGCGGAAGAGTAGAGATTGCCTTGCGCATCGTACACTCATGACCGAATAAAACTCCGTGAGCCGTATTGAGAGGCAACTGCATCAAAGAACGAATCTCTCATGACGGCTATGACGCGATGCGCTGTGGGCCAATCACTGCACTTTAGCCGCCCCGCGCCTCACTTCATACCGCAAAAGGGACCCAAAAAATCACTTCTACGCAGGTGAACCTGCGCAGGTACCTGATACCTCGCCATACTTCATTTAGCTTTGGATTAAGAAATTGATTAAAACAAAGTTTAAACAGGCTTCTAACTGCTCCAATTTGGTTTATGATAGACGATCAGACATGTTAACCCTTAACCCGCCTATTCGCAAAGTTTTCATAAACATATAACTCACAATAAAATATGATATTTGAATAATCTCACTTATGAATTTACCTGAGTAATTGCAATAACTAGTTTAATATTTCTACCAAAAATTAACTTATATTCTATTAATTGTGTGTACTTAAACGTTTGTATTAATTTGATTTATATCGCGTGCGTATTAAATGCAATGTTTCGTACATAATTGTAAAGAATATTTTTCTATATTCACATAGGATATCCATATCATATAATTATTTTATTGATACTTGATGTATCGTGAAATCTATGAAATTATGAATGTATAAAATTATGTAACCCTATATTCTTAATAAAATTAAATTTTCGTTTATCTTGTTATTTTTAATTTACTGGAGTGTTGGATGAAAAGTGGTATATGAAAGAAGGTATACTATCAATTCAGAACGAAAAATTACTCTTTGTTCATCATTGGCCTAGCCTCTTCCCAACTATGCTAGGGTCGGCTTCCAGTCTAACCGGATTCAGCTAAATAGCAGTGTTTTACAAGAAGCGACTGCCTATCTGACCCCCTTAACCCAGTTACCTGGGCACGCGATACCCCTTGGTTAGACTGGTTGTCAGACTTTCTAGTAACGACTGTCAAAGATGTATGAATAACAGCCGGGACCCACAATTTAACGTGCCTTTCGATACACAAAATTACTTCTTGTTGCTATGTTAAATATAAGGGAAATCATTAATTAATGAATCTTCCCGCTTGGGCTTGATTGGAAGGGAGTATCAAACTTTTACTGACAAACCATTTATTTCCCTTCCCATTGTATTGTTTGATCGCATAAATTTCGTGAGGCGCCTTCATTATTACTGATTTGATAAGTTTTCTCACGCGTATTTATCGGGATTGCCTCTCTGGTTTCGGATCTAACCAGAGTTCCTAATCATGAACGGTCTCTGACTCGAACCGAGTCTAGGTTGCGACCCTACCGCGCGCCGTTACATTTATATAAAATAGTACTACCCGCCTCTTAGTCCGTTGTTCCTGCCAACATTTACTGTTGAGGTAGGCAATTTTCACGCTGTTTAGTTTTCTCTACGCGTTAGAACTGATGTGACGTTTCAGCTTGTGCAAGTGTTAACCTACTTTATACCACATTTTAAATTGACATAATGTAGATGTGAAAGCGAGACAACTTACTTAGCGTAGAGCGGCATCTCGTTTTGGCAATCGCAGTCGTAGACGGCGTGGTAGGCTGGCTAGGTGCCATGTGACGCGTAGTTACTTTAATTGTGTATGCGTGTGTTATGCAAAGAAAGTGGCTCTAAGAATGTACGAGTTGGAGACGGTACGTTTCTAACTTTTATTAAAAGTATTGTTAACTATCGGTTATTAATTTGTCTCGCTTTTATGCCTTATCGAGGAACTAAGTCTGTCTAATAACTTCACAAGGAATGACACAAGACCGCACAACTTCATATGACAAGTCCACACGAAACAATTTGCTGACTACCCCCGCCGTCTATGGACAAATTTCAATAAGTTCACTTTGAAGGAAATTTATTTTCATAAAAATATTTTTGTTTTCAGAACTGGGACAAAAAAAATATACATTTATTAAAATGTTACTAATGATGCTGTTTATTGGGTTAGACAGATTTAATATTTTTTCTTAATCTATATAATGTAATACATTTTCGTGTAGGTACTTGTTCAATGTACCCTCACGGTTCATTGCGTCTCACTGTTCTGAAAGGGATAAAAAAATAAAACAATCTCGATATTTTTAATATTTATTTTTTAATATACTTTTGAGTTTTGGCACAATTTTTAAACAATGTGTCCTGGTTTACACTAGGTATTAAAAACCTAAACTCTATCTACTTACACATTTGAAACATTTTCCAATGCTAAGTATTACGGCATGCTACATGAAAATCTCAACAGATGATATGAATAGTTCAAAAAAACTATTAAAAATAACAACATTTTGTTTTTAAGTACGTAAATCAGTAGGTACAAACCGTTGAAAAGAAGTACTACGGTACTTGTAGGTACTACATATGGCAAGATGTGGGTACTACCAAACGATTCCGTTTTACATCTGTTTCAATAAATAAAAAACTCAAACTCCTCAGAGATCCTACCTCATACAATGGAAACACCAAAATTAAGTATCGTTCATTAAATAACCACAAGTACTAACATTTACATCAAAATATACGCGTATTTACATGAGTTCAACATAAAAAATAAATAATTTAACGGCACTGATCTAATCCCTTACCTACGAATACACACTACTTATAAACATTTAGTTCACATACACGCTAAGTTTATTTATCCATACTAATGCTACGTCACGACAATTACTGGCATACAGCTGTTAAAGAAAAAAAAAAGAGAAAAAAAAACAAAAACAAGTTTTACATAATTAGAAAAATAAATAACAAAATTCAAAAATGGCAATTAACGTTATCGAACAATTTTTTTTATTTTAAGTTTTATCGAAATATCTATACAAGTTCGTTTTACTAATAGCTATATAAAAATGTAGATAATATTATGCGTTACTACAGCTTAAGTTTCTATTATCTACTTATATAAATTGCACGATTCGATAAAGCGAATAATTGTTTATATTAATAATAGTTTATGGGCTACATCACTTGAATTAAAAACAATAGATAACTTATATTTTTCAAATCTCCAAAACAATCTGTAGTTAGAAGTTAAGACACAATTTTGTATCGCTACAATATTTTCGAAAAATCACAACAAAAGTTCAAAAAGGTTGTTCTAAAGAAAGATAACTACAAAGAGCTTTTGTGATGTAAACCCTAAAAATCCCACATTATGTCGGTGGGGTTTTAACAAATCAATAAAGGAAATGTCTTTATGTGATAACAAATTGACAATTTCACAATTGACCAATCAATTCATTGAAAAATACTGTCAGTAACAAAAGATTTGCCTTTGTATCGGCACCAAAATTTGACAGTGAGTTTTAAAAAAAATGTCAGTTACATCACATTTTCTAACTTTTTTTCGTTAAATATAAATATAATTTCATTTACGTTTCATTGGCTATGTCATTAGATAAACATTTAATATGCACGTGTTGATATTGCTTATTTATAAGGGATCTATTACCAATGTGTACTTAGTCTATGAGTATTTTATCATAACCATTATGCATAGATCTCACTGAATTTAAATAAAAACAGTTCCCGTGTTCAGAACACTTAAATTTTCAAGCAATCCGCTTCAAATTTTTGGTTTGATACATTTTATTTGCTTAGTTTCTAAAGCAGCTACAATATAACGTATAGTTTAACTTCGCTTTACTAACATGGCCACGCGATAGTCAAGATTCAAAGTCCATTACGACTAATACTAAATCTAACCTCTGAATCTTACACTAGAACTAGCCGAACATCCGAATAAACCTTACTAGTAAACTATCTACAAAGGGAATTTTATTTATTTACAAAGAATCCAGTCACCGTCTGTGCACTGTTGCCGGGGAACCGGTTACATCTAAATTACAATATCAATCGAAATGATTTACTTATGTCTACGTAGATATATACATATTTTCTTCTAATTATATGTAGTGTTGGGTTAATACAACGTTTGGCACAATTTCTTTTGTTAAAAGGATTATCTAAATGTGCCAATATCCTAAGATTCTAGTCCGACATTGATAGACTAATAGGTCGAACCTAAAGGGCGATATTTACATAACAGAAAAACTATACACCCGCATAATACTATTAAATAAGAATAATTTTAAGACTTTTTCTAATAGATATTAAGATAATATCTCAGTACAGTAACATATTGTCTAAATCTTATACAAACTTAATTCATTACTGTACTTAGATCTGTTACATCCGATTTTATTTCATTTTCTCCAAATATTTCACTGGGAATAATCACTGCTTAAGCACATACCGAATATACGGGCGAAAGTGTCAAAAGTTATAAGTTTCTTAATTCACTAATGGAATAATCTCATTATCATTAATCAGTTATTTTGTAAACGAGAGATCCAATTTGAGACACTGGCAAAAACTCACACAATAACATTATAGCTACCATTTATACACGAACCTCTTAATATGTGCAGTCACGATAAGAGGGTGTAGGATAACACTACAGATTCATGCTCCAAGTCTTTGTTTCCAACTTCTGAATGTGAAGCATTGTTCTAGAGTGTTCTAGAACTGTCCTCGGCCATTACCAGGGGTGGTGAGAAGGGGGTAGGGAGAGGGGCGCGGCGTGCGGGTAGGGCCAGCCGCGCGCCGTACCTCAATCATCCTCCCGCGGCGACAGCGGCGGGGAGAAACCGGGGTTCATGTAGTTGCCGCCGTTGGGGGGCGGCGAAGAGTTGGAAGGTCCGGGGGACGACAGCGCGGGCGGCAGGAAGCCCATCTCGCTGCCTCCGTCGCGACACCACAGCTGTCTCATCTCCTGCCGGCGAGTACGCATCAGGTTCTTGTACTCAGATATCCGCATCTTCTTGCCGTCGACTATGCATGTCCTTTTTGGTCTTGGTCGGTACCTGGAATGAGTACAGAGAAAGAAGCATTACAAAATTGGGTTCATATAAATTTAAAGTCTTCAAAGTCCTTATAAGAATAGAGTAAAAAAACACAAATATGAAGACACTTACCTGTAATCAGGGTGTTTCTCCATATGCAGTTTGGATAATCTCGATTGCTCTTCATAGTAGGGTTGCTTTTCAGCATTGGACATTGCCTTCCACCTCGCGCCGAGGATCTTTGATATGTTCGAGTTGTGCATGTCAGGACACGCCTTGAGTATCTTCCTGCGCTCGTCCTTAGCCCAGACCATGAAAGCGTTCATTGGTCGTTTGATATGTGGCTTGCCGGTCTCGTCGCGTCGCGGCTGGCGAACCAGCTTCGCTTTCTCCGCATCCTCGGATGGCGATTGGCTCCAAGACGAAGCTGTAATCACAGAAAAAGTTCATAAGACTTCACAAGGCTAATAAGCTTAGAACATTTTATCATTAAATGCTAAAGAGATATTGCCTTTTACGTAAGTTAGAAATAGGCAAAGTAATCTATGTTTGCAGAGTATAACAATCAAAATGCCAAGATTAGAAGCGAGCAATTTAAAGTAATCTGCTAGAATCCTCTTGTCATAAAACCATGTGTAAACAAAATTCCGAACCCGTCATAAAGTTATAGGAATATATCACACAAGTATAAATAAGATATGAAAACGTTAAAGTGCTGTCCCACTGTTGCTTGAGAATACAATCGGAAGCCGCGCTTAGCTGCGCAATAAATTATCGCGAACGATGGATGCCGGCCGTAAAACAATCGTTAAATTGGGATTGTGTGACTATTTTGAAACTCCCATTTACATCCAGATATATTTTTGTTTAAATAAAGGATTATTTTATATTATTCTGTTTTGGGTGATTCTTAATTATTTTATTGTGAAAATCAACTTTTAGAGTTATCAGTGAAAGATCACATATTATTTTCAAGGATAACCTGTGTTGCCTATTCTGGTTTTAACTGTTTCCACGGAATACCTAAATATTCTAGACCTAGGACTGAGAATAGAATTGTTTAAATGACTATGGCGTTTTAATTAAGTACTTTTTACATCATCACATGTTAATTTAACAGGTGGCATGCTTAACCTATATCCATAACTAAAATAAGCCGGAATTGTCTTGTTTCTTCAAATTATGCATTCATTTGAATACATTATAGAAGCGAATACATCCCCAAGCTAAGCTAAAACTAGTACCTTTTAATCTATCCTAGAAGTGACGGCTTTCTAGTTGCATAAATTATAGAATACTGCAATTGATAGCAAGTTTATGGCCTTTTAGTACTTAAGTGACCTAATTTCCTTGCATATTTTCTCGAGCTTTCTCTATTCTATTTTAGATTTTACGTTATTTTTAGATTTTATTAGAAAATTGTAATTTAAAAATCAATTATCTATTAGTAGTCAATTGCTTTAAATACTTTAAATGATTATATTTGAAGTGTAAAGATTAGATAAAAATGTTGGAATTTTTAAAATTCAAAAGCTGTGTAACGCAAACCAAATATGTCGGAATGTCTCTAAAGAATTTTTGAATGTAGTTTTAGTAGTCGTAATTCTTATTTGTCGTCCAAGTTTTCACGGTTTCTGTGTTAAACGATAATTCATAGGATGTTTAATTTAGTTAATGGTATTGTTTTGTTTTACTGTACATCTGCTTGTTTAAAAATATTATACCGTTTCATTGGTTTAGTGGTTATCTGTTATATCGCTTAAACGATGATGAGACGTTAGCCGGCTCGTAGGTTTACCTAAATTACATAATTTCAAACATGTATCATCATAATATGATTAGTTAAAAGCTAATTTCTTACTGCAACTAAAGAGAGACGGTTTCTAATATTAATCGTATCACGTCTAAGTGTCATGTACGTTAAATTCGAGTGTAATCAAATTCCGAAACGATCATTCGTGGTCTCCCCCGCCCCAGCTATGTGGGTCAGACTGGAAAATGTCCGGTTAACATTTGAGCTGACGGATTCGCAACCAAGTGTCCACTCGATTAATAAGCCACCGCGGAAACATGTCGCACTCAAAGCGCGGGACATTCCTCGAATTAATTTGAAGCGCTGTTAGATAATTTATAACATCCTACTGCGCCTGATACCCGCACGATACACTTCTAATATCAACCCAAACGAAAACACAATCGCGTACAAAACTGTTACACCAAAAAATGCAGAAAAATTTTGGTCATCGCAATTTCAGATCTGTCGTCTTGTGACGTCAATCTAGCTTTATTTTTGTATCAGTTACTCTGCTGTCACGCTAACAACTAGTATTAATGACGTTCGCATGGAATGATGGTAATAATTAGCTTTTCTAGACAGGTCAAGTACGTAACAGTTGGTGATTCACGTATAGTTCCAGGCCATTTCGTTTTATAGCGTTAGTCGTTTGTTTTCTCTAGGGATTTGCGTGACGTTGTAAGGTTGAAAATGTTATGTTACCGAATTGTTACCTGCTTATTGTGGTTTTTAAAGGACACCCGCCGTGAATATATTCCGTCGGCTTTCTATGCAACTTGCAAACGTTTTATTTAACTAAAAGTCAAGGCAAGCAAAACATCTATTTCCACGTTTTTGTTAGGAGAAAAACTATTAACATCATGTCACACTAGAAAACTCAGCTGTACAAAATATTAGTTACTAATAAGGCGTTGTGTTCGCGATTGTCCACAAAGGCGGGACGTTGGACCGAGCGGAAGTTTGCGTCTCGAGCGCCATCTATCCCTGGTTTCACGCGATTCTCTTGTTTTAAAGGAAACGAAACGACACTCGCGATTTTGTAACCAATTCGGTTTGGGTTTGAGCCAACTATTTAAAGTAGATATTTGTTTTATTGTGTTTGTAAGTGCGATCATACACAATTATTTATGTATGAATTATGAAAGTTTATTATTAATATTTTATGGCTTAAAATTGTAAAGGGAACAATATGATATAATGTCGACATTAAAACGCAGTAGTTGGCATCTATTGTTCTTCATGTATTACGTTTTTCCATGCCACTTACATTTTTTTCACAGTTTACCTAAGGCTATAGCTGTCTATTTGTTTGTTTGTTACAAACAATTCCCATTAGTAAAGTTATTGGAATGCCGTCATTATTCGGGCGAGGAATGTCAACGAATCTTTGAGGACGCAATAAAAACGAAATGTAAACTTAGCAACATAAAACCGTAAGCCGGAGGTTTACAGATTACCAACTTTAATTAATATTTCTAGAGTAATTTATGTATCTCTCAATTTTGTCTGACGTTCAACACGAGATTTTCGATAGTCTAACCTACTTAAAAAATAATTTTGGTTGATAAGTAAGTACAGAAAAGCGTTGCTCCTAAAATTATTTTTCTCATAATTATCTTGTATCTTATACGTGTGACGGGTTTATAGAATGAGTTCTTGGCTATTATTGTACAGATAGAGTCATTTGGAAGTCTTTAAGCAGTTTGAACAGCAGGTTATCAGGGTGAGTACAAAAACAAAAGAATGCGCCTGCCTCTCTAGCCAAACCCTTGCATTTAAGGAGATGATAATTTTGACTCAAGTGACTTATCAAAACGAAATCTCATTTCAATCTATTTAAGCGTTTTCTATGATGCTAAAAATTGTAGAGATGTCACTTGGTACTATGAAGATTGGTCAGGACAAGAGATGTAGCTTAAATGCTTGAAGTATAATCATGTGAGTGGAAGATAAACCATAACTTCACATTCTTTGTAAGTATTGTAATATGATTATCGAAATAAGACTACATCTTCGAAAGAGGAATGCAAATGTAGAGTATTAAGAGAATTTATGTTTTAAATAATTATATCAAATTCTATTAATTAAAGTAAAGTTTATATCCAACCAATAATCACGTAACACAGTGTTAGCAATAAATTGTAACTGGAAAACCCGTCGACGGTACGTCCTACATTTCGTTCAATATTTACCGAAGTAAACTGTTTTACGGTGTAAGACATATTAATTATATTTAGCAATTAAATGCGAGACATCAAAATGTTTGGCGGCGATACGGGACATTTCTTCATTTTAACATTTAGCCTATCTCACTATTCCTTGTTTATTTTAGTTTCTAATATTACGTAAGCGCGCTTTTGATATCAAAATTGATTCGGTATAATTTGGATTTACATAAAATCGTGTGTACCATGTAATTTTAGAATTCGTCGTTCGAGAAGAGATGTCTTTTAAATAGTTTGCGTGTGAAGAATGATAAAGGTTGAATATTTAATTTTGGAGTTAATGAGCTTTGTTGATTAAATACGATTTATTGAGTGTAGCTTTAAGTTATTTAATGGTCTCGGTCTTGATAGTCATGAGCTTTGAGTTCATCATCATGAATAATTAATATTCGTTTTGTTTGGTCTTGGGGTTTGTATCTCTTGCGACAAGAAAACAAAATTACAAAGTTCTGGGCTCTACAGACTACATACGTTAATCGTACAGATATTCATATTTCTTATTAATATAATTATTGTTGTTAATATATCAAAACAATGTTTTACATTGCTATCCTCAAACTTAAATAATTTCGTCGTTTTAGCATAATATGCTATGCGTATTTTCATAGGCCACCATGACCTTTCCAACAATTATTTATTTCAAATACAATTTAATAGCTATACAACAAGATTTCAACTAATAAATTAATACATAATAACAGAAAATGTTAATAATTTATTGTAACTGATTAAAATTTAATGTACAGATAATATAAAAGTCTATGTAATCGATATAATTAATATAATATCGTGCTTTACTCACTTTTAATTATCTTTCTGTAATAGTTTAATGTAGAGACTAGTTATGTAAATATTATGTTCCTTCCTAGGAATCCTTTAACTTTTGTTGATTTTGTACGATTGTATGTACTATGGACCTTATTTGATGGATCGTGGCTGATATATTAAATCGTTTTGTATTTAAACGTGTCTTTTATGGACATCTAAAAAACACTCTTTCTTATTGTGTTCTCTTATGAGACCTTTGTTGTGCCTAACTTAACACAATACCGAAATTTAACGACCTAATCGAAATTCACTGACAAAGAACGTCATACCTTTTGATCATATTAATATTATTAGAAAATATGAATGGTATTTCAAATATCTTAAATTTACGTTAAAAGAAAGGAACGGAAATATTTTTTTCACTTGCAACTTCTCAATTATTCAGAAGTGGACAAACTTTTAATAGGCAAAGAGCCTACGCACGAAAACTATTAGTAGTGGTTATTTACTCTAATGACATACATCAGGAATACTTCTCTAGGTAACAAATGAATCAGATAATATGATGACGTCACTCGCGCGTCATTACGAACCGCTTCCAAAAATATTAGTTCAGCTGTCCAATCAAATCATTTATTAGGCTTTGCGCACATTGGCCATTTACTCATGCTTAGATGTGGTTTTATTGGGCTTTTTGATCTACATATACAGCAATTCATTTGAGCTTGACCTCAGGTCTCGACCTGACTACTTCACCGGCCTATACAATCGAAAAGCACTTTCTTTTGTTTAAGACTGCGAAAACTTCATTGTGAATTCAGCTTTATTTTAAAGTCTGAACAATACTGGGTAAAATGCTTCTTGAAAAAAAGACGAGAAAGGATTACTTCAGCAATATTTCAAAGTTGTAATTTTGTTAAATGTTGGTCCTTCATCACATAAGCTTCATAACGTCTCCCATACACCATAAAGTTTACTAACTGAATATAGAGTATATCCATAATTTCTGGTGCCTGGTACTTACTGTTGCACGCAGCATTGAATTCCTCTTCTTTCGGCATATTGTATTGCGACTCATCCATTGGGGGGTATGGCACGAAGCGAGGCATCATCATGGGCTGCGCCGGCGACGGTGAGCGTTGCTTGCTGAGGTTCAGCGGGGTGTCCGGGTCTTGGGGGGGAGGGGACCGAGCGCTCGCTGTCAGCTGAGCGAGCTGGGCTGTCGCCGGCCATTGGTTCGTTGACATTGCCTAGAAGAAAGTTTAGTGAGATTATTATTGATGATGCTGAAATTGGCATGGAGGTTGTGGAGGATAGGTAGAAAGACGGAATCTGAATGAATATGGTATTGGAAAATGTTCCTCCTTCTGAATGAAGTTCATCCGAAGGAGAGTCATCAATCATCTGTAAGAGATTTTTACGAAGACCGTTTAGCTTGGTAGAATAGGGATTGGATGAACAGAAGAGAAGGTCGTACTGAAGTTCATTGTTAAATAGCCGGGTATATTTTAAAAGTTCTGTAAATTTGAATGGTAAATAAAATGTACTGTGCTACATTTAAAAATAGACATAGAAGGCACCTACAGACAGCAAAATCAATTACAGTTTACCGTAAGTCAATGACTACATTAAAAAAGTAAACGGCTAGGAAGATGACCATAAAAATATCGCAACATTTAATAGCCAACAAGTTGCACGTGTATCAAGAAATTAATGACAGACATTAAAAAGAAGAACAATCAATAAGTGATATAACTCGGTAAGAGGATATTACGCCAGAGCAAGCTCACACCGATACGTTTATAACCAAATCCACGTTAGACGCATCTAATTATAATTTTACATAACAAACACCAGTTGGTAATTAGTTTGAGAACAACTTTCGTTTTAACATCACGTCTTCTTGTGATACTAATGGCAAATCGCTATAATGTCGATTGCACCATTCAGGGTTTAGACTGAACAGAACGAAATATCGATATTGCGTAAAATGTTAACAAACGTTTGAGATCTCTAGAGATTTGAGGAATGTGTGAAGATATACCTAGTGAATTTTGGTTCCGTACCCTATTTGTACGGCATCTTTGGTTCTGCGTCAGATGACCGGTATGATGATGGGGCTTCTCAATCATTAAATGCTTACGGACAAAGGCATCCATTATTTTATGACCCAGAAATGATGCGGAGACTAATGTTTTAAAATGCAAGTGTCGCAACTCCTTAATGAAAGGAGTTTAACAATTTTAAGTAGGTATTTCTTTCTTGGACAATGTTAACCCACCGAAATATTATTAAGAGCTAATAAAATTGTATACTACAAAATTTATAAAACATTTTTTTTATATTTTGACAACCCTATATTAATGATAAACACAATGTAATTCATAATTGCTACAGAATACAGGATATTAGTCAATAATATAGATTTAGTAATGTCGACTCGTTCGTAAAAATATAAATATTTTATACATATTTAAGTATACAAACTTGATCATGGTTGTCTTAATTAAATTTGAAGACTACCTCAAAAATCCTGGTATGCTAAGATTAGGAAACAGGCTTTATAAAAATTACGTTACGATAGTATATTTTTCATCTAGCCCTCTGTGGCTTTCCTCAAATGCTCCCACGATTTTCTATCCGGGGCCATCGGAAAGATCATAATAAAATTGAAGCATTTCAAGCGTTTACCTTTTAAGCATCAAGAATCAAAACACAGCTTTGAAAAGGCCTTAGAAGTAATGATAGTACATAGTTACTTACATTGGATTGTTGCTGGGGTCTCATTTGCTCCAACAACGGTAGCAGTCCTAAGTGCGGGCCGGCGTACATGCCGTGCTGACCGCGACGCACCATCTCCTGACGCCGGAGCTGCTCCTGCTGCAGCCGCTGCAGTTCCAGCTCTGCTGTCACGTTGCCTATGTTCTGGAACAAGGAAATTAGCATTCGTGTGAACAGGTTGGCAATTAGGTTGTTCATCATATAAGACATGTAGGATGAATGATGGCTTTTTGAGAAATGACTGACAAGATTTTACGGGATATGAGTGTTGCAAGTAAGAAGGTGCCCAACTTTGACAAAGCAATAAGTTACAAACCAAGATGCATTTGTGAAATTTTGATTGCGGTGCCATTAATAAAAACTGTATATGCACTAACAAAAGGCACCGCTATACCAAATGAACCAAGTTTAAAACTTCGCAACTTTCTGCTATCAGTCTTAACGAGTCTCTCGACGCAGTATTTGTTTTACACAATATATTGCACACTTAAGCAACTCCCAACACAAAGAATAAGCTAAAATGTGTGCACAAATCAACCGACGGGACGGTCACTAAATCACGGCGACCATAAAGCGAATTCCCAAAAAAAAGTACACCAATTAATTGCCTGGGAGTCGTGACGAATAACACAATATACATTTTATCGGCTCTTCATTAAGACAGTATTGAATTGTTAATGGTTGTACAGAGTAAGACATTATAAGGTGATGAAATCAAAACAACTCGACGATGTAAGTTTCCGGATGAACGACGGCTGCAACTCTAAATATGAAAAGGATTTGCGATATTAAAAGTTTCCTGCAAACGCATAAATGCGCTCCTGACACAGGGAATACATTTAAGTGAATCACTGTCGGCGGAGATAAAAAAGAAAAAGCGCTAATGGAAGACAAAAGCGAATGCATAAATAAACGTGACATAATCGTGCGAATAAAAAGAGCGGCAGAGCGTAATAGGCGTCCCTTCGGCGATACCGCGATACATCGAGCGCCACCGGTAATCGACCAAGTTTTTCCATCGGCCTGACAAATTGCCGTCATAACCGAACGGATTAAACTTTTTATTAAAAACAACAAACTGAGCATAATGTATGGGCGTAATCGGTAAGGGACAGATGTTCCCGAATAACGTACGCGATTTATCTAATGTAAAAAGACTTTTATTTAATAGCTCTGCGGAGATGTCCTAGCAATTGGCGCTTATATTTTACAGCGGACCGTCGTTTTGGCATTTTGACCGCATTTTGATAGCATTATTAATGTTAGAGATGATATAAAAATGTGATTTTTGATCGAGGTGCCCAGCTGCTGCGTCACAATTTATTGTTGTACGTCGCAGGTGGGTTGCTGCGTCATAAATATGATATGGACGCTGAACAGCCAAGATACAGTGGCGTCGTTATGCTGATTGAAACAATGGAACCGGTGCCAATGGCAATAGGTGGGTGTGATTTGGCTAGGACCACCGCCCGATGTTCTGTCAATAATGATGACGATGGATATAAATGGAAGCGAAAACATAGTTCTGTTATTGTGTCCTTGTCGATTTTATGTAAAGAACGATTTCCTTTACCAATATTTCTTCGCGATACAAAATGGAGATAGTTAATCATACAAATATTATTAATGGTATCTCTATTCGCCCTTCGACCAAACTGTTTGCGAGACCTTGACACGAAAACTAAGAAAATGTGATCTAAGGAATTGTATCGCCGATGATCCAAAGAGATATGTTGGAGATGATATCAACATGTTTTACGTTTATGAAAAACATAAAGTTCTATAACATGCCAACACATTTTATAAGTCAGAAGCAACAAAATTTATTGATCTCGAGGATAAAGCTACAAATCCCCATAAAGCTATTGTCAATGAAACAGATGTAGAAAACCCTGATGATTTATATGTAACCACGGATTAGGTTGAAACGCACATCAAAAACAATATAATTGAAGAATATATAGTGGACAAAGAGATCACAGATGAACACCGGACATACCATGACATAATTTATAATGTGGGCGCCGATATCAAAATAGGAATCCCACTTTTTAAACGCGCTGCTAACGATATTGACCCTTACGTGGTCGGGTTAAGAGCTAATGATGTCTAATAAAAAGATTAGGTGAGAATACACGGAAAGCTTTATAATGAAACAGACGTCACATTGACGTAAGAGATGCAGATCTTTGGGTGAAATCATAATATTTACTGTCACAAGCCGACGTGCTCTCATTTCTAGATAGATTATTCTAGTCATGGATTTAGGAATCGGTAGTGTTCACGGCAACTAAGATTTATGAAAAAGAGCTGTTAACGCACACGACATTTTTTTTGCGTAAATCTTATCAGTGAAGTCGAATCTCATGATTTATTATGCGGCCTACGATGTGACTAAACCGTGGAGTTTCTATTTGATTTTCGGTATTTTATTAAGCGTTATTTTCTTTATTTGGCTGTGCCAATGACCGTGCAGCATTATGAGCGGGTTTTATGTTAATTTAATATTGACAAAACCTTTTACAGAATCTGGTTAAAACTTATAATGAACATCAGCATTCTTTAAATTCAATTCGTAGTGTGTTGTGTGGTGTATACTCTAAGCGGCTTGTCTATCCATTAAGAGAACCACAACAATCTTTTAATTTATTTATTTCATGACCCTAAAGTGTTGATAATTTGAATAATGTAATATAAAAAGGGCTTGACATGATTTGAAGGGTGCGCGGTGAAGGGCGGTACAGGCAAGCGATGACATATCAAAATGAATCGTTAATGCACTTCCAAGAACAAAAAATACAAAGAGCTGCTTTATTTTTTATGCAAAATCAAAAGTGAAAGTTTATTAGACGCAGACAAGTAAAAAATGCGTTATTTAGCTAAACAAAAAATATGATAATATGATAGCGAAACCATTTTTTGTTCGAAGATTATAAACTAATTTGAGTAAGCATAAAAACTTGCTTCGATTAAAATCGTACAAGTACTTTCACTTCTAATAAAAAAAAATGTGAAATATTTTCGTAACACTAGTTATAAACTGTAAGCAATATAAAGGTGATAATAATATTAAATTTAATGCAATAGAATAAACTGAAGCGACTCCACCCCGTTCCCTGTTCGTATATAAAAGTGTTTTAATATAGATAAACAGCACAATGAGTTGTATTAATCATAACGTGATAGTTTTTTAATACTTCATGGTTTGCGATAGCCAGATAGAATGTTATAAATATGTTTTTGAAATATAATTTCAAGCTTTTCATAAAGTGCGTTAGTGTTCAGTTTATTTCTATTAATGATTTAACAAAAACAATATTCAATAAACAATTTTTACATAATGCCATAGTTTACCTATAATACAGTACGAAAACTTTTTTTATTGGTACTAATTAGCCATTAGTAACCCATTATCTCCTAGGCCAGCCGCGAGATCTTTATTTGCCATCCAGTATTATCTTTGAATAAAATTCATTTGGACGTACATTGGGGATCGAACCCATGACACGTCGCGCTCAATAGGTTTGGCGTGGTGCCCTCAACCACTCGGCTATCCGTGCATCTGATGTTTCCAATACTACGGTTACCTAACCTCACTACACTAAATAAGTGATCAATAAAACCTATTCCCGCTAACCGTCTTAAACTGACGATTAAACAGAACCGGTGTAGATCTCCGAAAGATAAATCTAGGAAGAAAACAAGCGTGCCGACACATACTAATAAAGTTAGAATTTATACTGACTACTTAAACTTTATAGTAACCATAACTGCGCGGCTGCGGTGCGGTATGAAAGGTTAACGCTATAAGCCACTGATTTGCGGGTTGTCGCGTTCAACAAAAATAAGCGATGGGACTTTTTTGTTCATACTCTTTGGTAAAATGTTGTTAAGAACTAAATTTTTCACGAAACATTTGAAGACATTTAAAAATAGTCTACCAAAGAAATTGGTTTTCTAGCCTTTGAATACGAGTCTTTTGTTTTCCAGAACTCGAACAGGGTCTTGACAATAAATCATTATACTTAATATGCAATTCTTGCATACATAAAAAAAGCTCTTGACTCGACAATAATAAAAAACATTACCGTACAACAAATAAGTATAACATTATGACGTTGCCCAATTAAACTGGGCAGGGGTATACAAGCCGCACACCCGGCGTTCCCCGCAGGAGTCCTCTTATCACAAGTTTTATCCTCATGATGCGTGAGTCTCAGTTTTGCGAATGCAGACCCTACCAACCTCTTTATGTACCGGCGGTGGTAAGAGCGAGAAAGAGCTATACAAGGCGAGGAGCGCTGACTCGCTCTTACAACTGCAACAGACATAATTTGCGAGCTGATAGCACGCCTCAGATCTTATCTAATGTCCACGGTGATTATGCATTTTGCATAATGGAATCGATGCAAGCTTTGTCTTGAACCCCGTTTTATATTTATAACATTAAAGTATTATTATGTTTGTTCGAGAATTGCTTTTAAGAATTCGTTAACGAAAGGTTGTTGCCACTGAAATTTCGTGTGGTTTTTATGATAATGTTCGCTTGGACCTTAAAAATATACATCCACATTCTTTATTCAAATAGTCCTTTTATTGTTCATTCAAGTGCAGAACCCAATGTAATTACGAA
The DNA here is from genome assembly GCF_003590095.1 of Trichoplusia ni. NCBI lineage: Eukaryota > Metazoa > Arthropoda > Insecta > Lepidoptera > Noctuidae > Trichoplusia > Trichoplusia ni. The sequence goes on from NC_039490.1 coordinate 3,022,269, forward strand.
CTTTACGAATTAGTTTGTAATATCGGAACGAGAGTCAAAATATTAGGGGTGTGCCCTCTTGCATTTGAACTGTTATTGAATAATGCTTGACGTTTCGTTGGCGCCAACTTGCGGTGTTGCGATGAGTGGCAACCCTGCGGTTTCTTCAAATTAGCGTTGTGATTGGTATCGGGCGTCGGTCGGCCACGTGGCGTTCCGAATTACTGCGTTTTCATGTTTGTTTCATAAAAAGAACTCTATTATTGCCTCCAACTATTGTTATTGGACGCATTTGTTTATAGAGTTATTGTAAAAATAGATTCTTCATGACAATTTAATGACTAATTAAAGATATTTTGGTATTTTTATCGGACAATTAACTTTATTTTTATATTCAAATTATAAATTAAGTCCTTATAAATATACTCAATCACAGATTACACGCTTAACTTGTAGTAAGCAGACACTGGCGATTATAACGTCAAAAGTTTATATCTTAATTGGTCGTCAAAAGAATCTACTGGAACTAAAAACAAACATGTAACAAACTCGAAATAGTTGTTGACAACAAAACACAACTAAATAAGTACACCTCTTTTTATCTATTTTTAAAGTTACCGTGCAGCCCTATTCCACCTTTCATTATTTTACTGCTTCCCTTCGACGTAGGACATATCAAACGAGGTTCGGCAGTAAATCAACAAATTAAGCTATTACCGCCACATCATAAGCCGGCGTTCTTTGACATAAGCTTTTTTTATAATACAACAGAACAATTTTTAGACTTCCGGACGTGCAGTGTAACGACTTTATAATACGAAACATGTTTTTGTTATCGATAATGCACGAGAGAAAGCTTTGTCGGGTTTTCGTGAGGGTACCGTTTTTTGTGGGCCCCATAGTTGTTGATGGATACGAAATTAAGGGAGAAATATGAGTTTTTAATTTTTCAATCTTGCATTGTAATTTCACAGTGCTGATATATTGAGGTAGGTGTTACATTCTTACTTTATTAATTTGCGGTTCTGTTTTTATTGAAAAGTATGTGCAACTTTTCTTTTTTCTTTTTTAAGAAGCAATTTAGCAGCAAAATTGTACCTGGGTAGGACTTGCTCACTTACTGTTTATCTATACTTCTATATAAAGCTGAAGAGTTTGTTTGTTTGTTTGAACGAGCTAATCTCAACTACTGGTTCAAACTGAAAAAATATTTTTGTGTTCAATAGATCATTCATCGAGGAAGGTTTTCGGCTATAAACCATCACGCTGCGACTAATAGGAGCGAAGATACAATGGAAAATGTAGAAAAAACAGGGTAGATATAAATCATAACTTATACGAATATCTTCTAACCACGCGGACGAAGTCGCGGGCAAGAGCTAGTTTTTAAATACAAATCGTTCCTATCTATTGTATTTATTGTTAAATTGAATACTTATAAAACAAATCTAATTAAACGTCAAAAATCACCCAACCCAAAATCGTCAAAAAAGGAGCCCTAACACAAAAAATAACTTCAACAGTTTTCCCTAACATAATACGCCCAAAAAATTACCACTTCAAGTAGCATGATGTGAGTTCAAATACGATAAACAAAAGGGAACCGGGACGTCCAACGGACCGATGTGAATCCCGGGAGAGTACACAAACATGAGCCCACTGAAACCCGTCCCCACTTGCCCCCATCTCTAGCCCCCACCTCGTGCCCCCGCTCTGTCTTGCCTCTTGCTAGCCCCGGATGCTCGTCCCACTTCAGCTTTTCTTTTATTCCTTGCCTACTCTTATGTTTATTTTTGTTTTCCGTTAGCCAGCGGAAATAATGGCGTTAGGATGTTGGGGATGTTACTCTTTTACTTTCGTATTCACTGAACATTTTCTTTCAGGAATATTTTTGTTCCATTTTTTATAATAGTACAGTTATAAGATTCCTTTTCGGAATAAATAATTTTATTGTAAATTAAATAAAGTATAATGTATAAATATTGGGTCTCTGACAATAATAGGTCTGCAAAATTGAGTTTGACATTTTTGAGAATTCAGTCGAAATAATGAGGGAAAATCATTTATATGGAAATATAACCTATAAAAAGGTCGGTATTTATTTGTCACGTAAATATTTCGTACACCTTTAAAAATATTTAGTAAAAGTAAATAAAAATGTGTGTATTTTTCGCTACGAATTCCCTTCCATAATATTCTTTCGTATTCCCAAGATGACCTTTTGTAGGCGATAGAATTGTGGAGTACCGTCATTATTCTGTTCCCATTCAATTCTATATTTTACCACATTTTAAAAACAAAACTGAGCATCGTGCATTGAGAACAAACGAGTCCCGTAGAATGTACATTAATTAAGCGGTGTACTGTTTTCAATTACGCAGTTTTTTGTACAAACAATTTGTAGATGTTTTTGTACGTATTAAGGAATATGTTGAAAAAAAGGAATAATTAAGGAGACGTGTGTTTCTTGCATAATGAAATACTTTACATGCGAGTACTTTTTGTTTTGTAATTTGACATATACAATACACAATTAGCAAAGACTTTTTTGTGAATCGCAAATGAAATGTTTGCATTTTTAAGTTACGAATGTTAGATTAATCTACATTTACATTTAATGAACTTAGTTTTTAATTAGTAAATTAAAAAAACTGTTACTTTTCGCAGTAATCAATTCATTTACTTGTTCCTATTCTTAAGAGGCCGCGACATACAGACCACACGATAGTGCGAAAAATCCATTGTCTTTTAACGGCTTAACTAAAGAATATTGCACACTATACTCACATAAGCTAAAGCTTTGTGCACATCAATGGGCGATGCCACAAAAGTGCGAAACCTTACCGCATTCGAGAGAAAAGATTAATAAAGCTTAGAACACACTCAACACCTGTCCTTTGTCGCTAATGGACCGACTCTAATCTCCTTGAAAATAGTGCGGTCAGGAAAAAATAAGAAATATCTCTCTCTAATATGATGGTATAATATTTATATTGTTGTGTTGTGTTTTCTTTCAAATAAGAGCGCATACAACGACGCGTAGCATGTGTAGGTTTATTGTTTTTTAATGAGCTTTGATCGTTGTACTTATTGTAAAACATATTTAGTACTTTTTTTTGTCTTGAGATGTCTATAATGCTCTAATAAGAAGATATCGCAATGGAGACCTTGTCTTTTAGATTTAATCGTATACTTTGATAAGTAAAACCTACTTGTTATGTAAGTCACAACTTAAATATTCAAGTAACATAGAAATAAGTTTCTTCACTTGTATAAACTCAAGAAGCTAGGCAGTAGGCACTCCAGAGCTATCAAACTGGAAGAGTCCAAAAAATTAAAAGTTATATTCAGTTCCAAATGGTTAAAGCTGGTATAATTGGAGGAGACTCGAGTTAACCACCCGGATGGGGGTAACAAGCGGTTATCCGGGGAAAGAGGAACCGGGGAAGAGACGGGTAACAAGCCGGGCGAAATGCAGTAACGAGGATGCAACCGAGCTTCTCATAAGAAGGTTTTGTGGCCGCAAATATTGGAGTGTTGGAGCAAATGTTGGATGCTGGATGTTAGATACATTTATTTTGGTCTCAAATTCAAAATTTCCTTTGGCTAAAGAACCTTCTAAGATTATTTATATGTTAATCGGTTTTTAAAAACCGTCGTTTGTTGTGTCAGTGTAAAGTTGTCATTAAAAATACCTAAGTTTTTGTCCAGCCATTTTCTTAGGTATCTAAATTTCAGAACGAAACGTTAGACATAAAATCTTGTTATACATCGTTGAGAATATTATGCAACTACATATTAAGTGTACGTATTTCATATAATTATATGTAGCTCTATATTACAAAAATAACATGGCTCTCGTTCTAGATAAACAATTCGTAGAAACATCAGAGTACTTTAAAATGCTACACTTCTGTCTATTAATCATGTACATTTCATAAAAAAATAAATATTACTGACGTAATTATTTTACTTGTTTGAAATAACGAAGCGGAACTATTTTCAAGAATTTTTCACAAAGTACTATCACCGACAAAACTTTAAATAATATTTTATTTATTTTACAACATCTTTTGTCGATACATAATATGAGGTCTCTATATGTATTTGGTATATAAGGTCTCTATATGTATTTGAGCTCTTCTTGAGTATAAAAATAAGTTATTTACTTATCTGTACCTAATTGACTGGAAACTAATTTTTGCTCGCGGTTTCCACTGCCTTATTTTGGTTATAACTGTAAAAACATTACCATTCTTTAATGAAATCGTAACTTATAAAAGTACCCTACACAAGGTGTCAGCTATTTCTCTTTCAGAGGATACCAGATTTCATAAAAATCGATTCAGCCATTTAGCCGTGACGAGAGAACAAACACACACACTTTAGTATTTATAATATTAGTGTGTGATAAATGTAAAATGATTTGCGTGACTGACTGTACGACATACATTTTTATTAGACATATTTTTTTCTGCGCCATTTACATATCTTTGAGAATATGACAGTTGATGATTCAGATAAAGTGATGTAATGATGATGATAGGACACTACAATGATGTTACGGTATGGTTAATTTATTTCAATTTTCTTTGATATCTGACACTTTTTTCATACCAGCAAAAATACCAGTTATAATAACAGATAGTGAGAAACTTTTTGTAATTGGAATTCTTCAATCTTAATATTCTTGAATACCTGAAGCAATTGTTTTTGATAGTTACAGATTTCTTAATCTCGGTGCTTTGTGATGTAGGATGATCATTTACGATTTCCGATTGAAATTTCCACACAATATCCTTCTAACTCTTGGCGACATTTTGCATGTAGCATTTTTTTTATTAACAAGAACTGTTGATAACCAGATATTATTAACAGTCCAATGCTATTTGGACTAAAATATAAGTACAAGAAACGACTCCATATATGACCTTTACCGACCATTTAAACTTGTACTAAAAACTGCTCAACAAATTATAATAACTGTCGTTTCTGTCGTTTCTTAAAATCACATCCTCGATCAAAATCATTATTTATATTCATAAAATCTATACATTGTATAACAGAATTATAAATGTATTCGATAAATAGCCGTTTTATCCGAAGCCCGCTGACTGACACAAACACAATGATTCGTCAAAGCCGTCAGACTGAAGCGCGTCTCTCAGCGGACGAATGTGCGTCATCCTTTATTTATTGTTTATCAAAACGATTATAATGGACTCGATGATTGCCATTATTGAGCATCAAGACTAGATGCGTACACTTTGTATTTTGATGTTCTAAATGTACATGAAAAAGTTGTAGATGATGAAAACGAAGACGGTATTGCAATCGTCAAAGATGTTAAATTTGGTGAAGAAGGAAAATGAATTGTTGATTTAGTTTATTTCGTTCGAGCTTTGGACTTGGATAGAAAAAGAAATACCATAGCAGCAAACATCGAGCCAAAAGTAAAAAGTCTAATAATAAAATTATTATAATTCAATCTTCACTATCGATCGGCACGCGCCTCTATTTATAAAGATATTAACCTTTTCCCGTCAACAATATGCGGTGAAACGTAAATATTTATTTTTATACAATCCCACCGATGGAGCTCCGGCAAACGAAACTAAAAGTTTAAGAATAGTCCACGAATAAAATTTGGGAAACATACACAGCAAGCCGCCACTTGCCTTTAGAATAAACATAGTGGTCTTTGTGATCTACTGACGGGCATTACAATAAATGTACCGGGGAACGAACACTTAATAAAATAACAAACACCGAACGCTGTTCAGTGTTAACTATCAGACGGATCTAAATACTTCTTTCTATCTAAACACTGGGCTTTTGTCTATCCAACAGAGCGAGAGGCGATAAAACACAATGATGTATCTGTAGAATGATTTCATACCTGGAGTTACGCGCCGGCTTTAATGTAACATTGTTGGAATCGCACAGCTCGAACGATTGTCAAAACAAACCCAGATACCTACACCTGGGAATCTGCTCCGCCGAATGGAAGAATAACAAGGAATGTATGCTCTGCTTATTTTCGCTGGCGAGTTGTAAAATTCATTGAGAAAAACGGCTCTTGGACTATATATTTCTAGGCTACGGATTAACAGGCCTCTATTGTATAATACGATACATAAACTATGCCGTAATAACTGTAAACTCGATGGTTTTATTATAAGACGATTTTAAGACCATTCGACGCTTTTGAGGGCTTAGCGGCATCCAGCAACGACAAGGTGGCGTAAAATATTACATTCTAATGTCAGTAATATGAAATCCAATTACGAACAAATAGCTTAAGCCATTCTAATAACAGAATGACCAATTTGTAAAGGGATTGTGTGAATGTTATTACCATTTCATAACTCGTTTGTAACAATCGGGCGAAATGTAAAAATGTAATCGTTATCGAGCCGATGATACCAAATTTAAAACTCAATAAAGTTCCAGATTTGTTGGCATCCTAATAATGCGCGATATCGCGGCAAAATGGCGGGTGTCATTTTAAGTCCCCTTTCTTCCGTCCGCAACGATTTTAATAACAACATCTCCGCTTTCTTTATTCGTTCTTTTGAAATCTCTTTTAAGCTGAAGTAAGTTTATTACTAGTCAGATCAGGAATTTCAATCTCACATCCTGAATGAGACGTCTTTGATGTAACCGTTGTAAATTGTTGAATGGATTGTCAGTCTTAATTGTTGGTGGCTAGGGTTGATATTACCTTGACTGTTTCATTTCATTGATGGTTCTTCTAAAACTGAATTTGCACTCTTTAATAGTATGAGACTCATTCATTGTGATAGTGTCTTGTCAAAGGAGTTGATGACGTAGCTCTTGTATATTGGGTTTTTTATTACGTGCGTTGAAACATAAATGTTCTATAAATATCGGGGTTTTCGTATCATTTGATCAAATAATAGGTAGTGAGCGAGTATTTGCATTGACGTTTCGAATGGATGGTTCAGTTATTGTGAGCGGGGATGTTTCACATTGTATGGGGTCGTGCGACTGTGTTTGGTCAACGAACCGGTTTTCAGCTACTATTTTGGGGACAAATCAGTGAATGTACAGTCGCCGTGAAATGTATCTGTACTAGTTCGGAAACCTCTATCGAGAAGTAGTATTTTAAAAATAGTGTACAAATAGACCTGAATAATAGTGAAATAACAAAGTTTTAGATTTTGTTATTTCTTCAATTCATTTGTTTTTTTACGACACCTACCTACCCTCACCTTGAAATATCTAATTGATCTTTATTTAATTGTCACGAAATATTTCTGACCCAAATCCCACAACACATTTATTTTTTGTCTGTCCCACAAAAATATGAATAATATTCTACGCGACAGTAGCAACGACACAACGATTAATAAGAACACTAACAAAAACCTAATTAAAATAGGAAATAGAATATAAAATTTAATAAAACATCTCGCTGATATACAATATCAAAGAGAAATAATGTCATTATTTCAAAACTTGGTAGATCAAAAGAAGTAACGTCAATACAAAATGGCCGATCTTCATAATAACATTCATAATGGGACTCTTGAGAAAAAAAAATCTAAATTAATTTCCCCGATCCGTTTCTTGGTACAAAGGGGCTATCTCTTTGATAGACTTTCTTGTACAGTCGCCGGCGGTATGCAAATGACAGCCACGTTAGTTTTTCATTTATTTTTGTTAAAGGATTTGTCAGTGAGCGGGATTTTTACAGCTTTATTATGATGTGAATTTTAATTAGCAGTGGAGCTACTGCGCTTTTTATTTTGTTGTTGTTAGATTTAAAAGGTACCTTGAAAAAAAATTAGTTTGTTGAAGTCTAGTTTTACGGTATGAAAAAAACGAACCGTTACAAAACTTATAAGCTTATAGCACTTCGAACACATTATTAGGAATCAACACAATTATGGAAAAAAAATCAGAAAACAAATGACAAATCTCGATACACAAAAAAAATGAATTTCAGTTTATACTTTTGCTATCGACTGTACTTAATAATTTATGCAAGTGGTCAGCGTTTGATGAATGGGGCCCTTTAATTCATAAAATGATTTCCCCATACAAACAGATCCTTTATGAATGGCTCGAGTTTCTTAAGAAAACCTTAAGTGCATTAAATTCTGTTTAGAATTAAATCAATTATCTTTTTTTTTTGGATTTTCCGATGCCCAGCTTTTATGCTTCGAATCATTTTCTTTAAAAGAATAGAGTTTTCCTTCTTCTGTGTATTGCTATCTCAATTAATATGAGGGATGTTTTTATATTTAAAAGTAAGATTATTACGCTACAACTGAGATTTTTTTTGGAGGTTGAAGATAAATCGTAATGTGATTTATTTATTCATTTTTTTGTATATTTTTGTATTATTATCTATTGCGCAATATTTTTGTGGCTTTCTTTCGTTATTTTAGTTTTTTTGTGATTCAATTTAGGTATTTAAGTATGTAGCACTTAGGTCATCTATATGTAGATGATACATACAGTATTTTTTTTTTAAATAAGACATATTGACTTCATAATAACAAATGAAAACAAAAAGCAAACTTCGCTTAATTTGCAAAAGCTTTTACGAGTACACAATCATCAGAATTCGAAATTCAAACGCCTTTGATTCCAGAACGATTATGTACCGAACGCTAATAAAGTCACCATTTTATTTAGACCTCCCTTACCCCCTGCCTTCCTTAATTTAACAGGTGTCAGAGGGGTAAACGAATGAAAATCGAGGGCCTAACTTAAATAAGCACCTTATTCAATATAGCAGAGAAATGTAAACAGACAATCAGTTATTTTAAAGATAGAATTTGAGCGGGAGTGAGGGAGGGGCACGTAATTTGACAAACGCTTTGAAACAACTTCGATTATAAATACTTGGTGTTTGAATTTAAAATGTTACCTCAATAAAATATAGAATTGGCTTTTGGCAACACCTAATAAAATGGTTTACCCTAATAATATATTTTGTGTGCTATAATTATTTGATATTGAGTTACGTATAATTCATAAAATTATTTTCATAGTTTTCAAACACAATTTCCTCACAATAAGAAAAATAACTATGCCTATCTCCCTGTCATAATGGAATCTGTGCTTACCTGTGATGATAGTGAGAGTTGGCCATCATCCCGCCAAAAGCAGGTGTTTTATAGGGTACAATTTCTAGTCTCACGATTTCGTAAATATAAAGAATCAGCTGTAAACAACGCCCCTCCCTTTGAGAGCTGAATGTAATCTGTTTTGTTAATTTCCAACGTCGTCTGTCGGTGTTTCCATCAAAACCCCGGTAAAAGGAAAGGTTAAGTTCTATTTGCTTTAACTGTGGGGGGGGGGGGGTGATTGAGCGTTTGTTACAGGCCACAAACAAATGCAAATATTAGCTTTTTATTTTACTTTTTTGTCGAGTGCCAATGTTGGGAATTTGTTTTTTTTAAGTGATTCTTTTTTAGAATTATGTCAATAATGAATTGGTTTTTTTTACAATGTTTGGCTCAGTAAAATGTACTTGATAAAGACTATTTATTGAACGTTATCGTACTAAAGAAAACGCGTTTTTCTTGACAGATACATCTGCGCACTTACGCCTATCTATCGGATAAATTAAGTAATCATACATACATTGTATGATTAATATTCAGAAAACCAATGATTTGACAAAGCATGCTATGTACATTCCTTCTATGTAAATTAAATTTCTTTGATGAACCTGAACAATATAGATCAAATTAACAGCGATCTAATTAAAATATCAGTAGCAAGGAGACAGAATATTAAGCCATTATGTATCAGGGGACGCCTTATTTGAATAAGCACAAATTGTCAAAGAGATTTTATCTCTTTAAACAAAGATGTTCCTTGTGTTAGCTTTTGGCCCTCACAGGGGTCCCTATTTAATGGGATCGGCTAATACGGTTGATGATGCCAACGATTCGTACCCCTTGTTAATAATCCTTTTGTCTTGCTCTTCTCGCCTGGATAGATAAGGATGGAAGATATGATTATGAAAATGCGGTCGAATTATACTGTAAGCTTCTTATTTGTTATTGTTGCTATTGCTGTTGTGTGATTTTAAGCTTAAGATTAATGGAGTTTTAGTAGGTGATGGATTTTGGCTGATTCATATATTTTTTATACATATAGCTAGTGTCGATGTGACTGCACGTAAAGCTGAGTGGTAAAGGCCATCGCGCCAATCCCAATGTTGGGTTCCAATTGTTGTTCTGATAGGACAAGCATTTTTGTGATCCAATAAATGATTGTTTTGAGTCTGGGTGCCTTTTAGCATAAAACTTGAATGCCTGTGGACCCCCCGAGACGCAAACATTAAATTGCCTACTGCACGAGGCGTTTTTTATTTAATAATTCTTCTGATATAATATTAAATTTGAAAAAGGTCTTGACTGTATAAAGAAGATTTCTGGTGTGATAATTTTACTTACTTACAATGCTATTTAGTTATAGTTTTATCCAGATCCATAAAACTCCTTTGGGAAATTAAACGTTACAAATAACAGTACATTACAGAAAACGTGAGGTAATTTAACTACACGTGTTCAATCTAAAAACACTTGGCTCTAAAAATAAGCGAGTTACCCGGCGCAAACGACCCCACATTTAAAACCGCAAACAAAAATAGTTTCCCCATTAAAAACATCTCGAAATCTCAAAAATCACAGACAATCATCAATCCCAATTAAGGTGCATCCCTAACGTGAGAGAAATCTGACAAAACATTGGCCAATCACGTCGTCCACAAAAGCGTCAGCTTCCCTCCCTTCTTTTTTTAAATGGTCTCTGTCCCCCGCGTCATCGTGACGAAAGATAGCAGTTACGTCATTAGCGCCTGCCGCGTCATTCCAACACGATTTGTCGGCGTTTATCGCGCGATTTTTTGCCGCAAACGCGTGCTATCGCCACACGTACAATATGCGTAAATTTTTCGCCAGCTAATGTGTTGGAAGTAACTTTCGCGAGATAAGCGATGAAAGCGAACGCTGAGCGTAACGTTTTTTGTTTGGTAATTTTCTGTCGGAAAACGTTTACGACGCGCTAATTTTTTGTAGGTTAAAATATGTGTCATAAAGATACGCTTAGTCTTTGAAAGCATTGAGAAATATAAAATGTTACTTAATTATATCCTCTTCTTCTAAAGAGTCAACTTTGCAACATCAGAAATACCAATTACAAAATACAACAGAACATTTCCAACATAATTAAAAGGCATCCAATTGGATACATCATTTCCACGCAAGCCAACTGAAAACAGAAATAGTAAGCGGCAAAAACGCTCATAAACTTTTTTTTTCTCCCAAAATACTAACCCTTGCCAGCATAATGCGGAAATAAAAACATGACTTTAAAAACCATTATTTTCGATGTACAAAGTTCGTTCGGATACGAGCATGAGGGGTAAACGCGGGCACTAAAAAGCACAAGTGTGCTTCAAATGGCACGCGTCACAGACCACAACAAACGAACGCGGCGGATAGAAACGACAATCGGTATAATTTTAATTAGAGAAAAATTGCCGCGGCAAAATGCGCAAGTACCGTGTGTACCGTCAGTTGCAGACGAAGATAGCTCGTCAAAAAATGAACAGACGAATCCGTTATCGAACGTCAAATTTAAAAAGAGAATGTCAAAATTGAAAAAAAAAATAGGTTCCATTTTCAAAATTGAACTAGAGATGTATGTTTACACGAATTTATTGAACTTTAACTACTATGAGTTGTAAAAATATATAATTATTTTTTGAATGCAAAATTAACATTTATCATGCTGACGGTAAAAACTCTTTGGAACAATACTCGAGGAACCCTTTCCGCAAACAATTAGCGCACAAGTGCACTCGGAACAACGGCAATAGAGCGTCCCTCTAGCGGATAGAGTGGTGCAAAGCTTCCGACTGGCTGCAAGCCATCGTGCCTTTGCCTTTGCTTGCTCGGTCGCCGCCCGCCCGTGGCTCAACAGCGCGTGTACATTGCTAGCCGCTTTTGTTTTTAATCTGTCGAATGTGTAGATATTTGGATGCTTTACTTTTTACGTATCTTTTACGAAATATTTTTATTAATTTTAGTGTTTTTACACTGTGACTTGATAATTCAATTAGTATTTTACGAACATAATAGGCGAATACGATATGCAATACAATTTTAACTTTCATTTACATTATAACCATTTGAACGTAGGCGTATCAATAGGGGATACTATTGATAGGTTGTTTCATTGTCAACCGCTATCGCAAACTTATCGAGTCTCATTCTAAAGCCATGACATAAAGCGATAAGAAATAGGCAGCAAATAATATACTTATAATTAGTATTCTTGCTTTCTGATAAAACGAATACACGTATATATAGTACACTAAGAATTTATAATCTGTATCTGTAAACTAGGTTTTTGTAAGATTGAACATTTTATTCTTCTTTCAAAAGTAGATTAATGCGATTTTTGTCTTTGTCTAAAAATCAATAGTTTTTGGTGTAATTGTAATTTCGTCATTTTTTATTGAATTCGCCTCACTTTCTGAAACAAGGCAAACGTATACTTATACTTCAGTGGCAGTGCCGTTTTATCCATAAGGCATTTTAGGCCAGTGCCCACTATGACCAGGGGCCTAGCACTCAATTGTGGCAAAAGTAGGCATCTAAAAAAAGCTCGATAAAATATTCACTGAATGAACATTACTTTCATTCATTTAAGGGGGCCCCACACCACAAAAATATAGTGGTAGCTAATCTATACTAATATATAAAAGGGAAGAGTTTGTTTGTTTGTTTGAACGCGCTAATCTCGGGAACTACTGGGCCAAATTGAAAAAATCTTTTTGTGTCGAATAGACCATTCATCGAGGAAGGCTTTAGGCTATAAACCATCACGCTGCGACTAATAGGAGCGAAGATAGGTACAATGGAAAATTGAAAAAAAACAGGTATAAATCATAACTTATATCTTCTACCCACGGGAACGAAGTCGCGGGCAGCAGCTAGTATGGTATAAGATTAAACCATAGGTTAAAATGTTACCGCAATATAACCGATCCATGCGGATGAAATCTATTAAACATATTCACGTAACAAACAAGTACTTACAATAATTCAAAACGAAATTAATTTGAGAAACTCGAGAAGTTATTGCTTTTAGTAATCCCATACACTATTGTAGTAAAATAATTTATTTGACAGCTGCAAGCCATTTACTTCGTTGTGTCATAAGCCTATGATTGTTATCACATCTCTTCCTTATATTACATTTATTAAATTAATTGTATTTTATGTGAGAGAAAGTAAAAATCTTGATCTAAAATATTATTATCTCAGATCAAATAACCGCGTTATCTATATGACAAAACTTCAAAAATGCTGAGTACAAACGATGGACATACCGAAATATTTGATAAGGTTGATGTCAACAAAACGTATTTTATAAAACAAAGTACCTGTTAATTAATGACTTCAAGTTTTTTTTTTACGTAAACAAGACGCGAGTTCTTAGAAACGTTATCTCTACGTTACACTAACTACTAAACGCTAGCAATAATTCGTTAAAATTAAAAACCAACGTTCGAAGAAGTCGAGATTTGAAATTTCAAAAAACCTGTTCTAATTGGTCAGTATTGTCCGCGTTTAAAACGTTCTTTTTTTAAATTTATAGAATGCGTTATCGTCAAGATTAGTATCACGATTTATAATTTTTGTCTTTGTCTAACGATTGTATGTAATTTGATCCGTTCAAATATTAATGTTTTTTTAACCGTTTATATGAGCCTATTTAAAGAATCGTCATTTAGACCGATCTGAGTATAATAAGTTCACTATATTATGTGCTTGTTTGGATCTGATTTTGATAGGTTTATTAAACTTGAGATAATAAAGACATGCAAGTTTTTATTTAAATAATAATTAAGTCAGTGGTGTCAATTCACAGGTTTTGTAAAAAAATGCGATCTATAATGTTGTCATAAAATCTTGAATATGTGATGGCCTCATTAATAGTCAATACTAAATTAATAATTGTGTAATAGCCTAATTGTGTTACAAAGAGAATGAAATATAGTAAGTAGTTGTGTGTAATTAATTCCCACAATGCAAACCTCTAAAGCCTCTCTTTACTTCTCAATCCTCAGTACATTGTAATTATTGGATGAAAGTAACCTGCCTGTATGATAAATGAGGCAAAGACGTCCCGTCATTGTTCCACCAATGAAAGAGCTTTTGTCTATGGGCCGAAACAAAACCCTCGCTCGTTGTCTATGCCCTGCTCGGTTCACTCCTTTGTCGACCGTCGCGGCTTATTGTTGCGCGATGCGTTGGCGGAATCATTAAATGTGTTTAAAAAGGACAAAGCAAATGTTTCGCAAATATTTGCGATATTCTCACGCCTCTAAGTCTCGGCGAGCAATTTAAATGAGTTGTGGTATGCCAGAGACATTATAATGTGGTTTTTACCAATTTAAATAAACGTGGTTTTTATTGATGAACAAAACGACAGGAAATACATATTTTATAGCGATTTTATACTAATGCAAAGCATAAAATATTGTCCGCAATCAGATTATACTCGGATTTTTATACGTTTGAATCTATTAAATGCTTTTAGTTGCTCTCGTTACAAATATTATTTATTTATTATTTCATACAGAAAGTTTCTTGTTGAACAGAATTATTAACAACATAACTATTTAATTGCCTTAAAATTAATTATGATTCCCACAACGTTGTGTAAGTAAAATGGTAACGAAAACAATACTTTAAGATTGTCTTGTGTAGAAATGCGCGTGCGCCGGACAAAACGCCATTGTGCGCCCATATGGGAATATATCGCTTGTTTTGTCATCCTCATTGTTGCTGACAGACAGACAGACAACTGAAAAGACAGCCTTTGAATAGTTATGTAAGCAGGAAAGCACGTTTTGAATACTCTTAGCGACGACGTTAAATAATTCTATACGAGTTTGTTTTAATGTATCCGTTGTTGTTTTTACTTGCTTTTTTACAGGCTTTATTTAATAGATGCAGTTTCTATGTGAAGTCGATACTGACTATAAAATTCTATATGCACATCTCAATGTTTTTTTTATAAATAGTTTTAAGCATGATTAATTAATTATATAAAGCGATAGTGAAAGACTTCGGTTAGGTCCGAAAATATCTCATCGAGCTATCCCGATAAATACCCCTGATTAAATAAGTACATTTCATTCATTGTTTTATCTATTTTTTTCAATATTACCATAGTGCTCTAAATGTTAAAGACCAAACGTTTTGGGTGTTTAGAGTAGTATCTAACAAAAAGAATCGAATAAGCTTTGACATTTTTAATGATATCGAAAACCCATAGCCGCAGTTTTATCGGCACCTTCCCCATCCACAATGCCACACGGTATGCTAATAGTCCAATTAATCACAGCGCTATCCAACGTAGGTTTTAACACGGAAATATATTTTCCCTTCGCCTATTAACGTAGTAACAACTGCCTAAAGAAGACGCCATCCATTTTATTTTGAAAACAAGTTAACTGTGATCATTACCGCGGCCGGTGTTGTGAATAAATCATATTAATATTATGTTATGTCGGTCCATTACGATTCTTCTATTTTGCGTAATATTTTAATTAATAATGTTTTTTTTTTTCGATGATGGAATTGTGTAGCTTCGTTTTCTGTGGAAATTGTCGTGTGTTTTGAGAATAGGCGCCTTTTCCGGGTGACGATAGCGTAATAAGTACTTTTTATTATCCGTCCTATTATGTAAGTGTGCGGTTAATCGGATATCGATATGTAAAAGCTAAACTAGTTTTTTGTATAAATATGAGATTTAATACAATTTATTCATTAATTGAAACATTTTTTAATCTGATTGCCTATATTATAAGTTAATTTTTGATGGTTTAAAACTTGTTTATCCTCAGTTCTCGTTTATTCATTTACGAAAATCCCTTATTTGCATGATATTAACCTTCGTAATTGTTTTCAAATTAACGTTGAAAGAAATCTTGAAGCTCTTAGATTAAAATAAAGTAGCGTATACATGGGTTGAGACTTTATATTATAAGGGAATTCTCACATTGACAGACGTTTAGAAATGGACGGTAGAGTTTGATGACAGATACACAATCCACGTCCATTGATGCCTTGTTCAACGATCTCAGACGATATACACTCGGCCTTATCTCATTACATCGTTAGTCAAGTGGGCTGAGAACATTGATAGTTTTGTCCAAACTGTCGAAGCGTGGGACTGGACATCACCAACGTGTGAACTAGCTATCACCATTATTTATATTTTTATTAGAATTTTTATCGAACACTCGAAACAGCACACAAATCAAAACAAACCTTAACACGTAATGACTAAAGTACATATTCGTTTAATCACAGCGGGGGAGTATTATCGGAGCTAATCTTTTACGACTGCTTTGTCACACCAGTAGGTCCGACTTTATTGCAAGATAAATTCCCAAATCTATTTCGGAAGGTAAGCTTTTGACATATATATGATAATGTGCCTGTTGAAACTGAAGCCGTGAAATTAAAAACCATTGCTAGAAGACAATATAGTGTTGTATTAATTCACGAATTCTTAAAATACATCCCATTTTGAATATTTTGAGCGTCGTTTTATTACTCGCAGTCAAATAAACACATATTCAAGTGTGTATTAAGATTCGTTTTTGATTCGACTTACTAGTTATAGGCATATTATTTAAATACGAGCTATAAATATTGACAAAAAACTATAAAAGAGAATGTGTTTAATAGTCATATTTATGTATGAGCTAGGTTTAAGGTTAGTAACCAATGCTTTTTACTTGTTAAGCGTACTTCTTTGTATGTAATTATTTAAATTTAGAAAGGGTATTCTGAACAACCGTCAGCCATTCTTTTCATGTTTAAATTACGTTCTTTATTTGAGATAATTGAAATAAATTCGAATTTCAAATTAAATTTCGATGGCTACATTAAAAGTGTTGCAAGTATTTCACCCTATTTTATTTTTACCTAAGATTACAACACTGGTTAGTCAGGAAACCGTAACTAAGTAACGTCACTTACTAATTAACAAATAAAAACTTTTTACACAGTAGTTATAAAGCGGTTGTTACCACTCTAAACATATCACTGTATAAAAGAAGTTGCCACTTAAATAACTCTTTTCTCCCTTGACAAACTTAATTCTGCGGTTGTCGAAGCAAAAAAACGACATGCATCGCGACCGCGTCGATGTTTTCTATCTTATTTACGTACATTGCTTCTTAAGTGAGCGTGTAAGTTGACGATGTATGTAATTTCTGTTCTAAAGAGGCGATGGATTTTAAAATGTAGGGAATAACATGAGCAGTTGTTTCGTTGGGTGTATAAGATAAGTTTGTGTTGCCAAGTCTAATGGCCGTGGGGGCAATTAAAGGCAGAGATTAAAAGTAAAACGTTGTGATCTCGAGTTTCTCGGTACATTTGTGGGAAACTTTTGTTGTTGATTACTTTAGAACTGTTCTGTGGTATATGACTTTATCAGATCTTAGTTGGATTGTTTATTAGAATTTCGTAATTAGAAAATGTTTTCGATGTTAGTTTAGTTGCTAGCCGAAATGTGAGAAGATTGTATTTCTTATGTGTTTTGTGAATTAAATTACTTACTTGAATATACTGTTTATTAGAATTTTTCATTGCTTGTGTAGAAGTTTCAACTTACCTGTAAACAAGAGATAAATATTATTAATAAAAATATTATGAGTACAACAAATCCGTCGTGAATGACTTAAATGTATTTTTTTTATTGCTACTCTGCTCCTGAGTCAGATGATGACTCCTAAGATAAGCGCCTACAAACGGGAGAGGTTTAGTCAAAGTCAGAGACTTGGATATGGTTTAATAAACAATATAGCGATATTAATAAAGTTTTTATAATCAAATTCTTCAATTATCCAGCACAGAATTGTCACTGAATTTTTTGCAAAACAAACCACCGTTTATAAAACAAAACTTAAATAAATGCCAAACTTATCTGATAAACTAAAAGGTTTTAAATAACCTTCCACTAATGAGCATAATATTCATAATATTGTACCTTTCAAAAGGCCCTTGTTAGGTCCACACACGTCGCGCAAGGAGGGACTCTATTAAATTCTAACGCTGTGGTGCACTTGTGCGATATAAGCGGTTGATCATAGGCGGTAGCGGCAGCGAGTAAACAGTTAAGTGGCGGTAGCGAGATTATACCCGTTAAAAGCGATTTGAATGTAGAGACCTTACCGAAGATTTGAATTGAGAATTGTTTGTGAGATTTGAATTCAGATCTCTTTTAGAACTATTTGAATGTTGAGTTCTTCATTTAAAATTTATACATACCTAAGAAAGAACAAAGAATTGAGGTAATAGTGTTCGAATTTCAAAATGATTTCTGTTTTAGTGTCTAAACTTATATTGACATTCGGATGTTTAATAATCGAAGTCCATTATCTAATCAATTCGCAAACATACTTAATATTAAGAAAAACCTGTCATAACGACCTCTAGTCTCTCAGTATTTCCTACACTTAAGGAAGTTCTACACCATTGACCGCTCTAAGTGTACACTTTACACCGCGTCTGTTCGCATATTACCCCGCAAAGCCTTCACACATGTTCCCTGAATGCACAAAGACGTATAATAACATAAGGCGGCTTGCAATTAAAAAATTTAAGGCACTTTGTAGTCGCCCTAGCCTTTTACTTGCATTTCCTAATGTGAAACTTAACGGTCGGTAGTTTTGTAAACATTTTGTAGTTAGTGCAGTTTCACATGCCGTGTATTTTGTCTTTAATATATAAAAAGGTTTTAATGATGATGTCATTAATTTAATATTTTTATAAAGTTTTAATTTTCGAATGCGATGGTTACTGGCGAGATTTAAAAGCTTTTTTATTTCTTTTTGTGTAATTTTAAAAAAAGATTTTTTTTCTCTTAATATGCGTTCATATGTATAGTGACATATGCTAAATTAACTATAGGGTGCCCCTCGACTATAGGTGTAAATTATCATATACGATGACTAAATTACAACTGACCTACATTCGATTTCGACTTTTACAACTCATCCATTCAAATAATTATCAACAAAAGTATCTCAATTCTGTATTCTACGATACACCTGCCTAATAAAACGCACCAATTTTACTGTTTAAACCCAAAAATAAAAGTTAATTTAATGCCTATATACCTTATTAAAATGAGAGAATTTACATTAATTTGCGTTTCATTCCTTACCGAAGTTGATGAATGTCAATAATTTACGGGACATTCGGGACACATTAATGATGGGCTTTGGTTAATTTTCCTCAGTTTAACGTACTCTTGTTGACAACTGAAATGGCGCTGACAACCCCGCTATACGACTTCGTGACGAGCGATTTGTGCGCAAACCTATTTAGGGTGACATCGAAATCTATGTTCACTAATATATTTTTTTTTACAACAAAAAGGTGTGACTCTGGACGAAATTTCTTGTTCTCGTGACATTGTATGACGACTTCCGTTGAATATATCATTGTGTTGAAATTAGTATTTTGTTGTTATATTTTCAAAAAATGATTTTCATAATAATTTATTCCTCGTCTGTTTAGTTCTGCTGTCAAAATGCTTTCGAACGATGTTAGGGCGTGACATTCGTCGGGATAAAAAATGGGGGGATTTCGTAGCTAGAAATAATGAGACATCCATAAAAATTTTGTCGCATATTTTCGTATATTTTAAAGGATTTTATGTAGGCGTCAGGCATTCCCCTCTAAATTATGTTAGCTAATAAAACCCAATCGTAAATTACCGTCAGCTGTCTAGTTAGTAAAACTATCAATATTGTCACATCATTAAACCTACGATAGCACCTTTGCACACCTCATAGATTAATTTTCTCACTTCTCCATAAAAGTCGCGTAAAATAAGACACAAACGTCAAATATTTATATTAAAAAAAATAACACTTCAGCCCCAAAGATTCTATCAAAGATAAAAAAAGTAGTTCAGATAAACACAGATTAATGAACAACAACAGAAGTGTCAGTTCGCAGAATCGTTGATGAGTATAAAGCGATAGAGTTTTGCAATGGGTAGAGCTTTACTCGGAAACGCGTTACGATCTCACAGCTAGACGGATGCGATGCCTCTCTCTTTATTATTCCAATAACAATCCGTAATGAGTGCTCTGGTCAAACGTAAATAGCAACTTCATACATTTGAATGATGCCAATGTAAACTCTGTTCTATGGACTACTCTGTACCGTTTATAGGGTTAACATTTTATATTTTGTTACAAGATTACTTGCACAACACACGCATAAAATTAAAACGTCTCTGCAAATATAATAGTTATTAAAAATATCCCAATATAATTGGAGAAAAATAAAAAAAATATTTTTCTAAATGTGAATGATTGAACTTTATGTCCTCCCAAAACTACTCAAATTATAAACGATTTCAATCCCCTACATCATTGTTAAAAAGGTCACACTTCAAAATCTCGGTACACAATAAAAATATAAATATTCATAAACTAATTCAGGACAACCCTATCGTCGCGGCCGGCGTACATCAAAGGCGCACCTCACACTGGCTAGTTTACATTGTAACCTCTGTTCGGTAATGTTTACACTGACATTAGACTACTGACCTCTCCTGACACTTGCAAGTGTCGACACAGGAAATTGATTGTATGACACTCACGACACTCAAGATACTTTTGTGTGAACTTGAAAATGTAGAGCGACCATGAACACTGTTAAAAACTAAAACTTTTTTAAACTCATCTACGTCGTTAGACTGGTTCGTTGTAGTTTTGAATACAAGCACGCAATTTTTTTTCCAAATTCATGTGATTATTATAATTATAGTGCCTAAAACTTAAAACTAGAATTCAGCACACTTGAAAAATTATCCAGAGTGTGATAAGCCACATGAGAGGCTTAAACTCCGACACCAAGTTGTACATCAAAAATACAAAAAGAAAAACTCCAAGCTATGTAGGTACTTAATCTCAAAACCTTAACGTGGGAATTTCAGTCTATGTATCGAATTTAATTCTTATAAAAATAAAACTCTACTATTTTTAGAAACTAAGCGCTCCACAAACATAATAGTATTACAATCATTTCGTACCACCGCGTCGCGAACAATTCAGTAATTAAAGCATTTACGTATGAGACCGTCTCGCGACATCTCAAACGTGTGGCT
The DNA here is from genome assembly GCF_003590095.1 of Trichoplusia ni. Taxonomy (NCBI): domain Eukaryota; kingdom Metazoa; phylum Arthropoda; class Insecta; order Lepidoptera; family Noctuidae; genus Trichoplusia; species Trichoplusia ni. Next base: position 3,043,455 of record NC_039490.1, read on the forward strand.
CCCCACCTCATATACCGCTCTATATTAATGAACCTCTTGTTTCTAGGTTAGAATGTAGATGTAGGCGTGTACTAACAATATGCATGATAATAGGAGAAAATGAGCTTTGATCTCTAGCAGTCAAACGAAACGTTATGACAGGATATTCAATTATGTTCGCATAAAAATTGACGGTAACATCGGTCATCACAAAAGATTAAAAGAAATAACGGAATCGCGACACTGAGGGATCCGTATAAATAGGCTAAAGAAAAAACAAATATTTAAACGAAATTATTTATCAATTCGATTACAGTTACAGATGCTGTTTATAGCGGTTATAAAAATCATTTGCAAAAAATTCAACTGTTCAGCTTGCACTGGACGTTAGATGCAGCCTGGTGACAGACAGACGCATAAATGCTAGGTACTGGGGATCCACTTTTACCCTTTTTCTAAAGAACACTATATACTAGATAATGATGAATAGACCATCAATAACTATAATCATGATTTTTCAGCTGGAAACCGTTTAATCCATCTACTAAAATTCAGAGCAGTTTCATTTTGACAATTAATAATTGTAATACATTAATCTCGAGAAAGAATGACCTATCATCATTTAGTCTACAACTTTTTGTACGAACTTAATGATGAAAAAAAAATCTTCAAGAATAATCAAAGGCTCAAAAGAAACGAAATTAAGATCTTAATGTGAAACCTGATATTAATCAGAAAGATGTGAAAAAAAAAACATTGTAAAGCAAGTCAATAAAAACGTTACTACAAAATAGAAATCCGTAAGTTAAGATTAAGATAACAGTAATCCAAGTAGGTAACTAAATACATTTCTTTAATGTTTACTCCTTAGTTTACTCGTTTAATGAACTCGGGTTTGTTTGACCGGTTATTTAATCGGTTTTACTGATTATGTCCTAGCTTCAGCTATTACGTGAATTGGATAAACGGTGATTCAGTCCGTAGATAATGAAATTTGACACATATTTTTTTTTTGCTTTAAAAATATTAACTGTTTTAGCTGTAATGAATCACGACGATTGGAAAAATGAAAATAGGCGATTTAGGTGGTAAATAGTATAATTATACACGTATTTTTTTGCTTTGTATAAAATAAAAAAGTTAATGTTAAGAAACCTAATGTTTACAGTATTACAAAGTATGACGTCATGAGATATTTCAAATCAAAATTGTTTTTTTTTATTCTCATTAGGCCTCCAAATATTCCTGATGAATACCAATTTGTCACTTTTTTATACAAGACATGAGCGGCGTGATGAATTAAGAAAAAAAAAGAGAATTTTTGATGTGGCAATTATTAGCCTGAAGACACATCAAAAATTTCCCACAAAGATTAAATATGCGACTAATAATATCTAAAGTTTTATTTTTCAATCCTTGTAAGGATATAAAATATTTATTCTTTTATTACCTAGATTCATAGCACAATTTATATAAATATAAAAAAGCTAGTTAGATACTCATAAAGTTTTTCAATCATAAACACGAGTTTTTATTGCATTTGTACTACACAAATTACGATTTTAACACCTTACAGTATCTCGACAATCTTAGTCACATCGCTAAACGCGATTTCGTCACCTTTTTTTTATAAACTAACATAATTTAAATATCATAAATATTTTTTTAATGTCCGATTATTTAACCTGGACCGCAAACCGTAAAAATCACGTAAAAGTCGATGTCAGTCAGTGATGGAGTAATTTATAATGAATAAAAAGAGGAATGCCAATATCAATCTATGAAATTTACTTGTGTTGAGTCACTTACGTTTATAAACGTGATATTTTAGTGAAAAACAAATGGGAGAGTGGACAATAATATAATGTTTTGTCACAATAGAGGGGCTAACTCGTAAATCCGTCTGGCGTGGTCGAATTAGAATCTATACGAGTGGGATATGGCTGAGATGACGGAGAAACGTCGTATTATTTTGACGGGGCTTAAGATGTGGAATTAAAAAATATATTTTGAGGTAAATCTTGAGTTTCAGGGATTAGTTTGTGAAACAGTTTTGTGGTTGAACTGACTTTTGGGCGTTGTTTATAAGTTTTTGGACTGACTGCTAGATTTTAATATTAGCATGGGTTTTTAATATATAAAAGTAGGAAAGAAGGAACGAACTGCAACTGTAGAAGAACTATAAGAAAAAAAGCAGCACCTAAGCTATAATGACTTTAATATTTTGAATTTATTAAGATATCTTTATTTATGAAGATTGAACATGCTTCTATTATAAACATTATTAGAAATAAATCCTATTAGAAAGAGGAAATGTCTACAAAAATAATTACAACCCGAAGATGACAACGAATCATGAATTTTTGAAAAACTATATAAAAAATTGAATTCCTTCTTGCTCTTCACATTAGTAATTTTTCATCAAAAAATTTATTCTCTTATGTATTAAAACAGAGAAATAACAATAAATTGATCTGTTAACTTATTTACAATTATTTTAGTTGTAATTTATTGTTATATTCTAAGAAAATTTGGACAGGAAACAGTCGAACACATTTACTCGGCACGAACAAAATAATTCGAAATATTTATTGTCTTTTCATTCGATAGAGCTATGTATTACATTTTTTTGTGCTGGCAATCTAAATATCTTTCAACACTTAGCAATAAGCGTAATGTGACCTTTGGATTCTTAAAAAAATACTATAACACGTTTGCTTTCCCGAGATTCTTAATCTTCATGATTAAGTAAGCATCGTTAAAATATCTGCTCGCAATCTGAGATGTGCAATAAAAGAGATTTATTAACATTCTTATTGTGAACAATGCGAGTTTCGGGGCGAAAGAAAAAAAAATCGTCAATGACGCGTCACCAAAAATTATAATATTTTGGTCATCATTTAGTAAGGTTTATGTCAACGCATTTGGAGTTGATGATAGGTTAACAGCTTCGCAGGTCGACATTGAAGATTAATATACATTCATTTATCGCACATTCAATGATGAAAATAAATTTCGCGTACTCGCACCTACGTTACACCTTTATAGCTTTTCAGACGTCTCTTTTTTGACGGCTGTTATTTCTTTTAAATTCGAATAAATATAGCTCATGTCAGTTAACTAATAATAGGCATTAAGTACCTAACTATGCAATAGATCTATTTTTGTTAGGATAAAGGATAATCCTTAAGACGACGCAACATAGAACGTTCACACACCGACCACCAACAATGGACGGCAATTAATAAAAACGGCTTTTTAAAAAAAGGAACCGGGACGAAATGCCCGACTCCTGCGCACCTTAGCCAGCACTAGGGTTGACACTCGTCGTTCATTTGTTTTTATTCAAACTTGTACCTAATCATTCTAACCAAATGTGTCTGTTTTGTAGGTCAGATTTTATTTCAACTTTATTCAGTCTGCATTTTTTTAAAATATTGAGTTTAATTCACTTGACGATTGTTTTAGTAAATTACGAATATTATTTTAGTTCAGGTTTAGCAGCCCTAAGTGTAACGCATCACGAAATATACGCTCATCCGCGCACTTCGCACGAGATCACGTTCCGCGCATTATTTTGATGAATTCCAATTTCGAACGCACCTACGCCATTTTGTTTTCTTTTCTTTAACGTCTTTTGTTGTAGGGAAATCGTTAGGGATGTTTATATTTAGAACAATGATTTGTGGGCCTAATATATTACGTTAGGTATTCGGTAATTCTTTAGTATCGTCAGAATCAAATTTGATTACGAAATCCAAGCTATCTTTAAGCACAAAGTAGTAACATGTATTTTTATTTACCAACGTCATTATTTCAATAAAAAATCTATTTATTATGTATCATTGTTTTTTGAACAAAAACTGAAACAAATGCAACAAGTCATTACAGTAATACAGGGATAAATGGAAACAATAAAGTAGGTAAAGCCAAGCAATTAAAAATTCATCAAGTGGTAATTGAGAGAGACATAAACAACAGTTTATTGCCACAATTAATCACACAGTTAAAATCTCGCGTCAGTTATATAGGTGGCTATTGTGCGGTGTTCCTTTCATGCGCGGTGTGACAAGCTGCAATAAATCGCGAGTGTTGCCATCAGTAAATGTTACGTGAATTACAAGTCGGCCTTTTCAACTTTCAACCAATTATTAACAACTTACCTGGTTTTTGTTTTTTTTAATTTTGGTGTTGTACGATAAAGTTTTCGTGTTATTGTTTTTATGTGTTTTACAAGGTGTTCGGTGCATATATTTATTTGTTGCGCAGTCATTGAATTATAAGTAGGTACATAGTTGCTTCTGAAAATATTTTTGTCCGTAATATTTTCCTCATATTGATTTGTGTTACGTGTTAAATAATAACGGTATTATTTTTTATCTCATTCACATTATTATCATGAATCAAAAAAGAGGAAACGCTTTTATATTTTGTATAAAACCTCACCTAATTAGCGCGATATTTCAGCCAACTGTCACAAAAGAGAAAAAAGAATAAATGTAAAGCTTCTGTTACCTTTCAAAAACAAAATACTGAAGATTTTTTATTTGTGAGGGAGAAAAAAAAAGAATAAAAATAAGAAAGAAAAATGGAAAGTCCGATTCATCCAGCTCTCGTTCCCGGTGCTCTATTCAGAAACAACTTATTAAATAAATTAACCGCAAGTTGGTGGAAAAGGAAAACTAAGGCGGCGAGCACAGGCATAGGCGGTAGCGAGAGCGTTTTTATTTAACCTTTTCTATGGCTTCATTTATCGATGACTGCTTAATTAGCTAGCCTGAGTAATAATAGTTTTCATATTCATTAAAAATCTCGTGACTTTTATTATACTGCAGAAAACATCAAGGGCTACCTATAAAATATCGTATAGAATCTTACCTCTTCGTAATGAATTCTAATCGTAATTTTAACATCTTGCTAGCTAACATTTCACCCGTTTGACTAGAGATGTCCAGTGCAAATCTTTTCGAAAGCCAAAGTTAAATAATAATGATTTTCGTATCTCGCTATTCGCTATCGCTTCTGCTAATAAATGTCCTCGAGTAACAAGCAGTTCGTAGCCGCCATTTCATCGGGACAAAGCTGTTAATTCCTTAAAGCTCCGGCGCTATTCTATTCGCATTCAATGCCGACTAGTCCGTGGTGAAGAAAGACCGCAAAAATAATTAGAAAGTGACGGGAATAACTACGTTTTAGTGATGGTAAATGCATATATCGATATACTAGCTGTTGCCCGCGACTTCGTCCCCGTGGGTAGAAGATATAAGTTATGATTTATACCTACCCTGTGTTTTTCACATTTTCCATTGTATCTTCGCTCCTATTAGTCGCAGCGTGATGGTTTATAGCCTAAAGCCTTCCTCGATGAATGGTCTATTCAATACAAAAAGAATTTTTCAATTTGGACCAGTAGTTCCTGAGATTAGCGCGTTCAAACAAACAAACAAACAAACAAACAAACTCTTCAGCTTTATATATTAGTATAGATTAGTATAGAAGTATAGATTAGGTTTAGCTAATTTAGCTTATTTCAGTTAGAAATACGTCTGCTTAGTTCGAAAGGAGAAGGGCAAGAATTATTTATATTATTGAAAGCAGTTTCCTAAGATTTTTTTTGAAAACTTTTTGATCCATTTTAACCGGAGCCCTTAATAACAAGCTGACGAGGCATAAAATTATTCAAGTGCCATATGAAAACTACGCTAAATAAAATGAATTTTACTAAAACTTACAAGAACAAAGCAAAACCGAAGTCAACATGCATCTTCCATGTTCTGCATCAAACATTTATCGATAAGCCACAGTGTCGCATCCCTACGCCGCCTCGGGACCGCGGCCCAGATTCCCAACTTTTCATCAGTCTCCTTGCCTTCCCGGCCATTGTGTCCGTGAGAACCTTTATTACCCCCATAGAAAACCATGAATGCCGGCCAAGAAAAGCATTTGTGTACTGAATACACACAAAGAAGCGTTTCAGTTGATTTCGTACCTGTTTCAGACATCTTTTCATTCCGGTGTTTTCCGATTGGGGCAGCTCTATTGGCTACGGTCTTGTTTTGTATCGGTAAATGAGTTTCGTACTGTAGAGGTTAATTTACTTTTCAGTAATGTTTTGTGGGAGGTCCTATTTTTGTTGGCTCTTGAATATTGTATGAGTTTATTTAATATTCACGTTATTTATTATGTTTTTGGTTGGGTTTTGTAGTGGATTTTAAAACCTCTATTGTTTTCTTTGTGTAGTAAGATTTATTGGCGGCCCCTTGATAAAAGTATTTTCTTTCCGAATTATGAAATGCTAGGAAAACAAAAGCCTGTCCACAGCTTTAACTCCGAGGCATTCGCTGTTGCTGATTTATGTACACACTAATGCAAGTCTGTTTTTTTCCTTGACTTCATATTTTGATCAATAGACTACATTTCCATATATAAAATTTGAAAGAGTAACCTAACTTCCGACTCTCTTCCTTATCTATACTTACTAATATATAAAGCTGAAGAGTTTGTTTGTTTGTTTTTTTGAATGCGCTAATCTCAGGAACTACTGGTCCAAATTGAAAAATTATTTTTGTGTTAAATAGAGCATTCATCGAGGAATGCTCTATTTAACATTCGGCTATATACCATCACGCTGCGACTAATAGGAGCGAAGATACAATGGAAAATGTAAAAAAATAGGGCAGATATAAATCATAACTTATATCTTCAAACCACGCGGACGAAGTCGCGGGGAACAGCTATTTAAACAATAAAGAAAGGCTCGTAGTAGTTCTTATTTCGAAAATGCTATTCAGTTCAGTTCTTGAAATCCTTACAAAACTTTCCCGTCATCTCTGAGTAACTAAGCGTGCACTACTTAATTACGAAACAAGTCCTTTTCGGATCCGTATTCCTTAAACCATCTTAAAAAGAGAAAAATCAATTTCAACATTTTTTTCATTGTTTTCCTACACGATAAGTTCCTATAGATTTAATTTTAGACGCTCTATAATTACACTGTTTTGTTTTATTTATCTTAAATGATTTTAGGGTTATCAATTAATTAAGTTTTATTTTATAGGTCTACAGTCTGAACACATTAATAGCAAAGAAGGAATAGATTAAGGATAGATGCAAATGGAAAAACCAGGATAAAGTATCAGTGCTTTTCCATTGAAACGACATAATAAATACTAATATTACTATCTTTTAAAAGCATTTAAAACCTCATCCTTCCGTTAGCAGATTAAAACCGCGAGATATTAGCAACGGGTACTAAAAATGTACATAATAGCTTTCTTATCGAGCAATGAACAAAGTTATTAAAATGTATGTAAAGGAAATGAACGGAATATTTGATAGGCAAACTTAGATTAATACTACCATTACTGAGGCTACTTGGTTACAAAGGTGAAATCGTGCATCGACAAATGTAGATATATACCGAGCACATCACTAGAAAAACTGATATCGGAAAATCGACTTTAACGTTTCAGACTTAAGAGCGTTAATATAAAATTGTTTCTAGTGATGTACAGTAGGGTAAAGATTATTCTATCGATATAAATAACGCAGTAAAATATGTTATTGCTTTTAATATGTATGCAAATATTAAACGGAAGGTTCTATATATTGTCTTATAACACAGTATTCGATAGCTAATATGTTATTAGTGGGGTATTCTAATGGAGTTACCGATATTATAGTGGTGTTTGTCATTTGTTTCGCTTTAGCTGGTCAGTATGGCGTGTAATTACTATTCGATAGCCTGCGCCAATAACCTGATTAGGTATTTGGATTGTTAGAAAGAGGACTTACACTATCATAACGTAGCGTAATATATTGGGATCTATATCGTTTTGTACGTCGAGTGGTAAAGTTCAGTACGGTAAACCTTCTGTGTCTGGTCGCGGATTCGATTCTCGCATCGGACAGGTATTTGTGGGATCCACGAGTAGTTCTCAGTCTAGGTGTTATTTTGCATGTAAATGAATGTTTGCATAACCGTCGCGACAGGACTAAAAAAGTGGAAATCGCATTATTTTCAAGAAATATGACACTCAGAACATCGGTCCGAAAGCCTGTAATGAAAATTTTCAAATGTTTAAATATTAATAGATATTTATAGAGATCTTAAGAGCCATTACATTTAACAACCGATCATTAAGAGTCGAACATTTAATTTTATTTTCAGTATATTTATACTTTACACAACACTAAAAAACTATTCAGCAAAGACTCTACACAAAGTATTTGACATTATTAAAAAAAATAGATTACTAACGGTCTAAACTCCAGTTAAACTGACTATGTATATAACAAACGATGTATTAATGTTTTTTTTACAACCACGAATGTTACATATTAAACGGCTTATGAAAAACCAAACATCGTAAACGATCGCTGAAACGACGCCAGTGAGCTTATGCAAACTATAACACCGCTATTTATACCTACACTACCCATTGTTTTCACGTAACAACTAGCGAATCAAATTGCCTTAATCCCGGCAAGCGAAATACATCCTTAACACAAGACTCTACAAGCGAATTTCGATTGTAGAGCACACGTCTCGTTTCAGAAGTGGGGATAACAATTGTCTATTGTGTTGGCTATCTCTTTTGCGCATCGTAGCGGCGTCTTTGTGTGAGCAGGACGGGTGTATACTGCTGTTGCGCTCTCCCACAATGATCGGTGGAAATGGGCACGCCTTTGTGACGGAGATTTTCTTCTATTCGTCCGTTTACACCGGTTTAGCGATGTGTTATAAAATTTTGTGCGCATGTCTTGTCGGTTATGATTTCACGGCTTAGCTGAATACCGATTGTTGATAGGCGGATAATAAATATATACCTATCTATAATAATAGGTATAGAGCGGTAGAATGACGTCCGACATAGTCTCTTAAATAGAAATCCAATCATAGTAAGAAGGATATGTAAAACTGGCTGTCAGACATTTTAAAAGCATCAGTTTCGTTATTAACTAGGATCAAAAGTTAGTAGGTATTTACATTAATTAAAAACCTCACTTAAAAATCAATTTTACTTAGAGATCATATATAGCTTAACAATAACTGGTAAATAAATAAAAGAAAACTTTGTCCTTTCATTAGTTTTGCGTGCTCTACATTCGATATTCGAAAATCCGAAGTAAAATATCAGTATCTTTAGAATGCGTAACGAGTTTTCGTGGAAAAATCTCGAAGAATAGGCGAAATTGAGTAGATAATTACAGAACTTTGATATCAAATTGAATTGAATTTTCTAATTTTGGAGTATGTGAGTGTGTCGAACAAATCTAAAAATAGAAACTACTATGTTTAAGTAATAATACAAAAAGAACCTTTAGTCTTATATGTCATGGCTGGAAAATTTAACGACTGTCAATAAAAAAATATTGTATTCACGATAAATGACGAGGATCCTATGGTTCGAGAAAAATGCAGTTTTTACGATGCGGACAAAGTATTTAACGGTTTCAATGTATCGATTAAAACCACATAGTACTTTTAGTAATTTCAGTGCGTTGGGTAACTCGTCTAAGCTATTAAAATTCTACTTAAGATAACTAAGTCGTGCTTCTAATTTGTGTAAAACATGTTAGCGGTTAAAATACTTAAATAGTCGAACTTAGTGATGTATGGTGCAGTTCATAGGAACAAATAGGGGTGATGGCGGACGCCAATCATAAATCGTTTCTCGATGACTAATCGTTCTGTCAGTAAACTAATCGATAAACTGTATATCGATTACGTGATGTTTAATGTTTCGAAATTTAAAATTGGCTGTTGTGAGTTCTTAAAATAAATTTGAATAAAATATCTGGCGGTTGAAAATTAGTTTTTAACGTTTTTTCCTCAAATTTGAATAAGCTACGATTTGTGTTTCTTTAAATTGTTGTAGTTAAAATGAGTTCTAAAGAAAAGATACCTACACACTGCTGAACTAGATATAATAATATGGCTATTAAACGAAGCATCTAGAAAAAAACTTCACATTTTTATAACAAGAAGTGAACACTATCAACTTTTCCAAGTCCTCGTTTGGCTAAAAAGGCATGCACTTCGAACTAACCACGCCAAAGAGCGTGTTACCACAACTTTTATATTATCTTTTAAAAGTTTTTTAATCAAAAACGTTGTCAACACATGTCTGTCCGTCACTCCTGTAGTTTTCTTTCAAAAACTAATTGGTCTGACACGGTTAACCCCTCGAATGTCGGGGGATATATATATTTTTTTAATTTGAAATATTTTTTTAAAGAGCAACTTGTTGACTCGCTTTACCGGGTCGCAGTTGACGGTTAATGGGAAATGACACCTTTTAAAAATGATTCTGTTTTAGCATTTGATGCGACAGTTAATTCTTTGAAATATTTTGAAAATTTTAGCTTCTATTGGATTTCATAATATTGGTAGACGATGTTTTTAATTTCAGCTAAATATTTAGTCATATTTATAGATTCGATACCTATATCTTTTATTTTCTCTAAGCATGGTATTTTTTGTAAGATGCTTAAAGGCCATCATTTGAAAGGTAAACAGAAAGCAAATATAATATTTTCGGAACCCTATCATCCATCCTCATCAAGAAAAGGATCTATTTATACGAAAATAATTAGCGTAGCAACTTTTATCTACCCTCATCCCCCATTCGAAATACAAATAGCGGACGGACAGAACAAAGATGGCCACCCTACTAATTTATTTGTTTGAATTTTTAAAAACAGAACCAGGAAGCGGACCAATGAGACGCGTCCTCCGACTGATTGTCAATTAGCGACATCAAACGGGCTTTTTGCGAATTAAGCGGTCGTTTGTGTTCATTTTTTGTCCGGCTGGCGTCGTGTACGGGCGTCTGATGCGTTTTTCCGTTTATACGTTTCATTTTCATATTTCCGTTTGTCTGGCCCTTGGGGAGGGCTACAAATGCTACAATATAGGGGGCCTGGCACATACCAATGTTTCATTTATTTTGGTGATGTTTTAATTCGAGTGAGTGCACTCACAGACGGATTATATTTTGTGTTTGTTTTTTATTAGATTACCTACTGTGTGTATCATCACACCTGTTTTTATTGTGTGATGAGATAAATTCAAACGATAATTTTACGAAGTTTTCAGTTTTTGTAAAAGTATTAAATTTCCTATTATAATGTGTCATTGACACAATAGCTAGTTGCTTTATTTCCAAAAGAAAACAAACTAACAAAATACTTCACTGAATGAATGTTTTTCCACAAACTAGACTCAGAAACGTAGGTATCCACGCATACTCGATAACACTGAACCTCCTTTCATACATTCATGCTTTTAGGGGTATCTGCGCAGTGACGTCAAAATGAAACACCAATAGCAAACCAAACAAAACACTGCCATTCTAAAGACAAAACATAAAAAAAAAATCATGAATCGAGAGCGGCGTATCGAACGCTATACCAAATGCACCCGGTACAGTCAACAAAGGGACGCTCTGAAAAAACGCGCGAATACGAACGCGGCCCGCCATTAGCCGTTCCCATTTGCACCGCTATAGACGGGCCTCTTCAATCTATACCGTCAACAATGTAGGGCTGTTACCTGCGTTAGGCAAATTACGCAGTACTCAAGTGCTCAACTTTTAATAGGCATTTTCAATTAAATCTATAACTTTTGTAAATATTTTACTGTTATAGTATTTTGAATTTCTAACATGGCAACATGGTTAGATATAAACTGAAACCTATTTAAATATTTCTATGATTTACATCTCATCCTTAGTTCTTCTGGAAATTATTTTCCGTCCTAGACAAGAAATTCGTCTAGATCGGTTGCAGTTAATCAACTAATCAATAATTAAAGTCATACGTAATTTGAATAAAGCCTTTTTAATCAACATTAACTTTTTTAGAAATGTCACTCCTACAAGTTCACCTTATTCTATGGATTTAAAAAATAATAGTTTCTTTTTTCAACTTAAAAAGCTATGCCCAAAAAACATCAGCCAACCCTATCTAGAGGGCATGTGATCGAGTGTTGTTCGAGTTTTTATCGCTGATTCATTAGTATGAGAGTGTCTTTGTTGCCGACTGTACACAGCCCAGCACAATATGCATTCAACATGAAAATTGATTCGAAATGAAAGGATACACGGTATTGTATACATTTGTAATTGAAAATGAATGTGCGTTATGCGAGAGGAGTAATTAGAGGCTATGTAACCCGTTTGATGTGTTATTTGGCTACCTACTGTTTTATATTAATGCTGACAATACAAACACATTGATTAATAATCGGTTAGTTTATTGGATAATATATCTGTCGTGGATATTAAAATTTTTGTTTGATATTTGAAACCTTTTTTTGAAAATTGAGTTGTGACGTGTTGTTGGAAATGAAATTGAATAAATCATACAAACTTTGATGAGAATCTGTTTTTTTTAGTTAGGCAAGGTTTTTTTTTTGATGTGTAATGATTTGCGTATCTGAAAAGTTTTAAGTCATACGGAAATTTATATAGATAAATGTACGGTAAAAATATGTCAACTTTTCCGAAAAACAAAACGACAATAGGTACCATTTGACAGCCTTGTTTGAATAAGGGAGTTTTAAAAGTCGCGTCCGTAACAAACCTAATTTGTCAAAAGGGTAAACAAAAAGTTGAAGATGAGGGAGGAATTACAATGAAAGCGTTTCTGCGTCAGCCCTTTTAAGATCAGAACTGATTGTAGAAAGAATACATTTTGAGTGATTTTTTGGCAGCATTGATTTTTGAGTTTTTAGATGTCTTTTATTAAATAGAGAGATAATGAGATTAGTTAAAATACCTGACTACTATTTCATTATTGATATTTTTAGCCTTATCCATAGATATATCTATATATAACCCAATAAGCCTCGTATTTTTCATATCGCTAGAATCATCATGGTTAATCTTCATAATTTTAGTTTCATTCCTAATTAGATCATCTGGAAGAACTAGTACTTCAAACGTTATAGTTTTCCACATCTTTTCTAATAAAAATCATTACGCAAGTTAATACACAATTGTTACTTTAGATAAAACACTGGTACCATGACGCCTGTGTTCACTAGTCGATGTAAAACGTGACGTCCCCTTTCAATAAGAATAAAGGAATGTAATGTACTAAACATGGCGCCGCATCATCCATACATTAAGTTTTATTACGCAAAATGACAAACGGAAAGAAAATTCCGCAATTCCCCATAACAATTATCAATAGCATTGTAGAAAATTTATGTTATGATGTACAGTTGGATTCTTGTAAGTAAAACGGCCATTTAAACCAAGCCGTAGAGCTGTCAACTCCATAAATGTTCATGAAATGGAACAATAACCACCAGTTTACGAACTAAACGTAAAGTTCCAAAACAGGAATAAACCTTCATTCCTAAGCCCTTTTCAATTCGTGACCTAGCATGCAAAACAGATGTCTGTAGTGTGATAAAAGCTTTTGAAAACAAAGTATCGCCTCTCGTTCCTAAGTGGGGTGGAGGTCGAATACAATCGTCTGCCTCTACGTTACTATTGAAGCTATTCTAATTAGTGAGTAATGTCATTAGTTTTACTTAAACTATGGTCTTTAGAAACATGTGATGCTAATATATTTATTAGGGTCACTCCTTTTCAATTACAATAAATAGGAGATAAAGCACGTATTTCAATCTTAACTTATTCATTAAACTCTACTTTCAAAACCATCAATTACAAAGAAGTCATTAAATTAAGAATACTTATTTAATATCCATCCAATTACATTTTTGATTACGGACTTTCGAGACATCTGATAAATTAGTACCAGTTTGTCAATTTTGCAGAACAAAAAATGTTAAATTGAAGCACAAGTACTTAAACTACATTTTTTATAATAAGCCAGTAAATCAAGCTTGTTAAACAAAAAATGGATCCTCTGTACTTTCACAAGGCTTCATTTTAAGAAAACCAGATAGTTTTTTAGTTAAAACACTAGAAGTAATTTATTTTTCATCAAAAAAGACATAATTTTAATTGTAAATCCATTTGTCTTAGTCGACGATAATCCCAGAAACTTCATTACAAAAAGTTGCCAACAACGAACGAGGTCATCTATGTACTTTATTTTTAATTCAAAAATATGAAATCAGATAGTATTGAAGACGTGACAAATATTAGTATCGGCCATTTTTCTAGCGGATCAAACGCGTCATGAACCAATTTTTAATCGTCAGCTGAAAATAACTTTTGTGGCACCGATTGTTATTGATTATGCCCTAGATTTTTTTACTGCCATCAGTTTCCAGTGACTCTGATATCTGTTTTATTAGATTTAATTTTTCCACGAGTTTCATTGCTATTTAACTTTTCAACAGTTTTCACACAACACTTTTCTTAAGGGATTTCAGGCTAAATTCCAAAAATATTGCCATCTTGTTTGCTTGGTCAGTTGACGTAATTTCTATGAGTGTCATATTGATTAAACTTACCTTAGCGTGTTCTTGCTGCGCTAATAGCTGTTCTCTGACCATCTGTAGCTGTAGGATCATCTCGGACAGTTGTCTTTCCTTCTCCAATACGCTTTCACCAGCTAACGCTTGCAGTGCTGCTGCGTCGAGTACTCCTCGTCGCTCGCTGAAACAAGAAGTAGTTGTTAGTATGTCTATATTGTCATCAAATTTACTTAAAATACTGTCTTTAAATTCTCCCGTGATTATAAAATTAAGAAAACTGTTGCCATTAGGAACATACTGTACTTTTTCGGAAACTGAATTAACAAAATCAAAATTGAAAACTAAAATTATCAGAATATAATTGAATTTTAGAATGTGGAATTTTCCAATCTATACTTAAGCATAGCTGTTTAAATTCAAAGAAAAACAGAGTTACATAATTACACCGGTCCGTTGTAAAACAGAATAAAATCGAAATGGATAAACAAAGATTTAATGACACATAAAATTTACAGCGATTTTCATAAAGCAACGGTTCGTGTTAATAAATTGGGAATACAAAATGTAACTGTGTATCAGGTAGACAAATTCGCGTGAATTATTCATGGCAGTGTTACGATGCCAGTGGTGAACGATATCAACAAACAAAGATTGTATGATGGGACTCGAGGAGCGATACCATTGGAACTCGATGTAGCTTATAATATTATATTATTAGGGTTATTTGAAATACTATAGATCGTGAGAAATCCTTTTAAAAATCCTTGACTGATTGAAATAAAACGGCCTAGGTATGAGATTTTTTATGGAGTTCATTTCTCCCGCTGCTTGTTCATGTTTTATTTTTTACAAGTATTTGATACCTGAAAATTCAGTATCTAGACTCCTAGGTTCAGCAGTGGACTGAGATATTCTGATGATGATTTTATACGGGAATTGTTTAGTCGTTCATTGCAATAACTAAATAATTTTAGCTATTTACATCAAAAGCTTTATTCAAATCTTTTTCAAAATCCATATCAAACATAAGTTTTTCATCTCGACTTTTAAATTCTCGTAGTAGTTCCACGTTACTCCGGCTACCACAAACAAATGCATCAGTCGGTTCTGAATTATTAATGCCGTGGTTTGAACCTGCTCTTTCAAGAGGTTATGATATAACCTCTCAGTCTTCCGCTATGTATTCCATCGACTTACAATTTTAACTTATAATAATATTTTTATCTTCCCCCTTTTTCTTTTGACTTTATTTGTATTGTTTTTTTCCTCTTACTAATATATCTGTTTCTATAAGTTCATTCTGCTCGTAATGGAATTTTGCTGCTAGTAACTTTGGTTAAGAAAGCGGTATAAATATTAGGTATACTGTATGTGATACCGTCACATATTAAATGAAAAATAATTTTCTATTACAAAAGAATACTGCGCAATACGACATTATGTTACTCACGTTTGAAGAAATTGATTCTACAATTTTGAGTGTTATAAGTAGTCCAGTATGTATATAATTATGTCGAAAGCATTAACGATTGTTTCACTTGTCAGAGTATTTACATAACTTTTTTTCTTGTAAGACACAAAGGATTGGACCACTTTCTCGAAGAAAGGGCTCAATGAGAAACCAGTTCCGAGAAAATATAAATTAACTGTAAGCTTACCTAATTAATGATTTTTTTTTTTACTATGAACCACTTTATAATTCTCGAGAATTACGTTTAAGCAATATTGAGTTCACCGGCTTCATAATGATATGTTTATAAAACATTTTACACGCCTTGATTCTTAAATTTCACAGAATCATTAACATATTTTGTGGGTTAAATAGGTTTTTGATCTGATTGATACAAAACCTATGGAAATATTTTTTTCTGTTCTTTTTTCTAATTTTCACCTGCAACTTGATGAGTATAGAGTCAAGTTAGCTAGCTGAAAGATTATTTTTTTAAATTTAAGTTAAAAGCTTAAGCTTAAGTTAAAAATTTTTATAAAAAAATAAACGTCCTTATAGAAGGTCTATTATGTAGATAGAAAATGTGAATAAAATTATAAACAAAATGGATTATCAAAATTTAACTAGTACTAAACAAAAGTATTCGAAGGAACAATTAAAAACATCATTTCAAAATACAGGTAAAAATCTTAAAATTCAATACAAAGCCGGTAATCAAAATAAAAACAGTATCGATCATTCGATTCGATTCATGTCACTCAATTCCGAGAAAGGCGTTTTATTTTCCTGTTCAATGAGAACGCCACTTATGATTTATTATGTTTCTCTTGTACTTGTTCCCCGTGGGGACTTAACTAGATCACTTCGCGAAACACCATGTAGCTGAAGAATTGACTTCGCAGGGTTTTTAAGTTGATTATTGAAGGAGAGTGCAATGAGTTCAGAATGTTTCTTAAATTGTGTGAATGTGCCGTTAGGATAGGTTTTAGGTTAACTTGAAATCTCCTTGGCAGGTCAATATCATCATCAGCTATAGCCAATAGTTTTCTATTTGTAAATTCTGTTCTTTTTCATTTTAATTCACCCTGCACCGATTCGATAAAACCTTTAGAATACAATTTTTATTTTGACAACTATTCTTCAGACAGATATTTCGTAAGTTTCAATTCTCATGGTTTTCGCAAAGATATTTTTGTATTTTGGACATTTATTTTGTGCTAAGTATTAAAAACCCATAAGCAAAAATGGGTCAATAATAAAAAAAGCTAATTTCATAAATAGGTTTTTTTGTAGTTTTAATAAATTTACTTCTTCCAAAAAAAAAAAACAACTAGACGAAGGTAAAATCAAAGCGTAAAACAATAAACTTAGCAGTAACTACATTATAGAGGGGACCCGTAACTAAACTAGGGTGAACTAATAGACCAATTCACTACCACTCGATGTTTCGTTGATAGAATCGATTCGATTATTCCGATTCGCAGCGCACCGCCTGCGTAAATTTACTGCTTTTTTGTTGTTTGTTTTATGATCGTTTGTTCACTTTCGACATTATTGATTGTAAAGCGGTTTTCAATAATTAGTTATTTTGATATTGATATAAAGATAATTAAAATTTGAAATTTGCATCGCTTACTGTTAAATAAGCCTTCTTTTATGTATGCCATTCTTCTATCTCTTAATCTTTACATTTATCCTATTCCTAAAGCTGTGATAGTGTAGTGGTAACACCGTCAGACTGTCAAGTGAGAAGTTCCAAGTTCGATCCCAAGGCACGCACCGATATTTTGTGAATGCTGTGTGATTACTTAATCAAGTGCGAAATTACTTCGTTTAAAATTTATTGTCAATTACAATAAAAATCAGTTGATAAACCCCTGGATTCTGAACATTCAATTTTGCGGTTTGGGTTCACAACTAATTATATATCTTATATTTTTTATATCGTAACTTAAAAGCATGAATGCATAAACTCCCAAATACGAATTTAGAAGACAACAACATACATTTTGATAGCTTTGTTTGTATCAAACAACAGGTAAAGAGGTGTCTTAAAAATCTCAAGGGTTGAGCAGAGAGGGGTGACGTCATTAAAATGGATGCAAGGGGACGTACGCGATGAATTTTGACATTATACAGTAGGTTCTATTAAGGACGCCAAAAAAAAACCTAAAATGTTGGAAAAAGGATATTTTTTTATAACTGATACTTGATCGTAAAATACAAATATTAAATGAATAAATAAATAATGATAAATGCTAATTTTATTGGAGATTTTTCTCAACACATTTCCTTACAAATAAATAAAAAATCTCATTAAAAGATAACGCGTCGATTACTTCTGACCTTTGGCAAAACTTCGCAAATAGAAAAAGGAAACCAGAGCACCCTGTATAATCGAAGTCGGACTTTTAAAAGAAAGTCGTTAAAAAGCTGATCCGATATTACTTGTCACTGGCACCTGTCGGTAGCGTGATTGTAAAATATTTTCACTGTTCACGAATAACGTCGTAAGAGGTTGCTTCAAAATTGGGGGAATTTTTTCGATGCCTTTTAAAAGCAGACCGTTTTGTAAATAACTGATATTAGCGGAAAAGTGTAATTGGTCCGAGTTTTGGTAATTGGTGAGAAATTAACATAATTGTTTTGAATGAAAGATTGGAAGGTAAAATATAACACAATTGTAGACTAACAATATAGTAAGGAACATGTACCTACTATTCAGTTTCTTACTAGGTGAGGTCAGAATTTTGAGAACTAGAAGTTTTGTTATATGAACTCTTAATGACTTTAACGTACTAAGGAATTGAATACCTTAATCACCGGAGCTTTCACAAACATAGTCACATGCTCAAAGACAACAAGACTCGGGACAAGTATTCGTGAATCAGTGTATTATACAAACGCCTACCCTACGCGGTGATCGAATCCGCTACGATTTCGCGTGGTGACCTGACATTCGGCTATCTGAGCAGTCAACATACCAAGATCATCTTTCGATCTCATAAAATATTTTACAAAACCCTCCACAATTTCTATTTATCCAAAGTCAATATTTACACTTACACCGTTTTCCGATCACCACCAATACTTTTTATAACTGTATTATTTTTAAAATTTTCTTTGATTTGTTTCCCTTCTTGGTTTTCGATCAAAATTCTTAGCATCAAAGACGGGAGAGAAAGGAAGCAAATGAGATAATAATTGCTTTTCGTATTATTTGCAGACGTTTCCTTTGAGGGGCTACCTATGGACTTGAAACCATATCTATGCCATAATTGTACATTAATTAGCATCGACTTATGGGTAAGAAGCTATTAATTTCTTCGGATCTTTTGATGGGGCGATTTTAATAAGAATACAATGGAGATTGATTTCGGTTTTAATAATGGTTTACAGGTATATCAATTAGATTCCTTTCATTTGATACAGTCCACCAAATAGTGTGAATGCATTTTTTTTAATTATTAATGCTTCATTTATTTATATTTAGTTTTTGACAATGAATGTTAAAAAAATAATGTCTTTACACAGGTAAACCAAGAACGATTGTTTCACCATCACCAATTTATCACTTGAAAAACCCATGAATATAAACTCGGCATCAACATACTGATTAAAAAAACAATTCCTAGACACAGCCGGCCTATAGTCTCCGTCCCACAATAAAGAGACCACCGTTTGTTTTTCACAGTAAGTCAACATGACGATCATAAAGTATGCATCGTGAGGGTTGACGTCGCCACAATTCGCGCGCAACAATAAAAAATCCCTTAACACGAGACAACGGTGGCTAAGGGTTATCCGTCTTGTTTGCCCCTCGCGGCAGACATGCTAGACTAGACAGGACATGCCCAAATAATATTAAACATGGCTCAGCGTGTAGTGGTAGCGTTGCGTTTCTATACATGCAGTGCTTGTACTTTAATCTAAGACACTACTAACAAAACGTAGGAGGAAATCATTATGACTAAACCTGAATTTAAAATATTGGAATCTGGAATCGAGCTAGCGTCGTAATCATTACTCAAACCGTTCCTTTACGAAAAGAGGCCTGTGCCCAGCAGTGGGAATTATACAGGCTGGTACTTTTATGTTGTTTCGATTTATATAGATTTTCTTTTCTATTTCCATTTCACTGGAATAACAAAGATGAAGATTTCTCATAAGTCAACGTTAATATCTAGTTTGCATGTATTCGATAAATATCGCATGTAATAAACTGAATAAGCGTTGTCTTTCATCTTTCTCCTTGACATAATTCGAGAGCCAATAGTGTTACAATGAGGTAGACATAAAGACTATGATGTGTGTGATGTTATAGGAGAAACAAAATAAACAATTTCTATTGTTAAACAAAAATAATTAATTTCAAAAGTTCTATTGTTGAACAAAAATAAATTGAAAAATCCTTTAACATTTTTGGATTCGAAATTTGCTGCATTTTACTAATCTAGCCTTTATATTTAGCCATTATAAACATATTAAGTTGTGAAAAATACGTACCTACATAATCGATTTTTTTTGGAGGCAATCTTGGACCGATTTTCAAGATAACCGCCGACTAATTCACGTTTCAATCAGAATCAAAATCTTTTTATCCTTTCGAAAGCACGGTGCTACAGACATACACAGCAAAACGCGATTCTTGCGACGGGGTTAAACATTTACAGAGAAAAGTAAAAAAAAAATTGATTCGTATCCATAACCATCTTTCCCCCAACAATACATTCATTATTAATTTAACAAGTTGCTACCGGCGTAGTCAGTCATGTTAGTCGGTACGTTTTTATTGAACCCCGCTACGGCACCGACTAGGGGACAGATAGCATTTTAAATCAGGTTAAGGTCAACAACGACCGGCTTTGGATACTGCACTTTGATTTGTAAAAACGGACTCTTTAGAATTTGGTTGCTCAAGTTGGCTAACAAGAACGAACATTTTCTGGAATCCCTTTTGAATTTTCTTTTGATTCTTTTTCTTTTAAAAATACTTACCGTGCTGCCAAAATTACTACCATCAAAAAATTAATACTGCCACTACTAAAATTAAGATGTAAAAAAATACTGGCCCCAGAATAGTACCTTGTGGGAACCTTTCGTTAGCTTCATGCGTTCTGTTCATTACATACTGCTAAAGATCCAAATTCAATTCGTTTATCAACACATTTTATTTCGACATGCAATAGAACGCGGAATACAAAAGCAAACTAAAATAGTCGTACTGCAAAAAACCTAAAAAAAACACTGCATTTTATCATCAGCCTTTGCAAACTCAACCAAACGTAATTTAGGATCCCAATATACATTACTTAGCGAGCCGTACCATCCATTACGAGTTATATAATTGCATTAGCTTAACAAACAAAATACTCAATTACGTATCAGATAGCAATCATCGAATTATTACATCTCGACTGTAAATTGATATAATGTAGTTCTTCTATCTTAAACCGGTATGCATAACGTTTATTTTATTGATCCTGGATACTAAATCTAGTTATATAATTACTTTTATAGATATAATTATGGTGCTTTTATTTATATCTGCACGTAAAAGTATTCTTCTATCGGTGATTTTGTTTTGTCTAATTAAAACCTTTTGTAAGTTCTGGGTTGTTATTATTCTGTATCATTTTCCACTCTTCCTTTTCCCATTTTTACTGCATGACCCTATCAATAAAACGGTCAGCTATTTTTCTATCCCCTCACACCACCAGTTTTATTTATACGAAATAGTTTCGACAAAATCACTGCATAAACCACCGCTCAATAAATAAAATGGACCGAACCTGTCCGATTCAGCGTCAATAAAAACACATCCCAAATGTAAACGAGAACGATGCATGAATTCTTCATTTCAAATTGTATGGCCATGTTAGGGCATTATCATTTTTAGTGCTTGCCACACTGGTATATTCAGATGGAATTTTTGATGCACTGGCGACACAGCCGCGTTGCGATTGGCCGCCCTGAATATTGTATGAACCAATCACCGCGTTGCGCTTAACGTTGCATTCCAATTTGAAATCGTGAAGGCGGGAAACAGCGACCAAGTTGTATGTTTTGCAATAGCGTGCAATAGGCATAATTTGTTGTTACACAATCAAATTGGTTTTCCGAACAGGTATGTGTTGGCATAGCTCTGGACATAATTGGAAGGCCGATTATTGGGACGCGGTAAGAGAGTTTCCTGCGTTTTATTAGTATTGTGGGTACATTATGTCTTCTAACTGGTTAATGACTCGCGCGGCTCTGGTTGACGATTAGCGAAATATCTAAACTCGAGTTACACTATACTATCCACTGTTGCGGCGTCTTAATCAAAGTTTTTATTTCCACTCAAATATAAAACAAAAGGTGATGTCACGTTTGATAACGATATTGCACAGAAATCCTCTTTTTTTCCTAGTAACTATGTTATTGTTATAATTAATAATATCGCATGAACAGTGCACTAATTGTTGTGTTATTTATTAGCGGGCCGGGCGGCGCGATAACCTCTGCTACAACCGAAATTATTGTTCCTATATTTTGTCAATTGCTATCTGTTCATATTATTGTCTCCGCTAGTAATTGGGACGCATGCTGCGCCGGTGGGAAGTTATAAAAATTGCAGTCTTTTTAATGCTTGAGATTATAGTTCAACGGTCATTTGATAATGAACTCATGATGAAATGATTATTTTAGCTTTCGACGCACCGATACCTTTTTTGTATTGATTTTGGTATCCTGTTTGCCATAAACCTTGTTATTCTTGACTTTTCTAATTCATCGCAGATTTATGAAGATACCAATTTGTTGTAAGAGAAAAATATTGTCGTTTGTGTTCCAATAAACGTTATCGCTTTAGTTAAATATGAACCGAAAACAATAGTTACTAGTACATTCCTTTTGCTAAATAATACGCGATGACCTCATTATTGTTACTATGTTGTTGTATTCTACAATCAAGTTATAACTACATCAAATTTATTGTGAGACCCCGAAAACAAGTACCAATCAGACACGTTTCTCAGAAGTTTGGTACAAAAATCTGTAGTTGAAGGTGAAATACCAGATGATGAGCAACTTGTAGAAGTAAATAAAAATGTAAATGATTCTATAACTATTACCCACAATGTCATTTCAATATTAGAAATGAAAACAAACCTGGAACATTAACATTCCAACAAAGACAGACAATTTCAATTTGCACAATTGTAGTCTTTATGTAACAAACAAACAATTTAGAATACAACGTAGGTACTCATCTATGTGTGGGGCAAATCTTTGCAGAACGCGACATTGTGAATGCCATAAAGAGTTATTGTGGAACACAAAGAAGTATTGTCTTGGCCTTGTCGATTGTCTGGACTCGTGACAGCCTTTGAAACTTTAGGTGTGGTTTGCCTTGAAAATCTGTTTTGTTTAGTTATTGATTTGCTTTATGGTATGGAAAATCTTGGGGAAATTTGATGAGTTTAAGACCAACCAATTTGTAGAAATTTATACGTAACACAATTTCAATTAATAAGATTTGTCAAAAAAAATCAGCAAACAAACCGAAACTTCGTTTACCATTTTTTTCAAAATCTTTAGGATTTTTAGTTTTAGTTAAGATCGTTGTAAAATTTTCTATTCCTACACAAATGAGATTCAAATGTATATCATCCGACATGACTTTCAAATCGTCGATCCACATCAGCACATAAAATATCACCTTTTTATATCCCAGACTCATAAGTCCAAACAGAACTCCATAAAACACATAAATTATTGAGTCATGTTCGTAATTATTCGTGTGTTAAAACATTTCTCATGGTATAACGGGCTACAAAAACGGACGGTACGCCCTCGGGCCTCCATCACCGGCTTCATAAATATGATATTCATATTAACTAATGTTTCGTCTTCTGTAATCTGTAACACTTATATTGTGCTTTTTGGATATATATCACTGTACAAATTATGACTTTGTCTATTGTTATCGTTTGGTTCTGGGTTGTGGTACAAGTTACGAGATTCTATTTCATCAGGTGTAGTAATTTGCATTATTTCTTCTTCATCGTTTGTTTTTATCAATTTGACATTTAAATCAGTGGCATTTGCAGGACCTACATCATCGATTCTTTTTAATTTTGTGGTAACAAATTCCTTGTCATTTTAAATTAAGTTAGATTTCTTTATTGAACTTTTTTACAATAACGATAATCCAAATCTTTCACACAGCGCTGGTACTAAGGACAGTGACTCCAAAAGGAAAGTCCGCTATTCTCTTACAACTTGAACTGGTACCCAAACGCAGCCATCATAACGGAGATATATTGTACCACATTATGAACTCGCGTCTTAATCTCGTCGGCGGCTATTACGGCTCGTTTAATTAGTGCACACAATACCCCGAGCCTGGCTTAATGTTACGCCAAAAGTTAACCTTTTGTTACAGCTTTAGTTTTATTTAACTCCAGACGTGGTGGTTTGTTTCGATCCTTGCAAGCTGAAATTAAATCGTAAGTATTGTTGTGGAAGTGGAATAATAATTATATGACATTACTTCCGCACATCGTTTTATTTTTTGAGTCACATTGAACTTAATGTTTTTTCTGAATAACTTGACAAGAAGCGCGGAAATTAAAATAGGAGTTTTTTGTTTTTTTTTTTAATGCAGAAAATTGTTAATTTAGGAATACAATGAATCAGCCGAGATACATCTGATTTAGATAAAAATTTTTACAAGAATTGTGTTGGAATTACTTTAGAGTATATGGTTTTCCTTATGACGAAAGAAGTGTTTAACAGTGAGTCAGTTTAGATGACTAACAAAGATTTACATATTAATGATTATGTAATACTTTCATTGGTAACTTAGCTATTGAATGATGCGTCCGTCTATTTTTGTTGTGCTGTTTTACTCAGCCAACGAAAATCTCATTGGAAATTCAATTTTTTTTTTCAATCTAATTTCACTTACATGTTACTCTCAAACACATGGATCAAAAAAGTTTTAAAATTATCGAACGTTATTTTACTTTATTTTCATTGCACTAGACGCCTACGCTTATTCGTAAACCTGGCATGCATATTAAAAAAACTATACAAGAAAATACCTCCACAATAATCTTATGATAATCACGTGTGTTTACATCACAACATCACGACAATGTCTGTCCTGGCAACCGCATATATCCGCGAATACAATCACAGTTATCAACAAATGCTATAAATGATATGGTCGTGTAAATATTGACACTATGTGTATTGACTTAGATCACGCATGACACCGCCTTAACCTTTGTTATAATTATCTTCTGCTATTGAACCTAATCTATATTATTGAAATCTGTTTATGTACTTAATGTACCTAGATATAGGTAAATTATATTTATGTGTATTAAAAAATAAATATCGGATATTAAAAGATTCGATTCCCGAGAATTGGTCCCAGGACTAGCTGTTGCTCGCGACTTTGTCTGCCTTTTAATGAAGTTGGAATTTTAAATCGGAATAGTAGTCAGTTTCAGAGTGCATGTCTTTTCCCCCCGTGTTTGTGACATATTTCATTACTGCTCAGTTCCCTATCAATAACAGCGTGATAATAATATTAGACGGCCTTCCTCAATAAATAAAATGTTTCGTAGGACCTCAAGAATTTGAACTATTCATGATTATTGAATGATTATTTAAAATTAACTAAAAATTATCATGCCAGCAGCTTCTGTTATCACATTAAGTATATCAAAACTTTATAACTTCACTATTAACATTCGATTTACATTTAATTGCTCAAGATTGCAAAAAAGACAAAACTGCCAGACATACACAGACCTCGATTAGTTCTTCAATTCCTTTTCGTAGTAGCTCTATTTATAATGGACGGCTAATGGTTCTGACTGTTGATTAATCTGTGGACTTTGATACCAAGTTGAATTCCGGTCTAGTTTATCGTAGAACTAATTGCAAAGAGTAATAATAGTAGATAGAAAGAAAATAAAAAAACTTGTTCTGAATTTGTACACATATTTTATGTCAATTATCTTCGAGGTTTTAAAATTAAAACCATATTTAGATCTTTAAGTATAAAAATCTAAATATCTCAAATTTTTATGTCTTTCCTAGCCAATTCAGTCCCACTGTGGTGCAAAGACCTCTC
The DNA here is from genome assembly GCF_003590095.1 of Trichoplusia ni. Lineage (NCBI taxonomy): Eukaryota > Metazoa > Arthropoda > Insecta > Lepidoptera > Noctuidae > Trichoplusia > Trichoplusia ni. Next base: position 3,069,420 of record NC_039490.1, read on the forward strand.
TTTTAGTTTCTGTCTGTAAAAATATTTTTATAAGTATGTAAAATTTTTAGACATAAGTTTTAGTTTGACCACTACTACACACCGTCACATTATTTGAAACCAAAGAACATGTTTTTTTGCACACAAAAACACGTCTGTTCAAAACAACAATAGGCACTAAAAATAAAGTGAATTATAACGACCATTTCAACTGTAAATGAGTCACATTAGTCCGGCCATAATCTCACGCAGAACCGTTGTCTTGGCACATTAGTGTTTCGCTAACAATAAACAGAGCAATTGTCACTAAAACATGTCGTACGGTTTACTTTGATTTAATTATGTCATATTTTATAATTAATTCGGTTAAGTAACGTTGGATATTTTTGTTAAATCTGTAGTTACTGTACAAGGACTAGACTTAAGTAGTGTTTTTGTGATCCGCGAATGCTTATTCTTATTCTGAGTGGATATCCCCGCAACACAAGGATATTTTTTTTGGTGCGGGAGTCGTTTATTATAAAAATCCTTACCTTTTATTATTATTACCTCATAACATCTATACTAATATATAATCTATACTAATATATAAAGCTGAAGGGTTTGTTTGTTTGTTTGTTTGAATGCGCTAATCTCAGGAACTACTGGTCCAAATTGAAAAATTCTTTTTGTGTTGAATAGACCATTCATCGAGAAAGGCTTTAGGCTATGAACCATCACGCTGCGACTAATAGGAGCTCAGATATCATAGAAAATGTGAAAAAAACCGGGCAGGTATACCTAAATCATAACTTATATCTTCTACCCACGGGGACGAAGTCGCGGGCAACAGCTAGTCCATTATAAGACGGGATATGACAAAGTTTAAAACGATCACAAGTTACAAATAGTCCATACTCCTCGAACATATTCCAAGCGAACCTTAATATTTATATTCCAATATATTGTTTTAATTACTACTTATCCCGTTCCCCATTAATGTTATAGGCTGTAAATAATTCATTGTCCACTTAAACACGCGTAAAATATAATAGTATTAGCTATGAAACTGTAAGCATACATGTCTGTAGTTTTACAACCAAGGGCTCTACCAGCTTTTAAAGCAAGACGTTGTGGGAAAGAGATGCCATTACATACAATGTAGAGCACTGTCTCACTTCTACATCTCGAACAATTTTACTTTGACGACCAGTGGTAGACCCTAACATGTATTTAGATGAACTTTTGAGTAGCTAAGTAGGTGTTACTTAAATGTTAAGTGTTCTTTAATGAGAAAATATGACAACAAAGTCATTTTAAATTACTCATGATTATAAATATGACAAGTTTGAACCACCTTGTTAAAATGTCTTTAATTGATTGCAACTTATTATGCGTTTATAATTAATTGTTTATTTGACGGTGATGTAAGATAATAACTAAGTTGGTAGACAATAATATTATTTCATTATTAATTTATTTTGACTTTGTATACGTCATTGAATGTATCGTTTTGAATATGTGGCGTTTATTTTTCAATGTACGAGTATCTCTTCTTAGATCAATAGAGTCACCGGGATCAACAGAAAATATAATAGTTATTTTTTTCTTTAACAGAGAAAAAAGAGTACCGGTTTACAGTTTTGTTCAATCACGAGTTGCTAATTATATATGACCACACGTAGCCGTTAAAATATGGCAATATTTACCTACTCTCAATATAATCAAAATGTAATACTTTCATAACTACAAACTTCTTTACGATTTCCGACACACAAGTCGGTGGACAAACTTAAACGTCGTTATATCTATAAAAGCATAGTAAAACATGCGTTTAACGCTTTATAGTGGACTTGCGGTGGTCCCAACATTGTTTTTAATGTGCAGTAATATGGCCAATTAAATTCTGGTAAACGACTAACTTGAAATGTGCTTAGTATGTTTTATTTTAGATGCGGACGGCGACAGTACTTAGAGAGTAATTAAAGATGTTGCGAGACTACGAAACAAAAGAAGTTTGTTTGTTTGAATGGCTGTTTTGTTTTGGAGAGTCGAGATTGTGAAATGTTATGTAACATCGCTGTTCTTGTGTATGATTTTAGGTAGAGAAATTACTTTATAGTGTTGTTTTTTTTTGTTATTATTTTGAAATGATGAATATGACATTTTCGTGCTATACAAGATTTTTGAAATTTCGCCATTAATATTATTTTTTTGTCATAGTTAGGGAAACACTTTCTTAATTTTGTGTAAATCTTTCAAAATTAATTTACGCATATTACTATTACTAATACATTTACGCATTGGAAAATATACCGGACCTAGGAGAAGAAACCTTAATTCTCATAAACACTTTATCAGTAACAAGATTAATAATAAATTATCGTTTGTAATAATGATTTCCGTATCTCTACATAAACAGTGAAACAAAACATTAGATAAATCGATGTAGGAAACTGCCAATAATGGGAAGGTGACCAGTGCCTGTACTAAGTGACTCTAAAATCACGGCGTCGAAGCGGGACACCGCGACTGGCAATGTAGAGCGCTATTTCTGCGCTATGACTGGGTATAAAAAGTAAAAATGTATTTAGTCCTTCAGTTTGAAAATATTGGAGAAGTATTTTTGTTCTTTATTGAACAACAAAATTTACAAGAAAAACGGATTTAAAGATTAGAGGAGAGAGGGCTCGTGATGTAAAGAATTCCGTAAAATTTTCTACACAGTCGTGACGACACGTGTACGTTTCAAGCACTGTTATTTATGTTAACGAGGCAAAATAAAAACACACATCTATTATTATGCATTAAACTACAAGACGGGCACTGAAAAAAAAAAGTCATCATCCCTCTTTCAATAGGATTTCATGGTACAGGCAGAGATCAATTAGACGGTATTAATTTATATGTAATGTCTAGTGTTAATGAGGTGTTCTAACAATGATATACAGAGGACGTTCAATTGTTACGTATGACTCTATTAGCGTTATTGATAGCCGATGATGCGATTAATTTATTGTCGGATAATGATATAATTGCGACTGTCAGATAAAATAGTTTAGAAGTTTATTTGATGAGTACTGAATCGTGTATTGTGATGAAAATCGAGGTCCAAATTAGGTTTAAGTGACTAAGAATATGACTTTTTTGAAAAAAAAGTTTAGTACTACGATACCATGTCTTAAGTGTGTTAGATAAAAAAAATAATCGCAAAATGTTTGTACAATTCTACTTGTTTTAATAGTTTACACTTAATAAAACACTCCTTTAGAATTGTTGAGTACGCATAAGTCTCTGCAATCAAGTAATCAATGTAAATTCATTACAAGGCTCTTAATGTAAGTCTAACAATATCGCACTTACTTGTTCTTATTAACGGGCGTCGTGGAGGGTGTGGGCCTCTTCTCCTCTTTAATCGTACTATTGTTCATTTTCGACGTTAACCTCTTCAAGACGTCATCCATAGAACGCTTGTGAGGTGCAGTCAATGACAACGCGCTATTGTGATTCAGCAATGAATTGTTGTTGTTGCAGAGTCCCAAAACCTTGGCCTCGGCGCCGGGACTACTGCATTCTGAGGAGCCTCGCCTTCGAGCCTGAAGATCGTTCACTTGGTGGAGACTTAAGAAAGATGATGGGACTAGAAGGTTATTTGTCATGTCTAATGATTGCTCGAATCTTTGCTTTTTCGAGGGTCGCTCGTCCTCGTAAGTCGCGGTGTCTTCCTCGCTGATGGAGCTTCTCGTGGAGGAACTAGGGGAGAACTTGTAGAAGCCCTGGTGCTCGGTGTCAGACTCCTGGTGTTCCGGGAAGTCCAGGTTGGCTGGGCCCGCTTCAGGCTTCTCTGTTTCGGCGGCACCTTCTTGCAATTTCGACGGAGGCGACTTTCGTTTAGATGACATGTTTCTGTAAAGAAATACACCAGTTAGACTCATGAGTAATACGGTGATGTGAGTTAAATAGGACCGGGAAATATGTGATATTTAAGACTTGTCTAGACATCCTAAGTGCTGTCACAGTATTGAGTGAGGACTGGTTAATAGCTAGTCAGTGACGTCGTCACCGGAGATGTCCTAATTATGCTGTACAGTTTGTACGTAAACACGAGCGACGTTCAGACACTTGTTAAATGCAAAATACAAACACAGTTTACAAACAGTATCACTGTTTGATCGAAATCTCGGGTCAGACGTCAAACGTAGTATTTGTCACCCAAACTCCCCGACTAGTTACGAAACTCGCTTCGTTAAAGCACCTAATTGGGCTCAACTAATTGTACTAATTGCAGTTACTGCCTCCTTTGGACTTAAGGTGTCCGCCGGTCCATGTAACCGGCTGGAGATAGATACAGAAACGCGAGCTTTATTGCGTTTCTGTCGTCTGTTTTGTTTAGGTATTAGAGGGGCAAGGAGGTTCTTGTAATCTTAGTTGTGTTTATTAGTGTGTGGGTGTAAGGTTATGTGGGATTGGCCAATACTGTACGTAATATTGTAGATGCTGTGTTAGTGTGTGTGATTATAGTGTAACATGTGTACTTTGATGCTGATTTGAGTTGGGAACGTCTTCATTGATTGTGTTAACAAACGGTTCTCGCCTAGTGTCTGGCGCGGCTGCTTTGATGTCTGTCTACGTATCTGTTCGTGAGTATTGATGTGATTATTTTGAAACGTTTACTTGGTGTCATCCTCTTGCCGGAATGTTTCATCCTTTGAACATCAGTGACAAATGAGGTAAACAGATTTAAAGGATATCTATAGTTGGATAGCAGATCTGTGTTTTCTTAGTAATTGTAACGATTTTGAAATAGGATTGCATTGTATTATTAAAGACGTTGTACGAATAAGCATCCCTTGGATAAATTTAATAAAAGGTTACTGCTTTATTAATAACATACAACGATTTATAACTATTTCAGAATTGTCTTTCTTTTAGAGGAAAAAAACGGAAAAGTAAATTAAAAATCATCTTTAAAACCTCTTTTCTACTTTTTAATTTTAAATTGTCAATTCTTATATGGCCGACTGAGCTAACTTCTTTTGCTTCTAACTTCTATACGAAAACGTATGTATTTTTATTGAAACGTTAGAAGGTATTCAAACTAAACCTATTAACAATTATGTACACAACATTGTTTATATTTAAGACGAGTTGACTCAACGTCTGCGAAGTTACAGATTTGACAAGTAACGAAGAATCAACATTTACATTTTAGGGCATTTTCTGTACGTTTATTCAGCAATGTGGATACCTAATTAAAATAGTTTTGATTAGAGAGAATTCTAATTAAATTGTCGATATTTTTGGTTCACAATCTTTTGAGAACATGAATCTTTGGGATAAAGTCAATTGATTTAAGTAGGTATGTATATTTTTTAAGAATCAATTTTGCAACCTAATATAATTAGTCATAACAAATTTATTTTTTGTCGGTGTGTGTAGAGCCACGCAAAGTTATCAGTGTCCTTCAAATTGCATATAACAGAAAAAAAATCAAAAAAAAAAATAGGTACTTCTACAAACATCGTGAACAAATTCGTTGCGTCTATAAGTAGGTGTGTAAGACAATCGATCGACTGAATAGGTGTCAAATCGATATTCACAGCAAAAAGGCCTGTTAGCATACTGCCGCGACAAATTGTGTTAGTGCCTCTGAGATAAAAGGGGGTGATGGTTACAGAGCTAAGAATCGAATAGACGCAGACAATACTTTTTATTATTTTTACGAATTATTATTTGCTGTTCGTATGTCAGTACAAAATAGGGTTAAAATGAAAAAAGAACTCAAATATAATGGTTGGTATTTTAAATTTTGGTTTAAACAATCCTATATGGATGGACTTTTGATTTTTTAAACTAAGTAAATTTGGGATCGAATTTAAGACTAATTCAGACTCGAATTCAGATCAATGCTGCATTAAAAGTGTTTTTCGAGGCAAGTGTTCAAAATTATTCAGTATAATTAATATTAGTTAAAAATCCAGAAAGCTTAGAATAAATAAAAATAACAATTATTATTTGCTTTTTGCCTATTCTATAACTCGTTATTTTCCTAGCTCTGTAGCTGTAAGTGAATTTAAAAGCACTAGGCTTTTAGCTTCTTGTGGCAAAATGTTATAGGTAAACTCTTGTTTTCATTAAAAGTCGTTGTAGCACGTTTAGATCATATTTAGCTAGATTGTCTTTTATAATACCAATCTATAAAAGTCCCACCGCTGGGCATAGGCCTCGTCCCGTAGGTATGTAGAAGGTTTGAACATTTGATCGCCACGCTTGCTTGCTGACGGTTGGCGATTTCAGATTCTTACGAGGTTTTCATTCACCGTGTTTGTTAGTGGTATCTTGGTAGGATTCAAAAATTAAATATGTATAACTTTGAAAAAGTAATATATTATGTACATTGCCTGCGTTGGGATCGAACCTGCACCTCGTGGATAGAAATCCATGCATTAATGCATTTTGTTTTATCTCTAAGTCGTGATTTAAAAAGTTTTTGTTGCAAAAAACTTCGTATAGTTCTTTGCAATTACCAGATGAATCAAAAAAACTAAATCAATTGACACTCACTTCACAATCAATCAAACAAATGTTTGCACGAAACTATCATTGAATTGTTATTTTCTATACAAACTTTATTGCTAACAAGTTGAAGAAAAATAAACCGTATTCCTGGCACAATAAGGATTCATAAAACAGAACAATGCATTTGCCAACTCCAACTACTAATTTCCTTTTCATTACTGTCACAATGACGTCACGCGGTGGCGGGAACAATATGGAGAATTGGCGGGAAAATTGACATGTCAATTACTATTACGTTCGGAAACGTTTATTGCAGCGTTTTTATAATATTTTTTTTTGTGCTATGGTAAAATAAACGTTTTATTAATAAAAAATATTTGATTAGTTAAATAAATACAGTTTAAAGGAGATGTGTTTTTATTGGAATGTCAAAACTTGAGGACAAGAATAATAAAAACAAAATAAATGATAATTAGGTACAGATATCGAACACTGTTTTCATTTTCAATTATTTGTATTTTCCAAAAAAAAGTTCTATAAAGTTAAAATACAATTATTAAAAGGAAGTCCAATAAAAAACAATGACGCGCAGTTCAATGGTGCAAGTCGATTTCAATTTGCAGTGGGGTGATTTAACAATGACGGTACAGAATTGCTTGCAAATTGTTTTTGTAAACACCCTTTGTTAAATGGTTGCCAGTGATAAAACGGGTTGCGATTTTTAAAGAACATTGAACAGTTGTTCGAGTGCGATGAAGATTGGTTTTATCATAGATTATAGTGACATTTGTCAATGTTGTTGGTTTTTTTTTTGCTAAGTTATACATGACATTATTCAAGAGCGTGATTTTAAAAGACTGATCGCTAAACACTAGTACTAAGTTGTATCAGAAGTCAACCGTAACAATCCTTAACTAATAATAGGTTCAAAATATCATCTATATGTAGACAACTAATATACACAGACATGTCTAACTACTCGTGACAAGTCCTGTATTATAGACAACGGCCACAGTAAGTAAACATAAGTTGTTAAGATCCAGGTTCATATAACCGCCCTTAGCACCCATCCTCAATCAAAATAACCCAGAAATCTACAAGATTCCAATTACCGAGCAATATATGCATACTATTGCAAAACTATTCGTACAAACATGTCACGTGTGGACCCGACTTCTAATTTATACGAGATATTAACATGTGCATCCGTTTAGAAATTAATCAGTGTACGGACGGACCGACGGACTAAGTAAACGTAACGACTGCCTCCAATCTATCTGACGAAGGAAATTGCCGACGCCCGTCTTAGGTAAACGGCTAAGGTTTCCGACCCGATCACTGTACTACAGTGTCATCTCATGTAACTTAGTTGCTGCCTTGCCCAATAACCCCTTGCTGTAGATTTCATCAAATTGATTTCGATTTTCAACTCTAATTTGTGCTACGTTTGATTTAATTTTGATTGGAGCAATTACAAATCGTGCTATAGCTACATAGGTATAGACTAAAATGATAATGAACTGATTTGTTTACTAATAATGCACCAATAATGTAATTCAATACGGAAAACTCCGTAAAAAATAACGTAAACATAACAACACAGCCAATGAAAACATTTATGAAGGCGACGATGGGAAAAGCTCAAATCAAATAAGCGAATAAAACTCGAAGAGAGTCGGCCGAATACAATACAAATAAAAATTAAATAGAAAAATATTGTGAAGAGCCAGTAATTGAATGAGGAACGAGAAACATTTCGCTTTTCCTTTGGTGAGAAGAAAAAAAAATGTCAGCAGAAATCTTCCAGTAACAGAATTATTCCTATTCTATAATAAGTTTATTCACAATAAGGTGGAATAAAATTTTGTAGCGCTCTTCAAATTAGGTTTTGATGTGCCCATTTACTTGTTCCTCCGATAACGTACCAATTTGTTCATTTAATTCGTTTTGAAAATCTTCAAAGTACCAATCCGACAAAAGCGTGATTTGAAAATACCTTTTTGTAATACTGGTAATCAAAATTTTATGAATGGTAACCCAATGAATGCTAATAAACTAAGCGAAAAAGTTATTTCATAGAAAAATACAAAATGACATGTCAAAACAAGCGCTGCATCGCACAATTGGCCTCTATTGAGTGAAGCGAAGGGAGTTGGAATTATCGGCGGCAAATTACAAGAAAACTCCCTCGTACAGAAACCCGAACAAAATGTAGTTACAAGTGTAATCACGAATAAATATTAGGGGACTAGATACGGCCCAACGATGCGGCAGCTATTTTTATCATTAAACAATATAGCTTTACCTAATCCTAAATTAAATCTACACTTGTAGTTCGTATATCAGAAAATATACTAACCTACGTGTCCAATGAAAAGCTATTAACTAAATATACTTCATTTTATTGAGACCAACCACCCAATCAATAACAATTGAATATTGTTTAGTTTCCCTAACCGCAGATAAAGTAGAAAAACCATCAGCTAAGCCAAGTCGTAAAATCTTAGTTTATAATGTGTTTGAAAAGGTTCCAGAAAGCATACATAAATAATATAATTAAAAAAATATACGTGTAAATAGTGAATAAACATGTGGATGAAGTCAAAACATCCATTCCATTCTGAAATGCTTATATAATTTGTCATGTGTAATATCGAGAAACCAAAACGATGTCTATATTTTGTCGCACACCACTCACCGATGCCTTTTGATCTTGAACAAACTAAATATCTTTTCGAAATCTTAATATTACTTTGTGCTAAATCGTTTCTATAAAACGATTACTGGTAGAAAAATTACTTGAAATAATATACCTACGCGGTTAATTTACTTTCGATTGCTAATAGAATCGAATATTTCTGTTATGAGAAATGCAACATAAATTTTATCCGTTCTTGTTTCCTCCTACGTATTTTTCTTATATTTTATTCTTTGTGGCGTTACGAACAGGTGGGATATATGAAATATTATGTACCGATCTACATTCTTTCGCAGTTTTTTTTCTCATAAATATTGGAAGCACTAAACCTATTGAAGCTTTATTTGTGACCGCGTCAGCGTCATTTAAGATGAAAGTAATTATAGCCATTTTTTTAATATAGTTGATTTCTTATAAATTTACTTCAAATATTAGGTCATCAGGTGAAGCCACTTCTAGTATCTCATCAATATTTGTGTACATTTTCTTGTGCCTGACAATGGGGGAAATTACCCATCGGGAGCGCGACAACGCGAGACGAGTGGGCGAGTGGGTTCAAAAGTATGGAGAGACTTTTATACCGTTTCGAATAGTATCGTTATTTTTATGGTTTCCATGGTATTTCATTATGATATAGTAAATGTATCATACGATCTGTTTCTCATTAAGAAAAATCTTTTTTTTATCCATACCCAACGGAATAACGGTTATCCGAGAGCCGTTACAGTGGTTTTATTTTGGGATTCTTATTCACCCATAACCCCACACCATAACCTTATAATTTGAGATAATATTTTTTCCGTCAAAGGAAAATCCGAAAATATTACTTTTCCAAGAAAATCCGTCTCCACACTCGTTTTCGACCCTCAAAGGGCAATGAGACGCTTTATGATTTCTCCGTGACAAACAATGCAGTTAATATGGCGGCACAATGCCCAATCACCGTCAACCATTGTTCTCGCAGGTTGCTACTTTTAATGAGGGCTTAAGTATATTTCATGACTATTCTTTTAGAATAGGCTTCTGAAATCCTGCTTTTGAAGTGACTGTGATGTGGGTTGTGAAAAATTTTTTATTTCGGAACTTTGAGCAACGTAAATAACGCAAAATCATTTGTAACAACAGCATTTGCAGCATCCTTACATTAAGCGTTATTACCTTACTCTTTTTTACTATTCCCAATTTTAAAGACTATACTAACCAAATTATTAGTCACGACAATATTAACCTTGCAGACACTACAGATATTTAGATCTCAGTTCGTGTGTGAAACCATAATGGCAAGTATACTAACTTTACTATAAGCCGACATAATTAGTGCCTACTAGCACCCCACAACTAACGTTGCCTTACAAATCCGCGACCTACTCCCGTATCTCCGTTGCATCAATATAAGATATAATATCAACAATTAAGACGTATACAGACTCGACGACGGCTCAACGATTTTCCTAAACAAGAGACTCTGATGAGTGTCTATTGTCCCTTAGGTCACTGCTAAATGAACTGGCGAAATGAACGCAATGAGAATGTAGTGCAGCTAAACGCTATTCAACTTCCTCGCTTTTTGCTTTCGTCATATTTGTGTAGTCAGGACGAATTTTCTTCGACTTTACGTGTGATAGTTGCTTCTCTATTTAGTCTCGCTTTTCAACGTGACTTTCTGCTGCGGGTGTCACATGACTTATTCGTTTTTAAATCTTTGGAATCAATCGATGACTATTCTATACTGGTTCTTTTACTAAGAGTACTATAGCTATTAAAAAGGCAAAATTGACACCAGCATATTCTAACCATACACATTCCTGCAAATCAATAGTAAAATTAACACGAAAACATGATTCCGATACGTCAAACTATGATGCACAGCTTACAAAAACACTTGCTTGCAAATCGATGGAAATAAAAAGCTTTTTCCATCAACTTGAACACAAACCAACGGCATAAGCGAAATGGAAACAGTGGAAACAAAATGGCAAAGTAGAAAAATAGTTGAACGTAAATGAGTGGTGCTTGGAGTCAAGATGCCTCTACACGGCTCCGTAAAGGAAAGCTCACAGGCGAGGAATTCGGTTCATGAGAAGTACTTGAGAGTTCCCGATCCTTGGCACAGCTGGGTAAATGTTGATTGTTTGCCAATTTGGTAGTTGTGAAAATATGAGACTTGATTTATGGATTAGGTGTTGAAGGATTCTGGTTTAAAATAATTCAGTTCTTGCGGCAATGGAGTTTGCTATTTCGATTAACTGAAGCGATATTTTATTGCTTTAGATACACGTTTTCGTTCTGTAGTGAAATAAGAATTAAATTCGTCTTAACATTTATATTATAAGCCTAAAATAAGCTTTTTTATGAACCAAAATAATTACAATCAAAGTGCGCTACCAAAAAGTAATGACGCAAAGTCTCCGATTGCCATTCTGCTACTTAAAATCATCTCATTGTTTATTCTACTCGTCTCTGTCCCCTCCGCTTAAAATAAACAAGTGCACATCCTTTGACAGTGCAACACAAACAATTGTCGAAATCATAAACAATAGTTTACATCGCAAACATAAACCGAGTCCACAAAGTATCCCTATGTATAATGAACCATTCATACTGCCAAACAAACTCCAACCAACCATATGCAATAATTCCATACAGGACTACTCAATACGATAAAGCTGTAAACCCCTATCATGTTACAAAGGATTCTACATCGAAAATAGATGGCAGTAAAACCGAGAATTAAATGACTAACGTAATAGATGTAAATCCTTGGTTCGCTGACAAAGAACAGAAGCGATTTCACGACATCAAAGTGGAACACGACATATTACGCTACAAAATAAACACCAGAATAAATACATCGAAATGTTTGTTCGGAAATATTCGGCGATGGGGTGATCATATTCTAAATTATCTGTTAACAGAGGGTAGTTTCCCAAACCCTTTTGACGGTAGGATTAATTTGCTGTTTGTGTATACGGTTTGTCTCTGAACGGATTTGCAATTAATAAGACTACATATGCATGCACATGTAGAGTTGGTTCAGCCAAGCTTCCATATTGTGATTCATACATGTCGCCCGCAAACACGAGCATACAATAATAGCAGTATTAAAACTTTTCTAACGAACCCAGATTGTTCACTGGGCGTCTGAGTTGAAATCCGAGCAAGCTCAAAAATGGTAGGCTATAATTTGCACATAAAACGTATCCTAATGGCAACGTACGTGATCACTTATTCGGCGGACTCACAAAGCGGGACATCTTCATCTGAAAGCAGACTCTGATTTAAATACATTATTCTTGTAATAACAGCCGCGCACCGGACGGAGGGAGCCCTATTGAAGTCGTAGAATACATTATTTTAATTCGTACCACCTCTTTGTGACCCCATCAGGGAATTAATGGATTCAAAGCCTTCTCTTCCGTTCGACAAAGAATAATTTGCTAAGTAAATGAACGGACAGACAATCGTGTTACGAGCCCGAGTTTTGTTTCGATTGTAGATTAAAGAGTGGCGAATCAGTGAAAGGGGCACCTTTCAATCTGAGCCTTTGTGCCTGTTATCTCTGTTAATTTTGAAAGGTCAATGAATAAAATAAACAGTAGGATTTCATTATACATCTTCGAGCTTTGATTACGTTTAGCATTGAGTGAGGAGAGGTTATTTTTTTAATAATGCATATCAAGGAACGTATTCCGATTGAAGTTTGTGTGGGTTTCTATTAAGATATTGTATCGCTGACGGGAAAGCAATAATCTAAATTGAAATAGGTTGTGTCTAAGATGTACGAAGCTGGTCTCAATTCAGTATTCATTGGGAGCGGTAGAATAGAGGAGCTATCGAGAATTATTGTCAAATCTCAGGGGCAATGCGACCGCCGCTCGGTGAACATGAACTGGGAAGGGGCCATTGATGTTTTAGAATTGTGTTATTTGCTTAAGTGCAGATACTCCTTGTGAGATACAGAAACGTGTATTTGGTTTATTACTAGATGTCTTGGACTTGGACTGTGTATATTGACACAGATTTGAAAAGAAACTTTTAATTAGAATTATAATTTTCTCTTCATCTCAGTATCATTATGTGACTTGATCTTCCGAGTTTTTTGGGAGTTTCGTTAGGTACTCGTACTACTTTCATGCCCTTAAAAGATCTCATCTATCCAGATGTGATTCATAGAATTCAACAAATTAATTCTCCTCAACCACACTATAAGTACTATCATTCAAACAGCTAGTTTGTTCTCTTTATCCTTTTTTATCGCATCTTTACAAACGACACTTCACCCTTTACCGACGTGACGGCTAAGGGGTAGACGACTTAACCCCTAGGGTCAGTTATTGTGTCATCAAAGTCTGACGTCTTGCCTTAGTGATACTTATAAAATAGACTGAGGGGAAATGTGGAGGGGAGGAGAATGTTACACAAAACAAACTATAATGTGAAATAGTTTCGTAGGTCTTGTTTTTATTAGGTCTTGGTTTAGCTAAGGCAATGTAGTAATTTAGCAAACGTAGTGTAGGACAACCTGTAGCCAGAAGGCGGGGTGATATTTGTAAGGCAGCGGGATTGGAGAAGGAGAGCTAAAGGTCGAGCTCAGTGGCGTGCCACGGCCTATGTCCAGCTGTGGACTAATGCGGGCTAATTAGGATGATATTGATGATAAAGAAAATGTGCATACATAAGTAAGATACGAATGATTAAAAACATAAGCGAGAATGTGTTCTCCACAGTTTTTAATCGTAAACAAAACTTCACAATCACAATAGACATTTGCAGAAAAGTGATGCAGGTAAATATAGAAAAAAAAACTATTTTTAATAAGAGGACCTCGCACCAAAAATAATGTTTATCACAAAAACATCTATGGAGGTTGAAAGTTTGCATGAAGTAATATCGAATGATTTATATATTATTCATCAGGTCGGTTCGGTGAGCCCATTACATCTTTGTGAATAATTTAGTCCTCAGACACATATTATTTTTGCAGGGGCCGGTCGGTGTTTGTCCTATAAAATATCATTTGAGGACAACCGGGGGAAAAAATCCTTGAGGTTAATCTATGAAGGACGAGATGTGGGGTGAATACAGTCGATGAGTGAGAATGACAAACTTACGTTTGGTTTTTTGTGTTGCAATATTTTTTTGGTAACATTTCTAATATGAGATTTGTATTGAGTAAGATCGCTGACGGTAATACTATAATGTAGTGAGTGCATTAATCAACACAAGTTAACGTGAAATATCCATCGTTTCCAGTAAATTAATTCTTCAATCATTAGAATTGTCCTACTGGATACCACGAACTTCCGAGTCTATTATGTCTAGCCCAATTGTAGTTTGATTTCAATGTTTCAATACCACTGCACTCCAAAAGTAATTAATAACAGAACAATAGAATAAACTAACTGTTTGTTTGGCTTTCGACGCGAAACTACACGTTCATGACATGGAATCAATCTAGCCACACAATGGCTCAATCTGGAGACGCTTCTAACCGAATTACTTCAGAAACCTACGTCTGAAACCATTATTAACCCCTTTCAGCAGTCACAATCGCAATTTGCGGTTATTTGTCAACCTGTTACTGCAAAGTAAACGGATTTGTTTAATATTTGGGCTTTATTTCGTAACGTTAAGCGTTTTGTTGTGGTCGTGATTGCTGGGAAACGCTTGTTTGCGGTTTGAGCATTTGTGATGAGGTTTTTATGTCCCTGTAATGATAGCGAGTGTTAAACTGTCAGTTGCTTTTGAAGATAGCAATGAATGTTTTATAATGAAGCCGTGAATGGGATTTAATTTCAAGTTAAGTGTTAAGGTATGGAGTTTGATAATGTGGGAAATGATATTAATATTTTTATTATTACATAACTGGTACTTTATGAACATAATAAAGACGTATAAAATTAGTAATTTTACCTTCAGACGATAAGGAAGATGGCGGAGAATAAGATTAATTTAGCGAACAAAATAACAGCGTAGTTAACTGTAGGATAATTTCTCAACAGTTTCCAAACGACTTACTTGTCGTAGGTAATGAAACTCGCACATTCAATAATAATGTGTCCCTGGCCACGTCACCGACTGTCACAAACATTAACAATTGTATGGAACAATACGCTTTCGCTGAACTTAGAACAATAACACTACATTATTGAAATGAATAGACCCTCACAATGTGTTGAAACGTGGCGAAACTGCGCAGGCTATGGAATTTCTAGAGAAGTCAAAATGGAAATTGTTCGGTTATTTTGAATAGTTGTGACAAATGAAGACGGCATAGCGCCTTCGACTGAAGTATTGTTCCAACCCAAATGACTTTAGTATTATGGCTGAATTTTGAATTGTATATTTCCTATATGTTTTGATCAAAGCAGTCTTACGAAATTTCCTTATGACACTTAATTTTGTAATACTAAAATGGACTATTCATATAAAATTCTTACGAAATACGTAACTATTTAAGACCTAAGATAAATTACATAAAGACGTTAAGTCTAACGGAACAATCAGCATTAATTACACAATAAACGGATTATGTAATTATCTTATAATCTTGTGACCAATGCACGGCTCGCAATAGACTTGTTTGAACCCAATAAGTGTGAGATGAAGTGGAATAATCGATCCGACAAACAAGAGGGCTCCGCGGTGCGTCGAAACATCGATATACGATTCGATACAGACGTTCGAATTAGAATCGATTTCCGTGATGTGTTCACCGTTGGCTTGTTATGCTGTTAGGGAGAAAGGCGATGTCTTTGTTGATTGTTATGTCTCTTAGTGTTTAATTGGTTGATATTTAACCTCTTTTGTTAATGATTCGAATGTAGATGATGTTTCTAGCGGCAACTTTGATGTCAGTCAAATTGAAAAATTTGAATGTAACGAAAATGTTTTGAATACGAAATTGAACAAACGAAAAAAAAAGTTAAAACTCTAATGAAAGAATCGTGTTAATATGTTTGTAAAATTCATTTGTAACATAAATAAGCATTGAAATTCCTGAAATTATTTCCATGTGTTAAAAGTGCACATTGTAGATTGGACAGTTATTATGCTTGTACAATGTTCACAATAAAATCCAACATTGATTGGTGACATTTACAATCTTGACACAAAAATTTCGCAACTCACCCAAGTTTATTAGACCAGATTATATCTCTTTAGATTTTAATGAAAATCAGACATTATTAAGCCAAAGTCTGGGAAACATTACGACTTTCATCAGCTTCAAACATCAAAAAGAATGTTTCTGTCGATAACCATTGATTAGTCCCTCTTGTCACATCAAAGACCCCCGGGTCTATTGTGTGACCTCCAATAATATTTCCAACAATTTTACTCAAAGAATTTCTGTAGTATGTACCATACACAATAATAGGATCAAACACGAAAGCTTTCTGATTGTAATTGAATGGACAACTCGTAATGATATTGACGTGATGAGTGATAACATGTTTAATGATGACTTTGATGATCTGGTGATAAATGATGAGAATTTTTTGGACGCATACCAAGTGTTACAGCCTGTTAAAATTATATATGATGTACAAAGTAAGTGTTGTAATGCAACCGGACACATTTGTAATACTGAAGAATTTTAAAAAGGTCAAGATTGACACAATAAACATTAAATCTTTGCTAATGGCTCATAAAAGTATTACGTATTGTCGTTTATTCCTTATGAAGTTAGTGATACAGGAGAAATATGTTTGGCACTGCTTGGTTCGTGCTTGTCAGATTGAGTTTTGTTAATATTGATCTTTGTTGCCGCAGGTACTTTGGAGTTAATAGCCTTGTCATCAGCAACTCGACGCGTGACTAACACACGTAGGTATCAGTTCGAACCGTCATTACTAACACTATTGTTTTTGGCACTGCTGCCGTGTCAACGCCGGTCACCACTCACTTGTTTCAAACTAATAAATTTCCTTCACTCCTAAATGGGTTCGGAGAAAATAATAAATAATTATCATTGACTTTTGCAGTTTTTTACAAATTTTATGTTTTAGACATCAAAGGATCTTGAGTGGTGTGAGCAATAATTGGTCAATGTTAGGAACCAACGACGCATGGCCTGTGCAGTGCCAAATTGAAAATGGCAAAAAAACATTGTTTATATGACGCCTTATTAACGAGAGATTTATCGTTGACGTTTCTCTTAAAAGTTTTCTGTTGTTATTTTTTTGACGTTTTAATTGTGAGCCAGATGTTATCTCGAAGCTTTAGTGTTGCCCTCAAGGAGTTCAATTATTCTTAATTTTTGAGGAATATGTCAGTCGAAAATATGAGTAAGGTTAAAAATATAAATTATTACTAGCTCAAATTTTGTTCTACAACATAAGCTATGAAACCAAACGGTTCTGATACCATCTGTTTGTATATATATACATTTGCGGTTTAATACCGGCTGCAATCAAATCCCACAAACCAATAGCTGCAAGATCGATACCCTTTGATGTTAATCAAATTAAAATTAATAATATCAAACTATCCGAAACACATGCGATGACTCACGAAGAAAACGATCAGATTAATACAATCGCTCAATGTTAAAAATTACAAGATTTTGCTGTGACAAATTAAAATTGCCAAGGCAGCGTCAGTGACATAGTACCCGTGCATCTGAATGTCAACCCAAACGATATTAAGAGTTAAAATACAGGATGTGTCTATATTATCTAAAGAATTTGACAGCAATAGAATTATGAGCAGAATAGCAATTTTTATTTCATTCAGTCGATATATCATGGAAGATATTTACGAACAAATAGAATGTGATGTTGGCACAAACCTCAGAGAACAAAGAGAGTGATAAATAAAATTATAGTACGCTAACAGGGCTGTCCGACAATGGGAATTGAATTAATTCTTAAAACTGAGGAATATTTTCTGAAATTTTACTTAAAATATAGGTCATCCCATTTCAGTATCAAAGAAAATCAGTATATTTAGACTATTATTGCAAAAAAATGTTTTCCTAAAACTTTCTAAAGAATCAAAATGCCATTGCTTTTACCAAAACTACAACTTAAATGTTATAAAATGATTACTTACAATGAATGAAGATGATAAAAAACCGTCTTAGAAGACAAGTAAAAATAGCCCTAAAATACATTTCCCCAAACCAGTTTGACGTTACAACGTTTATTAACCACAAACGCGAGTATCTTTCAACAAGTCACAATAGTTACAGTATTTGTAGCCAACCCTGCGTCCATACAACTGACATTTTCTCTACATTGTATCGATATAGCTGCCATATGCACTTCCCTTGCAACGTTCATTGATATTGTTCAGCATTTTACTTTGAGTGATAATTAGTATATTACGAGCGATCTAAATGACATTTACAGGAATAGACTCTGAGTAGTATTGAAGGAACTTGAATCTCAGATCTTTATCGATATATTTTACAGGTGTGACAATTTTACATATGAATGAAAAAAACTAAGGGGTTGAAAACGCGTTTTTTTTTAAATTTATACACTTACTAGATAAATATATTATGTTGATAAATTAAAGGTAGGTCATACCTACCACCATTAATATACGCAACATTATAATAAGTATAATTTACATAAAAGTAAATAAAAGATATGCTAGGCTTAAACATTTGCACTAAAGATATTTTTCGATATTAGTCTGAGTACAATGAATATAATTTGACGTACTTGTAAGTAAACAATGTAATATAATCGATGACAAGATACGTCATATAAAAATACCTAATGTACTCAAATAAACATGAACAAACTACCAATAGTTTTAAAGCGATAAGCATTTAAAATTAAACGGAATAAAATAATAAAAAGTATTAACAAATTCGAACGCTCAATAGAATTCATTTATCATGTATTTATAATAACGAAACATTTTATCAGATTTCAATAAAATCTGGTTAGTCATGAAAAAACGAACATTCAGTTATAAAAAATAACAAAACGTATAGGAAACGGATGTTGTTTAATTCGACTTTGTCTGAATATTTGTTTAGTTATCAATAAAAAATCACCAGACGTACATTCGTTTTCAAAAATAATATTCTTCTGTTAAAACGTAATCGTAAAACTGTTAGTTCAAGGATTTTATTAATATGTATAATTTTAAAATTAGATTTACGTATCATTGGTTGCCCTGAATCAGCGGCTGTTAGCTACATGTCTGTTTTTAACGGAATACGTTACGAGTATTCATGCTTTGAATAAAACATTTACTTTTTAGAACTATTGAATATCACTCTGAAGATTTGGCAGTAAATGGACTATGCTAGGAGTTTCTGCCATTCGAAATTCAATGAAATAATTTATAAAGTTTTTATTTTATGCATTAAGTGCAACTGAAAAAAATGCATAGCGTGCTTCATCTGCATCAACATTATAAATCATAGTAGTTGTCCAAATTAATCCTCAAATAAATATAGATTATCTTCTCACAATCAATCAATACAATTTCCACAAGTAAAACGCGGAAAAACAAAATCATTTTCATAAACGCAATTGCGGTTTATAAATAACAGATGATAACATAGAACAATAAATCTCGTAATTTATACAACAATAACCAAAATATTTGATAACAACACTTACTGATAACCTCCAGAATTCTTTACGGTAAATAGGAAAATAACTATTAGAGATAACCTAGAAAGTTTAATAATGCTGCATTGTCCCAAAATTGTGTATTGAATACGGATAGAATATGGATAGAATCGATTTTGGACCCTATACACTCGAAACTAAAGATAAATTTGTTTAATTAATAGTAACCAAAAAAAATTACATCATGAAGTTCGTAGACTAAATGACCCTAATTAAAGAAGGCTGGAGTTCAATTTAAGAGGTGACAAAATATACAAAAATCCGTACAATCCAAATAATAACAATTATAATAACTTGCACTGATAGCCACTAACCTAAATTGTAAACCGTTTAATTGATAAACGAGACGAAATGGGAAACAATAAAACATTTGAACTATAAAAATATAATTATCTTTGGGTCACCGATTGGCTGACCCATATTTTTGAGCATGTTACAGACACCTAAACTTAAGATATGGATATTTTTTCACAACAAATTATTGCAATCATTTAGTCTTCAAGTGATAATGTAACACTTTTGTTTAAACTTTAATTTTAGTACAGATTTTTCACCTAGTAACAGAAAAAAAAAATGACCTTGAATGAGATTATGGATTTATATCAGACCTGATTCGTGGTGGAATTGTCAAATACCTGTCAAACCACCCTAACACATATGGACAAGAATTAATCTTGGATGAAACCAAACAAGCAATGGAATGTTCCGACAAGACAGCTCACGCAGAAGAATTTAACAAAACAAAATCCTTCAACAAACCAGGCGTTCACCAATACCGGCATTGTGAGGAAGATGTAGCATTAGCTTTTGTTTAGCCCCCAGCACGTGTGATCTGACTACCGTCCCTCAAACGTCATTATTTGCATACCAACTGGTTCCGTCTATACGATATTAATCAAAGGTTTTATTAGTGAACATCAAAGAATAAGCACAATGCTAAGATCTCTTATAAGGTACCCTCAATACTATTGTAACTTTTGTCTGAGCTTGATTTATGAGCGGCCACTGTTGTTGGGCCAACGTATTGTGATGTCAGTTTTTGTTCGGAGCTCGCCGACATTGTACTACCCCTTCGACGGTCCAGCGCGGATGCCTTTATTCAGGTTGATCTCACTTTGATGCTTCTAAGTCGGGACAATGCCCCGTGTGAGTCACAACAGATTTTACGTGTATGGAATTTGCATAATTCAAGCTATCCATGTTTTCCATAGTAACCAATCTAACTTGGATGTTTGCTATCGTCTCTAAAGCTACAATGACAATATATTTTCTTTAAAAGAGTTACCATTTTAGATGTTTTGAAATTATTTTTGGTTAGCGATTAGCATTAGGTACAAGTTAGCTACAAAAAACTTTACTTGGCAATAAATATTAAATTTCATTTCTGTACATCACAATTAATTAAAAACCCGTTAGTATTCAAAATGTATTATCATAAATCTAAGTCCATCACAAATTCATAGCTTAAACAGATTTCAATTTTACCATCCCGCCATAACCCTTTGTCGTTCATCAAGTCCTTGACCGTCTGCTGAGCATTGTGCAACACAAAGGAGCGGCCGCGATTGAGCCCCACATGTAATTTTCATGGTCTGCTCCTTACATTCACGCTTCTACATCCACTCGCTTCCAAACCATTAAGTTCTTTACCTTTGTCTGCCTTCCCCGTCTTTATTACGTGGTAATACTTCATTGTACACATCTTATTCTTTATTAGACATAGCATTGTGAGGCAGTGCTCTCTTGATTGGCTCTCCGATTTTTTCAACACTGTTTTGAGTTACGTTTGCGTCATCAATACTAATGATTGCAACCGGTAGCACAATACTTATTGTTTGGTCGGTTTTTATTTTGTCTGTACAGGTTTTTTCAACATCAGAATTTACATCGTCATTACATTTAGTTGGCGTTTTATTACTATAGTTTAGTAACAATAAAATATTGTTGAGATCGAGTAAGTGTTGGCGGGTTGCGTGCCTTACTGATTGATAGGACGTCAATATGATAATCAGATCGCGTATATTGTGATTTCCCGATAAGTTATTTAGTATATCTGATTTGCTAAACCAAATTCTAGTTCGGAGACTAAATATTGATAATCATGAAGCTAATAAGTAAATACATCCACAGATAAATACATCAAGCTCAATAGAAGGCAAAAACAAACAATTTAGAACTAACATTCACAACATACAGTGACCTGCTGAAATGTTTGCGCACACGAATAACAATAAAACATGGTTAGCGATACATTTATAAGAAATAACCATCGATACATTAGATAAAATTTAATGGCGCGCACTATATAAAATACATGCGGTACAAGAGATCTTTGTCCGGTCAGTTTTGTTCATAACGAAATTGAAGTCATAAAAGTTTCATTATAATCTCAAAGATAGCACCAGAGTCTTATGATTGAACACCACGTATGAAGTGCACACGACCATCTTCATTCGTAAGGGAGTCTACACACGTTCGATCAATCGCGCTACTCAACAGCTGTTGACTGGACAAATATAAATGTCCTTGGTACATGAAATTTTGTAGACCAGATGTTTGTCATTTCATTTGTTTATTTATAGATTTAGAAGTACTTAAATTATTTTCTATGATTTATATTAAGCTTCGGATTCTTTAGTACTTATTCTTCAGTATAGGTAGGTACTACAAATGTAAAGTTTCCATCTTGATTGTGTATCTAACTGGAAATCTTGTTAGAATTCTTAACTTCGTGTAAGAATCATATTTTTGTTGTAAAACTTGCAGTGGCAATTGATGCAATTGTTTCTTGGATTAAAACAGACGCAGCAAGAAACGGATCATCGTGTGTAGAGTTCTTAACAGTCTAAATCCGTACACAATCCAGTCATAAAATATGGCTCCAACAATAAAACAGAAGTGGTCCGTTCTACTTCAACACTGGCGAAAGTGTTCTATATTCTTAGAAGGATGGACTTTTTATTACTGTGCACTGTTTAATTTCTTCTAATCCAACAGGTTATGGTGTATTTTCGAATGCGTCGTTTATATATTTCAAAGATAATAGATAAACAATGAGTTAACTTTATATTCGAACTGTTTTGTATTTAAAATAGGTATTTGAAATAAATGCTTTCTTTAGTAGTATGTGTGCTTTAAAAAACGAATTCACGATTGTTTTCTAAGGATAGATCGAAGAAGTTTCAACATTAATAAATTTACAAGTAACATGAAAGATAAAACTAGCAAAATCTGTACAACCATTAAAACCAACACTTTATTATAACAGACAAAATTTTTCTGTGTCAAAATTTTAGAACATCAGCATTCATTTTAAAACAAAGCACACATAAACATTTATATAACTTTCATTTAACTAAGAACAAAGTGCTACGTCACGCTTACAGCCACTAAATAAATCAGACGTGGAACAATATTACCCTTTATTATTGTTTTTTTTTATGAATTATCGCCTACTTCTGATCTTCTTTTATTTTGTTTTGTGACTCCACCGGTAGCATTCATCATGTTAGCATGTTATTGTTACAATATCTAGTGACGCTCTCACATTTGAAACTCGATTTATTTTCGGTTGTATTTCATAAGAATGTTTTTGTTGATTATTTTCTGCTTCTATGTTTACTTTAGTATTGTCATATTTTTAACGTTATTTAATTTGCTGTAATACTGAGTGAAGAAGTAAAACGTGTAGACGAAAATACAGATACAAGAGTAAAGAAAAAATAGGAAGTAGGTATGGCAAAGAATCAAAATGATTATATCGACGCCAATAGAGGTTTTAAAATGTAGTATTAGATTTAAAAACTAATAGAGTCGATGGAAACCATCGACCGATCCCATCCCTACTTAACATTAGTCATAAGAATTCGTTTTGTTCCACCGGGATGCCTCGTTTGTGTGGATTAAGACGCCCTTGGTGATATCCAAGATGGATTCTGAATGCTTACATTCTTTCTATATCTGTGAGATTTGTTGGATCTTATAGTATTAGAATGCAAATATCTAATGTGTTCAATGCATTTTAATGTCAACATTATTGTTAATGTGTGCCATTTGTTTCTTGGTCTTGTTTGTTTTTGTTTTTGTTTTCGAAATTTAATAGGTATTTGTTCTATTTTGATTCTGATGAGATTTCTATTTTCTGTTTAACTGTTAATTTTTTTTTTATACATGTGGAAGTATGTCGAAATAACCATTATGAAAAAAATACCAACTTTGAATTGGACTGAACTTTGACCAATTCTCCGAGATTCATCGAACAATTATAATCCTAATAATTAAAGACCATTAATAGCGAAATGAATTTCACCGGCACATAAAATTATAACTTTACACGTCTTCATTAAGTAGAAGTAACCAGTTCGTGTATTACGGAACAGAATAGTGTTAATAATAACAAACTAGTAGTTAGAGTTAAAGTAATTAACGGTAACCGTACATTAGCTGCTATTAACAATAAATGTGGACACGTTGTTAACACAAGTCGCTTAGATGTTGGCGTTATAGATATTGTGTGGAAACTTGAGAGAAATGCTAAGAATATTAATGATGATAATTGTTGTAATGGTAGTTTAGAAAACGGATCGGATAATAATTATTATGATATTGATGACAAAGTTATTGGATATTGAAGTAAGATTATGAATGATGCTGATTATTGAAGCGATTTTTTTTTGGGTTGATCTATATTGTTAAGATCCGTCTTCATCATATGAACCGTGAAATCTTCAAAAATGATGTATTTCTGTTTCCGTTATCACAACAAATGCGAAAAATGCATTCAACCAATTTATTTTTATTTAGCTTATTTTACCCTGAGAGTCGCGAGTCCTATTCTCACTTCATAGTTTTTTTTTAATCATCATTCATTGTACTCTATAAATGATTTATTAATTTCACAATATCCTTAGTCAGCGCTTTAATATCTTTCCCCATTTCCTCTCCAACAAAAGAATTTAGATCACCTTTTTGTCCACCAAATCATATTATAACTGGCAACACAGATATCCTCCACAGTCATGAATGAACGTTTATAATATGTTATATTCGCGTTCACAAACTGAAATAAACGAGCGAACGGAAACGGCCGTAATATTATTAGATACGACAATTCTATTATTTTTATTCGTAACACATCTCGGTAGATTTATACGAGAATCTGGCTCGGCTCGGTATGGTAATGATTCCTAGAACCGATGGCGTTTTACACCTAATTGAAATTCTTTAATGAGATCATTCATGAAATATGTTTGAGGTGTATTCGTATACAATTTGGAGTTAAGATTAGCTACAGGGGATTTTTTTAATGGTAACACATGAATTAGTTAAGTAGGGTTTTATAATTAGAACAATAAAAATACTGAAATTTGTAAGATAGCATTAATATTAGTTATTGCACTTTGATTATTGCAGAAGTACTAAATATACAGTTTTTATATGATAATCTTTTGCTTTGATAAAAACTTTTAATAATAGACCGCAAAAACTGCTACTGCAATTATAGCTGCCATTTAGTATAAAAATAAAAAGTACGCCCAAGGCCTTCCAGTTTCAAATATTTTAGCGCCGAGAAAAATTACACGGCGCATTCCATCAGAATTTATTGAAAAAAATCTTGTATCGCTTTGAACTATATGTAAATCATAATAAGAACCTATGGATCCCTGAATATTATAAAAACGAGGAAAATTTATAGTCGATTTAAACGTTGTGTTCTTATTTTTGGTCGGCAAATGTCGTGTGTATGACTGGGAGCATCTTTCATGTGGATCGCCACGCATTATTTAGAAGAAACACTGCTCTGTTCATTGTTTCATAATAAAACATTAATTTTGTCAACGGCCACGGCTGGACGGACCGCGACAATATTAGAACTTCCGTTTGTCAGAAAAAACGTCCGAGATTCGATAACAGTAAATGTGGCTGAATTATTATATTTAACGTCTGAATTGTTCCATTATACAAAAAATGAGATTATAACATTATAGTTTCAAACTGTTTATTTTATAAAGCTCGCATTAAGAGTAATAAATTCATGAATTACGCTTGGAGAATCACTTTTTACGTTTTTCTTCGTAAATATTAAATAATTAAAATGTTATATGTTTCAGCACTTATAAAAAATCTGTGACAACAAGAGCTTATCGACAAAAACCCAATATAAAACTTCGAGTTTGCGATCTCACTTGAAAATTCGATGGGAACCGTCCCAAATGTCATGTCCGATTCAAAATGTCGTTCAAACGGTTTTGCACACATGCAAATCTTGTACAAGTTCAAACAAAAACAAAAACCTCTTCAGAGGGACTCCGACAAAAAACAAAACTACACGTGCAACTAAAATGGAAGCAAAAAAGGTCAACAATATGCCTAATCTACAATCCGTGTCACAGGCTAAAGGTTATGGAAGGTTGCACAAAAAACCATCACAAAGCGAACCATGTTCAAACGAAATCGACCGTAATACACTCATCAGCCGATCGATTATATATCCTATTACTTTCATTTTAGGGCTTAAATTAATTATGATGTCACCGACAGGATCTGAATGGTATTGTTCGTACCTTAGGGAGTAGTGACAACAGATTTTTGTCTTTTTTCTCTCATTTCACATGTGGCACGGCATCGCAATCCTGGACGATATGTGACACATGTGCCGGTTTTAAGTTACTTCACAATAATGACTGGCTCTTCAGTTTCTCATGCTTTGCAGCTTCCATTACGAGATTTCGGTTGAGTCTAATTCCAAACTGGTGTCAATGCACCTTTCTTTTTGATGTTCACCTTTTACAGTTTTTAGTGGAATATGATAGCTTTGGTCATCAACGACCGGTAATGTTTGTTTTCGCGATTGCGACAATGTATTTTTCTTGGAATATCTCAACGAATTTCGAGTATTAGTGTTGATCCTAGTATTCTCACTTCTTAATAATGACATGCGCATTTTAAACTTATCAGCTGTTAAAGTAAACGACCTTTATGTTTTTAGTCAGTAAAAGTCACGTACTACAATATTATTGGCTGAAAAACTTTATTTCTTTTTAAACAAGCAGATTCTAAAATTAAATTGAAAGTAGTCTCTCGGCCAGCCCATCCATGATCCAATATTTAACGACACAAAACAAAACATATAAATAACCATTGCACAGTAGTAACAACTACCGTTACGTATCTGGACAATAAATTCAGATGCAGCCATAAATAGACCTATAAAAATTATTTAACGATACACGAGTGAGTTACATAAAGACAATGTTGAGGGTATATTACACAATGAAAACATTATGGTTTAATTGATTTGGCCACAATGCTCTTTATGTGAAGACTGGGTTTAACAAAGCTGTTATTGTCTATCGTGCAGACGTCTGGAAATACTTGACTGAAGACAAAATGCCTTTGTACCGATGGGAGGCGCCAATGGTAATTTAATATGGATTCTAATTAATCAGGTTTGATTCTCGTGTTGTTTGACCAGCGTGGGATGTGATCACTGCTTTTATTTTTAATTGGTCTTCAAGATCGTTCAGGTTTGGTTTCAATGATAATAAGAAAAAATAGTTACAAGAGAGATAAGGTACTTTTAGTTTAAGGTCTAAAGGAAATTCTAATAGATCAGGTATTGTTTATGGGTATTACTTACTTACAGGGTTCTTGTGCCAAAATTAAGTGAATCGAGGAAGATATTTACCTGAAACAAAAATATAAACATTAGCGTGTGTACAATATTGTAAGTCTCATACATATTACAAGTACTCATAATAAAATAAAATTACATATTAATAAAGCATTGGTACTAAGACAGGTCCCTGTGGAACACCTTTTTAGGAAAGCGAGAATGCTTTAATTTGAAATACGAAATTGCGGATTCCTTTTAACAATAACAATAAACTGAGCAATTAAGGGAGAAATCAATACATTAATAAAATCTTATAACAAACCACCCATATGGGACTAAGCCATAAAAAATGGCAAGCAGAAGAATCGAACATAGAAATTTGATATTATTTTTCCCAATACCCCGTACGTCCAGATGTGTTAATGCAGTACATGTGTTCGTTTATCTCCAGTACAATACGGCTGAATGCCTGCCCAATGCCTTGTCTTGCACGAATTATTTATAGATACCATTCCTCTTTTGTTTAATTATAATATGAATCTTTATTTTCATTTGGACTGGGCTTGTTGATTTTTTTGACGTCCGTTGCTTCTTGTCGAGATTATTGAATCACTAATTCTGTTTTTACATTGACTTCATATTGCTGTATATAAAATATATTTTTTTATTTCAATATGCGTTATTTTGATTTTTTCTTTACCTACGTTATTGCTGAATTCCAACATCTTCAAGTTAATTCGAATTCCGCCAACTACCACTTGAAATTTCATCCTCTAAAATTCTCCAAACATTAATAGATCATTCATTCTTCAACTTCCTTGCTAGCTTATATAAACGTCATTAGTCGTCCCTAACTTCATCCCCATCTTTAATCACCAGATGTCAATGATCAACATCGTTAAGTATCTCCGAACAGACATCTTAAACAATAGTTTTAGTGAGTGTAAAATGAACTGATACTGGATAGGTCCTGTCGAGGTCATAAAATCTGTCATTGGTAACATTAAGGAAGGACTTGGAGTGAAGAGGGAATTACATTCAGGAAATGAAGAAGGGATTGTTCAAATAAATGGGCATTGTAAGGCCTGAATTACAGGAACGGAAAGATATCTGTTAGCTACAGTTTCTTCTCCGTTAAAATTAGGGAATCATCATGGTAATATATCTACTAGTGCGTTATAGTGATGGAACTTTTCTTGCATCGTTTCATGATTTTTACTAAACCAGGTATTTTTTTTGGAATTCATTTTCTGTAATTAAATATTTAATAATAACCTTTTAGCAGTGGATCTTGATAGTCTGATTTGTTGTTGAGAACGTTTGTAGTTAAAATACGTTTCTTAGACAATAAAGAAAGCGAACGAACCTAAGCTAATAATTACACCTAAACGCTCCCAAATCATATTTCATCTTTAGTTTACGAATACCATTATAAAAATCACATCTGATATCTATCAACGGAAGTCCATAGAAACTCGTTTGATTATTATTATAAC
Organism: Trichoplusia ni; assembly: GCF_003590095.1. Classification (NCBI taxonomy): domain Eukaryota; kingdom Metazoa; phylum Arthropoda; class Insecta; order Lepidoptera; family Noctuidae; genus Trichoplusia; species Trichoplusia ni. Next base: position 3,098,304 of record NC_039490.1, read on the forward strand.
AATTTTGTACGTAAAATTAGAACTATTACGTACAAAGGGGCATAATAAAGAATTTTATGAGCTTACATCGAACGTCAGTTAAATATCCACAGGATGCAGGATTATCAAACAATATGGATTTAAGATCAGAGAAAATGTTATGAGATTTTGGAAACATAATATCGAAAAGCCAAGGTGTCTTGTATGTCTGACAATAAAAAACTGAGTCTAAGAGAAATAGTTGTATGTATATCCCATAATAGTAAAACAAGTTTAGAAGTATCAGAGTAAAATGAAAATTTTAACAAATATAGGAAGTACATTTTTGCCGAAAATAATTTTAAGGCATAATTTTATTTTTAAAAGCATTAATTATGATAGAGTCATACATTTCAGACGTCCAACATATTTTTTCATTATAAACAAAAGTGAATCGACCTTTTTATTAAACAAACATGTTCATCCGGATTTTCCTCCTGTATTTTTCCACGTCCAACTATATAATTATCCGATTCTAAATCAATCTCCATACAATACAGAAGCAATATGTCAATCGATTTTTGTTCCGACAGCCATTTTTCTCTTTTACAAACAAACAGACGTCTGTTTGATAGTAACATGTTTACTTTCAGACGTCACTTTAGCCATAAATTATAGGGAAATCACATTAATCTTTGTTTGACTCAATTTTGGAGCGATTCGAGCTACTGATGGGTTCCTGGGAGTTTGGGAATGACAATACTAAAATATTACGAGGATATTCGTGGAAAGCGAAAGGATTAAAGTTTATCCAGGTTATGTGAGCTTAAAATAACCGCAATCGTAGAGAAAATTGTAGGAATCTTTGTAGATCTTAATGAAAAGAAATTGGTCAAGTACGGATCTATAAAAATAGGCTAAAAACTAATTCCCAATCAAACTCATGATCTTAAGGTTCCTGATGCAAGATTTTGATTTCAGTGTGATGACGGACAATGGAGGGGCTATAAGCAGACGATTAGGCGAAAAACTCCATTCCTTTGATGAAAATCTACCACACGCTACGAATCCCAATACCTACACCAAAAATAATAAGATCAAATACGACTATAATAACATCGAACCAAATCCCATTTCACACGTGTTACAATAAAGGTATTTCTTTTGAACAGGCTCGTATGTCCCCCGACAATTGTACAGGAAACTCTTTATTTTCTATATCCATGGAGAGGAGGAGACGGCACGTAGACCTTGGGAGCTCAAAACGATGTACTTACAATTGATATTATATTATTATAGGTTGGTCTTGATACACATCTAGTAATATCAGTAGGAACTTGTCAGTTACTGTTGTAATGTTCTTGGATTTTGAAATGACAATATTTTTACTCTTTAATTTTTTTATCCCAAGAAATACCACCTGTGAGACACAGGTCTTGTTGTCTTTCGCAAGCCAAAGTTCATGTTTGCTGTCAATAATAAAAAGGCAATATTGAGAAGAATTAATTTTAAAGAATGACAGAAATTCAATTTTGGAACTGTATTACGTGAAGATAAGTAATCAGATTTTTCCTACACAGAACAATGCTGTACACTTCATATTCAGACTCAATCTTTAAAAGCTAAAAACTTATTGAATCCAAGCTCATTACAAGGCCATTTCCGATTCGCCTTTCCCAGTGTTCTCGTCCACTTTGCTTCGATTCTTTCCAAACACCAACAATGGCACTTCCTTAGCATTCTGTTGTCGCCCTACAATAATTGCGCAATAACTACACAATAAAACACGTGCTAGCAAACAGAAGGGGTTCTGACGCTGAATAATAGGGACACCTAAAATGTACACCTACTGAGTATTCTTTCGATTCGTTGTTAGAGGGACAAGTTGTAAGCTGTTTAGGGTTTAGAAAAAATAGAAGCTTTAATAGATTAGTACGTGTTAACAAACAACTGACTTTAAATAAAAACTACTCAGCCAAATTTGATGATTTTTTTTATTTGACCAAATGACAGCTATTTGCCGTTAATAAAAAAATAATCAACAAATCGATGCAGTCGAAGCAACAACATAAAAAGGTCGAATTCGAAAAAACAGTTGAATTCAAAAGCTCCTCTTTTTTGGATTCGCATTGATATAAAAGAGTTATCAATGTCAAGGTGCCACAATAAATTTGCATGAAAGCATTCGACGTAGTCAGTCTAAATATTTCTGACAATTCCAAGTTTCTCAAAAAGAATGAGAAGCTCTTCATCCAAGTTTTTTAAAAAGCAGACATGTATCTTCTTTTTATGATCAGTTCCTCTATACAAAAAGAGCAGTCAGCATATGACAGAACTACATAATACATTATTACAAGTATGATAATCGCTGGTCGCTCATAACTTGTTCCCAAATTTGTCTTTGTCCTTTTTTAAGATTCAATGAAAGAAACGGAAGGCGTTGTCTACGGGAATCGAGGAATTATATCAAGGGTTCGAAGGGCGCAATCCATTGTCGGCCAGTCAATGAGGTTTATTTAGCATAAAATATTATTCAAATAACTTCGAGAGGTGCTAATGCGTTTGTAAAACGGTACTTAGGCAATGTTTGTGTTCACAAGACTTGGTTTTTTACTTTTGATAAAGTATTAGTAAGAGAAAAGAGTCAGAAAATGTTTTTAGATGGTTTAGTTCCATCACCAAAATGTTTTGAGGGCAGATGATGAATGTAAGGACCATTAAAAGAAATATAAGCGCAAAATGTTTTACCCCATATGGGAAACTGGTAAAAACTCTATTTTTCGTATACCTAAATATAATTACCGAGTCCCCATAATTTTTATTTCCCTTTTGTGCTCACACAAAACCTACGTTCACGCACAGTGGTCCTAATCGACAAAGCTGAAGACAAAATAAGAAAACTCCATTCAATAAAGTATTTGTATTACACATGGTATTCACAATGGGACGAACAAAGAAGAGACGTGGCGGGAATTAATAAAAATCCAGGCCAAAGGTAGGGTGGCGATAATCCTGACAATTTCAGTCAACGACTTGCACAATGGTGACGTAATACGTGACCTACCTATGTAATTTGGTCGGGTTGTAGCAAGCATTTGTCTTGTAAATCGGATGGGTGTGTCGGATAAGACTACTAATAATAGGGTCACAATTTTTTCTGTTCCTTTTTCGAATTTTTCAGTTGGGAAAGTTTTTATTGAAATGTTACAGCTCTTGTTTTTTTTATGAAATATTTAATTTTACGATTGCAATTGACATTTTAAAACAAAGTTGCAAATGTTACTTCATAATTTGTAACAGCCTTATTTAGTTACCAAACACGAGTCAGTTAAAACCCCATTTCTTATAGAAAAAATAGGTAAGTAGAAAAACTTTTTCATTTTATTAAGTGTACTAAAATAATTACGATTATTAGGCCATAACAATACTAACTGTAAAGTTCTAGTTAGTTACTATGTAACGTAATGACCATAAGACAGGTCAGCATAATTACCGGTAACGACTTAGCTTTTACAAATTATAAGCCCACTAACCTATTTAAAATTAACCGTGTAACATCGTGTGGGGTGGTTTAATTATAAGGTAGTGTTATAAAATTACTTAGTCCTATAAATGTAATGCACATTGTATTTTTGCTACTTAAAATAGCATTAAGACGGAGCAAAAGTCAGATATGCACTTGTATTGAATAATAAGTGTCGTGTCATAAGTTAAAAAACAGTAGTTTAAATGTAAAAGTATAAAAAAAAATGAACAAAAAGCAGCCCTTTCCATACATAATAAATTTAAAATTTGAAATGTGTGTATTTAATTATATTGACTAGCAACAGTATTCGTGATTTCAAACACGTAAGTTAGCAATAAAATTGTTTATCAAAATCAAAAAGAAAGAACCTCTCAGATCATTACACACTAATAAAACTCGAATACTCGTAACCATTAAAAGTCCAGTAACCACAATGTTTAAACATCGACTCAAGACAAAAACCACATCCTATAGATTTTTATTAAAAACTAATAAATAGTTAAAAACCTTATTAAAATTTACCACAAACTTCGTTTTATGAACTTTTGACGTTACCTATTTAGTCTATGGTTAAATAGATTTTTTTTTATATCTTACATCCGGTGCATGCAGTTTACATTCGATTGGATTTACGACTGTTTTCATTGCTCGGCGTTTTAATATAAATAAAGCCAGTTTCCTGTTGGTTAATAACAAAAATAATATTTAGTAAAAACAATTGGTGTTACCTAGTTTCGGGGAATATGGATTTATTGTTGTTAGAATTTGATGAACTTCCTCATTTTTTACGTAACTCTCTTGTAATATAAACATCTGTACTTTACATCATTTACCTTAATTTCCAGTAAGGTTAATAATGTTAGCTAACAATTGAAATGATGGTCAGAGTTGAGTATAATACTATCGATAAAGGAATAGTGTTTTTTAAAAATAGCAGCCTTATAGAGCAGAGCATCCCCTTTAAAGCTATCATTGAAAAATGGCCACTCGATTTTTTTTTATCTTATCAATTTTTTACTTTCCTGCTTTCTTAGCTATCTTACTAATAAATAATTATTACATTTGGTTAAATTTGTCTCATGTATTCAAATACTTATATATTTTTTGCGATCTATTCATTTTGAGTACAAACGGAAACTTGAAAGAAAACACAATATTTTCGAATATATTCCTTTTCATCTATTCTTATTAATTAACTGTTGATACTTTCAATCATTTTTCAAACCAAAAAAAATCAAATTACAATCATCAATCCTAATTTCCGAAACACATGAAAATCAAAAACTAAAAGAAAATCTATCAGCACTGTGGGACAAAAGTAGTTCAAAATGTACAGAGAATTATGTTTGTCTGTCTGTATGTTTGTATGTATGTAAGTCGTAAAACGGAGGCGCTAATTGATGAGTGTCGTGGCAAGCGGTGATACGCCCTGCGTTTGACAAGCCGACAACTAAACGAATTTCCTATACAAATGTTCACAGAAATAGCTTAGAACATTCCTAGTGCTCATTACCCACAAAAAACTTTAACACAGAGGCTAGGTATTTCTAGTTGTTTTCGAGTTGAATAAGTATTGTTTCAAAAATAAGTATGGATAATCATAGAACAAAATATATTCTTTTATTCTTATGTCTTAAAGGATTACAGCTAAGCAATATCCTATAGGTATTTATAGTACATTTGGTTTCAATATCTAAAACTCCAAATACGATGTTTCAATACAGTATAAAAAATCTAAAAAGTTTATAAACGAAAATCAAGTATTAGAAAAGCGTGAAGTAAATTTATTTTAATTAATGTAAAGAATTTTCAACTCATTATCACAAACGGCATTATCAAAAATATCGATTTATTATAACTGTCCTTATTTGCTTAGAGCTGAAACTCTACAAATAAACACCTACTCAATTATCGATACTAAAGAAAACTAATAAGCAATTTTTCCTATACAACTATCTTTACAATCTCCGCATAGTGGTCAATTCAAGTAATTCAAAACTCTTTCATAAGAGACAATAACGTCCAATTAACAGTTTCAAACGTACATACATTATTGTAACCACCCAATCGTAATTCCCAAAAAGTCGTCGTTAACAAATTGACACGTTTTTATGACTTAAAAAACCTTCATTAGTAAAATAGAGACAGCGCTGGTCCGTATAAAACACCATCTCACTCCCACAACTAAAACGATCTTACTTTGTATTATAAGGTATCATTAAACGAAATTTAAGAACAAAATAAACAGTTCCCAAAGACCAAACGATTTCGACAAACAACAGATCAATTCACGTTAATTTACCGCCTACTTAATTTTTAAATTTAATTGCGGTAATTCCGAAGTAAATTTACCATGCTGACAATACAGCACTAAATTTACCATTGTAGGGTTTCCCATTGAAGGGACCAATTAGGGATTGTCACTGATGAGTAGAAAGGGCTTATTTCGAGTGACGTGAAAAATTGAGCCCTTATTCTTTTAACGATAAGCTGTTTTAGGGTCACCTGATTACGAAACAGGTGTTAATAATTTAAACAAGTATTTTTTAACTAAATGTATACGTATCATTTCACCTTATTGATAAAATATGAAGATTTCAGTAGGTATTATATTGTTCTAATCCACTGCAAAAAACATCCATTGCCATTCCCACAGGAACTCTACATTTTGCAATTAAATTATATGCGATAATTCATATTTTATCAAAATATATCTAGCCGTTTAAGCGAAGAAGTACCAAACATACAAACGTTATTTATAATGATAGTGTAATAATTAAATATTCTGTATAAATAGATACTGATTATCTTGCATATTATGCGGTTTTAAAGCTTAATAAATCTCAATTATTTATTAAAACATGCAATTTGTGGCCTGAAATAAAATTAACTAAGCTGAGTACTTATTAAAGTTACATAAGAAATATTGAGTGACTACTAAAGCGTAATGTTGTAATCATAAGTAATTATGTAGACAGAACTTAGCAAAATCCTTGGATATTTTTTTAAACTTTAGAATAATTATTTCTGATAATTTATTAAAACTTTTTACGCACGCTTTACATTTTAAATTCTTTAAATACCCTTATATCTATATTATTATAAGAAAGCTTAATTATATAAATATATACTGAAGAACCTATTTCTAAAACGTATTCATTGAAATTTCAATGTGATCAATAAATGTTCCTTAAAATCCAACAAACGTAATTTTAACCCTAACCTCAAAACACGTAATAAATTTAACCCTAGAAAGATAATCATATTGTGACGTACGTTAAAGATAATCATGCGTAAAATTGACGCATGTGTTTTATCGGTCTGTATATCGAGGTTTATTTATTAATTTGAATAGATATTAATTTTATTATATTTACACTTACATACTAATAATAAATTCAACAAACTATTTATTTATGTTTATTTATTTATTAAAAAAAAACAAAAACTCAAAATTTCTTCTATAAAGTAACAAAACTTTTAAACATTCTCTCTTTACAAAAATAAACTTATTTGTACTTTAAAAACAGTCATGTTGTATTAAAATAAGTAATTAGCTTAACTTATACATAATAGAAACAAATTATACTTATTAGTCAGTCAGAAACAACTTTGGCACATATCAATATTATGCTCTCGACAAATAACTTTTTTGCATTTTTTGCACGATGCATTTGCCTTTCGCCTTATTTTAGAGGGGCAGTAAGTACAGTAAGTACGTTTTTTCGTTACTGGCTCTTCAGTACTGTCATCTGATGTACCAGGCACTTCATTTGGCAAAATATTAGAGATATTATCGCGCAAATATCTCTTCAAAGTAGGAGCTTCTAAACGCTTACGCATAAACGATGACGTCAGGCTCATGTAAAGGTTTCTCATAAATTTTTTGCGACTTTGAACCTTTTCTCCCTTGCTACTGACATTATGGCTGTATATAATAAAAGAATTTATGCAGGCAATGTTTATCATTCCGTACAATAATGCCATAGGCCACCTATTCGTCTTCCTACTGCAGGTCATCACAGAACACATTTGGTCTAGCGTGTCCACTCCGCCTTTAGTTTGATTATAATACATAACCATTTGCGGTTTACCGGTACTTTCGTTGATAGAAGCATCCTCATCACAAGATGATAATAAGTATACCATCTTAGCTGGCTTCGGTTTATATGAGACGAGAGTAAGGGGTCCGTCAAAACAAAACATCGATGTTCCCACTGGCCTGGAGCGACTGTTTTTCAGTACTTCCGGTATCTCGCGTTTGTTTGATCGCACGGTTCCCACAATGGTTAACTTATACGGTTCTTGTAGTAAGTTTTTTGCCAAAGGGATTGAGGTGAACCAATTGTCACACGTAATATTACGACAACTACCGTGCACAGGCTTTGATAACTCCTTCACGTAGTATTCACCGAGTGGTACTCCGTTGGTCTGTGTTCCTCTTCCCAAATAAGGCATTCCATTTATCATATACTTTGTACCACTGTCACACATCATGAGGATTTTTATTCCATACTTACTTGGCTTGTTTGGGATATACATCCTAAACGGACACCGTCCTCTAAAACCAAGTAACTGTTCATCTATGGTCAAATGAGCCCCTGGAGTGTAATTTTGTATGCACTGATGGATAAAGAGATCCCATATTTTTCTAACAGGAGTAAATACATCGTTTTCTCGAAGTGTGGGCCGTATACTTTTGTCATCCATTCTAAGACATCGTATCAAAAAATCAAAACGATCACGACTCATTACAGAGACGTACACCATTGACAAAGATCGATCAAAGAGGTCATCTGTGGACATGTGGTTATCTTTTCTCACTGCTGTCATTACCAGAATACCAAAGAAAGCATAGATTTCATCTTCATTCGTGTCACGAAATGTAGCACCTGTCATAGATTCCCGACGTTTCAATGATATCTCAGCATTTGTCCATTTTACAATTTCCGAAATTATCTCATCAGTAAAAAATAGTTTGAAGCATAAAAGTGGGTCATATATATTGCGGCACATACGCGTCGGACCTCTTTGAGATCTGACAATGTTCAGTGCAGAGACTCGGCTACGCCTCGTGGACTTTGAAGTTGACCAACAATGTTTATTCTTACCTCTAATAGTCCTCTGTGGCAAGGTCAAGATTTTGTTAGAAGCCAATGAAGAACCTGGTTGTTCAATAACATTTTGTTCGTCTAATATTTCACTACCGCTTGACGTTGGCTGCACTTCATGTACCTCATCTATAAACGCTTCTTCTGTATCGCTCTGGACGTCATCTTCACTTACGTGATCTGATATTTCACTGTCAGAATCCTCACCAACAAGCTCGTCATCGCTTTGCAGAAGAGCAGAGAGGATATGCTCATCGTCTAAAGAACTACCCATTTTATTATATATTAGTCACGATATCTATAACAAGAAAATATATATATAATAAGTTATCACGTAAGTAGAACATGAAATAACAATATAATTATCGTATGAGTTAAATCTTAAAAGTCACGTAAAAGATAATCATGCGTCATTTTGACTCACGCGGTCGTTATAGTTCAAAATCAGTGACACTTACCGCATTGACAAGCACGCCTCACGGGAGCTCCAAGCGGCGACTGAGATGTCCTAAACGCACAGCGACGGATTCGCGCTATTTAGAAAGAGAGAGCAATATTTCAAGAATGCATGCGTCAATTTTACGCAGACTATCTTTCTAGGGTTAAGAAATATTTAGGTCTCAACATAAACTAAATAAGCAAAGATATACCTACTTGTATTAAGGTACAAAAAATGTCTAATCGGTCCATCTATTGTGCTTCGAATAATAATATGCAGACATGTCAAATATCGGCAATAACATGTTCATACAAACAGGTTTTCATACAAAACCTACACAGAGAACCGATTACAATAAATATGTATGGACTGTACTGAGTTACAGGGAGATTTGCGACAGAATTATTTTTGTCCACAAAATGTTACCGTTGGACCACTGTGCAGGTTGTAACACGAATAAAATATTATGTAACTATTCTTAAAGACACATTTGACGTTAGAAATCCTGGCTCCAAATATAATTTGTTTATTCAAATTATTGATAATAAATTTTGTTATGATAACGAGAGTGGATTGGACTAGATTACACCACCTACATACAAGTTAAATAACCTAGGCAACCTATTTATAGTAGCCACTAAAGCAATGTACATTTTAAATAAAAAAGTCTAATTTAAAACTGCGACAGAAGTTTAGTTCAATAAAATAAAAATATAAAAGTTACCTTTAGTTGCGTTACCATCGTTCCTCTTGCTGGTCGAGACATCAGAAAAAAAGTGCGACGAAAACTAATAAAAATAAAAAATGTAACAAAACTAACGTAACAACACGTTAAATCGTCCGATCACACCGTTTCTTTGGCATTATTTTCACAATCATTATATAGTTCTAAATGTTAAAGTCACAAAATAATAAAAAAATAAACACACAAACGTAAAATGTAACACAAATTAAAAACAATAGTCCAACACAAATATATTCGCAGCGGAGTTGCGTTCGAAAGAGTTGGTGCGACCGTTCCGCGATCGAACGCGATTCGAGAATTTGTAATAGGAACGTGATACACGTCTTGTGAACGCGCGGCGCCGATACACAATGCTGGCAGATCGAAGCGGGTCGACAATACGCGCGCGCTACAATACCGCCCCCCGCCCCGCGCCCGCCCCGCGCCCACGTGCGACAAGGACGCACCGACCTAATGTCACTGCCCTATGAACAATGCCGTCCTTCGGAGCCCTGTTCTCTCCGAATATGAATTAAACACCAAATTCTGACCACACCATCACCTATATCACTCTACAATCTACCCAAAAGTACAAAAATCTGATGCAGTTGTATTGAAGAGATGTGTTATAATCAATTGTCTATGCGGAATAACAGCTTTCATCCCGCGGAATCTATACAAAGCGGTTGAGGCCATCCTTTTCTAGCGGGGCATGTGTGCGTGGCGGGCGTGCGCTCTCCCGCTCGGGCGCGCGGGCGCGGCGCTAGGCGAGGCTGCTCTCGCTCTAAGCTCCGCCCTGCGGCGTCCGTGAGAGCGGCGAGTGCGCGCAGTGTGCGTGCCGCGGTGAATAGCCCGGCATTGTGAAACCATTCCGCACACAATGAGACTCAGGTGGGTGTGCGCTCTATGAGGGCGTTTAAAAAGTCAATACAATCTCCGTTACGTTTGTATTTGTGGAGAAAATTTTCTTTATTCACGAATGTTGGAGGATCTAACTGGGCGTGTTATTGTACCATTGTGTCAGAGGCGTGGCTAAAGGAAAACGTTCTATTGTGTGCGCCGTTTGTACGATTGGCGAGTCTATTGTTGTCTGACAAGGGATTCCCACCAAACCTGTAAGGCGACGCCGAAATGTGCCGAACTGGGTTGTCACTGGCCTTTTGATATTCGTATACGTAGCCATTAATCTTGAATGATTTCATTCATCGAGTATTGAATTACGTTGAGATAATGATACGAGTAATGTTGAAAAAAATAAAATAAAAATGTAAATTTATGCTGAATGTCAATGTCGGCTGCTATAAATACGGCGCACGATTTTAGAGCGAGTGTAACTGGGACATAGTACGACGTAATCCCTACGGAACAGATGGATTCACGGTTTCTATAGAGTTTCATATTTTCACGAGAGTTTCGAATAAATACGTTGAAAAACGTTCTGTTTGCGGAAAACATTGATTTATCCCACGATTGTAATAAAGAATATAATGTCACGTCTGAAACATCACAAATTTCAGCCATCTTTTATCCCGTTGTTGGCTAGAGACTCTACCTATGAAGAGAACCTTTATAGCTATACCCTACATTAGTCACAATTACCTGAACTAAAACCGATACAAACAAATCTCACAACTAAAAAGCATTCACGGAATTCGAACTCCCAGCCCTTTAGTGACCCAAAACCAGCCAGTGAACCAAGAAACAAACAGCTCAGCCTGACTCATGAATATTCAAACCAAACTTGATGTTTTAATTTCCCTAGCCGCGTTATTTTGAGAAACCTTTGAAATCTTATCTTTACAATTATCATTTTTATAGCAAGATAATATTTAAGACGGTAGTTCAACTTAAATCTCTTAAAACAGGACGTTTACTTGTTGAAAAGAGACAACGATATACAAAATGTAGAGCCCCATCTCGCTCCCACACAAGTTTACGACATCACTTTATTATATAATTCTAACGTAATAAAATAAAGATTATACCGATTAAGAAGTAAGTTAACTGTCAATTATTAAGTTATTTCAGTAAATATGTAATTATTAACTAATCGTTTTGAATTTTAACTTTAATTGGAATGTTTTTAACTTTTTTATCAAACGGTGATGTTAAGATAACTAAACGGTTTGTGGAATGACTTTATCTATGTTTACATTTAATCATGGTTAAAACACAGTTATAAGTGTTTGTTATTTCTTACATTTTTGCATAATTATTAACGGCGTTATCAGAAACTAATAATTTGTGGTCAGATAGAGTCGAAGAAATTATATCTCAAATCAATGTTCTTTGAAACTTGGTAATTGAATATTCTTTTTAAAACTCACATTTTGTCATTCGAAGACCGTCTTTTTTATAAGTTGTCAGGTTTTGCCCAGCTGTGGGACTCGTGTTGGGATTATTTCAATGTCTCGTGAAAGGTTATAAGTAGCTATAAGTTGTCAGAAGATGTAAATAGCGACTTTCAAAGATTTTTGAACAGCTTAAGGTCCCTATTCTACTGAAAAACTTTAATTAGCTGTGAATCCGTTTTTAATTACTATGTTTTCTTTAATCATTTAACAGTTATATCTAAGAATAATTATGTACATAATATTTTGTAAAATTTTGGATTGAACCTGCAACTCGTGCTTAATAATCCGTCCATAGAATGATAAACCCACCACGACATTTTACAGCTAAATATTATCGTAATATATCTTTAGATGTGATATATTATTTGCAGAGGTATTGACCTCTAAACCCTGGACACATATAAAGAATATAAGAACCATGTAACAACCCACGTACATAAATAATTTATTAATAATTTCATCATTTTTGGTATAGTTAGTCACAAGCAACATACTGTGCTATTTCAGTTTAACTTACCTCATAGTATCAAACTAATTATGGAAGCTTAAACATTATTAATTGATTAATGTTATAAAATCATATAAGATTCCCACGGAAAAACATAAAAAATAAAATTTTAAGTTTCCCATCTGAATAGTTAAATTGCCTAGTTTTGGATAAGAAAGACATAAATTTTAATCTTAAAGTTAAGTGTAATAAAATAAAATATATATTGATAATAAACATAAAAAATATAATTAATGTTTAGTTCGCCGAAAAAGTTTGGTGATGTCTGACGAATAAAAATCTCTTGTTCGGAGTAGCTTTGAAAGAAAAAAACATTTCTTAAAAAGTGTTGAAAATGTGCTTATGAAGATGCGACAACTTTATTTTTAGTCAATTTGAAGTCAAACAGTCTCTATCATTTAAATAACCATAAAGAAAATATAAGATCTCAAAATTAAGTTGAATCTAAGGTTAACAAATTGACATTAAAATTTGATCTCAATGTTACTACGAGTAGTTTATCTGCATTGCATCTAACCAATAGTACTAAAACTGAACTTAAGATATTCCTAAATTTCTCCCGTCGGATGTAACCATTATAATCAATAAGAACACATATACACACACACACACACACACACATCCCTAAAACACACAAATTGACCTTTTCAAAACTCAACCTTTGTATAAGGACAAGATCTTTCTTTGAAGGAAGACAATATGACCTACATACCGCGCACGCGTGTAAGAATGTGTGTCTCGGGGGTTGCCCCCACCCCCTCGGGGAACAGTGGGGTCTGGGGGTGGGGTCACCCCCCCATGGCTGTGTTCCAAGCTTTTATTAGCCGTGCGGGGGTAAATTGCTTTTTGTTTGATGATTTGTAATGAGTATTTGTGGATATTATATATTTTTTTGTTTTTGTGTTTGTCTGTTTGATTTTGTGCGTGGTTTGTGAGTATTTTTGTGATATTGTTCGGTATTATTTTATTTTTATTTTAGTACAGTTTCATATTTTTGTTTAGATGATTATGAAATGATATGATACTTGAAAAGGCGAGACAGTTTTTCGTTTCAAGTACATAATAAATGTTTTTCTATCTCCACGAATTACGTTTTCATACATTTTAGCTATTTCTAACAAACTTATTGTTTTTTAGGTACTTATTATTTCATATCTAAACAAACATATTTTTTTCCTTTAGGAACTTACGTCAAGATTTATCGTAAATAATGTATTTCGGTACATTACTACACAATTTATACATAGCCCTACATTTAAATAGCCCCCAGCTAGCTAATTAAGGAGTTTCAGGTAAAACTCGTTCCTTTGTCTCGGTAATGAAGATTATCGACTAAGGAACAGAACCCGGGGCAAGGCAATTACTTGATTGGTTTCTGGTGTTGTTTGTACCCCCAAACGATGGTGTGGGTTTGTTTGTGGAACCCTACTCCTTTACAACTTGTGTCGGTCTTAAGATTATTTGCCCGTAAAGAGATGAAGAATTTTGATAATGTTTTCTTAGAGTTAGCTCCGTAATTATTAGGGGATCTATTTTCTTTTTTTGTATTTCTGTTTAATAAATGTATTGATCTCGTTTTCTATTTGTGTACCTATCTAAAGTATAATAATTCGAACGGTTTGTGTATAAATTAAAAAAATCAAAGAAACCGATTTTTTATTATAGATAACAATCTTTAATTTATTTAAAATTTTAATCAAAATTAAGAAATGCAGCTAATCGTTGTAAAATCTAGCACTAAAATTATATTACTGTTTCAATTTAAATAATTTAAAATAAATATTCAACGCACGCAACAAATAATGTAAAAGAATTCCTTTCATAAAAACAACACGGTATCTGGCATTCAATCTTTTAAAAAATAAATTCAATTTTATAAAAAATCGAAGTGAAAAAAGATGGCCGTGCGCCGAAAATTCGAAATTTAAAAGTAGAAGCCGCTTCACCTTAACCGATGTCAGTGGAGGGCGCGCGGGCTAATTGGCGTCACTTAGCGCGTCCGCGGGCTATCTATTTAAAGATCTTTGCTTCGCTTTGAATCTAATCCGCGCGAGTCCATGTCTCATTGTGGCATTTCCGCCTCTGTTACGCTCAATGGTCGATGTTTTTTTGTTTAATTAGGACTTGGTTTACAGGTATTGTCTGTAATTTAGTGGGGATTTGTTGGGTTCCAGCTACTTGGCTTACGATTTCACGATTTGTGTGGGTTTCGTTTAATGTTAGGACTTCGACTTTTAGACAAATACTTTTGTTGCACAGTCGTTGAAACCAAACGTAATTGCCGTGTACTATATACACTGACTGCGATACAGTTAGAGAATAAACATAATTTGCCAGGAAATAAGATTGATTTTTGTAAAGCACCTTACTTAAAGAGCTTTGAGACTATGTAAGTCTCTTAAGTTATAAAATTATGTGTCAGTGCTTACATTTAGTATGTACCTAATAAGTAAATTACTAACGTTCTGTACTTAGAACCTATCTAATTGTAGAAAGTTAAGTCATGTAATTTAGCTGTTACATCTAGCGGTAATTATGATTCAGTACTTAGGTTCCTACTTAGATATGGTTATAGGTGTGTGTTTGCTTTATCTAACAGCTTATGGCTTTAACAAGATATAAATTTACTTAAGGAATATCTGAACTGACACCACTGGGGACATAGCTGTTGATTTAGCTTGGATCTCAAAATGCAATTTTAATATTTCGAAGAAAGTTGAAAAGTATTTTTGTTTGATAAGGTCCTCATGTAAAACATTACCCCTAAACTCTTCGAAAAACAAGCCCCATGCTACTTCCCAAACATTATGCCTTGATCTATCATAAAATAAGGTACTCAAATATGAAAGTTTAATCCACCCTTTCCTCAAAATTATACACAACACATCAGTTGATATCAACCCCTTATCTTCCACATAACGGGTTCATTTTCACCCTTCCGTTTCGCCCCAACATAAACTTAGTTTGATGGGAAACTTACCCCGTTCGAGGGGTTTTCCATGTGGTTTACTTTATAGCGGTATTATGTCAAAGAATTAGTTGGATTGTGTTATGGTAGTTTCAGGTCCCTTATATTTGAGGGTTGGCTGATGTGCTGTTATAGTTTGTATCTTGTTTTTTATTTTATTTTTCCTCTAGCCCACTGTGTCCCGCTGCTGGGCAACCCCCCCCCCCCCCCCCCCCAAATCCTTCCACGATTCTCTCTTCTGGGCCGCATGTATCCCTGATTATAATTAATTTCAGGCTAAAATGAAGTCCAGGTATTCACAGCAAGAGATCTCTATATAACAGCAATTGAACTTTTGGCAAGGGTAGAGCAAAATAACAAATTTTCAACAACTTTACATTTGATGATGGAATCACAATAATAATTACAAAATACATAGATCGACCTTCACTTTCGTATTTAACATACAATTTACATCATAATTGACATGTCTGAAAGTAAACACACATGTATTAAAGTAGGTACTCATCTTTGTAAAGAACCTTTTATGAGGAATAAGGCTTTGATCTTACTGCCGGCTTTATAATTAGCTCGTTATTAAATTCCTTGAAAGATTCTGTATCTATATTGATGCGTACTTAGTATGAGTGTGTGATGTTGCTAGTTTTATTAATTACTAGTTTATCAGAAAGTTTATTGTAATATTTCGATGTAATATTTGATGAAGTGGAAATCAAAGACATCTTTTAAAAAGTGAATTTGTTCTGAACGTTGTCTTTTTGTTAAATCTCAAATTTGTTTCTAATTTCAGTGTTTTTAATAAGATTTTGTTTTGACAAGTGCCAATTTAAAGGATACTTAAGTATACGTAAAAAGTAAGTCACTGCAAAAGCTTATTAAAATAATACAGCTTATGAAAAGTTTTGTTACTGAATTGCAATATGACATCAATTTCTTAACCACCATTCGTACTAATGACGCTAGGTCAGACAAATATATCATCACCTGTCCAACAATCAAAGGCAGGAAGTATGGCCAGTTACAAAGGTAAGTCAACACCAATTCTTCACTAACAATAAACCAACATTGGCCCCTTGGCTCCAACATTGGAACAAACTGCAACCAGCAACCAGTTAATTAGGTAGTGCGTGTCCACTTTATTAATTATCTTATCTGTCATCAAGTACCGACCAGTTCCAGTTGACCCTTGATGTCCATTCGTTACTTGGGAACGAGAGACCCACGCGACTGGTTCCCATGACCCTGTATTGACCTTATAAAACGGTCGGTTAATTTATTGAAAAATTAATACTGTTTGTTGTTAAACGAAAGTGGGGATTTATTTTATTGTTGGCAGTGAAAGTTGTAAGCTTGGTAGTTACTGGACAGTGTGGGATAAGGCCTGTGTACCAACCTATGTGGTTTATGCTTAAAGGTAGTTGCTTATACATCGATTTCAAAACCATCTGCTTAGCTAACACGATACCTATAGAAATTGAACTGACATGACTTCTGTGAGATATGTATATCTAGTTAAGATTGTTTGGTTGTATTTTTCATTGACACTTTTAAAGGCAATGGAATTAATATATAGCTTTGCTCAGTCTGATTTATTTTTTTGAATTTGTATCTAACTAAAGTAAAGTATTTACAAAAACATCATTATTACTACTGAACACATTATCATGTAGATGATTACATGATCTAAAAAAAGATACTTTTAAGAGAAAACAATCTAAACACAATAAATCTATATTCAACGTACATCAATTCCAAACGGAGTACATTTGAAGTAAAAATATCGGTACTAACACGTCCAAATGGTACCATTAGTGGCACTAATCTCCGTTTGTGGGCCCTTTGCAACATTACCGCTGTTTTAGTCTGCCTAGAATGTAGGGTTCCTTAGTTCTTATATTAAAAAACCTTTGCAATTAGAAATCACACCTTCAACCTCTAAAATCGTTTCTGATTTATCTTCAGACTTTTCTACAGAATAATTACGCACTATCTTATATTAAACATAGCCAATAGTCATCATTTAATGTCTTTTCTCGTATCAAAATCGGCCTAAAACCAATAGCAATATCCCAACCTAACCACAGATTACAAGTAGGTTGGCTTCAGTAGGTACATACCGTCATCTTTTGTAAAGATTCAAGTGTATCAGACTTGTTATTCAAAGTAGGGTCAAAGAGATGCCCTTGAGAAAGATTTCTTGTATTACAAACCAGTATTCCGTCTCGTACGGAACCGCGTCCCATGTGAGCGTGACGCAGCTGACCAATTTTATAAACGATGCTTTTACGGAAAAAATAAGTAGCTGCCATTTCCATTTGGGGCGGCTAAGTGGGCGCGATCTTTTTTTTCTAATTTATTACCAGTTCACTTTCTGTTTTAATGTGTTTTTGGCTTTTAAAAATCTTCTCTTTCCTCATTTGATTTTGTTAATGTTTACTATTAAAATTGTATTTGCAACGCTCATGACTCCCTTTGAGTTGTAAGTTTACTCGTGTGTTTTTTTATCACAAGTCTCATTAATTAACGAAACATGTCTACTTAAATGTTTCAGAACGTGAAATTTTGTAACAAAAATAAACTTTGTACCTATATTTAAGATTTGAATCCGAACCTACTAGAATTTTACGAATGTCACTTGACGTGAAACCGTTAAACAAAATCTAGTATTCTATAAAAAAATATAACAGTTGTTGGGCGGTGCGCGTCGGCACGACAATAGGGCATTGTGTGGGGGGCGTGGCCCATTGTGCCAGCCAGCCAATCAGGGCGGCGTATTCAACAATAGCGCACCGAATTGGAATGCCGCGTCACTTCTATTGTCGGATTGGCGATGGACGAGTATTGTTCCGCGTTCAAAATATTTGATTTGGCATTTACCGTGTTCTAATTTTGTGTAGCTAACTGGTTGCATTGTTAAAGACATAGATAGTTTTTTTTTTTCATTTGTATTGGCAGAATAAGGTTTGTTTCTTTTCTATTCGATGAATAAAATGGAGTAAAATTGGTTAGAGACAGTTTCAACAAAGAAAAGTAGGTGGTGGAGTTCATCCGTCATTAGGAAAATCAGTTCAAATAACTTCTTTTGTAGTGAGGTTAATGATCAGCCCTATATTACATGTGCCTTAATTTATTTTTCTAGTAAACGAGCATCATCTGATAGCAGTAAGATGTATTAACATTGAATCATAATAATTGCACAGCACTTAAACCCAACCATTTAACTACTGCACTAAGCGAGTTTCGCACACGCTTTTATCTTAACTACAGTAAACTAACAGAAAATAAGCTAGAAATAACCTCTGATAACATCGACATATAAAAAACCTAATAAAACTCAATACATATTCACATCTCACGCCTGTTCATTAACTAGTTTTAAATAGACCTACTATTTATAGAAAATGCTAACAAAACACCTAATAAGTCCTTCACTTAACAAGACAATAACCCGGAGTAAACCTAACGCGTTTAAGTTACGTCATCCACTGTTTTTTGTACCAATATTAACGTAAACGCAACCGTCGTGATAAATTAAATAAGAGTCATCGTCAGTAAACTCACACAGATGCGTCAATTCGTGATAGAATCTTAATACTTTTTGTTTGAATAAGGAACAACTTAAAAATCCACACGTTTAAGTTACGCCACCGAACAATATCGTTCCAAAATCAAATGGAACGCAAACCGTGTTGTAACTGACGAACAGACTCCGAAATCCAACACGGTTGACCGCGTTTACGTTTGAAGATCGAACGAATCTACTCGCAAAGTGAACTTAAACGCGCCAGTTCGAGCGTATTGCCGTCGTGAGTAAGAAGAGCTCTCATTAAGAAGTGCAATAGGCATAGTATCTGTGACCGGATGTTCGGAACAGGTGTCGCTGACTGCCCCACCCTGTACCACGAGGCGAAACGATACACGATCGATCATATCGTTTGGCTGTCGTACTTCGTCGGTCTCGTGGTACAGGCCAGACTTATTGTAGAGTTTTTTTTTTACATCTTATGTTCATTTGAATAATTGTAATGTGTAATTAAGCTTGATGTGTGTGGGAGCTGTAACACTAAGCTAGCATCTATTTAAATTATGTTTGCGTGGATCGACTAACTTTAAAACGTAATAGAAATGAATTCTCCTTTGAAAAAGCTAAAATATACTAGGAATTTCCAAAAATATTAAAAAAAACACCTTTTGAAATAATGCTATAAATGGCCAAACCTTTACACAGGGAACTAAAGGAAATAACATGTTCCAACTAAATTTATAATTCATAAGACTTCGTTCCACCGTCCACGTAACTCTAGAATACCAAGAATACCGCATACAAAGAAGAATACATTTCTCCTGTATTCTGCAGCTTTGCTTCATTTCAAATAAACGAGTCCACACACACAAACAGCGCTTAAAAACCTTATTAACCATTTACATTTGACCTACCACCCCTCCCCCTATCTCCTGCAACACAGACTCAAACGGGACAAAGTAATGCATTTTCACAGCTCATCTTGAATTGGACATTGTGTTGTGGAAATACCAACTTAAGCTTGCACCATCTGTGAGCCTTACTCCGATGTTATAGAGTCTATTTTCGCTTGGTTTGTTGATCTTTTATGTTGGTAATACGTTTCCTAGTACATATCCACCTTCTCATACTCCTGGTCGCCCACCACCCACAAGCAGCGTCTTGGAAATGTTTAGTCTTGCCTCCATACGTATTTTGTTTGCCTTTTATTCTCGTCTCCATAGGATAGATAGATGGCTACCGTTTTGTACGGCAGTGTCAACTTTCTTACGTTTTGTTCGTTGGTTCTGCATAAAAGCTTTATATTTGATGGGATCGTTCTTTGTATGGGTTTTATGGATGGGGAAAATTGTTATTTACGTCTTTCGTGTGATTTTTGGTTGGATTGTGACGTCATCAAAATTTGGTATACAGTGTTCTACCGCAAAGGAACTAGAGGTTAAAGAAAATGACTGTCTTTTCTGAACTAGCGGTATCCCGCGGCTTCGCATGTGTGGTATATCTATCGCTGTTAAACACAATCCTGTTTTTTTTTTTAATTTGACTAAACACAAATAATATTATATTACTTTTAATCCCTCAAACAACGTTCGCAAGTATTTATCGTGTGAAAGCGTAACAAATAACTTACATTCACATTTATTATATTAAAAAGATTTTTTACATTACATAGAATGGAAAGCAAACCAACGAATAATGTGCGTTCATACCCTGAAACTTCTACTGTTGTACATTTTCTCCACTTTCCTTTAACCAACAAATGCTATAAATTAGAAAAAGGCGTTATAAACGATTTCCTTTAATAAATTACAACCCATCAACCACAACCCACACTTAAAAGTCACGCTAAGATAGAAATAGTAATAATTTCTAGAAGTGTAAAGATTTCATTGAATTTACTTATATAGTAATTCATTGCCTTAATAACCGCTTATTAGCAATCTATATCTAAATAGTCAATATTATTTCATTAAACTGCATGCCTTTTTAGACATGATTATTCGATTTAACATCTTAATTTGCAAAGAGAAAGGTACTAATTATAAACCGTTATTAATTTAGTACTAAGTACACGGCATCTTTATTTGAAAATGCGTACGTTTCTATGGTTACCGTTATAGCACCTACAAAAAAAAAAATGATCTAATTATATCCAAAAAGGTTTTAATCAATGATATTAAAACGAAGCTAAATAAAACAAACGAATCATATTTCTAATATGGATATTTATATAGACATTCAAAATATTCGGAGTTTGATAGTCGCGATGTCTTAAGATGAGGGTTGATAACGCCATCTATGAGGCAATAAGAAAACTAATGTTACAGCATCTTGTGCGCAGAAGAGGGAATGATCTTGTGAATCTTTTTAGAAGACAGGTTGAGATTTTGATCTTGTTGTATGTATTCGTAATATTTCACAGTTTATGCTACTTTCCTCTCTAAATGCTTGTAGAGTGCTCTCTATTTTACTAATTTATTTGTCCTTTCTCAGGTCGGCTAGTAGAAATTTCTTAAAGAAAGTAACTTTGTTCACTACTTCCGAAATATGTCGTAAGTGATCGACAAACAACTGACATAATATAGGCATACAATGACTATTATTCCAAAAAAACTACCCAAACAAATGGCTTAATATAGTGCAGGCTATGAGCAAAAGGATTCCCACAACTGCAATTAGGTCTCTACATACATTAAAAGGTATTAGAACTGCACAAAGCGCCCACGACTTCCACGAATCAAAGCTTAATGAAACAGAATTTCAACGAATGTATAATTATATTTTTCATCTTTTCTAACATCATATTAATTCCCTTTACAACTCCCGATTCCATGAAAATCCCATCCAAAGAAAATCTTATTTTAATATACAAATCACATTGACTAATTACAAACAGGCCTTATACCGGAAAATTGCTGTTAACGTAACAAAAATAGTTACAAAAGTGAGTAAATAAGAGTCAAGGGAGAACATGAATTCCGTCGCATGGTTGGACAGAGGACAGAGGGACATGGGTGGGAGGCAAGAGGGACCAAAAAGTAAAAAGTGGAAGGAAGAAGTGAAAAAGAGCAGCCGCGCCTTTGTGTGGCACCCTCCCGATGTAGCGACAGCAGAAAAGTCGTATGGAAATACGAAATTTATTTAACTTGATATAATGATTAATTTCCTGGACTGGACTGACTGGAAGCCGACACCAACATAGTTGGGAAAAGGCTAGGCCGATGATGATAATGTAAATTTTTTCAACTATGCTTCAAATGCTGTGTAGCTTCTAGTTTAAGATGTAACAATTAACGTCAGCATACAAGTCAATTAAAAATCCACACGTGAGTAAAACATGCCGCAAAACGTATTCTACTTGATCAACATTTCCCGTTTTAATGGTCGATCAAAGAAAAACAAAATCGATTAAAAATGTAAATAAACTGTGTGTTTATTAAATTGGACACTTCGAAACGTGTTTTTTCCCACTTATATAGATATTACAACTATTTGGATATTATGTAAAATAAATTGATTTAATTGAGAAAAGTGATTATTAATTGTGCTAAATGCTCCAATCGTACGCTGTGTTAATTATTTTATGGTAAAACGAAATTGCTTAATGTAGGAAATGGCCGGTTTTTATTGAAGTTCAACAGTTATTTACATTTATTTTCACGCTGGGGAGGTGGTGCTAATTTGCAGTGAATATTTATAGCTTGAATGTTTTCTTTTTATTAACAACATTTATACCAAACATGTGGTCAATGTAGGTTTTTCAGATACTTAATAATTCTGTTATTCATTTGTAAAATGCACACATACATGTATTCTAGTTCTTCGTTCAATTCTGTCGCTAATAAGGGTTTTATGGTTAGTCGATGGCAATTACCCTGATTGGTCCCATTGTTTGAGCGAACTCTACCCTTTTCTAATATTTAAGTTGTATATTATATACACAGAGTCGACATCGACATCGCGACACTAAAAGACCTAAAAGCTGATTCATTGACCTTCATGATAAAAATAAATATAATTTTTTGATTACACTTTTTCTGCTGACCGTCCTGACAGATACAACTTTGTAAAGCTCGTCTGTGGGGGAGGCGAAATTAAGAGACACTTTGTGTTGATTCATAAAGGAATGTTTACATGCATACCTACATAGACATAATTAACTTTCTAATTATACTTATGTATAGCTAACTTTGAGCCAAGTGGCTCGCTTCCTTGGAGACGAGATTCATATCTCTAATTTGTACTTTCTTACGCGAATTATGTCAAACACTTTTAAGGTTTTAAGTATTCGTATTTATCTAGGCAAGTTTATTGTTGTGATTCATTTGTTGGTAGAAAAGATTGACCTTGTTATAAGACTATTTAGAAAGCGATTATTCTACTAATGCTGTGCCTCTGATGTTTACCAAGACACCAAGGGTGCAAGGAAGCTGAAGTGGCAACATACAGATGCAACATCGACTCTGAGCCATCTCGCTTCGACAATAGCTGCGTTTTCTTATGTGTAGGTAAGAGGGCTCTTAGAACCCACGGGAGCCAAAATCGAAATTATAAATTATGATTGATTTCAAATTCCTTTTTCAACCTATTGGAGCTACTTCTAGTTAATGCTATCAAACTCCTGCTAAACAAAACAATAACCACATCTTTCAAAACCATCCTCCCGTCACACAATAGCATTTCACAATTCAAATTCGCCCTCATTACTTCTCAACAGATGTGGCCAGCGAATTACCACCTTTAAGACCGTTTATCATAGCTACCAGAAATCAAAGAGATAGTTAAAAAGAGGAGTTATGATTTACGATAGCAACGGCCAGAGATGTGACACGAATCAAGTACATCATAATAGCTAGCATTGGCAGCTGCAGTTAATGTGTGCCTAATCTGTTGCTATTTATAAACCCCGAGGTGTAGTATATGGGGTATCAATAGATAATCAATTAGGATCTTTCTTGGGTACATGATACCAGCCTAAATACGTCCAATTGCTTGGCGCAGGCCTCTTCCCATAATAATATAGGGGAAGGTTGAGCATGTCGGTCACCACGCCAGCTCACTGTATGTTGGTGGTTTGAGATTCCAATATTTGATATCCAACGTGTTAGCGTCAAGAGGTAAGAAACAAGGTTAGCCAAAATCTGCAATTTTGGCTGTCCAATTATATTTAGCACCATATCTTTTAGCGTAATGTATGTTCATGTGCATGCTTCTTATAAGACAATTTTTCATACTACTTAAAGTTGGATTCTTCATTGTGTTTGATCAGAGACAGTAAAGATTAGTATCTAGGTTTATAAAACCTTTATCAGACCAGTACTTTAGAACAGAAACAGAATGATATCACGATTACGTTATTATTTCCACTTCAATTTATCACTTTCTAACAAAACAAAAGCTTTATCTAACAACCTTTCATATACAAGTAACATTTGAAGACAAAACGTGCTCAGCTATGAATGAAACAAAAGTGTTCCGGTTGGCCGCAAATGTCAGCCGATTGTCAGAAATACATGAGCAATAATAACGCGGGCCCTATTACGTATACGTTATTTGCTCCTATTGGACGATAAACAATAGATTGCTATTGTAAATGCGGTTGCTATTAGGTTTATTGAGCGGTGCGTTGAAAAGCGGTCTGAACAGGTGGTATTAAGTATTTCTAGTTGGTGATTTCTATTTGCTTGAAAGTTGAGTTTGTTGTGAAATTATTGGATTTTATACATATGTTTCTAAATTGTTACTAGCGTTTAGTAATGTGTGTGTTCTTGTGTGTATTAATATTTAAATAATTGGTACTGTTCTTCAGGTTCGAACTTGTTTGACTAGCCTATTGGTCTAGTGGTTAGTGACCCTGACTGCTATATCGGAGGTCGTGGGTTCGATTCCCACAAAAGACAAATGTTTATGTGATGAGCACGATGATTTGTTTTGTGTCTGGGTGTAATTTATCTTTATTATGTATATATTTCTTTATGTTCACAGTGACGATAAGTTAACTTAAATAGTTAATGCAAATCATGATAAATAGTTATTACACTCGTTTTTTATTTCATTATTTCTGCTGTCCCTACTTACACAGCATACACGACCACGACACTTTACGACAACTTCCACACACTTCACCACTTTAACGACACAAAATAAAGACCAAACCACATAACTTAAGCGAGTAATAGTCACCAAACGCATTGTTTATTACAAAAATAATTATCAAAATTAATAATAGCGTTTAA
Organism: Trichoplusia ni; assembly: GCF_003590095.1. Taxonomy (NCBI): domain Eukaryota; kingdom Metazoa; phylum Arthropoda; class Insecta; order Lepidoptera; family Noctuidae; genus Trichoplusia; species Trichoplusia ni. Next base: position 3,123,651 of record NC_039490.1, read on the forward strand.
AATAAAATTCCATTTTTACGATACACTATAAATGTGTAATTATGAAAAAATATATGTTCTTTAATAAATCTTTAGTACAATAATAATAATAAATATACAGTGGCCAAAATACATGTGGCATTAACATTTGACACCGCGTTTTAACTGCTTCTTCGCCTGCTAATTGGTCGTAAATTATTATAATTTGCTTTGCTGCCCACCCCAGTGAGTTTAGTGCGCCGTGAATATGATTATTAGATGGGTTAGCGAAAAAAATTGTTTTGATTTATAGAGGATGGGGAGTTTATTAAAAATGTTGACTTCCTTTTCGTTTACGTTTGTTTGGCATTTTTTTTATTGGGTTTATTGGATGGTCGAATTATTTCTGAATAAATTAGATTTTTTTTTGTAATTTTGTATGCATCAAATTGATTTCTTTTCCGTAATATTAAAAAGTCATCGCATATTCAGAATACAATTCTAATTAGAGAAATTGATTTAAAAGGTACAAGCATTTCATTACCTAATGACGCCAGATTTCAAACCTTTTTGTCTCCTGTTTTCTAACTCTTTTTCATACATACTTCTTTTTTTTCTTTTCTTTGTAATTTTGATAAAATATCAATGACATTTCTGCTTTTCTTCAATCTCTCCCTATCTAGGCTCATGTTTGCAAAGTATGCTAGATTTTGATTCAATACGAAAAAGAAACAATCATTGAAAATTTCAAAACCCCTTTTTAAATTTATACACAAAGCTTACCTTTAAACATAATAAATAATAGCAGAATAACAATCGTAATGAGCACAATTAATCTCAAATGGGATTACCTATAAATGTCAGTAGGATGCAGTAATTAATACCTTTGCCCCAGAATCTTTGCCAATAATAGTGTGGTCTTATAATAAACATTCAGAGTCAACAATGGGTTTGGCTTTGACAGCGGCATCCGTTTCATGTGTGACTTACGGTCGCCGAGTCAATTGTCTTAACTAAATGTGGAACCAAACAAAACTAACTCGTTCTTACATTGTAGTGCAAGCGAAGCGAATAATATATTCTTAAAATTATAGCTTTACATCTCATAAAGTTGTTTGGTTATTGTGTAGTATTTTAAGACGTTTTCTCGGTTGAACAATGAGGTTAATAAAGTTAATCGAAGTGTTAGGGAATATATTACGTCTATGACGCTGTTAAAATGTCAGTTTCTCTTTGTACAAAAGTCATTATGTCGTTATTGTGAATCAGATGTCACAATGGTTAAAAGCAAGTTGGGAAGTCCCGCTGCCGAGGTAAAGCAGAATTTTCTGAAATTTTCTGCTTCAATGTTCTTAAACACTGTATTATGAAAACCGTGTTTTGTGTACATCATATTCACTTTGAATTCCCAAATAGTGCAAGAAAAAAATGTTACTATAGGACTTCCCAAATTGACCAGAAAAAATATAGTTATAATGTAACTCATCGCAAGCAATCGCGCATCTGTCACTATACCATAATCTTACAAAACGAAAGAGCTTAGTTCAAGGTAGGACACACGTTTTATTCATTAAACAAGTAACATTGTTGTTTTTCGTTGACACCACTTGACAGTACCAGAGCTCCTACCAGAACTTCCTAAAGTAAGATCATTACATAAGTGGAAGGGAGACAGCACTCTACAGAGTGTATAGCGCCATCTCACTTCTGCAACAGCAATATGATTCCTTTATGAGGTGATGGTAGATCCCCAAGATGGGTTTATGTCCTCCTTTGAGATGCTATTGTAAACATCCACTGAAGTACGACGTGTCTTTTTGGTCTTTTTGTGTGGAGTTTCTGGCTGAAATGGAAATGTTTCAGGATGCTAATTGGATGAATGAATATGACAAGATCTAATGAGACTTTCGGTGTTGCTTGGAGAAATCGTTGACATTCTTATTGGATGCCTCGTTGAGATTCAAATTGGACATTTTGGTAACGTTTGCGCAATTAATTGTTTTCTTTGGAGTGTTGTTTGCTGGCACAAGAATTGTGATGGAAATGGAGTTTTTTGGGCAAATTTGATGATGAGGATGTTCCTCTACTCCGATATCATTCTATACTGTATTTATCAATCGGAGTTAGTAGTTTGACTAGTTCTAATGCCAATCCCCAAAATATACATAATACCAACTTCTTTGGACCTGTGATTGCTCAGAGTTGGTTTTGCCTGAACTTTTATAGTTGCAACTTTGAGAAAGCGTAGGATTGACAATGAAACCTTGTTGTATAACATAAAATACGAAAATGCAGCACTCTTAATATCAAATCAAAATCTCAAATTTGATTTCCATTAAATATATTAGCGCAGATTGTGATAAGAAACACGATAGTCATTTACATAGACAGTCAGTCACATAGACATTTAATCCAACCCTGTTTCTCGTCCATCATTTCAACTTAACAAAAAGACGCGTTGCTCTAAACAGTCATAACAAGCATTGTAAACGGAGCGACATTGCATCCACATCCGCGTTTATTACGGACCATCATTCTTGGAACTAGAGGGACAACAATGCCAGCCTGTCTGACGACATGTTGCAAAGCTTTTATTGGCAACTTGCTTCCTATAAGCGTAAAATCATTAAGCCTAACTTGGTTTGACATCTGTAGTCTGTTAGCTTCCCATTGCGTATCGGATTGCCGACTCTCTTTCTGTTTTAGGGTGTAGCGAGCAATGATTAATGTTTAATCAGTTTTTTTCGTTCTACATTATTAGTAGAACCTACTGTATTCGTGTGATCTTTGATTTTTTATTCGTCATCATTTATTTTGGTAGTAAGAGAACACTTGTAATTTTTGTTTGGAGTTGAAAATTTCTAGCTTATGTGAGTTTCCAAGGTATATTTCTATGTCGGTAATATCAAAGTGACTGAACAGTTGTCAAACAATGATTGAGTATTGTCTTTTTCTTTATTTGATTTTCGATGACCTATTGTTTTAGCAAGTCGTATATTTCATGAGAACTGTTGACAATTCGCTACTGTTTAATAGTTTTAGCTTCTGTTGTATTATTTCCAGTAGCTACTGTTTCAAAGCCGACATTGTTTTGTTTTGCGGTTAGAAGCTATATTTTTGTTTGTGTTGCCCGGACTGGTATCAATAAAAATGAACGAATCTACTACACGAGACTTTTGCTCTTGTATTTTTTTCTACTACTTAGGCAATTATCTCATTGTCCTTCTGTGTGTCTTTTTGCATGTGAATTGAATGTTTATGAAACCCGCCGCGACACAAGGATTAAATAGATTAGTGTGGGAGTCGCTATAAAAAAAAATCTAGCCATTCATGTCTACTGCAGGGAAAGAGACCCTTTCCTCCTTCCTTTTATGCCAGTATATGGCTAACGTGGGCCAGTCTTGCAAGAATTAATCCAGCTTGCTTCTTATTATTATCATTATAGAATATTTCACCCTTGAATTTGAGTAACAGCACAAGTGTGTGTACCGTTTGGCATTGACAAAGACTGTCATTTGTTCATACGAACAATATATTGGTCGATGTCACTGTCCATATATAGTTAGCCACTGGAGCATGCATGCGTGTGCGCATCGTTTCCGCTTAATATTGCACAGGCCGCACACCGCTTTGTTTCAATATAATAATGCTGTCGTGAATTGGCAAGATTAGAATTGCATGATTGAAAGAATAACTGCAAGTCTTAGATTTTAAAATAATGTTTTATTGTTTATTTCTTTTGTGAGTAAGGTTGACTATAAACTACATATGTTGGATGTTGTCTTCATGAATGTAACGATACAAAAAAATCAGACCAAGAATGTAATAATTTCTTAAAATACCACCGTTTTATCTATTCAAATAAAATGGAAATTATCATAATGTATGCCGTTAAGAAAATCAAATATAGTTTTATTTCATTATTTAGATTCGGATACGCCTAAGACATTAATTACTAAGCGCCTTAAAAGCTCTAAAACTATAACTGATGAACCAATTTCATGTCACACCAATATAGGCGATCAATGCTACAGTATCGTCGTATGCGCATAACATTTATGAATTATTGTGCTCTATTCCCGTCCTCTGCGCGGTTAAGAATGGACGCTGCGCTTGCGCCGGTCGTTGTGTTTGTGCGCTGTATTGATAGCAGTTTGAGTATTGTGATTTTAATGTATTAGGTAGGGATGTTTTGAAATGAAGGCTTATTTTTTATTCTTTTTCGCAGTGGTAATGCTTTCTTCCGTTGTAGATTTGAGTGTATTATTAGCTTTGTGAAATACTTTAATCCTTATTGATTTGACTTGTTAATTTCACAAGTTTTGCTATTTGCTGCTTTTTTTATTAAAATGTTCCATAAAAAAATGATATAACAAACGGAACCATAATTCAAAGTACAATAAAATACTTATAAATATTTTCAGAACATCAACCATCAGAATGGCCATTTAATTTTAATATCTATCAGCGGGCAGTCCGCGATATTTCAAGCGACGCAAGCGCATATTTTTTCATCGCTAATGGCGGATGTTTTGGCGCGAAACGTCCGCGTTTCCGCTGCGTCGCAACTCGCGCGCACAATCACTGCATCCTGCGTGCGCGCAGGTTACGTGTCATTTCTTTTAACAGGTCGTTTAATCTTCATTTGTTTTTGCGAATATGAATTAAAAGGGTAAATAATGTTGTCTGTTTATTGGAGCGACGGTTTCAATTAGATTTGTGATGTAAATGATTTTGTGGGATTTGGTTTATAACTAAGAGTCGTGTTATCTTTTTACTCTGTTACTTGTCTCATTGTTAATGGGTTTTCTGCTGAATCAAACTTAAATTGACATACCATAATTTTGATTCAGATTCAGAGGTAATCTAAACTGATTATGAATTCTCTATTTATCTACCAAGAGTATTTTTTTTTGTCAAATATCCAATTCCACTAAAAAAACTTATTATCATTACTATGAACTTTAAAATGATGTAGATTTAGTTCCAGATCCTCACCAGACAGTCGACACAAAAAAAATTAAACGACTTTTCACCAAAGAGCCCATCCATGTCCGATTTTTATCCAAGTTTGGACAAAAATCTCAGCGCTGTAACTGCGGGTTAACTTTTACATGAATTTATCATGTAAAAGTTAACCCGCAGTTAACATAATCGCAGTTTAGGAACCTGTTGACTGTACCCACCGGCACTCCACAAGACAAATGTTTGTTCATTCCAACCCCTATTATTGGGGGTGCATTGTTTATAGGGTTGGCAACTGACATGGGAAATAAAACTATAAAATAATTTATATATTTAATGTGAATTTCTATAGATACAGATTAATTTATAGGAATTGATAGACATTGTCAAAAAAGATTTTGTGCTTTGGAATGAAAAACTGGGTTTACCATAATTTTCACAAAATGTTACTTAAATACGTCACTATTTGACACTAGAAAATAATCGTTAAAGAAGGTAATAAATCAATTAACATAAAGATTTTAAATAAACTGCAATTAAATATCCAATTTAAAATATGCGAACCTATCAAGCTAAAAAATACAAAACATGTTTTTTTTCATAAAAATAAAAACTTACCAAAATCATTTCAGTGGCAGCCCTATACATAATGGCTTCCACTTGTTGCTCCCCAACGGCCTCAACAATAAGTCAGGTCAGTGTAATGGTAGGGTTGTCAAACGTAATGCTCGGTTGTCACGCGACGCACTTACCTGCAACAAGGCAATTATTTGATTAGATAGTGTTGAATGGTGGCCGTTCTTTTAGTGATTAAGACTAAACTTATTTTTATTCGACGTTTATGATGGAATGTTGTATAATTTATTCGTTTAAAGTGTGAGATTTTTCTTTTTGTGCAGCAACAGTTAAAGTAACATATTATTATTCAAAGACGCAGACTCAAAATAAACATTCGTGGATCACAAAAAAAAACTAGACCTATGCGGGGATCGAACTCGCGACTTGTCACAGATAAACTTAGCTTTTATTGTCCCTCTGCCCAAAGGGTCAGGATGGTTTAGGTTGAAATACTACATTCCTATCACTTACTATTTATTATCAAGTTACCTAATGATCCATAAATTCAAGTAATGAAGACAGGTATTTAAGCATAATTGTTTATTTTAACTAAACGACTGGCCTTTTGGCCTAGTGGTTAGATGCGCTGATCGCTATACTGGAGGTCGTGAGTTCCCTTTTCACTTAGGACAAATGTTTAAACCTTGGTCTCAACAATTTCTTTTTTGCTTCAATCAAATAAAAGTGTTCGTTCATTTAATAAAACTAATTAATTAACGAAACTTTTTCTGTTACTCTACATTTCTTTGATCCATAATTAAAAGTTAAAATCTACAATAAGAACATCAAAAATAGTCAACTGTGAGGCAGTTAATTTTTTTATTACTGGATCGAAGTAGACGGGGTTTCTTTTCATCCTTAAAATAAACTTTTGGCGGGTTCAGAACAGCACGTCACCTCCACAGTTTGCAAAAACATTTTCCCAAACAAATACGCAACTTCCCATTTCACATCCTTGTTCAATAACAACATACATATTTGGGAATGCAATATACTTTACGATAACACAGCACACAACATGGTTCGACAAGCGATTGAGTTGTTGTTGCGCCTACGCATCGCATTGTATGCTAGGCCGAACACGTTGCGAAATTTACGAATAATGTACGGAGAGCATGCGAAAAATTATTCGAAGCGTACTTTATGATCGCGTTTAGAATGTTTAGCATTATTCCAAGGGTTTATAGTGTGTTTGCTTTGACTGAAAGTGAGAATTTAAATGGGGGGTTGTTTGTAAGCAACTGAAATAACGATGTTTTAAATGTGGTCGCTATGGAATTTAATGTACGCTGATTATACTGAGATTTCTGATCCGCTGTTTTGGTTTATAGGTCAAAGTTGCGTTTTGATCCAGATGTTCTTTTTTTATTACTAAAATATCTTACAAGTAGATACCTAAGTAAAATGTAGTAGTAATACGTTACTTTTTATGTGGATTTTTGGTTGGTCTAAATTTTGGATCAGAATTGCGATCTCAAAAAGAAGCTCTATTAATAAAAGTATTTTCGTTTACAAGTTAATGAACAGTCGGATAAATTCTAGAATTAAATATGTCTACAATCAGTTATTTATTTTCCGATTCCCCTATTAATTATGAAATACCTCATAAACCAAGATTTACAGCACACAGCAAAACCTTAGTACATTAAATAAAAGGAGTCTTAAACCATCGTTGGGCGGTCTCAAAGATTTAATAGTTGTAGCACTCGGCAATTGTCGTGTCAATTCGTACAAGATCGGTTTTACCACGGTTTATGGTTGTCGTGCGCACACGCCGCTGTTTGCGTTAACTCTGCGGTAATATAATTGTCTCTGTCTACAAATATTTATTGGGCTGGCGTGTTGTGAATGCCTGTTAACTTATCGATTAGCGAAAACGTTATAATAAGACAAGCTGTTATTAATATGTTTTATTGGGTGTGAGTTATGTTAAGGCAGTTGAGAAGTCGGGTTTATTTTTTGTTGGCTAAATATAGATACATAAATTACATTTAATTTGTACTTTCGTACTTATTAAGGTTTGTTCCGTTGACAGTTTATACTTACCTAATTTGTACCTATTTCTTAGTGCTTTTTATCTAATAGTGTTATAATTAAATTAAGTGGTACTTTATAATACCTATATTTATATACGTGTATTAACCCTATACATAATAAATAAATTCGAACTATTCTAATAAAATCAAAATCAAATGAAATGCCTTCAAAACACTAATGCAATCAATTCAAATTGAATGAACGCAATGATTACGAATCTCGCATTGTATGCCGCTAACATGTTTATTATCACGACTGCAATGCACACGAGAGCGGCAGGATGATTCGTCCAAAGTACCGTGTATCTGAATGAATCGCACTTTCATTGATGGAGCCAGAAATACACTGCGCGTGAGTCGGTCCCGGCTACCGGCTGTAGATACAATAATGTGATAGAGGGGGCTATGTTGAATTTTGGGTATTCTGAAATGATATAATATGAGTTCTGGTAAGTTGTGGTGCGGTGGCTTAAGTGGTAGACCCTATGTAATTAAATAAGCTTTTGTTAAATATTATTTTGTGACGGAGTGCTGTCTATAAATTAATAATCCTGTGGTTACTATAAGCAGAAAACTTATTATTTATTTAGGTGCTGATGTTCTATTGGATTAAATACCTTAGATTATTTGTGTATAAATAAATAATTATTTGAATTTATGATCGAAATTAAGCTCAAAACTAGTTAAGATAAGATTTTACACGAAAAACAAGTTATAGTAAAACTTGTTACCTACTTCTAAAACTCATATTTTTGATATGTTAAAAAAGCAAGAAAAAGAATTTTCTTTTAAGTTAATATTGTAAATATTGAAATAAACCACCATCCACCACCATCTGTGGAAGCTTGTTATTGGCATATGCTAGTATTATTTAGCCGTAAGCTCCACAAATAAAATTAAATTAAACAGCCTATACTATACATTCTGTGCTCTACTTCATCCAGAGATGAAATGCGATGATTATCTGGGGGCATTTCCTACCGAAGTCTTATTGTTCATGTTACAAAGCCGGCTGCCGATCAGACAATGATCATTGTCTTTTCCTGTACGTACTATCTATTGATACAAATGTTTAAATGTTGTCTTGATTTTGTCTGAAGTAAAACGTGAAATAAGGTTTTTATGTGAAAATCGTGGGATTATAGAGAATTCACCGACTTGTTGCCCGCGGTCTCGCCCGTTCAAAGCTAAAATGATTCTACTGGAACATAAAATCGGGATAAAAACTATCCTATGTGTTAATCTGTCATAAACTATCTGGCACTAAGCTTTGTCAAAATCTGTTTAGTGGTTTATGCGTAGGTAATCGGGTAACAAACATCCATACATACAAACTTTCGCGTTACTAATTATGCGTTAAGTAGGAAGTAGGAATTATGAATTGATTTACCAACAGATCTTAATTTCTAGGTATAGAAGGTTTCACCCAAACCTGGTTAATTTACTATCCATATTAATTGTTATAGCCCTCACCATTGTTTGATTTTATATCCGTAAATTTCCGCACTTATACGGCTGAATAAATGTCACACAAGCACTTAAATACAAAGCACAAAATGAAATGCAAATGGTAAGTCGTAACTGGGAGGCGACAATAACAGTTATTGTTTCAACCTTCCGTTCAACTAAAATATCGACCGTACGGTATACTATAAAGTTTCTATTCCATTACAAGTGAAACACCCATTTCAATAACAGTATTTTCAATAACATACAAGGAAGAGTTTACTAGGAAGACGCTTTAGTTCCATTCGAAATCCATTTTGTCTACTCGACTTTCTCCAACATGACTCTGATCAAAATACTCCGGAAAATATATTATTATGTCCTACAAGAAAATGTATTGCAAATGACCCAAAAAGATCAGTAATGATTGCCGCAGCTGTCCCAAAGCACCTGACTTTCCTGACTTAAGATATTTATTTAAATAGTTCATCCCTGATTGATAGCAATGAAAATGGGCCAAATGCTCTTGCCACCACTAAGTAACTTCCTCCAGTATTAACAGTAGTCATTACCACATACTTGACTGACCAAATTATATTCACTCACTAGTTGGCTCAAGATACAACGGTATTGCAAAACGATGAAAAGGTCCTTTCATTCAGGGAATTCTCTCTGGAAGACAGAGACGTGAATATCGATGATTGCGATGTGAAAAAGGGAGGGATGATGTCCTTAACTCGATTCTTGGCAATTGTCCACCGGAAGGCGGCTTTTAGCAAAAAGACAGCTTTGAATATGAAACTGAAATACAAAGCTGGCCCATTCAGTTGCTTGACGAGTGGTGTATGTAATTGGTTCGGAAAGGTCATCTATTGCGTGGCCCGTTGAGGGTTGATGTGTCTATTTGTGATTCTACGATAGGATTACACATAGACCAGCGTATTATGTGCTTTATTTGCAGATCAATTCGCTCTTACAATATTTGCTACGAAACTAGCACATACTCTATAACATCAATTTCGTTTCTACAAAAGTAAAGACAATCTGACGCCAAACTAAATCTCTTAATTTTTTTACTAGTGTATAAGTAATCTGCCAAGCCATTAGAAATAAAAATCCACGCTCTTAAATTGCTTAATACGAACTACAAAGATGTTTTCACATCAAAAGCTTATAAAGTTGTTTTTGTAACATTGCGTGCTACTACCAAATACATTTTAAGGCGCAATCAATCAGGCTTTGTCTGACTTCTCTATGGAATTTTAAATTGGATTCCTGTTAACAATACAAGGATTAGTGCGTTCGTACTTTTGTCAGCCATTGTACATCTAAAACTGATGTTACACAAGCGTGTTACAGCACCATCGATTATTTAGACATACAATGCTGGTTTTATACAAACAGCTATTTGGCGGCGTCAAAGAAACTACGCAATAGAAGTACCATTTATGGAAATTATCGTTTTATACAAAGTGTCGTAATACCAGAAACAGTATTTTACACAGTCGATAGCTAGTTTCAATGGAGTTTAGGATTATACGTTATTTATGGGGATTGTGTAGATGAGTCGGTAACGTTTTGTAGTTTAAAACCTGCTCTTATAAGGGACAGATAATGTTGGAACCATTTCGTTGACAGATTGATAGCGTAAATTGAATTTTGGATGAACATGTTTATCAAATTGTTCGTTTTTAGTGTAATGCGACGCTTCTGTTAATATTGTGTATTTGAAAAATTACGATAAAATTATAAAAAGGAGAGATACTTACATGTGACGATCAAGTTCAGAATTCAAAATGATTTTATTACCATGCGTAAGTAAGAATTGCATTTTTACATCACAATTCAAAAGCACTTTATTCGTTAGTCCGCAATTGAGTCCTAGTCATCACCATCAATATAGAATATCAATACGATCGCGATACGAGAAGTGAGCAATAACTAAAAAAGTAGCACCAATGCGTTCCTGTAAAAGCTTCTACCAAAGAAACTCGTAGTAAAATATTACGATGCACATAAACCGTCTACAATGAGTTACTCCACTTGCCCGATTATCGCTTATTTGTTTGTGTTTTATAGCGGTACTACTCACCATTTTATGGCTTTTCGATATTATTTCGCGCATTTTTTTTTCTACGATGGGCTACCGCGACTCGGCTACTCTATAAGGACAGAATATCATGGATGGGCCGGACTTGGCAATAAAATGTTGGACTATTTCTTTATAAGGACTGTTATATGCGTTTGCGCTGTTTAAGGGTTGAATTACTATGGTTTTACTAAAATGTTGTCTGTTAACTGTGCGTGGACATGTAAAATTGACGTTATCGTAATCGTTTAATAGTTTATTGTCTCAATTTCGCTATGTCGTATTGTTATTGCTGTTATGCTCAAATGCTACATATTATTATGCTTGCATTTTATGATCTAAGTTTTTAAGTTCGATAAATATTGCGAAATATGTTGTTAGTCAAAGACCACTTCTTTTTAAATGTTCGTTGTTTTGGGGTACGAATGAAGTGAGATCTCGTAACTATGTGTTTGACTATACTAAGTAGAGATTGAAAAGTATTTCAAAAATTATTTGATATTAGTGCTTAGCATTCTTTTCTTAAGTTACGAAAAAGTAAAACCTACACACTTTTATATTTCCATAACAATATATTTTACTCCCAACAAAGTCAGATCCCTAACATCCAAACGGTCCACGCAGTGTCCTCTCCACAATACACTTAAACCTATCGGCCATTTGAAAAAAAAAATGTAAAATCACCCCTCTGGCCATAGAGTGCCATAAACTAGTCGGGCTGGCGCGCCAATTAAATATGAATGCTGGCATTTGCGGCCCACTCTCATTACCACGTAAAATTTTCGCTTCTACCCTCTTTTTTGATATTGTGTTATACGATATTGGATAGGTCAGTTGCGTTATTGCGTGAATTATTGAGAAACGGTTGTAAAAATATTAATGTAACATGAGATTGTAGGTAGAATACTTTTTATGTTGGATCTAAAAGTAGCTGATTCGATTTGGTTTTTTTGGGCTTCTTTTATTACAAGTTAGTAAACCTGGTGACCAGAGATTGTAGAAAGCGCTTATTGAATAAGTCGTTGCTCACAAGCGGGATATTTATTGATCATCTTACTTTCTTTTAGTAGCAAGTCACATATTCACTCAAGTCAGTGACTCAAAACAGTTGGTAGCAAAAAAAAATCTTTTAATTATCTTATACCCTCTTAAATAGTTTTCGACTCAAAACCGCGCTCCTACCAAGTGTTCTTTATACCTACCCGCAATTTTACATTTACTCACAACAAATAAAACATCGCCCTTATTACATCAAAGAAAGGCGTATCTGCATTTTCAAGAACAGTAAAAAAAACTGTGCCGAGATATACAGGGGGTGTGATAATTGCGAAGTGAGACAAAGTCGCTTCAAAGGCATTGTGGATGTTGTATAGACTTTTCAGACTCTTAAACATTTAAGTTGATGTCAACCACACTTTGTCGTCCGTAATTATGATGCGCCTCTCAATGAGACACCCTGTATACAATGCGTCTTACAAAACGACAAATTAATGAGGTTTTTTTAAGGCGACAGTTGTTATACCTCCTTTTAATTCTTGTGCTTAGTACTTTATTATACTTTTGCGGTTTTTTAATGATTGTTTGTAAAATGCGGATAGTTTGACCTCCATTTTTATTTTATTAATTGTTATTTGTAGTTCTTAACGATCGTGGTAACATTATGACTTGTAATGAGGGTAATACTTCGAATAATACGCTTTTTGGGACGTTGGAAAGAATGGTCTCAATAGTATTTTAAATACTGGTACTTTGACACCCTATTTAAGAACAAGGCGCTTTATTATTTGACTTTTTCTTAAACGTCTTACAAACTGTAATAATTATGAGAATTTTGTGGGGAACAAAATTGACAGAACAAACATTTTCTTTCTGCTTTAAGTAATAGGTAATTCTATGTAAATATATATTCTACCCTATATTTTATGTGATAATGATGTATAATATAAATAATGATAGAACCGTTCTATAGTTAAAACTACAAAATAAGGTATACAAATACTGAATTAAGCATAGTAAAGCCCTTGGGTCACTGCGAAAAAAGAAACCTTTGCCTTTTAGCTTATTCCCTTTCAATTTTCATCAAAATTCATCATGACTGTCTTTAATAAACAAAACACGACAGACAAACAGAAAAAAATACTTATTTAATAATTACTAGCACGGGTACCCGTGTAGTTGAAGTAAAGGAGTCTTTAAAAAATAATAGATATATAATTTTCTTGAAACAAATCTAATTAAGTACTAATAGCAATTCGATTACAATATTACATCGGATCGTATCGTTAACGGTAACTGTCGAGATACAACGCTAAAGTCAGAGCGGTATAAAAGTGAATGATTAATGGGTTCTCACATTAGGTTGCGGATCCACCCTCCGACGGCGGTGTGGGGTTACGTGGAGGTAAGTGTGGGGCCATTAAATACGCGGTTAAATTAATATAATAATATGTGAATTGTTGAAAGATATCGGTAGTAGCGAATGTTCCGAAAAATGGTTATCGAATAAGTTACTGTGATAACTTGCGGGAGATAAGCGAGATAAATATTTAAATCAAACGTGAAACTAAATAGAAGCCTGGTAGCAATAAAGACACGCATTCTAATCTTCATTTTGTTGTAAAAAGCTGAAGGAGTACAAATACTTCTCGATTTTTTCTTTCTACTCTCGATTTTTTCTTCGTTGAAAATTTAGTTTTTATACTATCTTTTTGAACTGATTTTCTGTCGTTGTAATTAGCGGTGTTTCGTAAACAATTATCGATTCACCATTCGAAAGTTAAAAATGTTATTTGGAAATGACTCAAAACACTTTTTATTTAAAAACGAAATATACAATTAAAGATTCAATCCATAATGTCTATTATGAATAATTTCACCCATGTGTCAGAATTAAAAATAAAAATACCTATTTAAATCGCTGCTTTACTGGCCTCTTTTCTTAAACACGTCAATCGATTTGAGAGTGTAAACAGGAGTCGCCCTTTGTATTACTAGTTCCCTTCGCAGACTGAAAACAACCTGTAACAAGACTGCTGTGTGGAGAAACAAGCTGGGTTTTCAAAGGTACGTGAGTTATACATAGACTAGCCAATAATTTGATAATGATAACATTATGTATTAGACAATAATATGAAAATCAAAAGGGGCGACAAAGGAGCTGCAAATGCAAGGCTAAAGATCCTCGATCTTATTTTTTTAATATTTGTCGTTCTAGCGGAAACAGCTATCACGGTTCATGAGATGCACCCCGGGAGCAGACGGACGGGCGGACAGACAGCTTTACCTCTATAATAAACTCTAAACTCTATAATACACTAAAAAAGCAAATGAATGTTTGGTAAAGAAATGACTGTTTTTTTTAATCATATGCTCAAATAAAAGAATACATTAAACATTTTTCAATTCTGAAAATACACATCTACAAATACACTTAATAACTTCAGTAATAGTTTCAAAACCTACACACTGCACGCAGTTTGTCAAACAACGTCATAATGGATTATAATATAATCGTTTTGTTTAAATTATTTGTTTTCTACGTGACTTTCAGTTAATATCCCTTACTAAATTCATGCTATGTGATATATCTAACATTGTATTGATATATTTTCAACGCCCTCTAGGTCATTTTAACTTTAAATAAATCAAAAATATGTATCCACAGATATTTCTGTAGTTTTATAGTTTATTACAACGAAAATGAATTATAACAGTTGTCGTTTTAATTCTTCAGTGATTAATTGGGTATAATAAAATGGCGTATATTTGTGTTATTCAAAATATTTTTGTAAAACAAAGTCATTTATTATGCGGAAATTAATCGTACTGTGTTGACATAAGAATGTGTATGAAAACTGCTATCTTTGTAGCTTAATTATCTTTTAAAATGTTTAGAAAGCAATATTTTCAATACCTTCCTTATATCCTTATACCTTCGCGTAGTCCTGTAATTAAAAAAAAGTATAACGGTGTTATTACAGATCTAAATGCCATGTTGAAGGGTAATCCTTATACCATTTTAAGATGGATCTAACTGCTATTAAAATAGCAAGCGTGGTGCTAAAATAAAGCAATCCGGATAAATGTTAAATAGGAGCTAATATAAAGTAAAATAAGCCCCAGTAATAACGGATAAATAATATAAAATACCATAAATAAACACCGGTTAAGTGTCGAAGCAAATAATTAAGAGTATGAGTTATGATATTAAACAGTTATTTCGATTTCCTTAATTCTGTAACATCGTATAATAATATTTCTCTTTTGGTTTCCAGCCGTGTGGCGCGGCTTGATTTAATACCGAATCCGAGTGCAGAATAACCCGGTAAGTGGTGCTCAGAACTGTAATGAAATCTAGCCGGTGGTTCACATCATATCTTTCATATGCATGTATTGTATGAGGCTACAGTTGTGCATATCAAAAAGTTTTAAAGTCAGGTGAGATTGATGGCGGAGATTGGCGGCTTGTATAGAATCATGTAGATGTAGGCATCTGTCTCAATAATGCTGGTATATCTATTCTAAAGTATGATTTTAAAACAAGACTCCCAAAACCTATTAAACAACAAAAACATAAAGCCGAGTTCTAGTAAAAAACGAATGAGAATAAATTTCAGTTATGAAATTTGTGTAAGACCGGACAGCAATTTCACTTTAAATGAAAAAAAAAACGGTTTTTCCAGTCCGAAGTTCTGAGATCAAAAAAATAAAAAGCAAAACACAGACGATGTGAGAATCTCCTCCTTTTGAAATTTTAAAGTCGGTTGAAGAAAATTTGGCAGCTAGTGGAAATTGAAAATGATTTTCAAACTAAAAACTACAATTCTTATCGAAAACGATATTTTCTTTGATATCAATATTTTACTACACTAAGGCCCGATTTTTCATTCGTCAGATAACTTTTATCTGAGGAATAAATATGGCCGTTTGATATATTTTCTATACAAAAGCTGTCAAAACGTCAGACATATTCGTCGAGTAAAAGTTATCTGGCGATTGAAAAATCGGCCGTAAGGTGTTTAAAAATCATTTATCGTGGCTTCAATATTAACAAATACTTTCTTATGATTATTTCTCAACAAAAGACGGTACTAAAATTAACTCAATGCAAATTAGAAATAGACATAACTTTTGATGGTTAACCCGTTGCGCGGTCACGACGGTCGTTGCGACCCTGTGTTACAATTACAATAAATTAATAGAAGACGTTTAGTTCACAACCGTTTTACTGCCGACGCTAGGGTCAGGGTTACTTGACGGATAAGACCTCACATTGAACACGCTTTATGCACGCTCGACATGCCTTTGTTTTGCCCATTGATCTAGCATAATGGGAAGGCAAATAGCTTGTGTCGGTTTCATGACGTCACAATCAACAAAATCATACAATCTAAAAATACCATCTGGTATTTGAGAGAAACGTCAAAAAAATAGGCGTCCAATATTTAAATGTATAAACCTGAAGGTTATTCAATCATCTCCATGACTTTTCAATTAGATAATATGTCAATAAAAGAAAATTTCATACTACCCAATACCTAAACTTTAATAATAACCTAAATATTCTTCCTAAAATTCCACAAAACCTCATTTTCTCACCGAACTACAAAGCTTTGCATTCGGCTGAGGCATGTCACAGCCGCAATCAATTGTCCCAGCGACGACTGCATAAATTTCGCGGTACTAAGCCCGTCTAATTAACCCTAAACATACGCGAACCGGGATATAAATCACCCGGGTACAGAATGCCACGTCTTTAATTGAACACTGAACTTTACTGGCGTATTTTTGTTCGTATTTTCGAAAGTTATAATCCTGGTTTGTTCATTGAATTGTTTTAATTGAATATTTTCGTATTGTCAGGAATATTTGATTTAGTGATTATTTTCTTTTTGTAATAAAATACTT
Source organism: Trichoplusia ni (assembly GCF_003590095.1). Classification (NCBI taxonomy): domain Eukaryota; kingdom Metazoa; phylum Arthropoda; class Insecta; order Lepidoptera; family Noctuidae; genus Trichoplusia; species Trichoplusia ni. Next base: position 3,140,670 of record NC_039490.1, read on the forward strand.
ATTTATTATTATAAAAAATACAAAGCATGATACATGTATTGTTTTTAATTAACGTAATATATGTTCACATTACAAGCTTGGAACTTTTCCATTTTTGACTTTCGGAGCTTTAAATTTTCGTGAATACAAATTTTAACCCAATTTAATAATCAAATTATAAATCCTGCTAACAAGGCGACATAATTAACCGCACTCGCTACGAAATTTCTTTATTTGTATAAATAAAAATGTAATGCAAAAGTTCAGAGGGATATTTTGTTTTGAGCGCGCAAAATTGTGGTTTTAAAACGTCTGGAATACTTTATTGTTATAATAAAATTTCGTTAAATTATTTGGCATTTGTTCGGGGCCTGATTTACACGACGTTCGGTCGGCGCCTCGTTATGCGCTGCGTTTTAAGGGTTATTTAGTCACTGCAACGTAAAATAAACAGGTGCTTTACTTTTTTTTCGTAATTGTTCTTTCGCACATGATTTTTAATGGTAATTTTCGCCTTGATAGTTAATTGTTTTAAAGTATAGAGTGTCGTAAGGTAGTGTTTATGTTTTTAGAGTTCCGCACCCAGAGAGTAAAAACGGATACCTATCAATGAGGTTCTGCTGTTTGTCCGTCCGTCTGTCACCAACATGAATCTAATGAACCAAGATAGCTTCACAACCAAGATAGATTAACTTTTGTTACCGCTTAAACAAAATAGGTTTAAAATAAACATCAAGATAGAGCAACTCTTGCTACGGTAATTAATATGATGGGTGTTTAATTTTTATATTTGTTTTTAATTGGTTTTTCTTTAGCCTATTTGTACGGAACCTGATAACACAAGTTGCGAGCTCTCATTTCGCCACTTTTTATTTGTAACAGTTATTTCTCACTACGATGTTCTCCGATAATTTTCACCTCGATAATTGTTTACTTAATTTATAGGGTGTTTTAAAGTAGTCTTAATGTTTTCTTGTTAATTTTATCGATTGTTTTACGAAGTGTTGATTCGTGAAAGGTTGTGCGGTTCTAATAAAGGTCACACCTTTTATTTAGCCTTTCATTTTAAGTACAGTAAAGGTTTTTTGTCACTAATTATTTTTAGCTTTACCCGATATTTGTTGTTTTGAGATATTTGTCGATAGTGACAAGTTGTCGGTGTGCGGATAATGTCAATTCATGATTAGGGCACTTCCAATGAGTCAGGTGGACAATTTGAAGGCATTTAAATGTTATATCTATTTTTTTTTATTTAATTGGAATGTAAAGATCGTAATTGACTTTCGTGAGTACCAGACAGTGTGAAGAAAATAAAAAAAGGGTGAAATGCTTTGTCTTCGTCAAACATAATTCGTTTTGTAAACTTTCGCAGGGAAAGGGTTAAGTGTCGAAAGCAACCTTAAAACTAATTCTGTTCAAGTTTTTGGCAAGTCACTCACTTGGCACAATCGCTTTTGAGTTATATTTCTTCACCGTTTAGTTGCACGGATAACTAAACTATGGAATTAAGAAGTTGATGCTAAAATTTATTTATTTTTTGCTTTTCAACCTCCTTTGTTACTTCAAAAATAAGATAGTGCTATAAAGTAAAAAAAATCCAATCAAACTGTATTTTTTTAGTATAACCAAAAACCTCGACCTATGGAGTTGTATTTATTTAGAATAAAGTGAAGAGACTAACTTTGATAAATCACCACGCTCACTCACTCTATCGATTTCAGATTCCTTAATCGGAATAAAAACTCACAATAATTTATTTCACCACTAAAACACAGGTATTTATTTAACTGCATAACTTTAATCTGAAAGCCAACCCCAACATAATTAACAAAGGGCTAGGATGATGATGAATTAACTCTACTAAAAGTCAGTTGTATCTAAAAAGAATTAAAACAGTCTAATTCTATGAAAAACTGATATCAACACTTACAAACTCGAATCCGCAACGGCCTGCATAAAAATCCGGTCAACGAACCGTTGGGCCATGACATTACTATAATAATATTACCTTAACCATTCAATAGTTTTTACACCTACCGTTGTATTATGAGTAACTTTCAAACTTAACCTATTAACAACGTTTTTAGAAGGCCTTAGACTATAATTTTGCAAATCATTGCGTCTAATTAAATGGCTTATTGCATTTTGTTGCGAACTGACTAGTTAAGTAATGGTTTAAAATAGGCTTTAAAGTAACAAAGTATTGTGGAGGTATCGTTATTGGAGTCAATGAGTTGTCTTGTTAGAATTAGCAGTTTTAACTCAAAGATAATTTCAAAGCAATTTTTAGAATTAATGGTGCGTCTTGTTTTCATATTATGCTCTGATAATAACATGAATCTATTTTTATTATTTATTCTATTTGTTAAAAAACCTTGTGTAAACAGCTGTTTTGTTGTTGTTATTTTGTCAAAAAATATCAAAAGCAGTATGAAATATTTGCCACCACAATGATTATGACTTGAAAATAGGCGATGACTACTAAGTTAGTTTCGACGTTTCTTCTCAGGGTAACCAGTTAGGAAATGTTGAATCCAGCTAGCTTCAAAAATCATTAGCCAAGTAAAAGCGATATCATTTATCCAATTTGCATAATCAAGAATTTCATTTCGATATCCATCATTTTACTGCCACCAGTTGTGGTAGTAAAAGAAAATAAACGTCACCCTTTATCTACATGAAGACAGATGGAATAGTATAATATTATAGTAAAGTTTCCAACAGATATAATTCAACAAGGAATTCAACTTAAATGTACATTATAGTCGAACACCGTAGTTAATTTCAAATAATACGTAAACCGAACCATTTATCTCGAAACAACAAGTTATGGCTAACAATTTCCATCGATTTCTCGTTCACGTATAATAAAATAAACATGAAATCCAATCTATTAATAAGGCGTGGGAAATTCTTAATCCGTTGATAAGGAAAATTGGGAACCTTAAAAAAATCGTTGAGACAACCAATGATCTTAGTATGTTTTAATAACATTACCGTTTCGGCCATTATGATCATCTTAAGTTAATCAGTTAATGTTCGAAAGCAATTAAATAAACTTATCGATTTAAAGTTTACAGACTCATTTTGGTTTGTAACGATGCTATCAATATTATCAAGTAGCACTATACTAATAAAAATACTAGAGAAATCACTTAATTTTACAACGCTGACAATGTTTGGCTGTTTGGGTGGGCTGATTGTCTATTTCGAGATGGCTATCCGAAACCGCAGTGGTATCATAAATAACTAGTTTTTGGACAATTAATATCGGATGTTCCCTTGATCTATCGTTGGATAGTTTTTATTTTTGGATATTATTTTGTTTTGGATTTGGGCTGTCAGTTCGCATGTTTTTCTTGGATCAAGTGGCTTTTTGTTATTCTTGATGGTCTGCTTGTGTCTTTTGTGTTACTATGGTACCTAACTGTTATTTTAAATCTGTAACATGTAGAATGTCTTCGTCTATTAGTATTAGCTAAAGTTTTGTTGGTGTCCTTGTTTTGAAGTTTGAAGTTTATCACGGCCTGTTTCTAGGAACGGCGCACTTGGGTTCATTATGAATAGTTGTAAATCTAGCAAAAATAACATATGATGTAGTTATCTGTGAAAGAATATACAATATCATTGCAAAAAAAGGATTGTAAAATCGAATAAAAAGGGTGTATCCCGCTATAAATGTGAACGTTAAATTAAACATTCTCATAGATTTCTAGCTGCAATTAATTTAATTCATAAATAATAAAATTCCAAAACCGTTCTTACCAATTTGACAGCTTCTCTAATCTCTAATTCGTTGTCATAAAGCTGATTTTCGTCTGTACGTTTTCCAGGACGCTTTTCATGACAGAATAAGGCAAATTGTTATTACATAATTGATAGGTTTCCGTCCACTGGCCTTCTCAATATTTATTATAATACAGGAAATGCTTTATAATTTGATGTCATATATGAGAAATATTACATCTTTTGTCACATAACAAATACGTTATGTTAATGATATGAAAAATTTGTGTCTAAACTAATTTTTTAGTGTTGCCGTCCTAATTCTATGTAACGTGTTATTCTGAGTGTTATTAATGAGATTTAGGATTATATTAAGGAAATGAGACGTCATTTTGGAATAAATAACTATGGAGAAACTCTGGCAAAAGAAAATGAAATTGAAAAATAAGCCTAATATATTTGGTCCATCGCTCAAAGATTCAACAAAGATGAATCGATCAATTTCACTAAGAGGACTTTCTTACAAGGACGATCTAAAACTCAAAACTCAATATAAATTGATACCTAATCCAAAATTAAATTGTAACATGAAAATATGTAAACATGTTCACATTGTCCACAATAAGAAGACCATGGTACTAGTTGGCGATATGCCATAGACACAGATAGGTACTGACAGCAAATCGACGAAATTATTAACTTGACCTAAAAGGTGGTACCTACTGGATTAATTCCACACCATTACTTAAGAATGATGCTACATGAAACTCTATTATAACTCACTAACTTAATAATATACATACAGAAAATTATAAAGCAAATTATGATACCGGGAAACTAAAAAATAAGAATGCAAAACTATGGTGGTTTTAACTTAACACTGGAACTGCAATCTACTATTAACTTTCAAAATATTCACTGTTCAAAAAATACCTGAAAATGCGCGTAAATGCAATTATTTGACATTAGGCGTAATTTGACAGTTTATGCCATTGTATGTGTATGACATTGGTGGTACAAACTCAGGCAGTACAGAATTTATTCCTTATGTCGCGGGGGTTTTAACAAACATTCAAGTCACATGTACAAAGACATATAGGATAAGCATTTGCGAATCACCAAAATACTTGTCCTACACGGGGATCGATCCTGCCACATTTTGCGCACTGTGGTTTGGGTTTGGTAACCTCTACGGCTATGCGTGTAGTCAAAATATCAATCGACTAGTCATCGTGTATCTCCGTTTGAAGCACAATTTATCTATGTACCCAGTGGCACAAATGACGGCTGCGATCAAATATACAACTCGAACTAACTGTTCAGTCGTATCAATGAAAACTACAAAACGAATCGTATATCTATCAGTTCTGATTGAGATACTCAGATCCCAGATCCTAACAGCTAGTTTTGTGTAAAACTTAACATTTAAAATTACACAACGCCTTTCAATCTTAAGATCAGACACCAAAATACATAATATCTTTCTCACTATATTATTGGTATGTGAAGTGATAAATTCAATAAATACGTGTTATTTCCGTTAAACTGTTATTGCAATATTAGATTTAAAATATATGGGTTTATTCATGATATTTATAATGGCTTCATAACGGCTAATGCAAACGATAATTTTGTGGAAAGTTGACCGTTTACCCAGTTCTTGTTTGATTTATTCGCGACGTGATATGAAAATTACATCTCAACGTTCATATGTTTCATTCATTAATATTTCGTGGATATATCTGATTGTCATTAATGTGCATTCGTGTAATAATGTTATGTCATTTTGGCCTGTGGCTGAGCTGTAATTATGGGTCAACATTTTTGGGTACAAATCATCAGTGATCAAAGAATTGCAAAGTGAAGTTATGGTAGGTCGATTTAATATTCAGTGCATTCTTGACATACCGTTAGCATGAGGCTTAGATTTACAATAATCTTGTAAGGAGGTAGAAGAAGAAAATGAATGATAGACAGCAACTAATAATTCCAAAAGAAAATCGGCTCCCTCGTTACTAATTTAAATCCTTGTGTTGAATCAAGTCACATGCACAAAACTCCGGACAATCATTATGGATGGGTGTATTCTTAGTCCAGTGAAAAAGTAGAAAAAACCTGAGCATAGGTGAACGACCAATACTTATACTAAAAACATCTTAAGCTTCATGATAATGTAACCTAAAGTCCCATATATCTGCCCATCCCCAGAGATGAACAGCTTGACGGTAACAACATTGAACCCAGCTGAAGTAGTGTGTGTCCAATTAGTATTTGTGGACGAAACGGCGTTGTTTCTAAAAATATATAAAAACACTCTGTTACCATTTGTCATGGCACGCCCTGTATTTATCAAGATACCGTTCCGCATCAAAACTACAGGGTGTTTTTTCATGTAGAATGTTAAAAGGGGATAGATGATAATGATTGTGATGTAAGAGCAAAGGGAGGAAAAATTAAGGAAACAAAAAGCGAGAATGAAGCATAAGAATTAAACTATGAATAATTTTCGGATGACTACCCAGCTCTTGTCAGTTTGGAATGATTCTGCAGATTAAGTGTTAAAGAAGAGGATTGTTGTGTAAAAGAAATGGCAAAGTTAACTTAGCACCCAATTAGAAGTAGATATTAAAAAGCTGAATTTCTGTTTATATGAGAACATTTTAGGCAAGGAAAAAAGCTCTTTTCCCATACTGTTAATTGGTCGCTGACGGCAAATAGTTTTTCTTCTAAAAAACTATCTATCTCCCTGTATCAAAAACAGTAGCCGTAGGAATAAACACGGTTAACATTCCTATAAACAAGATTGTTGCGGCTCAGCCCTGATTGATGGATGCGCCGGCGCATCTGCTATTAGTGACGGTTTATGGGGAAAATACTTTGAGAAAGAATCTTAAAAAACTCTGCGTTTCTGAACATTGTGTTCTTAATTAGGTGATGCTGTTGAGTTCAATTGATTGATTGGTGATTTGGTAGTTAGATTGGATTTTAGGACGTTGTTTGAATTTTGAACATGTTGTTGATAAAAATGATAATTCTTTTCCGACGGCTTTTTCTGGAAACGGACTTTGAGCTTATTAGTACCACGAAGAAAATATGTTTGCTGTCTAAGAGAAGTAAAAAAACAATGCTTCAAAATTGGTCATGTAACATCTCTGTGGCAGATCTTTTGAATTCTTTCATGCTTGCAACTTGCAGTTAATCTGAAAGACCGGAAGATATTCCTAAAACGAAGCCAACAAAATCCTTAATATTTACAACGCAATATTTTTTATCAAGACACTATAACGGAACTATTTAAAACGACATTATCTAATATCTTTATTTCAATGGCGCGCATCGTGCATCCAATATATCAACGTGTGAATCCCACAAATGTACCGCGGAAGCGACGCACGCGCAGCTTATGATAATTTGTATTTCGGGAGCTCGTAATGTTCGGAATAACGGTTTTTTTTTCTGTTATTGCATCTGGATGGAAAATAGTAAAATTTTAGTGTTAGTGCTGGTTTTAAGGCAAGTTAATAGTTAACGGTTATTATTACGTTGGCGTAATATCAGTTGTTTTATGTAATGAAACATGCAAATATAATAGGACAAAAAACAACCGGCTCTGTTAAATAAGGCTTGACAACAGACCTAATTGTAGAATAAAATTCTTCCACCATTTCCTAGCTTTAGTTATAACCTATTTTAAAGTATTGTAGATTTCTCACAATCATCCGGTAGGACTGGAAGTTCTCCACAATTTTTTTAGGGAATAGTAGGTAGAAGAAAATTCTGAACAATTCGCATTTGAATTTTAATTCCACCCTCAAGAGCCAAACTTAAGTATTTGAAAGTTGTGTAATTTGTGACGTTCTTGGACGTTCATAGATTGTTTTAATTATATTTTTGCCTATATACTCGTACCTTGCATTTTAGGTAAATTCAAATCTAGTGTAGTGGAATCTAGTGTATCATCTTGCAATTAGCGAGTGCAGTGTTGCGTCAGTGACAATTGTAGCCGAGTGGACGCAAATAGTGGTGAGTGGGAGTACCATGCTTCGCCGGGAGTGGTGACACGGTAAATAATAATACGTTATAATTGTGCATTAATTATGCCCGCATATGAGCCGTGAAATTTCGTTCTGAAGAGTGGGTGACCGAGGCATTGGTATTTTGTTGATTTCTTGAAGATGCTTAATGATTTCCGATGGTTGATGGGCAGGTTCATTTTGTTCGTCAGACACAGGAGATCATTTAAGAAATTATTTCGCTTTTCGCTGATTTTGAATGTGTTGAAAAGGCTGTTTGTAAGATTTAATTTTTAGAAATAACTAAAGGACGATTGGTGATGGATTCCTAGAACATAAATACTATGTGAATTGCTTTTGACGATTTGCTTGCTAAATTGTTGTTGTGTTCTTCCACATGCATTGAAAAATTCTATTACGTATTCTTTACCATACGTGAGAGCAATATTAAAAAAATCAACTGGTCGGTGCTATGGAAATATTGGTATAAATATTTTAAACATACACGTCATATTTCAACAAATTTCTGACAAATCTTAATCGGTATAACTGTATGTTACCTAAAATTGTCTTACTTTCCAATTGAAGCGACGTTCTGCACTTAGAGATGGCTAGATAGACATAAACGTAGCAACAAATTTGACGGCAGCACAGTGGCCCAGATATCGAGTGTTTGTCGACGCTTCTTATTATTCTCATGCGTGTTTGACGTATATTTTTCAACGCTCTTCAATATTTTTGAACGGCTATTTTTGTTGCAAGACCGCCTTCTTCGTTGACGCAAAGAATATTTTGTGTTATGAACAGACGCGGTATTTTGTATATTATTAATTTTTACTGGAAAAATATCACTTTGTTTTTTTTTTATAAAACACTTTTTCTGTTTCTTTTTGTATCATGTGAGATTCGATTAGCCTAGAAGCTAGCCAGATCGAGAGATTGTTATTTTTGAATCCGGGTAAAGCTATCGTCACTTCGCCTAGTGGTCTGTTAGGAAAGTAATTCTTCGCAAACGGAAATTAAAAACAGTTGATTCTGCTAAAACCTCTTTGGCTTTACCATCTTTTTACATCTGTCTTTTTCTTCAGCAGACTTTTCAAAAAACCTCGTCAGTTTAATTACTGCCTACTCCCCCGTCTCCGAATGTTTTCTAATCTACATTTTCACACGTCAGTCAGTGTCATTCTGTGGGCTATTCTACAGCTCTTTATTGTCGCTTGCCCATTGTTTATTTAAACAATAACTGGACATTTTATTGCGGCGGCGTTTTTAACGATTATAAACTATAGCTGCTTCGCTCTGTCAACTAGTTCTTTTTTCTAAATATTTTAGTTTTATTGTTTTAAAGGCAAGTGAAACGTGGCCACATGATGCTATAAATTCACTTTTTTAGTGATGTAGCTCGTAAATAACGCTGAAATTATGGTTGTGTTTAGTAATAATAAAGAAAAAGTTTCCTTCAGGGAATGTGGTATTTGATTTACCTAGTAACAAGTTAGTCTCGTATTTCTGTTAATGTGTGTTTTATTATTAGCTCATTGCTAATGTCGAATAATTGGGCAGCGTTTAGCTCAATTACAAAAAAAAACTGTTTAATTTAAACGATCATTAACACTTATTTATGTCGAATCTAAAATTTGAAAAATATTGATATGAGCTTTCATAAAGAACTTAACCTTTACTCTGTAAAAACTGCAAAACCCGCTTAGTAAATTAAATCAGCGTGAATTAATAGAAGGAATCCGAGTAACAGACGTACAGCTATTTGTAAGATTATTAGCGACTAACGTTAGAGAATAACAAAAGCCATTTCTTCTATTAAACCCCGTTGTTTTGACGTGCCGCTCTATTCTGGTATTCAGGGAATCACTAACAAATCAGCACCTGTCACTTTTGTTAACATATCCACGAATATCCGAGCCATTGTTTTAAATCTAGAAAACAATTCAATCTTCACTTTAAAAATCTCGCGTTATTTTTGTAAGTCTTTTTAATAGCGTGCGTATTTTGTTTTAGATAGCTCGCTTTCACTCCACTACGATTTTAAACTTTACTCTATGAGTCATAAGATTCAAGATAGATTCTCTTTCGAATATTTTTAGAGATTTAGTTTGAGAATGACATTAGGAACATTGTTGTCGCGTCTACAATAGGGCTGCAAGCGTTGACAGTTGATTATCGATGACAGACTTAACGAATACAATGGAATTTTCGGTATTGTCTCAAATGAGTGACAAATTGCCGCAACGTGATTTTTTTCGTCATTTTTCTTGGCACATTGTTCCTCGCTTATAAATAATAAAAATAAAAAAAATACGTCGTTTTTTTATTCTTTTTTCTTTCGTTATTTACGGCCGGTGTTAATATTAATATGAGTTATGAGATTATTACTTTAGAATAATTTGTACGTCTCGGTGGGCTAAAGTGACTTTTAATTTTATTATTTACTGCTTTTGTCTGGATTGGGCTTAGCCGTTGTTTTGTGTTTAAAGTTGAAAGTTTTACTTGCGGCCATATATTACGGGGTGATCACAATATTTTTGGCAGGACATTTTTTCAATGTATTTTCTTTAGCGGTAGCAGATTTGATTGAAAAATTTACTGTCTGTTTACGAACTGCTTTATCTTCGTCTCTCGTTTCATTGTTTAAATACAGTAACGATAAAATAATATTGGTGAATAAATAAAATTTTATTCCGACTACCTTTTGACAGTCAAAACTTTTTTGATAATTTTCTACATAATTTCTGAATGGTTTTGTTATTTTTACATAAACTTTGGTTTTTCATTAAGTACTAAAATATTACATTGTTTAACTAAATACAAAATATCACGGATTAAGATACATTTTTTTTTATATTTTTACTAGTTACCTCTACACTTTTCCTATATGTATTTAATATACCTTTAGTACCTAAATAACGTCAGCATTTCCCAATAGTCCAAAAATTCCACACAAATAAGACAAATACCAGTAGTTTATCATTCCGTGAAATATTTGATGTTAGTCACATTGTTTTCCTATTTGGACAATGACTTATATGCCGCTTATAAGAAAATGTCTATCGTTTTAGTGCGTTAATCTCGGAGATTACTGAGTCAAGGCGGATGTCACTAAAAGTACACTTTGACACGTCTCGAGAAGTCCCCGTTATGTTTACACTAGAACGTCACTAGAAAAGAAAAATTACGCTAAAAGATACACGATTTTCGAACTTAAGTCTTTGCTGTTAAGGTTTAAATTTGAGTAGTATTCGTTTTGTTTATCTTTACACCAACTGATTGGATTGTCATATTGTTCGAAATTTAAAAATGAGTTATTTTTCCTTGCAACCAAGGGGTTATGACGTAAGAGGTAAACAACCGAAATGAATGTGTTGATTTGAAAGTGGTGATTTTTAATTTTATTTTAATATTTCGTTCGGAAATTGTTAAAAACAGTTTTAATTACAATTAAGAGTAAATAAGTACCTTACGAGTTCGAAGTTTGTCATAGGGTTTTTCATTTTTCATCAAGTTAAAAAAAGTTGCAAATGTACCTGAAAATAAACAGAACAAAAGAGTTAGTTAAAATTTAAACTTACATAATAGCATTTGAAATATAATACAGGATAATTGTTTAAAATATGATGTTATGAGAATTTCACAGTTTGCAAAATAATATATTACTTTCATTTATTTGAACCCTATGATGATGAGATCAAACAAAATAAAAATTTTTAAATTACATAATTAAATATCAAAAAATATTTTTTACACTATTTAATTAGAATGTTATGTTTTGCTATTATTTACTTGAAAATTAATACTTATTTTTAAGTTCCAATATAGGGCAGTGTTACATAGGGAAAATGTCACATAGTAAAATATGTAATATAGACACGAAACAGGAAATTAATCGTGTTGTACGAGCAATTAATAAATGGCTCACAGCCATACATTTAGTGGCCTGTTGACGTCAAACAAATGTTCTAGGATTTTTTGTACGAACTCTTTAACTCCATAACTCTTGCCTAATGTGACACATTGATTTGTGTTAAGGCGAAGATTCGGCGATCGATATAATTAAAGTTGCAATAAAATACGCAATTTAAACAGAAAACATTTTATTTAAATAATAAAATATTAGTACTATCATTTATAATAATAGTGTTTAACATTTATTTTCGCGTTTCACGAAATTATATTTAAATTATTGAATTTCGAATTTATTGTTTTTGTCTCATCTAAATTTTGTTTTGAATTATGAATTTGCATTCGGCAAGAAACTCGTCGAATATTTTGCATTTTTTCTTAAAAACAAAAGATTCGTTTTATAAAAATGGAATCATAAAAACTGCATTCAGAATATTGATTGCTGCTTAGCATAATTTACACATAAAAATCCGAGGAATTTATTCTCCAAGAATCACATTCATCTTAAGACACAATGTTTTGAATATTGTCACATTTATTTTCGTAATTTATTTTTAAATAGTAGCTATTATTGTATTGTAATAATAACACTAAATTATTGGACTATTTTTATTTATGTTTCTGGTCACTAAATATTGTTTAATAGGTAATTTGTCTGCGAACTATAAACTCTGAACGATAATAATCATTTTAAATGATTCACGGAACCAATATAATGAAATTGTGATTTCAAATGTGATGACGTAAACCTATAAAAAAAAAAACTAAATATTTTTTTTTTTACTCTTCTAATATTTTTTTTGCCTTGAATTTCTAATTGATCGACAAATGTTCACAGTACAGTTGCGAAAACCATTGTTTAAGAAACATGAAGGATATTTATGGTAAAACTTGTTACGACGTATCTTACTAACTGAGTGTTAATTTTCCTCTTACAAAGTGGACATTCAGTTGCAATATATAGCCAATTTTACGTTCCGCACTCAAATTTCGATTAAGACGCGTCTCATTTAAATTTTATGTCCGTTGTTTATGTAAATACGTTGATTAGTTACTTTTGTTCGGGCTTACAATGTATATCGATTGACTAAACGTTTTAATATATAATATACGAAAACGTATTTGCTAACAGCTTTTAGCAGTCCCTTAGCGTGGGTGATATGACCTTTATAGGTCACACTGAAATAGAATTTACGATACAATTTCCCAATACATTGAAAACTAATAAAAATAAAAACACCATCTATACTCTTGATCGATCGACAGGGTAGGTGTAGAATGACTAAGAAAAATAAACTATTTTTTTGTCACATCACAAAAAAAAACATTTTTTTTTTTGTGATGTGTATGTGATGATGTGTGTCTTTGTAAATTTTGTATATTTTTAATTTTGTTTTAAAAATGTATATATTAAGTTTACTTTTATTGTAGAAATATAATTATTTTCATAAAAACAATACCTACGCAAGTAACCCTATTGGAACCCCATCAATAACAGTGCCTCCCCTTAACCCCCACAAATTACCCCCCTTTCCCCCATCGTGTCAAGTATGACGCAATTATTGGCGCGATCCATCATTCGGGACGTGTGACACAACTAAATAATTTTCGGGTTAAACATTTAATTCTGTGGGGTATGAAACAACGTCGCATTCATAGGGTTGATGTATGGGAGAATTAGAGGTTGTGCTACTTAAATATTATGTTAACATGTTGTTTGATGAAAATAAATAAAACTTCAGGAATATAAAAATAACTCAAGAAAAATATTTGTTTGCTTATAATTTATAAACTCATGAACTATACTCTAATCAACCGAATGTAAAATCAATGTGCTTGGAGTATAAGTTGCCAGTATAGACAAATTTTTTTAAGGTGACACTTCTGAAATATTTGTGATTTTTTTTTAATTCAATGGGTTTCTTCCCCGAACTCTGTATATTTACTTAAATCTTAAATTTCCAATAGTCCTACTTTCAAAACACAACCCCCAAAAAACCGTTCATCCAACATTATTACGAAAATCCTTCAAAAACTAATTATCCTACACAATAGTCTTTTCTAATATCGTACCGAACAAAGCGGTGCCCCCATTCAGTGCGGCCAATCCGTCAAGAGATGGCGCCACAATGGGGGATTAGGTTATATTGCGACACCTTTGTAGGAGCGTGTTATGATCGAGATGAATATTAGGGATTATCACAGCTTCCCCAATGTTCCGTATTTCTTTAGGACTGGGGTTGGGGGATCAGGTTGGTTGTTGAAAAATTTTGGGTTGAAAATTTGCTTGGGGTTTTGTCTTGTTATTATTTGTACTGACGGAATTACTAGTTTTTTTTTCATGACAGTAGATTGCAGCTTGTATATGATAACCATTTCGGCAATCTTTTGTTTTTGGAGACACTAAAACAAATTTTTTTGTCCTTTGCCAATTGTCTAAGAATCGTATTTCAGTGCAAAAGGACAGAACACAGGACAGAAACTAACTCAACCAACTCTAAAAAATATACCAAAGAGTTTTTACTCTTCTGTCAAAAGATTATGACAACACCAATAGTATTCGTTGAACAAATAAACAAATATTCATTCGATAGCGAACAAGGGTAGTTTCTGAGGGTGTAATAATGCTCGGCTTACTTCGGTATTACGATGAGAAGACCGCTAATATTTGTGGGGTTAGGATCGGTTCACAATGGACGAGAATATGGACAGAAATCATTTTGGAAGATTATCGTTCAATGGCTAATGTTGTAAGCAGGGATTTTAATTCCTGTTTGGAGTTGTGATTATTTCGTACTCGAAGTCATAAGGTACGAGAAATTTTATTGATGATTTTGTACGTGTTTTAGTACGTTTTAATTCATGTTCAAACAATAAGAATCAGAAAGCTGTTGTATCTTGATCATTTCAGTATTTTTATTTGAATACCCCACGTTTATATGATGATACACATCTTAATAGATCCAATCTCTGTGTCAATATCCTGCGACACAAGGATTAAATTTCTCACAGCAGAGTTGTTTTTAAAAGAATAATAATAAGAAAAATCTAGTATTTCCAGGCACGTAAATTATGAGCCCATTTAAAAAAAGTTCAAACTGTCAGTTGTTATAATTTTGCTTTGCAATTTGCAGTTTTTATGATAAATTTAATAAGAGTAGTATGGACCCCAGTGTGTTCACAGCTCTAGGGCAATCAGTCTTTGACACAATGCGGCGACATTCTCTCCCCGAGTTTGATTAACGCGGTTATGTTAGGCTTCCGAATGTTCACAGACTTACCTTTTATTATCCCTCTGTGGTACGTATGTAGCAAGGAGGATATGTGCCTGGGCATATAAAAAGCTTTTCATGATCTGAGTTAAAAAAAAAATTGAATATCTGCGAGCATTTCATTTTTTTTTTGTTTTTGATGGCTTCAATTTAGGGAAAGAAATAAAAACAAAGCCATTTCTCAGTGACCTGTTTCACTCCCAAGAACAAAAGAAAACGTGTGTCAGAATATTCATTTTCGAACTACCCACAGCAACATTAAAATCTACATAAATACATCAAAAATCATATTTTATTATCATTTACGCACAAATTGGATTAAGATGCACTGTAAAATATCAAATATGATCCAAAGTTATAAGACAAAAAACGTCAGAAACCATTAAATCAAAACGAAAAAGTAACTAAGCTCCCATGTTATGTAAACACTCATGTTTCTGTCTTAAGCGTATGACAAAATTATATAATTTACGACTTATCGTACACGGGGAATTTTGTTTATAATATTGTCACGGAAAGAAAATTATAAAAGTATTATTTATATGCGGGGTAAGCACAACAATCGTATATATACCAATAAAACGTGTCAGCGGCAAAATAATTGGGCCGGAAAATTATTATAATATTATAAATAGTTTAGTCTGGGAGTTATTTTGTACGTGTCGTTTCTGAACAGACCGCGGTCGTAACTCATAATTCTGTTTACAGCGACGTTGCATCCTTGATACTTGCAAGATTTTAGAATTCATTTATTATTATAAAGCTTAAACTAAATTATATCCCACTAATATTATACAGGCGAAAGTTTGTGAGTGTGTATGTTTGTTACTTCTTCACGTCAAAAAGGCTGAACCGATTTTAATGAAATTTGGTATGGAGTTAGCTGACACCCTGGATTACACATAGGCTATTTATTACGAGAAAATATCTTATTTCCTAACCACGCGGACGAAGTCGAGGGTAACAGCTAGTTTATAATAACAGCAACGGCAATTTCTGAAGTGAATATTGTTCTTTTTTCACGACACTCAAAACACTTTTTTTTCTTGCCAGTAGCAACATATTTTGTTTTTTACATTTTGTATAAAGAAAACAAAATGTCCAATGAAGCGTCGAAACATAAAGTCCTTTTACCAGCCAGCAATGTCTTAGTTCATTAGCAAGCCTCATTTGCTTCTATTTTTCAGATCGTATCACACTACTGGGTCAGAAAGGTGCTACAAAAACAACGAGTCCCACATCTCATCAAATGCTAAACACAGGTTAGTTTTATACGAACATATGTAGTTATTAATAAAAGAAATAGACAGTTATCTATCAGATAAGTGCAGTTAATGAACATTTGTCGATGCTTAAGCCAAGATGTTATCCGGCATGTCAATTTTTGAGATCCATATCACATTCTTGATTGCCACTGAAAGGCTTATTAAGTGAAAATGTTTAACCGATAAATGATAAGAAAAATTGTAACATATGTTGTCTGTAATGAGATGTCAATTTGTGATAGTTACGGTTTACAGTTGCTAACGGTGTTGAATTGATAGGTGCTTGTCGGCGTATTATAATGATGATTTTTATTGTGTCAAGTCGATATTATGCACACTGTCGCATATTTTTATCGTAAGACATGAAAATATTGCAAATTGCAGCAAGTGTTAAGACTTGTGTCTTTTTAATTGAACACAGTTCGATACATTTTAATAAAGCTTTAAATTAAAAATAGTGCATTTAAATTTACATTCAAGTGAAGTAAGTTAGCAAGGAATAAATAGATCGCCTCGTGAAAATATCAAGACCATTCGATCCAATTACAGTCGGACAAAGATTTTATTGTACTTGATAATAAAATAATTCATATAAATAAAAAGTTCTTGTTTATTTCGAGATAACCAAAACTTGATGACATGACGTGCAATAATTTGATAGTTTTATTGGTTATTGCTGAGAAAATATCATGAAAAGCCGGTGTGTTCCACGATTTATTGTTCATTTTATATTTTGTTTCCGTCAAAAATAAATTACTATTATTTTTTTAAGTCATTAGCGAGTTTCTTTCAAATTCTTTTGATCTTATACCCTATTAAATTGGTCCGTTAATTTCTCCAAGTAGATTTTTATTAAAATGTTTTAGTGTTAATATTAAATAATGCTCAATTACTGTCAGCACTAAAGAGTTGGAGGTCGAGTTTAGACCACAGAGTATAAAGGATACATAGATAATGTAGAGTAAATTATGAACAGTTAGAGCGAAGGAAATACGCATGAGTTGTAAAAAAAAAGTTGTAAAAACACAGCTCTAATAATAGTTGTCATAAAATGAGTTTTTTATTAACACGACAATGATTTAGGTTGATTAGCACTAAAGCGTATATTAGTTAGAGTTAAGAATAATATAAAAATATGTATTACAAGTTTCCTGCCATTTGCTTATTGTCAAACTGTTCTGATTAGTTTTATTAGCAATCTAGTCTAATCTCGCCATTTTTATAATACACTCGTAAACTATAAAATTTGACATTGTTTTATGTTTTAGGGCTCTTCTTTTCGAAATATGTCAGAAACTGGATTTAAGAAAATCTTTGTAGACCGCGGATCCCAAATCCTATATTTGTTTATATGTTTTTGCAATGGATGTAGGGCAGAAAAATCTTTGCTTTTAAAATGACTTTAAAAAGAAGTTTGGTTTTATGGAGGCAAAAAACAGGTGTCAAAACCAAAATATCACATTTTAATCACTTGAAACTTTAAAGGAATCCAAAAATAGACCCCTTTCACAATATATTGACGGAAATATTGAAAATTTATTGTTTCAAGATTCATATTACTGCAGTAAATAAAAAAGAGTACCACTCGGATTACAACAGTAGAAAGAGGTTAAAATTAACCCTAAACTGCCAGCAATTTGTTAATTGTTAGGGTGGTTTTTGTTACGTTTATTTTTAAAGGGTTTATTTATGAATTCGAATGGCCGCGGAAGACTAAGGGTTGACGTTAATTTGAATTTTATGAACTTTATTTTTACGAATTCAAAAGGGGTTGATTCTCTTGAGACGCATCAAAAGTGCAAGGAGGTTTTTTTCGTATAATTTATATTTTGGTGTTTGTCAGATTATTTTCGTACTTTTTATGGGACATATCTTTTTAAATACGCTTTGTGGTAAATAAATTATTGACTAGATACATATTACCTAAAGCTTTCTACACCAGACAAATTCTCTTACGAACCCTCGCGAAACCCAATTAATATTACAACAAAAACTTATCCCTATGTTATTAACAAAATATAGCTATCCAATCAACAAGTCCAATTGAAGTTAATAAGTTTTGTCTGCGAGTTAATCTTCCGGTCACCTACTTGTTCCGTACGTACAGCGATCTAATCAAACTTGCTAGACTCCTCACAGGTTTACGAGTCAACGGATTAAGGGATATTATTATATTGTAGGGTGGCAAATATTAAGAGGAGAAGACCTTATCTATACTAATATATAAAGCTGAAGACCATCACGCTGCGACTAATAGGAGCGAAGATACAATGGAAAATGTGAAAAAAAAACAGGGCAGGTATAAATCATAACTGACATATTATTATCTTCTACCCACGGCGACGAAGTCTAAGAAGCTAGTAATTTATATACCTACAATACGATATTAGTATAATTTTTAAGAAAATCCGAAAGTTCTGGAAATCGAATGCGCTTGTCAATTGTTTTTCTGGATCAAAATACTCTTTCTGCGATGAAACTCAAATTTATTAGATCTAAATTTTTATTATGCACGCGTCACTTAAATACGTAGTTGGTAAACACTTTTTTATTTCATAGGGTCGTGTTAAATGGCAAGATTTTCTACTCTATTTTGTATCACATAAATAATATATTTTAAGACTGTACCTATTAATTAGAAACTATACAATATAAGATGTCAACACAGTTGTGTTCATATCCTGTGTTTGACCTTATTATTTTTTAATTAAAATCATTAATTTCGCTATGTCAAGAACTTAAGATTTATAACTACTAACATTATATCGTTTGACGACTTAACCAGTTAAAATTTAAAAGGCATGACTTATACGAGTGACTAAGAGTTTTATAAAGTTGATCCGAATCTATGTGTAGAAAATATATAATATAAAATATAGTCGCAAATCGTATGTATCTTATCATTGTAAGTCGTGCATATTTTAAGTACGATTCGTCCTCATGAAAGATACTATAAAACTATTTATCTAGTAATGTACGCAATGGGAAAAATCAGAAAACTGGTTAATCTTTTCATTCAGGAATAGGTCACGGTTTTGCACGATATGACGAATAATTTAAGATTCGAAAAAACACTCACAATATTCTGATTAATTGACATTAAAAACATTTATTCGATTTTCGTTTATAATTATGTAGCACACGTAGGTATATCAGAGTCGTGCAGGTATAAAAAGAAAATAAAATCTCTTAAATAAGTACAAATCACAGTACACCGTACTTCCTTTAAAAAACTCAAACGCCTAACCCTTCTCGCGACTTATTTTTTACAATTCAAACATCTGTTTGTTATTCAACCTATTTTTGAACACCCCTGTCATTGTGGCTCAATTAAGACGCGTATACGTTTTAATGGCCAAGTGATATTTCTATCTTAAAGTAACATTTTTACGCGACTTTTTTGCTGTAATTAGATATTTAATTGAGTAATTTATTGGTGTGTAGCAAGCTTTATGGCTTAGTTCGGGCATTGGGTTGCAACGAAAGTATTTATTAAGAAGTGAAACGGATTTTCGTTTATAATTTATTTGAGCGGTTTGTTCTATTTTTTTTATGGAAATGAAATTGAAAAATTAATGAAAATTGTTTCGTTAAATTTTAACGATAGCTTAGCAATTTTACAACATTTTTATTGTACACCAGTGAGTTATTCATTAGAGTTCAAAAAACTATTATTACGTTTTTAGCTTTTACTGTATTCCCCCTTTTGGATTTATAATTTAGATAACACCTAAAGGCTGAAGCTGGCTAAAGCAACACAATTTTTACCATTATAATTAAAAATCGACAGTCACTAAATCACTACCACAAAATCAAACACATTTCAAATCTAAATTCCCAGGTTTCAAAGCCACCTTTTAAACCTAAAAATCTATAACTTAAGTACTACCGAACTTTTAATATTCATGTAACAGCTCCCAATATTTTAATATCTGTGCTTTGACCTACATACTGGGCGGTCGGTGTGCATACGGCTTAAGACGACCGACATTGCATCTCAAGTGCTGCCTTTGAATCTACAGTGTGTATGCAGCTTTATGTTAATATTTGCTTTACTTTATTATGCAGTTCGTGTGAAATTCTGTTCGTGTTTTGAAAATAAATTGCTTTTATGGTTTTTGTAAGTGAATTATATTTGTTGCCATTTTTACGTTTTCCGTGGTCAGTGTATTGGTGGAATCTTTATATTAGCTTTAAAATTTAAATGTTTGCTTTTATAAGTATAAGATGTATAATATTATGTATATAAAAAAATCATTATTTAATTCAATGAAACTCAAAATATCTGTCCTTTTTTATTAGTCCATTGGAAAATACCCACTAATTTGCTTTGCCTACTGTTTTCAACAGAATGTTTCAATTAAAAACCGACTACCAACAACAAAAATATAATACTTATAACCAAAAAGCCAAGTCACAACTCGATATCGTTTTTCTCAACACTAAATCATACAAAAACTTAACCCGTTGAATGCGAACCGAAAATAGTTAAAACAATAAATATATTTCACGTCACTCAACTGTCATGTATACGGGGGAAAATAAAGCGAAATATGGTTATTGTCATATTATGTCGTATGACAGGAGAAACTTTAATATGCTCCTGAAATAGACTGAAAGCTTTGGGCAGCTGAATTCGAAACGTTCGGTGTCAGATTCCTTATGCAAATAAATTTTAGATACAATGTTGTTTTTAAACAAAAGAAAGATGTTTATGAATGATGTTTGTCGAGCTTAATGTAAATGTTTTGTGAGTGTTTTTAACAATGCAACTATTTATAAACAGCAGAAAAAATATGTTTTTCACAAATAAATAATTGTCTCATGATAGAACTCGTTAAAATAAATTAAACATATACACTGAAAATAAAACTTTATTCATAGAATAGATCTTATAAATACTTCATGTTTAAAATCGCGAAAAAAAAAAGATCCCAAACAATATATCTACCAAATCAAAAAAATATCACATTCATACAAACACACATATTTCACAATAAACCTTCGTGGATTTAGACATCCTTAGAGTGTAGACACCCTATCCTATACAACCTATAAGACCTACAGGCAGCGGGCTAGACCCCCGCTGCGCCAGCGCATCTTGATGTGCCTAACGAGCGCCCGAACAATGTCTCTATTAGCTTATTCTGGAGTTTTAGATCGGAATTACGAAAACTGTGGAGTCGCATCATGTTTTTATTTTGTAACTTTGGTAGGCAAAAATGTTAAAAAAAGGTAATTTGGAATCGTTATTATTATTAATTAGAGTCATCTTTCTAGATATTTTTTCTCTTTAAATGATAATTACGACTGGTAAATACATCAAGTTTTCCATATTTTTCCTACCTAAGATTTATGTGCATATTTTCTTTAGAATAAATCATTTATCAAAATAAGAAAACAATAAGAAAATTCCAATTTAACAACATTATTGTGAATCGAAGGAATAAAAGGAAACCTTGGTATCATAAGAAGTGCATTCATGAGTCATTACATATTTTATCATGGGTTTAGTACAGTCAGCAAAACATGCTCAGTCAACACAGAGCGATATACAAAGGACCAATCAGTATTTTTTAATAATAGGTTGTAATAGGTATATACCTAGTTTATTTAAACTATAACAGGTATTAAGCTCTATTTTAAATCCCAACGCAAAGAGAGGGGTGTTAAAAGTTTGACGTGTCTCATTGGTTGTCTGTGGCATCATAGCTGTTTAACGGTTTGATCGATTTCATTTTAGCTTGTTTTTAGAATTATTTGAAAAAAAAAATGATGAGTCATTTTTCAAGTTCAAAGTTCGTTTGTAGTGGGAAAATGGGATTTGGAATTCCGACAGTCAAGTGAGATTTTCAATTACTTAAGTTTTTTTAATTTTTTGTTTTAAGTTTTTGTAATTCTGCTAAAGCCGTTTTGTCATGTGAGTTGGGGGTTTCTTTTGGATTTTTAAACCGATTTCTTTGCTCACAGTACTTTGAATTAATTATCATAGGTAATGTATAGCAACAATAGCGTTTTATTAATGTCAGATATTCTGCCATTTTGTTCTGCTTTATTCTACAGGATTTTCCTTTATCTAGTATTAAAGTAATGATAAATTATATTAATTGTGGTACTATTTTATTGTCTTTTTGCGCAGTTATTCGTGGTTTATGAGCTAGTAATGACAGGAAAGGAAACGATAACACGTACACGGTACGTATTAATAAGTAATTTATAGAATATGGTATGGCAATATTGTTTAGTATAAAGTAAATAGCATCATGAAATAAAATAAGTTAAGATTTGCAATAAGTCGTATTTTTGTATGCTCTTATTATTAAGGAGTTTACAGTAAAAATACTTTGGTCGATACATAAAAACGGCAATTCATATTTATCATAATAATTGTCGACACAATAAATAGATTTTTTTTTTAAAAATCCTAAAAAAAATCACATCCATCTCCTTAGACGTCTCTGTCCGAGGAAACAAGACCCGATCCCCTTACTCCACTATGCAAATAAAGTTAGTAGCAAAAACAAAGCGAAACACGGTAATTACACTTGCTTGAAAATTAACTGACATCGATAGGAGTAACATGCACTGGCCTGCACGGTACGCGTAATGAGTGGAGATACCGACTCTTAGTGCACGCCACTGTACTTAGGCAGGGGAGACGAACATTTTTTTTTCACGGTAACTTTTTAATGAGAACAATTAAATGATGAGTAAGGTATTTTTGCACGGCAGTGTCATTAAGTTATTTGTTGGTTAATGTTGATATTGTGAGGAATAGTTGTGCGTTTGAAACTTACTTGGATTCATATTTCGGTCCTTTTGTGTTTAATAGTAATTTATGTCTTTGATAAATCTAATAAAGGTTACTATCCGTTTTTATTTATTTGCTTACAAAAATATTTATTAAACTCCATGTTTTGACTATTAATATCCTTAAAGATAGAAAGACAAACTACCCCTTACACCTATAATAATCTATTTAAGTCTCAAAAAATCAACTGAAAAACCACAAAAAACGCTCTATTTCGGGTCCGCCATTTATAAAATAAAGAAACACGATCTTTTCTGCATTTGAGGGTTAAGTTAACCCTGCGATCGCCACATAAATCTGCTGCAAAAGGGTTGTAAATCCAACCTCCCCTACACGCCTAGTGATCTACGACCACCATTTTACTTTGACCTCCCACGTTTTTCTCTTTTAACACAAGATAGAGTGAAAAGGGGTTGAGTATGGCCTGGTGGGGGTCTAATAAAACTGGTTGTTATGTATAAATACAGATAAAAATTTCAAGGAGAACCGAAGATATGTTTCGGTTTACCCTTTCTAGTCTATTTTGTAAATTGATATTGGTTTTTGGTGCCGTTCATCTTTTGTAGGCGTAAAATTTTAATTTCCTTTCAATATAATTGCTTTAGAAATGGTTTAGACGTGTCTGTTGATTGTTAAGGAGTATTCAATTATAGTAAGCCGTTTGTTGTTATACTTGTAGTATTGAATTTTTATGTACAAGATTCGCACCTGTTAGAACATTTTATGTTATTATTTGAAGACACGTTACCAGCCTTATAGACTAACTTAAACATTTATTACAAACGTGTAATGTTTTTTTTCATATTTAATTTAAAACGATGTTCCTGTGATCGTAATTACAAAAGAGTAATTATTGTTATAAAAGCTACAGTCCTTATAGTCAAAATGTATTTCTTTTGCGTTTTTATGTCAAGGAAAAATAGGTATTTTTGATGGTATAAAATATAAGTTTAGTCCACTACAGTTTTAAAATGTAAATATTACATAGATACATTTTCGTCCCAGTCAAAATTAAAAAAACTATGTCAAACTAGAAAAAGGTAAACATTCCAAGCCAATCACTTTCTATTCCCTCGACCACGGGATATTTTTTACTATTTTTTAGAGATCCGTACGTTAGGTGGAAACACGGCTCACCATTAAGGTATTGACGCGGGTACTCCGCTCCTTTACGGAACCCGCAATAATTCACAAAGAAAGCCTACCGACTGTATGGGAGCTGAGTTTGTGCACAGAGTAGTGAAGGATAACAGAAGCAAACAAAATATTGTCTTCAAGGTATTGTTGAACATTTTTTATTTGTTCAAGTGATTGTTATAAACTTATACAAGAACAGTTTTAATCCAATGGAGTAGATCCTAGCTGAGTTGAGGGACACAAAATAGTTTATTTAAATATACGTCTTTACGGTTTAATACGTGTTTTTTTCGTGCGTGAAAAATTCATTAAAACTTCCCTGGATAACTAAACTGTAACGTATTTGTACCTTAAATTCATTATCTTGTCTTATTTTTATTCAAGATAAATCCTAAAATGAATACTATTTCAACGATATTGTATGCCAATTTAACTGAACGATTTATTAATAGTATAAAATTACAAACAGGTAGATTATCCTTGCCATTATCATAAAAAATGAGATTAATACGTACATAAACAAACAGACAGGTCACGGATCTAAATCTTTGAACTCTATATAGGCATTTAATTATATTTATACGAAACGGCAAACTATTAGAATACATTTAAAATTATTCATGACCTTATAAATAATAAAATTTTTGACAATATATTTCATTTCTATGTCATTCAGTTCTTAGTTTATAGCAAAAAAAAAAACACAAAAAGAAAAATATTTATATTTTTTCTTCATATTTTGCTAATCCGAAAAGCGTAGACAAAACTTTAAGTAAAATATGGCTACTAAAAGTAAATGTATAAAAAGTATATTTATTACACTTAAAAATATCTACTGTGTACTTTTGAATAGAATTTGAATACATTTGAATATGTAACTATGAATTACATATATTCACGGTATAAGTGTCAGAATCACTTGACCGTATCTTGTATATCAATATTTTTTATTCTTTTAGTTACCAGTATTTTACAATTGATGCACAATTTTTTTTATTCAAAGAAATAAAGAAATTTTTTTAACATTATTTTGTTATGAAGTGAAGTTTTTTTTACTATCGCTATTCGATATATAAACTACTTTAAATCATTGTAAGGTTTCAAGTACAAAAACGTTTTAAAAAACCCATTCAAAACATCATTTCTTTAAGGGTAAAATATTGTTTTAATAGCTAAACAAATCATCACAGTCTCTTACAAGAAGTCCTAAGAGCTTCAAGTCCCTGTAACTTCTTTAATATTCTCTAAAATATTTCTCTCATTTTATTCTCTAAAAAAATCAGTTCTCTCTCAAAAAATTTATTAATTTACAGCTCCAAAATACAACAAAAAATCCCCACCAATAAAACACAGAACACCAAGAATACAAACTCTGTTTCAACTCTACTCTGTGGACATCAAAGACTGCCGCAGTTGGCATAATTCAGCGCATACAGTATGCACTGATCGGCATTTTATCGGCAATGTCGGGGGTACCTGCCTAGTTTATGTAACCGATACACTGTATTAAGACGTTCATGTAATATGTGGCTTTGTTAATACAATTCACTGCTTTATTTTGTAATTATTTACTATTGTTTTTTGTTTAAATGGGTGATTGTGTAAGATCACGACTTGGATTTGTTTGTTCGCTCTCTTGTGGATCGAAGATTTATGTGTGAATGTGGTTTGTTAATTGTATGTATGTATATATGTATGTGTGTATAAGTCAAGATGCGCCCAGAGAAAGGACTTTACTATTGTATCGCACACAGCGAAGCGAGATGAAAATGATTTTGTCATTCATTAATTTTAATCTTTTCTTTTTAAGGTTAACAACTATTCTAGAGATTTTTAAACTATAATATGAAAAAAAATAGAATTACGCATGTATGTCGAAAAAAAATAAGGGTAACTAAAAGTGTTGCCAAAATAATTGTTCTACTACTAAATTAGGAATTTTACTGACATACTTCATATTCAATTACCGTCCCTCGAGACACGTAATACCGAAGCCGTTTGACAAGCACAGAGACAGATTAACGGTACCAATACTGTCATATATCCAGTTAAGTAGGTGTCGAGTCATACAGATCTCTTTAGATAAAGCCGGATGAATACACTAGTGTCACATGTGTCCGTATCGTCTCCTGACAAGTCTGGAGAAATCTTGATTTTTAGGGTTCCGCATGCAGGGGGTAAAAACGGTATAATATTACTCATGTACCGTGATAGCCAGAAAGGTGAAATTTGAAAAAGCCAGACAATGTATTTGATAACAACAAATATTAAAAATGGACATCGCGATTTAGCAATTTTTGCGGTCATCAATTTGTTAGGTGACCTCCATCATCAAAGAACAAATCGCTCAAATGAATTGTTTTTGAGCCTATTTGTGTAGAACCACAAGTTACAAGAGCGACTCGCACTTGACTGTTGTGTACCTATATCGATCGGATGCTCTTTAGACGTAAGAGTTTTAACGATTACTAAGTAGGAAGTGTTATGATGGTTTTCTTTTTGTTTATGATGTAGAGTTACTATACGGATAAAAGGGATTATAACTTTATTATTCACTAGCTGTGGCCAGCGGCTCCGCCCGCAAAAAAAAATGAAATTGATCAGACTTGATCATAAAATCGGGGTAAAAATTATCCTGTCTTTATTATAACTTTATTTTAAAAGTTGGTTTGTATTTTATTTGTTTTATCTAGCCCACTGTATCCCACTGCTAGGCAAATACCCATGCTTCTCTGTTCTGTGCCTCATGGAACCAGCCCTAGCGGTTAGCGTTAAGAACGTCACGCCACCACTTCCTAGGCCTCCAATCTTGGAATTTAAATGTTTTGGGTTAATTAGTAAAGAAAATAGTTTACTCTCTCCTGTATGTTTCTTTTCTCAAGCAATTAGCTATTCAATTCCAATAATATGACTCATTTCGTATAGAAATAACTCGGCTGGACCAGCCCACAGCTGGACATAAGTCTTTCCTTAATTACGTCATAACATTAGCTGTTCCGCGTCATATAATAAATATTTTACTATTTTCTTTTATTGTAACATCTATTTTAAAAACTTTATATTTTAGCGTTTGACGTCATAGTTATAATAGTTTGGAAATTTATAACATTATTTAACAGTCAAATATATCGGTCTTGCGTATTTAACTCTGACAACGGGCTTCTATGGTGCCTTAAAGCTGTATTGTTGCTGTTGTTGAAGGGGGACGACGCTACGCGAAATGTAGAGCGCTGTCCTGCTCTCTCAGTACCTAATAGTAATGTTTTAAGATTTCATAATACAGGTATAGAACTAATAAAAATATTATGTTAGTATAATCTTATACTTTGTGAAATGGGCTTAATATGTTCGCTAATAATTGTTGTTTTTAAATGTATTTTAACTCAAAATCGTGCAATATAGTCTAATTCACAAAAAAACACCAGTGCCACAAAGCGTATCACAAATTTCCTTCCACAATAAAACCGATTGAATCAAATCACAAACGCGCATTATACACAACATAACATTAAAATGCATACCAAATCATTAAGTTAGCTATTACAATATATACAAAATACTAGCTGACCCAGCAAACGTTGTTTTGCCTAATAAACTATTTCTAGTTGTATGTATTTCTTAATGCCACATTATAAAAAAAAACAAAAAGTTTCGTCGAAAAAATAAAATATTTTATTATAGTGTGAGCAACCCTTAACCCTTAGGGGCATGAAAAGTAGATGTTAGTCGATTCTCAGACCTACTGAATACGCATATTAAATTTGCTAAACATCGGTTAAGCCGTTTCGGAGGAGTACGCTAACTAACATCGTGACACGGGAATTTTATATATTAGAAGATTATACATAAAATACATTTTAAAGCATTGTGGTGAATGCTAACGTGGTACTAACTTAACAAGTCACCGTTAGAATTATCTAAATTGACTATTATCATACGTATTGGATTATTATAATAATTTCGTTCTAAAAACAGTGCTTTTTGTTTCTTTTTTATTGTTCACATCTGTTCTTTGTAGATTTGAGCTTGAATTTGTGGCCCTAATAATTTAAAAGTTACAGTAAGATAAATGTAATTTAAGAGGTTTGTAAGTGTGGAATTCTATTTCGAATTGTGTTAAAAATCTCTACTTTGTTTCGGCAACCGCTTCATTTACAAACAGTTATGTATAAAAAGAGTAGAAGAGTGAAATTTGTACCCGTATTGTTATTGAAGAAGAATGTTTGCTGCGTGGTCTACAAAGATATCAATTCCAAAATATTTAAGTTTTCAATTTTCGCCTGTTTGTCTGCGCGTTTGTGTGCGATGAACTCTGCAAAGGATTATCCGTTGAATTGTGATTCCATTTTTTTTTTGGGTGTTGGTAATTTATCTAAGTATGGTAGAAATATATTATATCATTAAATTATGAAACGGTCTCACGCGTATTTATCGGGATTGTCCCACTAGTTTCGGACCCACCCAGAGTCCTTAAATATGACGCAGCGGGTTGCGGCGGGTATATTTTTCTAAATAGTTTCTAAGCAAGCTTACCAGTTATCTAATACTCATATTTAGCAGCTTTAAATAAAAACAAATGTTTTTTTACTCTAGATGTCGTTATGTGAAAGTTACGGAATATTAGGTATTATTACTATAACATTGCTAATATCAAAATCTTTCTGTATAAATATAATAAAACTTTACTTGATCATTATCCACGGTATAAGCCTTAATTATTACACAACAGATGTCGCCACTCCATAAGCTTATTCATAATGGTTGCCAACGCTTAACATAATCCCGTGTGAAAAAACATTGGAAATAACAAAATAAATTTACAAAAAGCATTTGTCCGGAAATGTGTAATATTATATGCGTTAAAGTCTGTCATTGTATATCATTAAGGCCTACCATTTATTAAGCGAATCGTAATATATTAATGACGTTTTTAAGCTTTCTTTTGATAGAGATAATTATAATTGGACAACTGTATTGTTAGTACTGGTTGGAGTAAAACATATTCTTGTTTAAAGAGGAAATATTATATTATTGGGATAAGTAATGCGTTTAAAATGAATAATAATAGTAACTAGAACCGTTTTTGTCTGTAAATCTCCCGCGATACGTACGCTTTTATTTTATTGCAATAGTTTAAAATAGCTGATCATGCAAATATCGTTCTGCGGGGCTGATTTGTAAGTCTAAATCATCATGCTTTAAATTTATTCGATTTGGTCCAACCGTTTAGGAGTTCAGTGACAAACACACATACAGTTCAACAATATAATACACGAAGAAAAAACATCAAAAACCATGAAAATTCAAACAATCAAAATCGACACCAAAATTAAATACAACCTTCTTTAAAAATAACATAAAAAATCGACAGCTAACTCACCGAACTAGCTAATGTAAAAGCCAGATTGGACACAACTCGTAAATTTATGAAGGTGAACCACGATTATGTTAATACAACTTGTATGTCCGATATATTTGTGATTTTCTCACGAAACACGGCGACGTTTGGTCTGCCTAAAGTGTCAGTGACCCACGGGGAAATTGGTCGTTGTGTTCATATTGAAAACTGGTCATTTAAAAGGCTAAATTTTTTGATGTTCTGTTTTTTTGGTTTTATTTTGGATATGTATGTAATTTTATGTTTTAGATAAAAAAACAATTATGTATTATTTTCATGTGTTTCGCGGCGAATTTATCGTAAATAAAAAAAGGATAACAAATCAAACTTTTCTTTCAAAATATTGTGGTGAAGTGATGGAGTATAAAAACTTATTATAATAATAATTAATGACACGTCATTATTGTAATAAAATTAATCAAATATTATTTTGTACCATTTTATTAACGCGTGGCCTCCTATTTCTTTATAGAAAAGAACGTAAATAATTTGTCATCTGCATAATTATGCGCGCTAGTAGAACACCTACTTTACTATCGAATTAACATAAGTCACTAACAAGTAAATAACGAAGACACACTAAATATACCGAAACTAAGAGCACTAGGACTGTAGGTACAGTCAACAAAAAAAGTCCAGAAACATTGTTAAGATGTTACAATTATCAATAATAGAAACAAATTAAATAATTTAGGACTGACATTTGCACCTAAAGTAGTTCAAACATAACAATATAAAAAAAAATACTAAACAATATCTAACATAATTTATAAACAATTTTGCTGTTCAGAAACCTCCGTCACTGACTGTACGTTCAGATTTTTCCAGAAACTTCGATGTTCGGGTTTCCGAAACATTTTTGTAAGTCCACCATTAGGTAGGCCGGCCACAAAGGCGCGTGCGGTGTAGTAATTAGCAAATGGCTAAAGATCGGCAACCGATACTGATACCGGATTTTTTATTTTGACTTTCCCCTCACTATTCGGTTAGATCCTTTGGTTTCGAAAAAATGTAAAAGGTAACGTGTGTATACGATTACAGATACAGTTCGATGTTGTAATTTTACTTTGAGGCTGGTTTTCTGTGGCTTTGCATGCTATATTTTGTGTTTTTAATATGAATATGTGTCTAAAAAGTTAAAATCTCTTTCAAAGCCAAGTCAACAAAATATGATATTATTTTTGTAAGAGTTTTGGCTGTTACAAATAATAAAATTATAGGCAAAGATACTATAAAAAATATTGTGAGACTCAAAAAATGACTTAATTAAATTAACCCCTAATCAATTAACATTTTTTTGCAAAAACAGTATTTATTCACTTGCTATGAATAGACATGTACAGCAATTTAAGTCAGCGTGTACAATCAAAATAACGATCAATCAAATTATCAGGAGGTCGGTTTTGTGGTCTATTATGAAAAAGTCGTGCGAAATCAACAAACTGTGAAATCGTAGAACATCGTGTGTTCAAACTAAATAAAATAGAAACAGATTAATAGTTTTAATAAACTTTCTTAACTTACATCACGATTTGATTTATGTAGGTACCTATATACGTCACGATTTTTCATTTTGTAGTCCAAATTTCTTTTGAAGGCTCAGATCTATTTGTACGTATGATGTATTTTTGTGTTTGTCTATTGCTGAAATGATTATAACAATCATTTCAGCAATAAGAGTTTTGGGAAAGCTGTGTGTTGCCAACTGTTTAGGTGTTAAACAATTGGTCAAGGGTTTCGATTCGGGATATTTTTAGATATACTCTGCAATGCTTAGTTAGGCAGTGGCGTTAACTATAATTTATAGCTTAAGAACAGTACCGCTGCGGCTTTGGATTTGCATGCCGAAGGTGCAGATTCAATCGCCAACCAATGTGAATTTTTCAAATTGCTATATATATTTTCGTTATCATTCTAATTTAGCACTGATAAATTGGCATAAGACGAATGTTACGTGATACTTACCTTAATACAATATTACCATAGAAGTAGCTCCCAGTGTTGGTCACACCTCATCACATGTGTCGATTTCCATCATGTATTCATCAGGTGATGGTTAAGTAATAAGATTTGGTAATAGCCCTGATATCCAACTTGACTTTTAAATTAAGTACTAACATTTTCTCAATTCGTGATCACCTGTTCAAGAGATTCACACAGCTGTGTAAAGAGTATTTTAAATTTTACGACAAAATTTAAAATCAATTATCGACTTTTAAAATCACGTCGTTCTATGATAAATATCGTATTAAGACGTAAGCATTATCAACGTAGTTCGTCGTAAAGACCAGTATAAGTTGAGCTCTCGTTACGTTTACTGTAGATCGTCAGGGAGCTGTTATAAATTGGTAGGTTAGTTATAGATATAAAATATGTAGGCTCTATAAACTACCAAGCAATCAGAATTGATGGCAATCAACTTTGTTGATTCATTTGTTTTAAGTTCGAAATGGTCAAGTGCGTTTTTTGTTTCTATTCCTTGTTCTTTATTTGATTTTATTTACGTGTTTTTTAAACTTTAATCAAACAGAAGAGTGTTATAAGTGGGATGTAATTTGTATATGGTATCGTAGCTTTTGAACGGATAGACCAATTTTGATGTAAGTTTTTACTTGAAAGCAAGTTTTATTTGACTATGGAGGATTTCTAGATTCCATTCTTTCCAAAATGATGTAAGTCATTTTTCTTTCAAGTTGTCTAGTTAGACCCAAGGATTAACTATGTAAACATAATGTTTTCAACTGCGGTATTCTAATTCTAACTGTAAGGGGTAGACGTAACTGTTAATTTTAATCTCCACAACAGGTTTTATGTTTTTATGGTCCATTAATGAAGTAATTGTTAGAGTAGTATAATGTGGTCTTGTTTTATTTGTGTGTAGCAACAATTCAATAATTTATTGAAGGCAATCAAGATAATTATGAATCGAGTATAATGTTTGGATGAAATTAGAACGAAATTGTGTAATGTTTGGTTTCGGATCGTGTTTTGTTCAGTTTAATGTGTTTTTGCTTTGAAAAATTCAAAGGACAGGGTGAAGAAGGATTTGATTTGTTTTAGGTTTAATGGATAGTGTAGTAGTTAAGTTTTATGTGGACAGATAATATATGTTTGTATTATTTTAATAATAAGTTACTTCGTATTCGCAAACTTACCTTATTCTAACTCATCCCGAAGATCTTCAAATGAATTTCATTTCTCGATCGTAGTACCTGAAAAAATAACATTGAATTAATTCCAAGCGGACAAAAATGTTACAAAAACAAAAAGCAGTGAGCTTAAATTGCTTCCTTAAATTTGTATAGGTAAGTACCAAACAAAAAGAGATATCATACTATCAAGTATCAACAAATCAGAGAAAAAAACAACATTTAAATCGCGAACTAATCAGTCAAGCTATCCTTTGAGATGTACCGTGTGAATTCTGATCGAGCCGCGGTCCCCGCAATCGATTCTTACGACGATAATTTTAAAAAGTGATTTTTAAAAAATGCAAGAACAAAAGTGCCGACGGTCTTTCGAAATTCGCAGTTTACCGCGGCATCTGATAAACCAATACTCGTGTAGTCATGCAGGTGTAGATTGGCCGGTGAATAGTATTTTTTGTGTTCATAATTGGATAATTTAATACTGGTTTTGTGAAATTGTTCAGTCTATATTTTTTGGGGTGAGGTAATTTTGGTGTTATAAAATAGTGCATTGACACTATTCAATTAAAATAATTAAAATATTTAATAGATTCAATTCAAATGTTCACACGATTCAATTTTCAATTAAAGCTCCCATTCATGTTTAGGTACTAGAAATTTTGATGGTTTATGTACATCAAGCAACAAACGTCTGTTTTTCGCGAAAAAAAAGCCTTTAAAATCAGCAAAAGAACAAAACATAAAACCCTAAACCATATAAATAATTACGAATATGTTGGGTCCAATTAAATCCGTCTCGTCGCCAATGCACGGCGACATGACTACAGGAGACAAAGTGTCGAGATGAAAGGCACCGCCGCCGATTGTCGCGGCATTGTATCCTCACTCGTTAGTCCGGCATTATCGTATCAAGATTTATTTTAACGATTAAGTTTGGGGTGCAAGGGGTGGACTTTAAGCGACAATTCAGATCCATGATGATAATCTTATCGAAACTACTTATTAGTAAAAAAAACTTGTAACTACAAATAGATGCCTGTCAAAAAGGTAACTAATTTTAAGCTTGGCTATATCAACAACTGAAAAAAAAAACCAACGAAAAAAGTTTAGAGTCAAAAAACAAATGACTGTTTCCAAATTTAAGTAACGAAAAAGTTTTGTTACGTAGCATCGATAGACTAAGAATTTTATCGTTTTTATTTTTTTTGTTGATGACACAATAATATAACGAGTATATTTGTGTATGCTACTATCACACGAGACGCTTCTTGTTACGCCACAACTTCTAATGTTATCTCTCATAGATGCAGAGAAAATACTTCAGTTTCCACTTGTGTAGCCTCCCGCTGCGCTACTAAATAAATAAAACTCGAAGACACTTGTATCTGTGAGAAGAATGCTAGAGCTTAAGAAAATTTTCATTTTCTCGATTAAAAACGAAAGTTTGATAGTGATGACTTACACTCGTAGTGATTTTTACACTAGAGAAGCTGTTCGAAATACGTGTGCAAAACACAGTCAAATACCTAGAAAATGATTTGAACGTGTTTCAAACAAACTTTTATTTCAATACCGCACCTGTAACTGCTACTGTAACAAGAAATCCAGTGTCATTCAACTAAATTGGTTTGGAATTTTGCTTACGTCTATTCTTAAGTACACCTGTATATGATACATACAAAACTCCCTGTCTAAGTACGACTCACAGGACAGGGAAATCAAAACTGAAAGTGAATCTCAATCGCTCCCGCTACAGCCTATGACCAACACCAGCCACAATTTCAACGATTAACGCTTATAGCTTCAGTCATTAAACCACAATTGGGCTGCATGCACCTTCACAATTATAGGACAAACCGCCATTGTATTACAAGAAACAATATGCCTGTTTCGGTGACTATTGCTATTTCAATGGAAATAATTTCGATTAAAATCAAAAGGATTTAGGATTTATGCGAGAAATGTTTGTCGGTTAATTAATTGTGCGGTTCGCTTTATTAAATTAAATCTATTAAATTGATATAGCAGATAATGGCAGTATCTAAGTTGGCAGTATTAAAGGTATTACATACAATTGAATTTGCCACACTTATAATCAAATGTAATTTTTATCGAGAATAGGGGAAAGACGGACCAAGCCAAGGCAATTCAGCTTATGATTAAACACTCCGGTTGCATCAGAGTCTAGACTATCCCATATAAATAAGCGTGAGTAAACCGTTATTAAATTAATAATTACGAATACAACCCACGAAAGTTGTAACAACAATAAAATTTTAATTAAAGGACTTATCAACATAGCGTATATTAAAAACGCTCTCGGACAGTTTCAAGAAACAATGATAAAAACCATTGAATGGTTACTACATGGTATACTAGCCTACCAAAGGGAAAACATAAATTTTATTACCCTGTAAAAATGAACCATTAAATACATCTTTATAATCACTGTCATATACTACCATTGTCTCATATAAGGTTCGATATTTCAAGCAACATA
Organism: Trichoplusia ni; assembly: GCF_003590095.1. Classification (NCBI taxonomy): domain Eukaryota; kingdom Metazoa; phylum Arthropoda; class Insecta; order Lepidoptera; family Noctuidae; genus Trichoplusia; species Trichoplusia ni. The sequence goes on from NC_039490.1 coordinate 3,175,835, forward strand.
GCAAATTGCTTCATTTATAACGGAAGGTACCAAAAAAGTGCCACGGTACCTTCTTAGTTGTAAAATATTTAGGTTAAAAGGTATTGTAAAATTTTATTGCGCTGTAATGATTTTGATAAACATTTTCAAGGTCTTCATTTTTTGAATGCTGGTGAAATTTTTATTATTGGAAGCTGGCAAAGACGTCATTTCAAAAAAAAAACAAATATGTTTTAATCAAAATAAAAAAATCTAAAGTTTTTCTTTCAAATATGCCGTTTTCGAGGCACTTTTAAACGTTACAGTTGTGACTCTAGTTGCACTTATATCTAGGTATATCTTACGGAAAATTTGCTACAATTTCAACTTCGAAATTTTGAATCTTTCGTAAAAGATTAACAAATGTTTTGCTTTACAAAGAAAGATGGAAAGAAAGGCCACTTCAGCGGACACTGAAAAATCAAAACACACCCAGTCATGCTACTCCAAACATTTTTGAAATCGATTTAGATAATGTTAAATATGGTTATCCATATATGTATCCATCCAATAAAAAGAAAGCTTAACTTAGCAATTTCCAATTTCTCAAAAATCTAAGCAAACAACAAATTCCATCAATAAATTGTTTACACTCGATACAAAAACCATACTGACAAACTCGCACAACACAGTTTCACAGACAAACAGTTTTTGGTCTGATGGAAACTTTCAAAAATCCATTTCCCGTCTGGACGTCGTTCCGGTCAGACACCCCGTTGTAATCCCATGCCTATTATCTGGCAGACGAAGGGGATGAAAACTGAATTGTTTTTTAATTGTCATACATGTTTGGGCAAAATGACAGGTAGGTAGGTAGGTATTCTAGTATAGGTTTTATCTTTGCGACACTGGTGCTGTTAGATTAGGATTTTTTTACGTGGCCGAGGTCCGCCCTTTGTCTGAAACCGGGCTGTATCTCATGAACGTTGATAGCTTTACAGTTTAAATTTTGACAGTAGGTGTTTTATTTGTCACCGCTATCACTGAAAAATAAAATCTTTTTTATTAAAGGTTGGTACGTTCATGAATTTGATGACGGACATTTTTTGCGAATTTGTTTCTCTTTTGCCTCTTTACCAAAATGTTCGGAACCCTTTGTTTTGCAATTGACCGGTTCATACTGATTAATTAATAAGTTTTTTTTAATGATACGCACTGAATCGTTAATGTTTGGATTCGATTGAAAAATCCAAAGTGTTTAAAAGTACAGACAAATGAACATAATATTCAAAACACGTAATTACTGACTTTTAATACAACGATGCAACATTAAAAATACAATTTTAATTTTCTAATAAAATCTTAAGGCAAGTCAACTTGAGGCACCCCGCTAGCAGACGCGAGGTACGCATTACTTGCCCGACCCAACATCATACCGTCTTAATAAGCTCGTTAAAAATAACAGTTAAGTAACCTAACTTAAACTGTTCTGTACTTTTAAGTATCCATTATAATCGTGCAACAAGCAATTATTGGAATCGAAGCGGCGACCCTCGACTTTTGATACCACCACCCGTTGACAACACAGCTTATGTGAGAAAGACGGCAAATTATACCATATTATATTCCATGACGAACCTTTTTGACGCCCAGTTGAAAATAAACCTTCGAAAATCACAATCCCACACAAAATCCCTAAAGGATAATTTTTGGGAGGTCAACTTACACTGGTCGGTCTATAGTTTAAACAAATGAATAATAAATGGAGTCAATAGGGGGCCTTTAATTAAATAATTTCTTAACTTTACATACGCAATCAGATGTGTGGTTTAACATACAAATAGTTCTAAGTAATGGTTATTGTTTTGAGCGATGGTGGGCCATGTTACATGAAATCCAATAGGAAAATAAACGGACCATAAATTCTTGAGATTGTAAATTGATTTTTGTATCTAACTGTTATAATGACGATTTAAGTTCATTTTAGTTCGGTGCCTATGGTTATGAGTTGTTTATTAGTTAAGTATAGCGTAAGGTTCTTTCTAATGAAGTAGTCTAGAAAACAGTTTTCAAATCATATTTAAATGATAACGATTGTCTTAAAATTGATTCTTGTCAAAAAACATAGAAACACAAATGGATATTACGAAACAAAACTACTTCCCAACTTAGGAATTTAATCAACGCATTGTAGGGGTTGTAAACAATTAAGTCACATCCGCAAAGACAGCCAGCATTCGTGGCTTTAGCGTGATGAACTTGTGACTGTTACTATTCGCGCAGTCAAATGTTCATCTCAAAATTACCATTCTATTTCTTTTCGATACAAGTTTACAAAAACTATTTACTTACGTATTTTATACTAGCTTAAATGGTAACTTTCAAAACGACACATATACCGATAGGCCAAAGAAATGTTGGGATAAATTGTATTATTACGGTCAAAGTTCAAACTACATAACAAGATTTCCAAACACCATTCTAGTGAAAAGAACACTTGCTACTTAATCATTTAAATCAACAAATTTCCCCGAACTTACAAGCCCAACGCTTGAATATTTCACGTACAACAAAGACCAGCCAATACAATTCAATGATCATTTTATCCCGGAATTTTGAACTCTAACCTTACCGACACACCATTATGTTAGCAATATTATATTTCTTCACGAATAAATATACAAAATATATTTTATAGCCGTTGATTAAAGTAACACTCTATCTAAAACGTAATCCTATGTAAATTGGGTGTAAATTTTAGTTTAAACCATTGTCAAATGTAAATTTATAGTAAGTCTTGAGTTTACTTTTTATGTTCACAAAATAAATAAATTGTGAGAGTCATTTGTTTTGGGATCTGGTTAGGAGTATGGAAGCCTTTCGTTAACTAGTTTGATTTGATCTGTTCATTTTGTAGTTAGAAGTTTGAAATACAATTTGTTTTTATAATTATTTTAGTAGGTATCTAATTAAGAACGTGAGCTGAAAGACAAGTTTGATATTTCTTGTTTAAATGCTTCGGTAGTTTTCTCAACGGTAGAGTTTTTATGTAGTAAAAAAAGTCTTTAATTTTTTTCGTAGATAAAGATTTTTGCTTTAAATCAATCATTATCACTACCTCAGCCTACTTAATACCTATTACTAAAGCCGAAAAACATTAACATTTCATATGCGAACCATATTTTATAGCTAACCGCAGGACACCACATAAAATTCCAAATAGATTCAGAAGTCAAACGAAATTGCTTATTTCACAATGTAAACGATACCTTCAGCTACTTAAAAATATAATATTCTCACAAAACACGTTAATCAGTAGGCACATCACATAAATAATACAATTAATACACGAAAGACATTTATTGAAATATGTAATTATATCGTAAACTTCAAAATAACAACATAAACTAAATACATAACATAAAGCGTTGGTTCTAACACTGTTATAAATTTAAAAGAAACTCTATAACGCAGTTAAAATTAACCTTTCCATAGGAGCATACTTTCATATTAATATTAAATTAATTTATTAATCATAAACGCGTAAAATAATTAGATGGTTATAATAAAAAACTATCAAGTGCGTCTCGAACTAGCGACAGTGGTTCTGTTCATATATCTTGAATAAAAACATTATTTTCCAAATTAATCTAGTTTTTGACTGTAGCAATCGTTGAATAATCTGTTTTCTTATTATGTTTATAAATTTACATAAATACTTCATATTTACAACCTTATAATATTACCTGAACGGTTTCTTGGTTCGGTTACAGATGAACATACAGACACACAGACAATGGAGTCTTTGTCACATGATTCCGTTTTCACCATTCGGTAAGGAACTCTAAAAATATGAGTAGTTATATTCTTAGGAAAGTGGCTAATGTTGCTAAATGCTGGTATAAAAGTTAATAGGAGAATCGTTAATGCACCTACTGTTTTACGATGTCAACGGCACTTTGTCCACCTAAACAAGCCTCGTTCTAAGTAATTATAAGGCCATAAAAACATTTCTCATTAAATAATTACACTTACAGTAGGAGAAATTAATTGTCGCTTTGGCTGTATTTTGAGTAGGTAAGTAAAAGAAGAAGTAGAATAACGCCCAAAATATAGTTACCCAGTATAAGTAGAGCTCTTGAATTTCACCGATTTCGATTTCATAGTTTCCACCGCTTTGTGAGAAGAGGTGACATATTTTAGTTAACCAGTAAACTGATTTGGTAAACGTCTAATGCTTCGTTTTTAAAAAACTGCACTAATAGCAGTTTTCCAGAAGCGAGCTTTTTATTTTACCAAAACGTAAGATCGAATTTAAAACCAATTTTGGATTATCGTGAAAACATCATTACATTATTGTGAGACTATATTCACATTTATGAAAAAGTATTTTTTTAAAGGTAGGTGTCATTAAATAAAGCATAGCAGAATAATAAAATAACTCAACAGAAACCGAGTCATCTTACTAAAATGCGCTAAAAAAACATCTCAAAGATCCTATTATTAATAGTTCTACAAAAACTTTTTAAATATATGACAAATTAATACTTATCTATACCGAAACGGCCCAAAATCAATTTCTCACGGGTCAGTGCTCCATGCGATCGGAGGTCATATGAGCTATGCATAAATACATTTTAAAGTAGCAAACATTCGAAAACTTTTCTAGAGTTACAACAACTTTACGCATGCGTTTAACATAGTCTTTAAAAACTAAGTTATAAGTGTTATTTTAGTGTGTGTCGTGGTGAGTTTAGTTTGTAGGTAACGTGGTTATAGGTAGACAGACGGGCGCGGAATGAGTTTGTGAATATTTCAAATGCAATCTCCAGTCGTTGGCCACTATAGTTCCTATTGTTCTCGCAGGTGATTGTGGGTGGAACTTGCTCTACTTTACTTATATTTTTAAAGTAGGAAAGGTCTTAACAGTTTTTTACTTTGTATAAGTCATTTTCGGATTTATACTTTGTCGGTTGAGGGTATTTTTTAATTAAATGTGTTCTTTTTAATTTAGCTGCAAAAAAGTTATCTTTAAATGCAATGAATTTATCGTCTATATATCTAAATCGCCTGAAATAAAACCTCTACACGGAGTATTAAAAAGGAACGTTAAATGTATGATTATCACGCTAAATTTATCAATTCGTAACCACCAATATACATTAATAGAACTAAATCACAATCAATATTATAATAACAATGTATTTTCATTAAAACATGTCCAAGAATATGACAACACTTTCAAATGAATCTAATGACATTACAAATACAAATAAAACATCAACATTACAAACTTACAAAGCAAAGATTTATCTAGCGCGTGCAACTTGCAACCCATTGTACAACCAGTTGCCACAATTGCGACTGCGAACGATACGTAAGCCTGTCGAACCTTATCCATGTTTATTTGAACATGATTTGCTCAAACTGGAAGTCGATCTGAATCTGATCAGCCGTTTAACTCGCATTAAATTCAGTTTACACCATCAAATAATTTGTAATCCTTATCACAATGGACTAAGGTTTAAAATTGAATGGGAAAGTTGAGCTAGAACATTAAATTAGCAACAGTGATGGTGTTAATTTTGTATAGATAAAACCTACAGATGTAAGTTATGAGGTTTTGTAATTGTGTTTATTTTGAGACGAATTGTTTAGTTACAGTTGTAGTTGCGAAATTTTGAATTTAAATCCGTTGTTGGATTAATGTTTGAGTTTAGCACTTTGACAAGAACATTTAGAACAAAACAATAAATTTAATCCCATGACATTTTTTTTTTCACCAAAAAATTTCGATTAAAAAATTGAAGTAGAGCAACTTTCGTTCCGTTCGTCCCTTTCAAGTCAACAACTTGTCACCGCATTGCGTTGTGGTTTGCTAAAAACAAACAACAATAGAGAGGCTCTCTCCATACAATATCCTTTGTCAACCTTTTTATCAGGCCGACGGAATAGGGACAGACATGGAGCGGCTATTAAAATTACTTTTTGTACTTGGTATTTTGATTGCGGGAATGTTAGAATTTGTTGAGAATACTTTATAAAAAGATTAATATAATAAAGATAATTTGTGTTTCAAAATCTTTTGTTCAGTTTTTTTCGCAATCTCTTTTTGGTGACGTGCTTGTCTAGACTAGAGGTGTGATTATTTATCGAGATCAATCGATTATCGAAATCATATTATAATATGATTTATAATATAAATTGAACGGTGTTATAATGGCAAGCCTCAGGCTAAACGCTAAGTATAGAAGCACTATTAGTAAACCGGCAAGTCACGTTACACAACCAACAAACCGTCAAATAGTATAAACAAAAAACAAGACAAAAAAAACAAGCAAATTATCATTTTTAGACAAAGTACAAAAACATGTAATACTTGTTATATAGCATAATTATTTTTAAATAAAAAAAACAATACAAAAATTAAAATGCATTACACTTTGTCCTGTCAAATGATACATCTTGCTAATCTGTTAATCTGTCTGTCCGTCGGCCTACATTAGCGGAAAAATAAATACTCTTTGTTCGTACAAGCTTCTAAATCCAAAGTCGAATCAATCCATCAATCAAATAAACAAATGAATGGTTTTTCTTTGTGGAAACAAAGAATAGAACGCCCAGTTATGAGTTGTGCCAAAACATGTATATTTGTAATCTGATTGGGCGGAAAGGGCATTTTTTATGGAAGATATAAAAGAAACTTCTTCAACTCAGATTTCTTCAGGGAATCAATTTGCCAATTTAAAACAGGTAAAAAATTAAAAATAAAGTTTGTGTAGAAAACATTCCGTACAATATAAATGATAACTTTTATTCTCTACCCTCTGTCTATAGCAAATTTTCATAAGGAACAGGGAGACATAGTCCATAACGTCTTGCGTAGTTGTTCGTATTTATACAAAACAGCCAATTTCACGTTCTCAAAGTTTAAGTCATGTCTTACAGATATTTTTTGAATTATAATTTTATCTCACATGATATACTACATTAAATTTAATAAAACAAATGCCTACAGCACAATTATGTCAAGGTATATTCATTCGAGTATCAATGGACTATCTGCGATGATTTGCATAATCTTTATTTAATTGTTTCATATAAAATGAGGTTGATATTAGTGATAGGCATATTATGAACCCTTACCACGAACTCTAAATTCCTACTCAAAGTATTACTGCTGTCGTTGCGAAAGCGAGACGCGACTCTACATTGTGTAGAGCGCTATCCTGCTCCTACCACGACAATATTCTTACTCTACAGTTTCATAGAACAGGGTTGGCTTATGTTATGGCCGTGTGAATTAACCGCTTTATTTCTTATCAGATTTGTATTGACTTGTGAATGTTACAGCTTTATTATTGAATGTATTCAATGTTGAGCTTTAGAAATACAGCATGTTATAAGATTGGACACTTACTGTATGAAGTTTACCGTAAGCCCTATTAGAGTCAAAATAGTTAGGACATTAGATTTATATTAGATTATTTTAGTCTTAAGTACAAAAGAATTAAGAGGGTAATTATACATAGGATTGATGGATTCTACAGTACTGATTGATAGCTGAGTGGTTAAGGACACCACGCCAAACCCTATGCGGGTGTCGCGGGTTTGGTCCCATAGGTGTTTTTGTGCACGTGGCTTGAATGTATGTGAAATCCCCGCGACACAATGATTATGTTCCGTAGTGCAGGAATCGTTTTTTTTTAACTTAATAGGTATAAGACATGCATAAAGGTCCGTTAAGACTAATCTAAGGTATAGAGATATGAAGGTTAGTAAATTTGTCTAACATGGTTACTAATTAACTTTCTCAAAATATTATTTTTTGCTTTATAAAATAAATATTATAAGAATAACATGTCATTGGTTTTAGTCCAGCACTTTGCTTCAAATCTGGCGCAAGCATTCAAGCTTCGCGAGTGGACGCAAGTGCACATTGTTACGATCTTCACAGAGAATAACGTCACGTGTACTACATCGCTACAACTGAATTTACACCTTACGTTTCAGACTTAAGATTAAGTTTCAATTGCCAGTTAGAATTTATTTACAACGTTTTGTATAAATCAATAAAATTCTATCTGCAAATCTTATAACAATCGATTTTCAATCTTAAACTTAGAATTCTAAGATTGTTATTCAGTTGTTTAGAGTAAAGTACTTGTGATCTTTTAAAGAAAAGCTCAGGCTATTGTTGCGAAAAATTGATTTACGTACAACATCTGTTAGAGTGGTTATATTATTGTTGTTTTAAGTTTATGTTAGTTGATATGTAGGTCGTGTGCAGGTGCTCAACCAAAACTCTTGAGAGCAAAGCGCTGTAATGTTGTTTATTGAGAACATTATTCTCAATCTCGGAAACAGAACAAAAAGGGTTATTTTGAAATCGTATTTAAGTTGGATTTTGTAGTTGAATCTAAGGGGCAGGTAGAGTTTGTTTGTGTGGTTGTAAGTGATCTTCAGAACGAATTGTTCGCTTTTGAAAACTTCGCGAATGACTTAGTTATTGCCGTGTGAAAAAATTTAGTAAAAACACCAACTCGCCACGTTGGGCACAGACGTCTTCCTCTATAAGTGAGTTTAAGCATCGATCATTAATATCTTGAAAAAAAACTGTTTTAATTTAACCCTAATATGTTTGTAATCTCAACAATAAATTATTCGTAAATATGCACATTAAAAAAATGCCGGCAGCAGGTAACAATCCCATTTAGGAGGCGCCTCGCCTTATTAGACTTATTATAATACCAACTTAAAAATTACGTGATTGATAAATAATCTATCGGCTGTGGGTTGACACCTAGTATAGTAAATTAATCTTCTATATATGTTAGTGGCGCCAAGTTCAGTCTAGACTGGTAAGAGACAAAATGATTAAGAGTCTAGGTGTCAAGGTCTGCATTGTGATTATAGGCTAATTAAAATATGTGTTGTATTATAGAGTCTTAAAGGCGATTTTTGAAGGAATCAAAAAGATTTTAAAATTGTACAATTATTTGTCTTGTAAAACAGTTCATATTTTGCTTCATGGATACTCCTCCGAAACGGCTAGATCGATTGTAATAAAATGTTGTATGCTTAGTAGTATATATGAGAATTGGCTACTATTTATTTATGATAAATTGATTTTATTCGTAAATATTCTTTAAGAATTTATAAAAAGAGATATGAACTATATTATGTATTTACTCGTAATTTTCATTCGACTTAAGTTACTCAAAATAACTATAATAACACCCTACTAGGATGTAAAATACGTCGTTTTTCAGTAAAAACAAATAGTTACCAGTAAAGTTAAACTGAAACACACAATTTCTAACATTCACGCATTCCAACCATTACAAAACAAAGTTAGGTAACAAGTATTCAACATTCAAACAACCTGTCTTAAAGAAATCAACCTGTTTCCTTCACGAATATAATCTAACACTTACTTTGCATAATTACATTTTCTTACCGCAAGATAATATGTCATGTTGTAATGGTCAAGATACGGAAAATAACAGTTTGTTATTTAGATTGTCTTGGCTTGATTACGAGGGCTTGCTATGCAAATTTATAGTTAGAAAAGTAGGAGTCAACAACATTGTCAATCAGGAATAAAAATTAATAGATTTGAAAAATCTCAAACCCTATATTTATCATTATAAAGCGTTATCATTGGGGTCCCCCGACTAGTTTTCAGTTTGGCTCTTAAGTTCAAGACACCGGCTCAACCTAGGTCTAAGATAAAACGAAACTAAATCTAGGTACCTACACTTATTAAAAAAATAAACATAGTGTTGCACACAACCAGATACGTCTATCTCTAAAAGAGGCTTTTTTATTTTCAAATTTAAAGTCCTTATCCAAAAATAAATTTTATTTTTATCTCTATAAAGAGTAGACAATAAGCGAATTGTTTGAGGTGCCGTATAGTATTAATGTTAATAAGCACAGCTATAAATCTCCGAACAACAGTGTGTCATTACGTCACAAAACAATGTACCCATTTTACCGAAATGCCAAACCTATTGACTAACATGATGAATACATATAAAAATCTTCGGGACAAATGAACAAACAACAATTACAACACAACGATCGATTGTACTTCGTTATATCGATTAATTTATCGATTCCCCGCCGTATCGTAGAGGCGACAAGTAATCGATCATGATCGAGAGAGGCGGTGAACTGATCGATTGTTTTATAAGCTGTGAATAAATTAAAAATCGAGTTGGACTTTGATAATGATGTACTGGTGAGCTTGTTTGGTGAGAAGGCTGTTTCTTCTATAAACGCTTTACGGTGTCTACACGATATTCTCAAAATAATTATGGTCTCTTTGACATGCCGACGTCACCGCGCAGTTTATATAAATATTGTGACGTGGGCCACGTGATGTCGTAGGCGGAGTATGGCTTTTAAATAGGAAAAAGGCTAAATGAAGACGTGTCAAAATTGTTTTGAATGCAAAAATCAACTTTATAACTTTGGGATACGCAGTTCTCATTTCTATTTCAAACAATGTAGTAATTTGTTGAACAAACATTTTTTTGTAGAGCCGAGGTATCGTTGTTTGTTTAATAGAAACACTTGATGATCTATTGACCTTTGAGGATTGAATCAGGCAGAAAATAAAATTAAAAAAAAACGGCATAAAAGTACGTAAGAAATAACCCCAGATGTTCAGTTGTTTAACTAGCCAAGTTTTAAAATTGAAAATGAAATAAGGTAATTAACGACAATGTATCAAATCTATGCATAATTAGCCACTACTTGCAATAATTTACGTAATATTTTCTTAAAATAATTTCGCAAGCAAGCACTAATTCCCACAGTGGTTCGGAATAGAATTAATTTAAATTAATTAAGATTCTTAGTAAATCATAAAACTGTTGTGTATTAAGAGTTACACTGTGTCCTCATATTTTATTGCCGTTTATTGCTTCTCAACATGATAGGGGTTTTACAAGAAACTAGTAGACATGTAGGTAATTGTTTATTACCAATTATTTGCTTCTAGTTTTTTTTTGTTTATCTATATTTAATCGTCGCGAAGTTATGTGAACTAGGGATTAAATAGTATGTGTCCAATCCAACCTTTAATAATATTTCTTGTTCTTATTCAAAAGATTATGACACACTTTTCTAATATTTAGATGAAATAAAATAATTTATTCTGCAAGTAGGATATTATAATCATCACTTTTACATATCTTCTTTCAGAACAGTCGGGTCGACATGTCCTATCTGACTACCCTGAGGAGACATGTCGAAACAAAGTCAACGGGATAATGTTCATCTGTTGTTCTTTCGTTAGAGTTTCATCAGCACAACATCAGCATTCATAAAGCACAACATCTAACACCTTTTTTATCCAACCTTCTGCCTTCCTTGCTCGGCTATAGTCAACCCCAAATCCTTCCATGATTTTTTATCCTAAGTCACTTGTTACCAGCCCAAACCGCCACCTCGGTCAACCACGGTGGATTTGTTGGCTCCCATTGTGTGGTGACCTTTGCCCAGCAGTCTCTTAATGCGGCATGCGTCGCCCGTCCAATCCCATCGACGTCAGTTGATTAAATAATGTTGTTTTTTTCATGCACTGATTTAGTATTCAAAATATATCTAAAACATTGTATGTATGTGCCTGGTAACAAGATAAAATCTATGTCTCTTTGATATCAACCTAATAAACTTTCATCGGAACAGTAAGAATTTAGTATCGCAAACAACAAAATATCGAATTTCCCACATCTGTATAATATATGTATTAGAATAAATTCTAATAATCGCATAAATATATATCGGTGTGGAAGTCAAGGCAAGGTCGTTAATACTGACGATACCGTTACACAGCATTTTAGTTTAAACAAATAAATATGTAAGTATACTTCTAACCAGATTGTAAAGGAAAAATGTGAGAATACGAGGTGACCACAGACTAGCTAACGTACAGACAGAGCATTGAGCTTTAAAACGGAATCCGAGGGTTTGAATTAGTGATGATTGTGGTAGTGTTTAGTTTTTTTTTAATTTTATCAATATTTATCAAGTCCAAAACATGATTTTGTAGGTTCATGGAATCCTCGGTCATTATTGTGAGTTATACTGTAAAAAACAGCGCCAGAAGTATGCCATTCTCAAATATGTATAATAGGGATGATGACATTGTTTTTGCTGTTTCCGTCTTGTAGTTTTTTGTATAATAATGGATACGTATTTTTTAATTTGTTCCGCAAACATAAATTGAAAATTATAGTGAATGAAACTAACGCGTGACGTCACGATTGAGTATAAATTTTACCATATCGTTACGTCACAAGCCGCCTCTCCTTAACTTTAAAGCAGTTAATCTTTGTTAATTCTAGTTTTTCTGAAAAAGGAAAAATACGTGTCTCATACTTTTCAATTATCTAACTAAGGGACTAATGAGATTTTTTCTTTTTATACCCAGTCATCATATTGCTTATAAGTGCTTAAAAGCAATAGGGATGATGACTTCGTTAGAAACGAAGTAATCATATTTAAATTTAAAAGTTTTTTTTTTCAGTTTTGCGTCATGGCTATTTTTTTGGATATCAAGGTAATCTTAAACGTACCCTCTGTACCTTCTTTGGTCTGTGGAAACAGTCCATAAATTTTATACATTTGTAATACTTATGATGGGTCACGATATTGGATTTAAACTTTTGAACTACCGTTTTGTTTTTCAACTAATTATTAATTCTATAATTGATGAATGTTTTTTAATTGAGGTGTGTTTTATAATGTTGCTACCTTGAATAAAAAAGCCATTTATTTGTTTTTGTTTTTTGTCAAGGGATTTTACCCGGATGGTTATTTATATTTTGAATAATTGTTAGACATTGAATGTTGTTACATGTGTTAAAGCGTTTTAATCCATAGTTATTAATCCTCTAAGAAGGAAGAGCCTGTCTAATATTTATCTGATGTACTTTACAGGTCAACCAATCAACTGTTTTTCATGAAATTTTGTTTTGATATTCACAAAAAATATCCGAACCCCACTTAAGCTGAGAAAGCTAGCTAAGTCGCGATCGAAGCCGCAGGCTATAGTATATAAAAAAAACAAGTATAGATAAGTATTGCTAATACTATACAAAACTATGACGTAATAGAACGTAAAAAAAACTAGTTCCAAAAACATTGACTAATTTATTACCTAATGTTCAAGTTTTTTTAGAATAGTAACATTTAGTAAGTACCTGTTAATGTATAGCGATGAAATCCGACCGAAGCCGCGGGGCACAGCTTATATTTATATTATAATTGTGTTACTCAATAATTGGTTTAACAGGCTACTTTTATTGATTTCTCACAATAAATTATATTAGCCGTTAAGTAGAGCAACTTGCCTTGCGTTAAGACTACATTCTGTATCTACAGTGTGTTTTAATTATGAAACAAAATAATGAAGTCGTTTCAAAAATTAATTATCTTGATAGGGATCTATTAAGTTGATTATGCTAGGAAATTAGTTGTCAAATATGTGACAATACAATTAATTTAGTCTTAATCAATTTTGTTAACGAGCTTTCGTTTTATACTATTTTAAGCACCCAATTATTAGGAAAAGAAAAAGTGTTTCACTAAAATTAATAGACTTGTGCTAGGCTAGTGCATTGTCATGACAATCAATTTTGATTATATACAAAAAAATATGGCAAAAGAATTCTAGCTTATCTTATACAGTATGACAAAAAGGTGTTCCTACCTTTTTCTTTTTTAAATAACGTACGACTCCAGCATTAAGATTTTAATACTTGTGAAGTGGAGTTTAAGAAAATAACTTTGTACATGTGACCCAGACTTGTTACCTACAAGCATTCGGGGATCGAAACCGCGCCACGTCCGTCGCACTCATAAGGTTTGGAGTGGTGACCTCAACCACTCGGCTATCCGTGATATCGATGTGCCAAGACAAATAAAAACTACTGACTGACTTTTTACATTCATGACAGACTATCAAAACTTATAATAAGGAATACACGAATTAACTGTAAACATTTAAGACCTACAAACTTCCTTAAAGCTCTAACGAGGTGTTTGAATCTAAAACCAGTCATTATTAATATTAGGAGCGATTATAATGCCGTGTAAACGGATGCTGACTAAAGATGATTCTCATTCCCATGTTATAAAACTGTTTAAAGAATAACTCATTACCGTTAAATGGTTAACGGTAAAATTAAATCCGCCATAGATTTGTGTGTCAAAATTATATGCTTACAACTTTTTGTGAACAGCTTTGTGTAAAGGTGTTTGATTTTTGTAATGTATGTTGCTCTATGCTGTTTTTAGTGTTCCGTAGTTACCCAAAGTTAAAAAAAACCGTACCTACCTTATTACAAAGGCTCCGCTGTCCGTCTGTTCGTCTGTCTGTCATGCTTATCTCTTCTATATAGTTAAAATTTTCACAGATATTTTATTGTTTTTACTATAACATCAATTAGTCAATATCTAAGTCGAGGTTAAGCAAAGATTGGCAAAGTCATAAATGTGATTGGTAACCATTTCCTTTCGCTACTTAATTTGTTTCTCCTCAGTCTATTTGTACTGGACCTTCAGTGTCGCCAGTGAAACTCGCACTGGTATTAGTTGCGATACAATGATACTAATCTCCTATTTCTTTAGTAACGCAGTTCAAAATTCAATAAATGAAACTTGAAAATCGTTTTCTAAATGCTTTTGGGTCTCAATTAAACAATTTCAGGTGAAAGTCTCTTTGTTATCACTCCTCTATTATTAATGTTACAAACAAACCCGTTACAATACCAACTTAAAAATGTCTTATAAGCTTCGAAATACAGTACGTATTCTGAAAATCCTGACTTATTTCCATTCCTCATTTTCAAACAAAATAATTTTTGGGATCAAAAACAAAAATATTTAAACCCTTTATCCTTTTCGAGCACTCATAATAATATGCGAGGAATGATCATCCTCTGGCATCAATTTGAACAAATAAAAACAATTATTTGATTTTTGATATTAAATAATAATTAACAATTTTATTTTTCTTATCTGAATGTGAATCGCTTATTTGATAAGGTACCTATGAAATCGATTAGGTGATATTTGTGTGAAAAATCGATTTCACTAATTCACTTTCTAATTTAATTTATAGTTTCGTTTTTAATATCAATTATACCATTTTATAATTACGCATAAATATAATATTAATTAATCTTCTGTTGATTTAATTATGTGAGGATATTAATTAAGTATATTTGACAATCAATTTACGTTTATTTTTAAATTATACTTTTTTGGTGAAGGCTGATATATCAATGTTTTGTCAACTGTATCTTAAGTTTTTGGGCCATTGTGTTACCTGTAACAAAAAAAAACACATGTTATAAAAACAATTTTCTCGCAATATCAACTATTAATTACCAAAATAACATCATTAAAGTATAACCAGGCCATACATTAGCCATACATTTTCACACACACTATACATACACGCGTTCGCCCACATCTCGTGATCACGAAAGTGGACGCTCCAAGTTGCGCAAGCGCAAAACAATCGAGAGTTGCGAACATATTAGATAACTGGTTTTTTGTTTGGCGCATAGACTTAACAATGTATAGAAGGTATCAAATAATAGATTTAAAAATCTAAATACCCACGTTTTTAATTGTCTCGCCATACAAATTATCAATATCGGTCTAGACGTTTTTTATAGCTGTAAATTTCATTGTCATCGAGTTTGAAGCTACCCTGACAATTTCAACCTTCTAGATTATTGGGAAGTGTCCCAAAATTAAGTCACAAAAATCCAATCGGAACGAAGAACAAGAAACTGAGCGTATAAAAAAACAAGTGCGAGTCAGACTCGCGCACCGAGGGTTCCGTACAAACCTGATGATGTAACTAAAAATTTAAGGTTTTCGGAATTTTTCCTTTATGTGTGCTATAAAACGTTGCTTCGTGCCAAATTTCAAGATTCTAGGTCGACTGGAAGTACCCTTTAGGTTTTGATTCCCTTGCGAGTACTTGCGAGTTTCAAAATATGCAGCTTAAATTGCTGTTTCTTTTGATTGCGTTGACATAGAAGTTTGATTTTGTTACAGCTTAAAGGTATTATAGACCTGAGTATTTGGTATGAATTTCAATTTAATACCTCTACGCGTTTATGAGGAAATAGGTAGTAAGTTTAAAATTATTAAAAAAAAAAATATTATGTGATGTAACTAAAAATTTATGGTTTTTGTAATTTTTCCTTTATCTATGGTATAAGACGTTGCTTCGTACCAAATTTCAAGATTCTGAGTTCACGGGAAGCACCCTGTAGGTTTTGATTCCCTTGCAAGTGTCGAAAATTTGCGGCATAAACGGCTGTATCTTTTGATTGCGTTGCCTTAGAAGTTTGATTTTTTCACAGCTTCAAGGGACAGTAGACCTGAGTAATTGATATAAATTTCAGCTTCATACCTCCACGCGTTCCCGAGAAAAAGGGTCTTGACAGACGGACGGACGGACGGACGGACAGACGGACGGACAGACGGACAACAAAGTGATCCTATAAGGGTTCCGTTTTTTCCTTTTGAGGTACGGAACCCTAAAAAACGTGGGAAACAAGTGGGAAAAATTATAAAACATTGAATAATTTATTAGTTATATGCAAAAGTATCCTAGTAGATTTGTCACAGAACTGATATATCGGACAATTATGGTAATAGGTAATAACTATGGAGGTATACTTAATGTAAAATTAAAGACAAATAAGCCTAACACCTTAAGTTTATGTTCTTCAATTCAGGTTTAAAGTTGTCTAATTATTCATCAATCGGATAGGAATCAGAGAGTGCAAGACCTAGTTTTGAGGCTGAACTTTTTAAATATGAAGTTACATTATAATATTATAAATATTTTACTAAATTGCTCGTATCTATACATTCTAAACTCTACATTCTTAAACAGAAAGTGTACCAATCCAATCTATCGCAATCTTCCTAATTGATTGTTATGATTACTAATATTTATTGGTCTAGCATTATACGTGTGGATGGTAATACCAACATTACCAACACCACTTCTAAATATTACCATACGAGCAACTTTAATTCGTTCCATATTTAAAAGTCATTCGATATCGAGACATCGGAATCGGCCTGGAATCGATATTTATGACTTTATTTAAGATTCGAAGTGAAACGTTTCGAACTCATTATTCCATTTTCAAACTAATGAATACGTTAATGGTTGTATTAAGATGAAGTTACGTTTGAACTTAGAAGACATTAAGTGTTTTGAATTTCGAATTGAGCTTTAACTGTTTTCTTTTTCTGATGGTTTTGTGTTGTTTTTTTTTATCAAACTGACGAAAGCTATTTATACAGTAAGATATAAAAAGTTAAAATGTGTTTTATAGTAAGTACATAATGTTCAATGTCAAATAACAATAATCAACCTCTGAACCGGGATGTTAATTTTGAGTTTCCTTTAAATTATATTTTAAAGAAAGAAGATTGATGGGGTAGCTAAAATGTCGCTAAATCCCATTAATTTAATTAGTACGAACAATGTACTTGTATTTTTTGTTTCCAAAGAGCGCATTCTGCCTTTTTAAAGAGTTTCTTTTATTTTCATAAATTAACCTAACCTCACATGTTAAACCACAGTAACCAAGGTCATTGACCCCAACATATTTAAGACAACGCCATTTTTATCTGATGCGTTAATCTTTACGCTTGTCAAAAAGTACAATCAACTGTGCCTGCACTATGACCTCTCACATTAGAACAATATTCATTGACGAAAAGAGACAGCGCTATTTTGCGTATAGCTTCATCTCTCTCGCACTACGGTGCCAATCCTGTTTTAAGATATCGTGGTACGAGGTTTATATGTAATTTACTTATTATTTTTATAGATTTATAATACAACCTTCATGTTAAATATGACCTATGATATGTGTTCAAACATTACAAACGTACCGTGAGGTTATGCTTAGGCTATCTCTTAATCTTGTTGGTGTAGTAAGTGGCGTTTCATATCATTAATAGATACATTTATTAGTTTGCAATGTAAGACAGATAGGTTGGTAGATACTTGTGTTCAAGTACTTTTGGTGACTGGACGTAAAAGTGGATGGTTAGAAATAAAATTTTATTTAAAATGTGTATTATTTTTATTTATGTCTTGGAAATGATACGTCAACATTTTTTTTGATCAAACACGGGCTTAGAGTATGTCTCTAAAATTTTATCAAAATATGATAATATGTTGCAACGGTTTACTCACACATATTTCGTGAACCAAACCACAAAGCGTCATTTTAAGCCCGCAAGCAACAATACGGTTTACAAGTTATCATGACACGTAGTCAATTAATTTTCCGCATCGGTTAATACAACAATGCGTGTCGAAACTAATACTGTAGAAGTGTTAATTGATAAATAAAAAAAGTAACATGAACTCCAAAAAACTACAAATTAAATTGCAAAAAGTTGGTAAGTAATTGCAATTTGTAGTATTTGTAATGTATACTGTATTTACCCTGTTAAATGAGGCGTAAATGTAAGACAAGCAATCTGCTTGATGGTACAGTAATCAGTAATCAGTTTTTACTGATTCATAAGTTACAATCTATAATTTGACACAATATCCTTCAAAACACTTATGACAGTTAGTTGTATGTTGAATCTTTTTATTATTTACTAGCTGTTGCCCGCGATTTCGTCCCCGTGGGTAGAAGATATAAGTTAGGAATTTTTGAACTGAAGCCCTCGAAGATGAATAATTTTCCCTGTTTTTTTTCCACATTTTCCATTGTATCTTCGCTCCTATTAGTCGCAGCGTGATGGTATGTAGCCTAAAACCTTCCTCGATGAATGGTATATGCAACACACAAATATTTTTTCAATTTGAACCAGTAGTTCCTGAGATTAGCGCGTTCAAACAAACAAACAAACTCTCCAGCTTTATATATTAGTATTTATAGATAAGGTACATGGTATAATCTATATGTAATTTGGCACATTATCTTACAAAACTGATGACAGTTAGTTTTCTGTTGCATCTCTTTTTGTTATTATTTATAGCTATGATGATTTTATTTTCTGTTGTTTTATTCTTAAATGAAAAAGAAATATGCACTGAATTTGATTAAACTGAAAGCCTTGTGGATGAGGACATCACGCCAAACCCACTGTAAGCGACGAGCGAGAGTTCCATCTCCACGTAGAACAATCGTTTGTGTGATCCACGAATGATTTTTCTGAGCCTGGAGGTCCCTATGAAGGGGCTTGAATGATTTTGAAACCAAGGTCACACAAATTGGTATAAACAAAAAAATACACAAATATACATCGTAGGTATATCAAATAACTACATATATATAAAATTCACACAAAAAATCTATAAATACTCATATATACTAAGGAGTGGCAAGCATAAACATGTGCCAGCAAACACGGACTTTCACTGTGAATATAACGATGTTTGGCGGCAGTGTGTCTGTCTCGTATACTTAGAAACATACGTTCAACTTTAGATTGATAGATGAGTCCTTGATATAAAACTGATGGGTATCTGATATTATAGTCATACAAAATATCCAATAATGTCCTAGTTATACACTGGTTCTAAAAATAGATTCATATGAATATTCACATCGTCCTGCCTTTAAAAAACTTGAACCTATGAATTACTGGAATATATTAGACTAAGTATATAAAACTTAAGCAGTAGCGCTGGGAGATCTCTGTTATGCAGAAGAGTCATGATAGACTTGATAAATTGATTCAGAAACTATATCACGACAAATTTCAAGTGCCTTAGATAGAGATTTAAAAAATTGCTCAGGTAAAATGTTGAAAACCGTGTGAATAATATTGACGCTTTTGTAAAAGAAAACAAAACACAACAAACGTTTTCGTAATAACTTTAACGGTACTTGTTTATTTCTCGCTATTCTCTTTGTAAAGGTAAATTTTCAAACGACTCCAATCAATGCTTCATGTAGCAATATGTGCAAGGTTAGAGATCAGTATGAAAGTGATGAGGCTTATCAAGCTATTGTGAGTAGTAACAGCATTATTGGTCCATCTGAAGGTTTTAGAGAGGATTTAGTACAAGTAAATCCAGTGAAGATTAGTGAATTCAATAATTTTAGAGTTAAAGATGAAGTTAAACATCGTTTTAAAGCATATAACAATGTAAAGATTTGAGGAATTGTACCAAACGTAAAAGCTACGACCCTAGTTGCGAAATATTGGCATTAAGATCCAGAGTGATGGTCGAAACTATTACAAGGATGAATGCTCATGTCATTTTTGTTACTACTCGATTTAATCACACGTTACAACTGACAAACCAGAATGACATACAAGCCAAGATGACTTGCAAATTCTCAGCCAGCTCAAGAACGGACAGGTGCAAAACAGGGAAATTACAATGTAAAATTAAAGTCAAAACATTGTACTAACCCAAGTTATAAGCAACCGAGCACATTAATTCTTCACACATGATTGACGGCTGATGTTTCTATACAAAGCCACGTCAGCGGATAAATATTAAATGTTCAATACCCGTTCGAATATGATTTACATCTAGAACTAATAAATTAGCTTGCCTTCAACTTTTTGTTCGTCAAATTGAGATGTTACTATGTATTAAATCGACTTTTTCCTTTCAGAAAACAAAACTATAGTCGTATTTAGAGTTAAAAAGTAAAATAACGATGATAATGATACAAATGTTTGGTAAAACTAGTCGAGAAATAGGCAATATATGTTTTATTGATACATTTGAACTATGAGAACATTCAACGGTTTCTAATTTTATATTCTACTTAACGTTTTTATTTCTAGATAAAACAGTAAAGTAAACATTTGAAAGTCGGATTTAACGTTGGCAAACTCTTGACCTTAGCTAAACGTTACGTATTGTAATCGGATGGTGAAGAGTCTTATAAAAATTTTGAGACTTCTCGACTAGTCAATGACGTGTTTCGTATTGCTAATTTTAATTAGAATTCTATTGTGAAAGCTAATACGAATTTATTGTTACCTGATTAAGACGAATAAGATGTAGTTACTGGTGATTAGTTTGAAGTCATTGAGGCTAGAATTGTAGGTAAACTAAGCAATAGGGAAAAGAAGATGCTAAGAAGAATAGAATAATGAAGCTAAAACGGTTATTCACATAAATGAGACAAAACTGTTAGTACCGCAAACATGGAGGATAACTTCACACCAAATTACGATGGACATCCTACAGACGAAACCGTACATATTTGGACATATGTAGGTGGCATTGGAAATAGTGTACATGTTAAAGTAAAGTTCGTACTTGACAATGCGCGTGAGCACTCTTCACAATCGGTCGAATTACGACACGAAGACCAACAAAAATTTTAGGAACGACAGACGACCGCTGCGTACCGTTGACCAAATATTTGTTCGGAACATCTGTCGCTTGAAAGGAATTAGAAAATGGTTTAGAACAATTGATTTGTTGACAAACGAAATGAAAGATAATATGTTAGTTTGAAGATGCAAATTGATGCTAAGTGCTTAGTAAGATAATAATAACAATAGACCTTTACTTGTTGTTCAAGACTCTTTTGTGTATACTGTACAAGGAAAATAAATAGCAAAATTAGCATGAGATTGCGATTTTACTACGATCAATGACAGATTTTACAAAACAATTTGTTGATGAAGTTATATAAGTTACAACTGTTGACGTGCATTTGAAGTATGAACCAAAATGGTAATTATGAAGACATTATGTTACGTCCAAAAATGAGTAGCCAAATAGAGGTAGACCCTCGAAAATTTGAAATACGTAATGAATATGCGTCGTAGGGTAAACAAGCAAACACACAAACTTCGGATGCTAATCAAACAAGAATACTTGGTGTGTGTCCGTACAATCGTAACGGTGGTCCAACAATTGTGTAGACCACCTCAGTTGTCGCGTATTGTGCGCGAGAGTTTGTTTTGTAGTCTTTTGTTTAAGCAACTTTCACAATTAACCTGTACATGCGAAAGGTACGTCTAAGGTTTAGTTGGGATTCATAGAAATTGATTCTTAGTGCAGACTGAATTTAGATAAAAACCTTTTGGCAACATATTATTATTCTAAGAGCAGAAACTTAGTCCAATATTAATCCATTATCAAACCACACGATTCTTAATTTATCCAAATTATTTAAAGAGATTTTGCAGTTTGTGCCTTTTGCAATTTGACAATCCAATATTTGAAGCTGAATATTTCTCAACACATCACCTCTTAAACAATCCGGTCTTTAATAATTAGTTAACTGTGAAAGTGGATATTTATTATTACCTTATTGTCAGCAAGATGCGCAAGAATAGAAAACCAGTTAAAATTATTCATACAAATGAAAACAGTACGAATAACTGGAAGCGAGTAAGGCTTCATTAAGTAGCTGTGATATAAGCTCGGATGAAAGTTGTTTGTTTGACAATAAATAATAGGACATTATGGCTGTTGATAAATATAGGTAATTAAAGACGCGAGTAGCTGTAGTTGTACCTTCAGCTTCGCTTGCTGTTAACAGAATATCCTTGTAGCTTCAATATATATATATTCTTTTCTCATTCCCCCCGCAGTAATATACTTTTTCCTCGTCTTGCGGGGATTTTGACGATATTAAGGTCACATGAAAAAATACACCCAGACTCAGAACAAGCTTTGGTTGAACACAAAAATATTTGTTATACGCGGGGATTGAACTCGACCTATCCGCTGCCTATCCGTACTATAACTATAACTTAAGTCGTTTTGCAAAATTTGAAATAATTTAAACTTTTAATTGTTTTTAAATTTATCAAAGCTCTTGTCACAGATTTTATTGTGTTTTCAGGATCATATTCCAAAATTTACTCATAATTTTCAAGTTTCTGAGATTTATTATTTGGCGACTGACCACACACATAATTAAATCTCTACTATTGACAGGCTCTTTCATCATCATCGTCTTGAAATAGTCTTCAATATTAATGCGCGCGTTTTCCTCTCAACTGTACCCACCTAACAGGCAAGTTGTCGAATCGAAATCTTCACCGCTAGACAATGACGGAAACCATCCATAAACTCAACCGGAATTTGAACCCAGACCTTTGACCGAGAAAGCCAACTACTGATGGGGCCAACTATTACTTAACAATAGAATCAAGTGTGAGCGAACATCTCATATTGTTATTAAGTTACATAATAAAGTTAAGCAACGCGTCTTGCGGTTTGGAATTTGATTGGTTATTTCAAGGTTGTGGGATTAGTGAAAGGTACGTCTCTTTTTTTTGTAATTGCACATTTAGGCGAACAGGTGAGCAATGATTTAATGATCGGCTGTTAAGGTGGAGTTGACGCGTATGATTTATTTTCTTTAAATTAGGATTAAATTAAACACTCCATAAAATTCATATCATTTGATCAATAATTCACATTATTTACATGTGTAAACATTCAGTCTACTTTTGATCTTTATCTACGAAAAAAAACTTAATTTATTAAAAACCAGTTCAATTCGATATTTCATATAAAAAAAAACAAGATATCATGACATCAATCAAGCCCAATCATCACGCCATTTAAAAAGAAATCATCTGTCAAACTTAACTTCTACAAGCAGTTGAAGAGCAAAGCTTTTTACCTGCCAACAACATTTAAAAATCTCTTACATCATGTCTGTCTAGCCTTAGTATTTCTACAAATGAAAAAAGTGATTAATTATAACTCAGTAATTGCATTTAACTGTTGTCTACAGTAACTTAAAAAAAACTACGGTCATCTATTTCGCTTAGTGCAAACAAATTAATTAATCGATTCAAATAAATTTAGTATCGATAAAATCTTTTCTCGATTTTAGTATCGATTACTACGTTAGATGTTAGATTTCGAGGAAAGATTAGAATCTGTTTGAATTTAGTGATAATTTTATAGCTATTGATAGTATCGATATATTTTAGATGTTAAAATCAAATTAAAAATCGAAGATCATGAATTTTGGTGAGGCGACAAAATAGTATACTAATTGTTAATTTACAAGCCATTTCATAAATATCGCAGGAAAACAGATCTATTTTTTACAATCTAGTGAAATATAATCTGGTTGACTACCCTAAGAACTTGTTTCACAACCACTGATTAGCCGCTTATTTGGCAGATAAATTGAAAATATTGACTTTCTTTGTATGAAAAAATCTGTTAACGAGAACTTATGGAACTTACTTATTATACTAATTACTAGCAGTTGTGAAACAAGCCCTAAGTATGTCAAAATTCAATTTTTATCCACGCACTTATATTTAAAAAACCTCAGAATGGGGTAGAATATGAAACTACGTAGACTTTTATATTAGTCAAGTAAACCAGGCAGTAGTAAATTCTTAAAAACAGTTCTTGTTTTGTTAATGCCGCCAAGTCCAATACAACATTCAACACTGGTCAATATTAAAATTTAATTCCCCACTCATATATAAAGTTATACCTAGCTAATATATCGGTTGTTACGTGGTAATAAATCTACGAGAATATGACAAAGATTAATCCACAGTCGGTTTCCTCACGGTACTAACGTGGCACTCATATAAATAAACAACAATAATTCAAAGGCACTCACCGAGGGGTCACTGGCTATTGTCAGAGAAAAAAAAATCGAGTGACTATTAAGTAGGTATACAGTAAAATAATGTTGCTAAGTCCTTGAAAATTTAAGGCGGATATGGATTTTTAGGGGTCAGTAAGCGCTTTGTCTTTTTAGCCATCGGTTTCTTCTCCTGTTCATAATTATGTTAATTTATTTTATAAAAAAAACGAAGCCCACAATAAATAATTTTAAAACTGTGACGCTGGTTTTTAAGTCACATGAAAACGACACCCAGACTCAGAACAAGCATTCGTGGGTTACACAAATGTGTCCTACGAGGGGATAGAGACCGCGACACGTCGTGCTCAGTGCGTTTGGCGTGGTGACCTCAACCATTCGGCTACCCGTGCAGTCAGATTGCGAGTCTGTTCGTTGTTCGATTCATCCGTCTATTTTTCTAGCAGTCATTTTGACAGGTAAGGAGAGAAGATTAGGTAGACATTAGGTATGTTGAGTTTTTATTGATCTCTTTAAAAAATGATGTCGTCATAGGCCAAATTGTACATTATACGAAACCCATCATATACAATGCAAACTCGTACATAACCAGTTTTTATATAAGAGAAATGTTCTTAACAATTGAAGTATACTTAAATATGTAAATAAAATTAATAAGTTACGTACCTACGTAAGTTTTGCGTATTGTGAAAATGTTTGCGCATGAGTCTAATCAGTGTTCTTTGTTATATTTCAATTATTGTGTTCACAATATCTAGGCAGATTTCAATGTAATTTAAGTCTTATGTGTTATAATAAATTTAAGGATTTAAAATGCTAGATTTGTGAGGCCATTCACCTTTATGCATCAATAAATTTTTGATTATACTGAACTTGGCGTAGTTTTCTTTTTATAGGATTAAAAACTGATAAGAAGGACAATAAAAAGAGTTTATATTAAACACAGTTTTTACTGTCATACCGAGAAAAACTGTTTAGATAAAACAAATTTGGGTTAAGAGTTGAGGCCGAATGACGTCACGAATTCGCATAAGCATGAATAATGATGACGTCATTTGGAGAAAAAAGGTTTTTATTTTTATTTGAAGACGACGTGAAGAACAATGCAAATGTTTATGTCCATTCTACAATAAAGTGGCTTTATTTCGTATAAGTGTATATCGTGTAATTTAATAGCCTATCTTTTGTTAGACCACAATATAAAATAGATCCATTATAGAAACCTTAACTAGAATACAAAACAAAGGCAAATTATAATAGTGTAGAGATTTTAAAACGTAAGTCATAGGTCAAGCATTATTTTATGTTAATGCATAGTCCGGCTCAGCGTAAATCAATTATGCCGTGACCCGCAAAGGTCGCCGGTTCGATTCCCGACTAGGTTGCGCTTTTACACCTATTAGTGTTGTGTAAGATTAGAATGCGAAATTATTTTCGCTCATGCCCGTGTAATGACTGTAATGAGAGTCCGTACTTTCTTTATTAAGTCGGTAAAGGTTAATTTATGGTTCAATGTGAACTCGAGACGGCGTGTCTAGTGGAATCTTTGGTACATATAATGGTTAAGTTAGATACAAATTAATAAAATTGACGGTTTTTTAAGCTGGGTTTAAAAATAAAAAGAGAATACTATCGAGAATAGAATCGAACCTCTGTTCGATTTTTAAATAATATCAATTGAATTCTATGCCAATTTTTAAAAACAAATAAAAATGTATAATAAATATTTGAATAAAGAACACACCAATGTATTATTTGAAATTAAAAACTCTGTACGTCTGCTGTTTGAATAACGATTTTTGAAATTATTACGGGTAACTCACGCGCATTTATCGGGTTTGCCCGACTAGTTTAAAAATGGCGGAAACTCGCTCGTACAAATTAATTAAGTCTTAAATTTACCCCAAGTTTCTAAGAATGCAATTAAATTATAATAATTACATGAAATCCATTCAGAGATATGCAATCATTATAACACGTTTGCTCTTGTGTTTTATGATTTGCGTGGGAAAACAAGAAACCATCATTCATGTGCAGATCTTTGTATGATCTAATACAAGTCTAGAATCATTGGAACTTAGACCATGCAAGATGAAAGTTGCATTTATTTAACATAAACGTTTTGTTTAAGGTATAGGTTGAGTATTTTTGATCATTTTAGCGATGTTTTCAATATTAGATTTAGATTATTAGATTATATATATTAGATTATGTTATAAACAGTACTTAAAATTTAAAAGAGACTTAAAAGATATTCTCCTTTCCTATGTCGAATTTCAAACTATATTGTCAATACTTTATGATTTATTTTGAAAAAGCCAATATGCAATAACTATGGGTCATCGTTATCATCTCAGTCTATAGCTGTCCAGTGCTGGACATAGGCCTCTCCATAATATGTTCTAGAGCGCGACCGGCTCATTGCCACCTGCATCCAACTTGACTCAGCGATTTTCACTAGGTCGTCGGTCCATTTGGCAGGTGGCCGTCCCACGCTGCGCTTGGTGGTACGTGGTGTTCACTCCAGAACTTTTCTGCCCCACATTTTGTGCCCAACAATGGGTCGGTTTAAATGATTGAGTTACGGTTCATAATTTGACTGTAATTGTTGTAAGACACTTTCAAACCTTTTCATTAGGGTTCCGGAAATGAATTGTAAAACGTAACCCTATAACTGATGTCTAGATCTTCGTTCTTATCTAATGACTAGCTGTTGCCCGCTACTTTGTGCACGTGGTTAGAAGATATAAGTTAAGATTTATATCTACCCTGTTTTTTCCACATTTTCCATTGTATCTTCGTTCCTATTAGTCGCAGCGTGATGATTTAGCTAAAACCTTCCTCGATGAATGGTCTATTCAATACAAAAATATTTTTTCAATTTGAACCAATAGTTCCTGAGATTAAACAAACATACAATCAAACAAACAAACTTTTCAGCTTTATATATTAGTATAGATACGCAATAACTAGATTAAATAAATATCAAGGTTAAAAAAAATGTTGTTACGGTCAATTTATTGGTAGATGAAAAATAAATTTAATTTTGATTACTCAAAAGTTTATTTATCATGATCTGAATTTTTCTTTTGTAGCCTCTTCTTCTCATCTTAGACAGGACCCTCAGGAACACTAGTCCGACTCGCACGTGACCGGTTCGGAAATTACTTTTTCGACGTATAAAAGAAATCGTTAACACTCAAACGTGCAATCAAAAAGTAATTAATTTACGATGATTACAATGCAATATAAAAACGAACTTTATTGATCTTCACGTAGTACCAACTGCAATTGTTCGCCAAAATTAAAAAAAGTAGAAATAAAAAATGAATTATCATTGTCCGTCAAGATTGGGTACAGTAAACAAAACAAGTTTCTTACAATTGTAAACTCACAAAACAAAAATACATAAATCACAAAGGAACCCTGTTTTATTCCAATGACTACGGTGTTTCGTGCCTACTGTACGGTCAACAAAACAGGCTACCGAATCACAAAAGGAATTTTTATTGGTGTACCGTAGGCAGTAACAATAGAATGATGATGAATCAGCAGTTTGCAGTTGATAATCTAATTGTCAGATTGTATTCTGATTTGTTGATTGTATCCACGGTAGTTTTGTTGTACCGCCAGCAAAAACAATACGTTTAACAAACTTTATTTAAAAAAAACATAAATTAGTAGCTTTGTAATTTTGACAGTTAGATAAAAAAAAATTGTTCTTTGAATGTCAATTTATTTGAATGGCTAAACTAGAGCGTGGGCCATTAAATATTTTTTATAGCATACCTATTATCAAAAATATTGTCGATTTTATCGAACAATTCTAATAAAAGATCTTGTAGGTGTTTTTAATGAAGTATAATAATAGAGTTTAGTTTTCTAAACGGCTTCGTATCAGTTACTTAACGTTGTGTGGGCAGATAAGTATAGCTTAACGCTTGAACTGCCAGTTATGTGACAATAGGTTTATGAAAAAGGATAGTATTTAAGAATGGCAGTTCAGTCCATAAAATGACGTAAACTTTGCCGTTGCTATTATCGAAACTCCTTGGTCTTAACTGTATATTGCACTACGGAACTCTTTGGAACAAAACTTAAAATTACCTAGAAGATTCAACACCAAAAAATTATAATAACACCTTATTTATTTCAAATAAAAAATAGTTCTTTTTTTTTATCTGCAGTCAGTACTCTATGAGTGATTACTCAGTTCTAAGACATCAACGCTTCAAATGTTTAACAAAACGAGAATAAGTTATCGGTAATAACGTATTATTTGATAACAAACACTGATGCCTTATAATAATATTGTCATTAGCACACTAACAAAGTGAAAAACCGTGTTTTTTTACGACTTATCCTTTAACTATCGAGGCGAGACAATAGCAAAAAATTACTTAGGATTTTCAACCTAAACACATCGGAATAGAGATGAGATTATTTGAAGATAGCACAATAAGTCCGAGTAACCTTTTGATCAGTGTTCATTTAATAAAAGTTGAAAGACCTTTTTACAATGTTTTATATTGCCTAGTAACGAGGTTTTAATGAGATCATAATTATTGCGAAGTGCGAATATAATAGTGATTTAAATGTATGTGCGGTTTTAATATAATAATATTTAAATATGTATATCAATAAAATCAGGTGTGTCAATTTTTATCTAAATAAACCTAAGTTAAAAATCTATTGAGTGCAATGAAGTTAAAAAAAATAGTATGCCATGGAAAATACAATAAATTGGCCTGCTTTGCTCCATAGACTTGCCTTTTCTAACAAATAAAACAGTCACAACCTAAAACTCATTATAACTCGACACAAAAATAACTTGTCAATACAAATTACTAACTCAAATAATTCTGAAAGTAATCACTCATTACCAGTCCAAAATCGGTATTAAACGAGACCAAATAAATCTACCAAATTCCGTTGACAACGTTCAACTTTAACAATATATCAATTCGTGTTGCATTCACAATTTGGCAGCATTATGGAAACTATGAAAAACAATAACATAAACCTACTAAAATCAGAAGGTCAGGATATAAGAGAAAAACGTCAATTCACACGAGCTTTCCAATTTGGTAGAGTTTTAGCGTTTTGGGAACTATTTTATGAGGAAGAGAGATGTGGAATGTACTGTGGATGGATGTTATAGTTGGTACGCGAATGATTTTCAATTTGTTGGCTCAGTTATGTTTGATTTCACACTGTTGCCGCGCCGGTTACGGGGCTGGTATAAGATGTAGGAGTAAGCGATAAAGGGGCTTATCGTGAAGTATAAATATAACATTTTTAAAGACAAAACTTGGCCCAGATTGACGTCCACCTCTAAAGTGAATTATAATCGACTATTGACCGCGACACTTTATGGTTTTGACATGGTAGCTTTAACTAAAAACAAAGGTAAGAGTGATGATGGGCCTAAATTGAAAAATAACTTTAAAACTCTTGAAACCACACAGGGTGAAAATCACTGTTCCATATTTTTGTAATTTCTTCTCTACTATCAAAAATACAGCGGAACATTCCAACAAAAACTTTTTAGCTACATCGTTTATTCCTTTGCCTCTAGAGCTGTTTGGCTTCAACTTGCAAACATTTCCTTTCCCACCCAAAACCGCTTTCCGCTCCTAACTTCCAACTCCTCCATTCTGACAGGTGCTCAGACTACCCATCAATCATGGATGAAACAATCGTGCGGGTCACGCCGAACCGTTGACAGATTGTCAGTAAGCACCGTGAAATGTACGCCGTGTAATACATGTGTTAAACCTCACAAAAAGGTTGTATTAAATTCGTTGCTAGGTTAATTTTGTTGTATACTAGCTTTTGCTCACGGTTTCTCCTACCTGAACATCGGTTGTAGCTGCAAAAACATTACCGTACTCTAATATAGTCGAATAAAAGTAGTCTATGTGTTAATCCAAATTTTATCAAAATCGGTCACGTCGTTTGGTCGCAAAGCGGGTTCAAACATATACACACTTACATTCTTACAAATTTATTATATTAATGTGAAAATAAGTACCTAGGTATGAATTGTTGATGTGTTTAAGAAGGCTAAGTTAGTGTTGTTGGGGCAATTACAGGATAAGGTAATAAATAATGTTGAGATTAAAAGGTACAGAATCAAAAGCGGCTTCTATTTGAATGTCATGGGCTTTGTGTCTGATGTGCTTACATTTTCCTGCTATTTTATAAGTTTTACAATTTAATACGATTAAAAGAGTGATGGTAGTAACATATATGATCTCCGTTTCATGTTTTTCTTTTTTTGAAATGCGATCTCGTTTTAAATAGCAAAGAATATTTCCCTGTTTCTACTATCAACGGCACCTGATAATTTTTAACCCGCATACTTATAATTTATTAACGGTTCCTGAGTCTGGAGTTTAAATGGTGCAAGTATTCATTGGTTATGATCAGAGACCAAGCTTAACAGTTGCAATCGATACAGCTGTGAAGTCGTACGGAGTTGCTTGCCAGTTCTACTCCATAGGAATGACCAGGGCCGGATCTAGGGGCCCAGGGGCCCTAAGGCCTCGAGGCAACAAAGGAGTGGGCCCCCTTGGTTCAAGTTATTTTCATTCCAAAAAATTATCGAGCGTTTTATTAGATGCATACTATGCATAGTGTCGTACTACCGTGGTTTCATTTTTTTTTTCATAGGAAGTGCTGGGCCCTTGGTTATAGTGGGCCTCTAGGCACTGGTCTAAAGTGCCTTATGGATAATACAGCACTGGGAATGACATTTTGTAATCACGTAGAGTAACAACTGTAAAGGTTTGAAAACGCCTAGAAAACTACTTATTTGAAATAATAAATAAAATTAACTTTTTCCAATATATTTTTATATCCTTCTAAAGTACACAATAAAGTCAACAATTTATTATTCTTCAAATAACCTCAATTAACATCCGTGACTTTACAAAAGGATGTATCTATATACAATAAGCACTATAAGTACCGATGTTGGTATTATAATTGTATGTCAATAATGATTAATAGTTTGTCCAACAAACAATGGCTGTTAGCTGACCAAAGCACCTTGAGAGGTGCATACAATACAAATGTAGGCATTAACACATAAAACCTTACAATACAACCTGTTATTGGTATTTATAACTAGGATTTACCCGTGACTGTGTCTGTGTGGAAACAAGTTAAAAAAACGGTCAAATGCGAGATGCACTAAAGGATACCGATGGTTCCGTTGGATAAAGTAAAAAAAACGTTTTGCTATCTGGCTATCACCGTTCATGACATACAGTGTGGTGACAGACGGACAGATGAGGAGCTTCGAAAATAGGGTCCGATTCTATCTACGATAAAAGTACGGAAAACTAAATATAAAGAGTCCTTTCGAAGTTTAACCTATTCTCGCACCGTATTTCATGAATAACGGTTAAGCAGTTTAAGGTTTGGTTAAGCTAACAGTGTCTCAGACACACAGACAAGTACAAGTAAATAAGACAAATAAAAAAGGCATAATAAATAAACACAATTCTCTATTAAAGGTCGTGAGAAACTGAAGTTAAATTAGAAAGAAGGTCTTATGCCTTATTACTGAGCTTTAAACAAGGATAATAAAATATAAAATAAATGCTTAGAAAGACACAACATTCAATAAATATTTACAACTAAACATGAAACTTGAAACTTAAAATTGACACGATCATCATATTCAATCTTTGCAATAAATGTTTATGTATTTCTTTATATTATAATAATTATTTTTTACGCAAGAACACTACTCTCGTAGGTATTATTATCAGCGCTTTTTTCGGATGGTAAATCATCAAATTACTCTTTCCGCTTTGGGTTGAGCAGATTATATCAGTGCCTAGGATAGGTAAACAACAACTGAAAACTTATTTTGCTTCCAGCGTTGCTTCTCCAATAGAAAACTTTGTTCATTAAAACTAACGTATTTTCACGAGCCAATTGTCATTATCTTTCAATAAGGGTCAGTCCACACTGAAAAATTTGCGGCGGCGCTCAGTGGCCGAGACACAGGTGAAACACCGTTTACGAGCCAGCAGGTATCACTTTGTTAATAGTTTGATTGTTTTTTTTTATTGTTTTAAAAATAACTTCCGCACTAAGGAATTTTTTATCCTTGTGTCGCGGGGAGTTTCACAAACACACAATTCACATGCACAAAGACACCCAGACTCAGAACAAGCATTTGTGGATCACACAAAAGATTGTTCTACTCGGGGATCGAACCCGCGACACGTCGCGCACAGTGGGTTTGGCGTGATGACCTCAACCACTCGGATATCCATGCAGTCAATGAAAACAGTTAGTAGGTATCACGTTATTAGAAGATTTAGTTAAAAAATAGTCATTTAAATCGCATATCCT
Organism: Trichoplusia ni; assembly: GCF_003590095.1. Lineage (NCBI taxonomy): Eukaryota > Metazoa > Arthropoda > Insecta > Lepidoptera > Noctuidae > Trichoplusia > Trichoplusia ni. The sequence continues at coordinate 3,208,765 of NC_039490.1, forward strand.
TCCATACGGTGGTTATACAACGAGTATTTTCCTGTTAAGATTGAAGATATAAAAGAGGTTATAAATAAGATGTATGACCTTTCACGTTTAGTGTGATCATCCGTGATACCTATTTATTAGAGAAAGTGATTGGATATTGATTAGGTATCTCACGCCATATTATTAGACACTACGTGTACCGCATAAGATATTTTGCATCCGGATTTAAAAGTAGCTAGGCATTTGTTTCTTTAGGTGTGATACATGCTATGATGATGCTTATGATCATTGTGTTACATTTTTTTAACCTCGGACAGGACTCGAATCTACGACGTCTGGTTTGATACATGTCGCTTTTAATAAAAGCTACACAGGTTTAATTTCTAGGATCATGGTATGGTCAGTATTTCGTCGATGTTTTTCGTGAGAATACCATTCGTTATCACCCACTTTACGACACAGCTATATCGTCAACAGTTATACAGCTTGTAAATGTGTAGTAATAAAATTCAAACTGTTAAAACAAAAAGAATCCAACAAACGAAACACCAACGAAAATATTTCGCATAATTAGATAAACCGAATCGATAACCAATAAAATTAAACTACCTATGGGCATAAAAATATCAATGACAATTTACAACTTTTCTAATATTCTGAATAATTTATAAGGGGTCAAGGCCGGAAAGAGGTTTTAAATACTTTTGAATAATTTCAAATTCAAAATGAACAGCTGCCGAGTAACGGAATTTCTGAATTATTATTCTGAGATTTAGATGCACGGCAGTCTGTTGAGACAAGTTTTGGTAAAAAACCGAGCAGCACCGTTTGTGTTGCGCAAAACATTTGCTATCTATTATAAACTCTTTTTAAATGGAAAACTGATTCAAATGAACTGTACGAAAATGTTAAGTCGTTATCGTTGTCTTTCAAGGCTTTTTAGGGAATTTGGCTTCATACATTTTAAGTGTTTTGTCAAGTCAACAAAAACCGTCGCAGTATATTTTATGTTCATAAAATCTGAACTTGGCGACCAGTTCAAAATGTCTGGTTTTGGTGGGATTTATATAGCGAATCATTTTACATTTTTTATTATGATTACCGAACTATTGTATAGATTTGAAAGAAATATAGCTAATACATATTTTATGATCTTATTTAATAGAGTTCAATGCAATAAATAGCATTGTGAAAGCTTTTGTGATTTATTTTATGTATTACGGAACCGAATTTCGTTTCGGTTTTAATTATAGCTGTACATTTAAAAATTATGTTAGTCGGTTGTCTGACCACATAATATCATAAATTGGTTGATTGTTAGGACAAAATATATGGGGTTTAATTAAATAAGAATAGTATTATGCTTTTATATTCAAGCAAAATATTTTTTTTTTTACCTGTTTAAATTTAAAGTATTGGCCATAAATGCACATTTGATTTCTACATGAGCAGTTTTGCCCAGTAGTGAATCCATTTGCTTATGTTACTTAGATTTAAATAAAAATCGTAATGATGTGTGATAAAATGTAATGCAAGATTCAAGTACAAAACCAAAAAAGTACCTACACAGCACATTCCCACATAATTCACCAATAATATTTTAATATTCAATTTAAATCAATAAATAATTTGATAATGTCGTACTTCGTCATTTTAACGTTTTTACTCGGTTAACGACTAACACGCCAAAAGGGCGAATGTTTTGACCTTAAGCTCATTATTTTCATAAACATGTGCTATCTATAAATAAAATATGACTTATGAGGTATATTTTGTTATAGTAATGTGAATTTTGAAATATTTTAGATAAACACTATTGAAATCTTGTGATGGAAAAACGGCTGTAGAAGACTGCTAGCTAAACTCTTTACAATGACAAGAATACTAATAATATTATATTATTAATTATATCCTATTATTAGGTTAAGCTTTGTTTTAAAAAGAAAAATCAAAATAAAAAACATTGATCGAACCGTGAGCCAGTGCTATAAAAAGTTAACTTTATAGCAATTATAATTGTTATTTGATTAAACTAAACAAACCTCTTTAATAAGTTAAGGTACAAAGACAGAATTTCCACACCACTTTATTAAGTAGCACTTATCCAAATCAAGTCTTAGAAACTAAGAGTGATTTCCCCGCAACGGTAGGGCCAAGTGGGAAAGACAAACAGCATTGCACTCCAACAAATATAAAAGTGAAAACACAATCCGAACCCGCTCGGACTAACTGTGAGTGCTTGAATACAACTTGTAAATAAGGGCCCATTTATACTATGCGAGAAATATCTTTCAAGTTGTAATGCGGACGAGGAACTATGGTATCTTTGAAACGAAGAGTCGGTATAACAAGAGAAAAGAGCGAAAAAGCGAAAAGGTCAAATGCCAGTAACTCACAAAAATGGGTAAAAGTGGAGGTATGCTAAAAGAATAGATAGATTTTGGTAGGAGGTTAGAAAAACAAAAGGAAATAATAAGTTTAATATAGCAGTAGATAAAAGCGAAATAAGAATGAAGAGAGATTGATAAAATGAAGTGGGACTTAAAACAATATAATTAAATATATTAACGTATTATCCAGACCTTTAAGTCACATTTAAGGTTTTCTTTGAGATCACAGTGGAAAAATCGACCACTTATATTTAAATTTTATAATTGTAAGCCTATAGTAGAGGTAAATCTAAAACTTGTATCAACCTTCTTAAAAATCTACGTCTTGGGATTTTACACAATGCCCGATCCAACTAACCGACCAAAATACCAATACCGAACACTACATTTTACCACCCGGTCGTGTTAACACGGCCAGTAAAATGATTTGTCAAAATAAACCAGCTCTTAAACTCTGACTGCAAGTTGATTTACGGCGTAGTTTGCAATCTTTACCATAATAGCTACAATATACTGTAAGATACAATGTTAACTATCGCTAAACAGTTACATCCTTAATCATCGATATATCTGTTTACAAGTAACAGTAAAAGGAGGTAGTACTATGAGCCTAAGCCTTACTGGATATGGCAACGTTAATAATATTGAGTATCGCGAATTTTAACGACTTAATAGCCGCTTTTCCCATGTAACTTTATCATTTTGAGTCAATTTATTGATGATTCATTAATCGTTCTTCATTTGTCCTGATTTTGAGATTCGGTTTGCTTTGCTGAGCTTTTCGTCTGAGTTTGGAAAGAAGGAGGTTCTTAATTCATCCGATTTTTTATTGTTACCTTTGAACTTCGGACAGGATGGAATGATTTTGGTGGTTCTCTTTGAAGTGAAATATTTCATCATTTGCACCTATTATGCAGCCATTTCATCGAGTTGACCTAATGCCATAACTTCTGCTTTCAAAGCTCATTCGACGTTCTGATTTCTTTAATATATTGAAAAATGAACGAAACAACGTTCTAAAATCCATTTAGTGTTTCTATCATTTGATGTCTCATCTAGTAAATCTTACATCTGTGTCTCGTTCACATAGCCACCTAATCAACGAAGCGAGCCAGCTGTGAGCGTTGTCATACTACTTTCTACATAATTTTTTACTCGGCCTAGTTCATAGTGATGCTTCTGATTTATATTTATCGATACCAAAACATTGTTCAGACTGTCGACAGAACATTTTAATACTATTATAAAAATAAATAGTGTTTGCCGTTTTGAGAAATTTATCGATAATTTTTGCCGGTTAAAAATAGCGGGAGTGTTGATTAATTGAATAATTATGTGCCTTCGTTGGTATCGTTTTGTTGGGTAGCTGTTTTTAGACGTTTTTTTTCTAGTTTAGTTTTAGTAAATAAATTATGGATACATACGTCTTTTTTACTTATTGATATTTTAAGTTTGATTGTAATATTTACTTCTAGATTTTTTTAATAATTACTTTGTTACCTATATAGTATTTAAACTAAAATTGTTTAGGTATAACGTAATCGTGATATCATTAATTTATTATGAGAAGAAATAATATCTACGAAATATATTAGTCCCATCATTTTAAGATTTATTTTCAGAAATAATTGAAAGTAAAAAAAAAACATTTTTCGTGTTAAAAATATATACTTCTGTTTGTAATTCAAACACAGGGCTATGAATATGTGTCACAAGTACATTGTACAGCTCTGGTCATCCACACCGTATTGACTTTGTAAGTGAGATGGCATCGCGAGATAAATCTCAAGATAAATCGATTATTGTTATCTTACACAGTTAGTTTGAGTATTGTAACATAATTAGTTTCAATAGCGTTACAAGTATTTGATAAAGAGATAAGAAGCTATTATTAATGTTTGAACCAGTCGATGTTTTTTTTTACTATGTTAAACTTGCATATTTATTTTATGTTGTCTAGTAACTAATATCTAAAAGTTCAGTCATGTAATGCTTTATAATATTTTTTTTAACATAGGGGAAACGGTATAGTTATTGGCCAGATAAGAGTCTTCAAAATTTAGAATCTATAGTAAAATTAAAATTCCCAGTTAAAAATAAATGAAAGTTATGTCATATGGTTGTGTATTCATGTTTTTATAAAATATGTCATTATACAAACTCTGTTATTAAATATTTTGAGAATACAATCAACATAAAAACATAAAACTTAAAATTATAGTTATTGGCCATAACATTGCAGTTATTGGCCATGAGATCTTATAGTAATTAGCCACATCGTAAATTAAATATAAATTAAAACTTTAGACATGTTTTAATTACATAAACAATGGCTTTAGCAATTAAAACATGTCTTCTTCATTATCTTCATACTCAAAAGGTTCAGAGTCATTATCATTTAACAAAAAACATTTATGGCATACAAAATCAGTAAGCTCATCATCATCTGGCAAATGCTTTTCGTGTTTATTAGGAATGCACTGACGATGATAGTAGTTTTTACAAGAATCACATAATAGGGACTTATTTTTAACAGCTAGACGCTTGCACATATCACAATTAACTACTTCTATATTTGATATTATCTTTGGTTTACTGTTGTCTTTTTTAGTTTCAGTTTTAAAATTGTTTTCCTTTTCAGAGTTTTCATTTTCGTTCTCAATATTGACATTTTCATCATTTTTGCTAGCTTTTTTGATTTCTTTCCTATACCTTTAGCTTTATTTGTCTTCACAGCATCTTTTTCCCGTGCAACTGCCTTCTCCTCTCGTTTTCTTTTTCTCTCCAGTTTTTGATTCTCTTTTTCTTGTTTGTTTAATTCTTTTCTTTCAATGACAGATCTAAATTTCTCAGAAGTAATGACAAAGGGGTATTTTTCCGTCTTTCGAATAAACTTTAACTTATTTTCTGGGGCATTATGCAGGTAATCATTTATTGACTTATTAAGATGAGCAGTTTCTGGAAAAGTGGTTACTGGAAAAGTTGCAGAAGTCGACGGCTGGCACAAATCTGAACAATTTTTTGTAGGAAACCTTGTTATTTTTAGTGTGGTTTTATTAGCATAGTGTTTTTCAGTATCGGTTGATTCCTTCTGTGGGCAATCACTTTGAAAGAAGGACCAAAGTTTAAATAATGTAGGAGACGTTTCATTCGTGTCAACACCTTGAGATTTTAGTTTTTTTAGCTTGTCTACCATTTCCGCTCCTATGATGTTTTCAAATTCTTTCAGGGACATAAGTATGTCGTCATAGCTGTGATCTTCTATATTGTTTGATGTACTTAAACATTTGGAGTAATCTAAAGCATTCTCATCAAAGGGACACAAACCACATGCTCGGAAACCGTTTATAATAGTTTCAGGTTTCAGCTCATCAATAATAGTTTTTAGAATGGTAGCGATGTTTAATTTTGTTACCACCTCTCCAATGTTTTCTGATTGAAATTTTCGAACAGCGTTTCGGTATCTTTTTTTAATGGGCCCAAAAACTGAAACATCTGCTGGCTGAGTGATGCGGGTTGTGTTGGGGTACAGAGCAACTAGTTCAATTCCTAACTCTTTACAAGTCAAACTAAGCTGCAAAGTGATATGGCTCTTGTGGCCATCTATAAATAAAATTACTGGTCTTTTGATGTTACTATCAGTAAGATATGGATCAAATATTTCAGTGATAAACTGGTTGAAAACATTTGCCGTCATCCACCCCGAATCACTACGTCCGATACCCCACTTAAGTGGTACTGATGTCGCAATTTTTTCAGGCAGTCGTTTGTAAGGAAATACAATTAAAGGAGGACAGGTTTTTCCGTCAGCGGAAAAGGTAAATAGTACCGTAACATTTTCTTTAGAGTTTCCTAGCTCTACAGAATAAACATTTTTGTCTCCTTTAGCGGCAAGTACGCGGCCTGTAGAAGGACAGAGCTGAAATCCTGTCTCGTCAGCATTAAACACACGCTTTGGATCCTGAATTGCCTCTAACAGATTTTCACATATCAAATAGTTTCTTATTTCAAGAAACCATTTCTTTATATCCGCTTCAGACACACAGGCACTGGCTTTAGTTACTCCCTCGCTGGTTCTTTTAACTACGGTAGGGTGACGTTTTAAAAAAGCTTTTAGCCATCCCGCACCAGGCCGATTATTGACAAAAGGGGTATCGCGTGGATTATCAATTAAAAATTTTTGAACTGTGTCGAGAACATCATCTGACCTTCTAGGAAAGCCTTTACGGGCCATTTTAATCAACCACTCTGCGATAGTATTTTCTTCTTCATATGTTAAATACGGTGTTGGTCCAAATTGAGATTTTGAAGAAGGATTTTTTAGTTTAAACTGTAAGGTACCTCTAGGTATATTATATTTTTTAGCTACTGCTCTCAAAGACATAGTTTTTGTGTTCACTTTTTCTAAAGCTTCATCAAGAGCCTCTTTCGTATATTGGGGTATCTTCGGCATCGTTTTTTCCTCAAGAACCTGACGTAAAAATGAAAATAATTTATAGATAATTAATTCAAAATAACAAAAAAAATCATTATAGTTATTGGCCTACATTTTTATGAGATATATTTTCGAATCACATAGTTATTGGCCTAGGCTATTAACTATTTATAATTATTAGAAAATTCTAGTAATGGAATATAACACTTATCGTTACTACATAAGATGAGTTATTCATTAACAATGCTGGATAATTATTTATTTGTAAATATAGTAACTGACCTAGGAGGCCAATAACTATAAGCTATTCAAATATTAATGACAGCTATTAACCACCAAAATTTTTTGAGGTTATGACAAGAAAACGTTATTTTACACCTTAGACTTGTTTATAACGCATAACAAAGCATAGTTTTAAAGAATTTAAATACCGGCACTAGTACTTATTCCTTTTAAAATATTACATAAAAAAAGGTAGCAGCCTTAACAGTTTATTAAATAATATTACTTACGTTTTACCTCCCGCCAAATTTCCCCACGATTAAAAGGTAGCTGTCAACCTAGCGGAATTTTGTTGTAACTGTTTGACGGAGGACGAAAGTGTTGCCATTAATGTAATATTTATTATCCTATTTCAGTAGGTTATTGCTTATTTTTGGCCATCAAATTTGAAATGGCTAATAACTGTATAGGGGCTAATAACTATACCGTTTCCCCTAGTCCTTATTTTTTATATCTGTTTTATTGCAGGAATAAAGACATTAAAGTACCTGTTTATATTACTATAAAAGTATTTGAAGATACAATCATTTCGCTGTAAAAACCAAAATAGAAAAGCGTGAGAAACATTTTCTAATTCAAATGAAATAATCTCAAAATTTAATCCCAGATCAATGCAAGATTAGATGTTAAATATTTATATTCAATATAAAATAAAATTATGTCTGTCATAAATTCAAACTTAATTACGTAAACAGCATAAAACATTTGAGTACAGGCATCACCACAATTGTAAATTAAAATAGCTCTTATTTTGACGGTATTACGGGATAATTTAAGTTAGAAGATGGGTATCTTCATGTTGCTGACTGTACATGATGATATGCGGAAGTTGATGATGACATACAGATAAAGATCACTCTTCCCACCTGTGACACTTGATTTTCAAATACTCATATAAAATTCGCCTTATTTACGACACTTTTCCAGGCACCTACTTGTGAAGGTACTTTAATAGCCGCCGTTGAACCACAATAAAAACGATCAAAGGGCCCGAACCACACGCACCAAAATTAATTAGTCCGTAAATTAATATGCAAATAAAAACATAAAATCAATGCTGCGATAGGAAAGTCAAAGATATCGTTACAAATTCGAATATCTTTAAAAAAGACCGTCGCAAGGAAATACCACCCTTATTGTGAAGAGTATAAAGGCGTTGTTAATATTAGTGATGGGATGTTGACTGTACGATTAATATCGATAGTCAATAACTCATTTTAATTGAATCATTCCAACTAATAGTGCTTTCTAGACGTTTGACAGGACCGTCATTAGTGACGTGATAGAGATAGACGATTGTACATTTGACCGCATATTGTATTAATAATTTGACATTTATATAACCTTTATTTCAATGGAATAAAGTTCATTTCTGCAGATCACTTTGACAAATGACGTGCAGTTGCCGGTACATCGATTAATAAGTGTTTCGTTTTAGTTTTAAATTCGATTCTCGTTTTATTGAAATGTTAATCTTTTTAATGGTATAAAGATTTTTATTGTAAGATATATTTTTTACGAAGTGGTAATGTCAAAGATTGTTATCTAAGTGAGATGTTGGTTTATCTGTTTATTAATATACTTTCTAATTTATGTCATAATAGTGGCTGAAACGTTATCTTACTCCAGACTAAGACAGGTAACCTCCAAAAATAGTTTAAAAAGTATTTATTGATACATAACCTCAATTAAAAAATAATTAAACAGCTGTCAATACACTGGTTAATATTATCCTTTTGTTTATGAGAATCGTATCTTTTATATAGCTTGTTTGTACGGAACCCTCAGTGTACAGTGTACTACTGACGACGACTTTAAATCCACTCATTATTTTTTCAAAACCCCACATAGTTGCATTTCCATAGCCAAAAAAACAAAACACGAAATATTTAAAATCCGAGCACGGCCTCGTTTTAATTTCTGGTCAGTTTGCGGCGAGCGACAAATAAAGTGGCGATCCGGAGATGGTTATCTGCGGACAAATCGTCGTGTGTGTTGCGTACGCGCAGCGGTGAGAACCTAACGCACCTGTACCGGTCGGTGGGCCGCTAGGGATGGGACACTATCGATAGTTTAAATTACCATTTTAATTTTTATTATTTTTTATTCTTAAATTAGTGTCTGAAATTTAGTAGGTGCATTTTACTTCTGATGTGTTAAGTAAACAGATTTTATTGTTATTGGGTAATGTCTGGTCCTCTCTACGGATAAGAAAAAATTGTAAAAGTCTGACAATCCATTAAAGATTTTGCTGTGCCCGACAGGGTCCATAATGGTTCTGTATTATTAGATGTTAAGACCTTGATGTACATTATGGAACGCAATAAATAATTGAGAATTGAGTATTGAAAAAGTGAAAAATTTTCAGACATTATAAAACGACTCTAAGAATTAAGTTTAAAGATCAGTTAATCAAACCTTAGTTTGTTCACTCAAAATAAATGACTCAAGCAATACACTATAAACAAACATAACTATCCCACAAAACTATCAACTCAAATCACCTACCAACATCTATCGACAACCTTATCGATAACGATCGTAGTATCGATATCAGCTTAACCCCTAGATCTCACGCAGCGCCGTCGCGGTCCATCGGGCCCGTTCGCCGCGAGTCACATCATAAATCACGCACTAATAGCCAGTAAACTCATTCGCTAATCCGAATCGAACAACTGCGGGACGACGAGCACTGCGCCTGAGCATCGTACAGTTTTTACCGAACATTCGTGACTGTAAAATAATTAGCTGGTGTACTGATATTGGAATGAATATGCAAATTGGTTTGCTTCTCAACTGTACTTATAGCAAGGTACTTAATAATAGAAATACCTTCTCTCGCGACTTTTTGAGAGAAGGAACTTTTATGAGTCATACTTTTTGCGTGTTACCCCTACTCCTTGGGTTGGAGGTTAAGCGGTAGTTTCTGAGTAAAATGCTGATGTATAAGTTGAGTCTGGTCAGACTGGAATGTCTACGTTCGCTCATACTTACTTGAGGAAAGGTTAGATCGACGAAAAAAGTGCTAGGATTTTAAGTTAAGAACGATATTTTAGAATTTCGAATTAATTTTGTTTTACAACTGACATCATTCCTATTTTGAAATCATTTAAAAATCGAATGTTAGCATAATTAGTGAAAGAAATTATTTTATGCTAACCAGGTTTTTCTTTTTAATATCGACTCCTCGCATAAAACCTTTGTACGCAGAATACTAAGTTCCCATAATTATAGCACTTTTATGTCACAATATCCTGTTTTTAATAGCGCAGTATCGTTTAGCTACTGGTTAATACCAGGCTAAAGATCACATCTTATAGAAAGTAACAGGTTCTGTCTACAATCTTGTTTCTTTATGAAGCAAATAAGTACATAATGGGCTTAGGCTTAACTACTGGCCAAATATGCTAAGGTCAGCTTTCTGATCTTGCAAGCTATTGAAGCGTCTGTGTTATTTGTTTGTGTTTATCTGAGTTTTGCAGTTTTGCAGATGCTATTAGTGTACTATCTCAACTACCAAACGCAAAATGTTATTTTTGAATAGACGACTCCTTAAATGAGATTCATTAATTAAATTTTCACAAAAAGGAAAGTAACTCCAGACTAACATAATATGAAACTGTAAGAAAACTAAATAAAACCTTCAGAAAACCAATTTTAAGTCATTTTAATCTACTAATCCAATTTTGAACATTACCTATTAATTAAGAAATCGATACAGCTCATCGACCGACACACGGTAGCAAAGCATTAAAGCTTCAATGAATAAGTTGTTCAATTTTATTAGGTAAGCTCTTAGTTTATATCGAATTATGGAAATTGCTTTAATTATTTAAATACGCTACGATTCGTGCACCGAATCTATTGAATAATGATGCATCTAATTAAATGGCAAGAGTAGGGAACTTGAGACAAGTGACGATCGAACACTTGAATAAATATACTCTGTTTATGTATGGGTTTTTAAATTAAGTTGTTTATGACTTTATTTCAAAACAGGGTAGGTATTATTTTAGAAGAAAACTTTAAGAGCATCTAATTTTTATATAAAATATGAACAATTGTTGAAATTATTCAATACTAAAAAAATGTAACAATGTTACTTAAATAAAAAGAATCTTATTTATTTTTAAACTCTCATCATTGAAGAAAACTCAACTATGTAGTCTTTCAACAGAAATGTGATTGAATGTTATCAAGGTTTCTATTTCCTTGCTAAGCTTCAGTTTTAAGTGAGTCAGAAGTTGATAGTACAAATGAGGATCATCAGCATATAACAGATAATCCAGCACCGCAAACTCCACAAGTACCTGAAACAATTAAACATGAGCATTCAACAACGGATATTACGACAATCAACTGGTTTCTTCAATTGAATTAAGGTCTAACCCAACGATTGAGTAAGGCTTGATCAAGTGATGACGCAACGGTTATTAAGGCGAAATTGCGGATACATTCAATGAATTCTGTAGACCATCAAAGCATTCTTAACCTTATTTCAGGATCTTCTATTAAGCAATTATGGACGACGACTAATAGATACAGTTTCAATTTCAACAGATTATGTTTATGTGACCATTACTGGCTTTTGACTGTATTCGTTTTTTAAACTTAACATTTGTTTTAAGAATGATGCTCGTTGTGCATGTAATTTGAATGTTGAATCCATGGTCTAAAATCCCATTCTACAGTCAACCATGTAATGATAAGAATTTAACACAAACTTGCAAGTCACATGCACGAAGACATTCAGGCTCAAAAAAGCATTCGTGGATCAGACAAATTGACCTACGCAGAAATCAAACCGAACGTCGCGCTCAGTTGGCTTGATGTGGCAACCTCAACCTCTCGGCTACCCATGCAGTCTATTCTGGCTAATTCTAGATGATCCTGTTGATTTCGAGTAAAGAGACAAATGAATATGATATCTGTTCTGAAAATATTTATTTCTCCCAACCACTCACTCTTCATTTCATCGACAATCGAAACAAACTGAACAGGACGTCCTTTAAATTATCGCATTTCCAGTCTCTTTTTGAAATCTAAATTTACTTGCGCAAGGTACCACTATTCTAGTTCTCAAGTCTTGCGTAGATAAGAGGCGTCCTACGCCGTCGGATGGACAGACAACCGGTTGGGTATAATGAAAAACAGTTCGATTCGCTAGCAATCGTTTAGACATCGGTAACAGGTATAATCTTGTTGTGTGCGACGGATATTATAAGTAATAGGTGTGACGACTACAATCGTTTGTATTCGTATTTTGCCGTGGGTGTCTGATTTCTGAAGGGAGCTAATTAAGTATCTATGTCCACTGCTAGAAGTGCAATCGCTATTTTGTTGACTGAAGATTGCGAGTCGTGGAGAGTAATGGCAAAAATCAGGTACTTTGGTAAATGTTGCAATTGAACTGGTCCAATTGGGTATCCCGTCTTTCATTTCAATTTTTTAGCTTTAATAAGCGTTTAAAAAGTATCTAAAGTGAGATATTGGCCAGCACCTTAAAGCTCTCACCAATTAAGTACATAAAAATACAAATATCCCCAAATTTCGCCCAAAAAAAAAAGAAAAAATCAATCGTTCTCATCACAATCGTGACGTATTAAAACGGACACGTACAAATCGGGCATGAAAATAATAACCCACGTATCGCTCCTGATTATAATTGGTGGCTGCGCTCGCGCCGGTGCGCACGCGTACAGTTACGCTATAAACTATCATTAGTGGGATGCGCACTTTGATCGGAAATTACCGCGGTTTTATTTGTAGGTTTGTGAAATTGAGCGTTTCAGGGTTGGCTGAGTTGTTTTTTGGTTTTTCTTTGACCTTTGTTGTTATGCCTATTTCAGAGGTTAAGCTCAAGTTTAGCACATTGTTACAACTTAAACATGAAAAGGATTTTTGGTTTGAGGTTAAAATATTTTTAGTATACTGCAGTAATATAGTTTTGGTGAGTAAACTCTGCATGTATACTTGGATGAATTTAATTACAATTATTTATGATTAAGCTTTTAGTAATAAAACTGACGCACCTGCCAGCTTCAAGAAAAAAAAAACTTATTAAATTCAGAATCAGCAATATCTCATCTGGGCCCACCATAAATCACCACAACGTCCAATACTGGCAACCCTGTCACACAAGTTCATACAATTTTATGGAGGTTGTTTGCGATTTTCCATAGTCAATAAACAGATTAACTTGATTGTTTGATTTCGTCCGATCTATCATGTTGAATAACTAATTTGTTGTTGATTGTACCTCTATTGTGATTTGAAGCAGTCTACAGACTTGAAAAGATTGTAATTGGTGTTATTGAGATATTGGCCAACACTAAAATTGCCAGCCTTTAGAGAAGTCCATTGATTGGGCCGATGGATTTCAAAATGTTTAATTTGGACGGCTGGCTATTAGGACCGCCTGTTAACAATGAATTAGCTTAACCTATTTTCTCTTTTTTATTGGAATTCCGTTGTTGGAGATTTTGAAATTTTCTTGAAGTTTCGCGGTTTGGTCAATTTTGGACAAAAGTTGTAAATCCATAGCTGTTATTAAACAGTCAGTTTCCTAGTGAAAATTTAATATTTTAGTATGATTGCTTAATCAAGATTTTTAGAGGTAATAAAATCCAAGAAATTTGATTTATGTAAAAGAAACCTTATCAAGCCATTCCGAGATTTTGATAAATCCGTTCTGAAATTTTGGCGAAAAAACAATAACGCTTAAAATGAATATAATAATAAAAAGTGGCATAATGCAAATGTTTTTTGATTAGCAACATTCTTTAAGAAGAATTCCTTCAAAGTAATACCGTTACAATACATTGTTGATAACAATTTCTCTCTCGAGTGCTGTCAACGTAATTTGTTTTACATTCAATTTTCTACATAGTAACAAAATGGTTTGTAACACAATTGCTCATTCATCTGTCAAAGTAACTCTGGGATATATTTATACAGCAATTTATATCCGCATTAGATATCTAGCTTCGTTTTCTGACAGAATTTTGTCTTCCTGCAGAGAGTTGAAATAACTGTCGTGGAAAATGGTAGCATTTTCATTATTCAGTGACATTTGATTATAGTTTCGAAAGCTACCAACCAGTCCAAATTTGAAAAGTGACAAAATATTAGAGAGAGGCTAATTAAAAAGTAATCGTTCGGCAATTGTAATCAAATGTTTGCTGATATAAGTAAGGATAAGGTGCGTTCTTTTTTTATCCTTTGATTTGATATTACTTATTTATTTAAGAACCGATTGATATAAAACAAAATTTCAATTTAAATTGAAAACATCAGACGAAACCGCAATGAATCGAATATACCGCCACTCTCAGTCGCGCACAATAGCACTTGAAAGACAAAACAAACACGCTTTTCATCGATTTAAAAAAGGCACTATATTCAAATTACAATTTTCTACTATTTTATTATATGCACTACTTAGTACTATTAGTGTACTAATACAGACCTTTAATTATTACAAAACTCCTTTTTAATTTGCCTCAAAGTAACAATGTCATTATTCATAAATCAATTTGCTGGTACCAGGCGCTCATAAATCCTTGGCTACAAGCACATTGTGAGGTGACGGAATGGCCTGCACGCTAACATTGGGTTTACGACACGTGCGCACTTGAAACTTGTGTGGCATTGCTGATATAAAGTTTATGGAAGCGATCTGAATGTTGAATTATGTAGTTTCTTGTAATGTATATCTGCGGTTCTGTTATAAAGAGTTTCTTGTAAAGGGTAGGTTTGAATGCGCCTTTGAAAGTTTCTGATGTTTTTATTCTTTTTTTTCTGGCACTTAACATCATGTTGGCTAATGACAATATTTACAAAAGATATGGAAACGAAGGAATATGAAAAGGAACGTTAAATTGGAAATGCATGTTTGGATCAATGTGCTATGATGATTTTTTTAATATGCAGTTTTTTCGAGTGTCCTCATTAATTAGCTTATTTCTGTATACCTTGTCAATTTTATTAAATAGGTTTTTTCCTCGCAAGTATTGAATACTTAATATTTATTTTTTATTGTTATAGAAGCTCCATCGTCGTCAAAAACTAAATCTTTTTTTAAATCTCCCTCGGTCCATGCATAGCAATTTATTCGCTTCAAAAAGTACCCAAGTATAAAAGTGACACTTCCAAAAAACAATTCCATTCCACACATCATTGTACGCGGTACACTTCTATGACATCACGGTATTGTCCAACTAAGCTGACAAAAGCTCGCGAACACACACACATCAACATGCATGTGTATAGATACACCCACAAACCTGCGCAAGAGTGTTGTGGGAACGGCTCAGATGTTGCGAATGCTATTGTTGTGCAGAAAGCCATTTCAATATTGTTTCGTTTTTAGTAACTAGTTGATTGTTTAAGGTGTAACGTGTTTATGCGTGAGGTGGTGTTGCGGTTCAAAGTACCGATCTGTATGAGATGCTGTGTGTGTTGGTTTGTACTATAAATGTTGTGTAAGATTTAAATAGTAATCGAAGAAGTATTAAGTCTGGTGTTATATGGTATCTGGATTTCAGAAAGGTAGTCTAAAATTTAAAGTCAAAGGAGACCTTTGCAAATAATTGGATATTTGAATACAGATGATCATTGTAGCGATTTAAAAAAACAAACACCGTACTAGGTTATTATTTTTCATTACGAAACATCCACTTATTTGTGAGTGTATTTCATTAAATTAGATAGTTTTCTTTTTTATACCATAAACATAAACAAGAAACGGCACTTTCTTTTGAGGCATTGCTGTCTGTCCGTCTGTATCTACGTGTCACCAGAGTATTTCATGAACCGTTGAAATTTTCACAGACGTATTTCCCTTGCCGTTTTAACTACCTAATATAATAAAATAATTATCATCGTAGGATTTTTTGGTTTATTAGTCAGGCATTTATTTTTCTAAGCTTTAATTGTACGGAACACTTAGTGTTATGAATCCTATTCGCACACGGGTTCTTATCATTCTCTACATATGTAGAGAATACAACGACACAGCGTTTAGATTTTCTGTGATGTAGACAAAGCGTCACTCCTAACACCGTACACAGACGAAGCTTCCTTTCATTCATACGTCAGTCACAAGATTGTCTATGGTTTTCTTATTCTAGAAGCTTTTACGTAGTATTACTAACTCTTTTTTGTAGGGGTTGGATTGATTCGGAAAAAAATAATGAAAAGTGTGGTTAATAAATAATATTATATATGAATAATTTATTACGCTCCCAAAAAAATTAAGATCCCATAATGAAGGATGCGCAAAATATCTTTTCTAATAGTCTTACTTAAAACATCATTTTAGATAAAGGCAGAATAAGAAAAGTTGATGTCATAAAGCCATTTCCTGAAAAATTATAGCCAACAATTTTCGTATTTGTGTAAAAAGTACCATAACTTAAATGAGCGTAGCTTTTGCCTACATTTTACATTTTAACTGACTTCAATGAACTAAGTTCCTATTAATTTCTCTCACATTCAAGTTGTCACGTTACGTGTAAACTCGGTGTACGTACTACCTTAACTCTATACTTGTGATACTCAACCCACGCGATTAATGTGCTTGACCACAAACAATAGAAGCTGTTTGACTAGAAAGAGCAAAACGACTTGTCTTGAAGAAACTCTAAGTAAACAATTACCTAACGAAGATTTCTAAAAACAATCAAAATGTTTTTTTATTGTTAGGTGTGCCTTTGCATTCCTCTGAATTCTTTGGTAAAATGGTTTTGACCAATCAATATTATTTATAAAATTAGGATTCAAACCAAAACATTCCATCTAGTATTACAGCGATTTCCGAATACCAAAAAATATTATAAGTTTAACATGTACGTATAAGGCACAAGTAACATACAAATGCAAAGGGGACTTGAAGTTATGACTTCTGAAAATGTTTGCTGTTGTACCTTTCAATTCTCATCAAATACTTTTGAGTTGGGACACTAAACACGTCTCGCAAAAACTATATTATTATTTCGACGTAATTTTCATACTTTATTATAGTTAGTAACTCATAAGTTCATTAATAAACCTATTTCTACAATTCAAACGCCAAAATCCACTTAAGTAGTACCATCACTATCTCGACGCATGTAACCTAACCATCAAATAGTCACTCGGTTACATCCGTCCCACGTTATTTGCCCAAACACAGACAATGGGAGCTGACAGTCAAGTGTTTATAAAAGCTGTTTGCCGACTAAACGTTGCGGCGGGATTACGCAAGCGTTGAGCCAAGTTCACCATTTTATTGTTGGACGTCTCTTAGGTAAATGTATAAAACCTTATTGGAAGGTGCTGGTGTCCGCTTTGGTTTGTTTCTCCTAGGTTTTTATCTGACTGTAGCAAAATGTCAGTTCTAGTCGAATGAGGATGTGGTGTTTCCGTTTTTGTCTTTAAAAGGGGTTCCAAGTTTTAGACTTGAGACGAATTTTCTCAAAATTTCCATTTGGGATTGATCCTGTATTGTATTGTGTAACCTTTTCCATTTACAGCGGGGATTTACGAATGTTTATTGTAAGGCCGTTATGCATGTTATTAAATTTTTTCAAAGTTCAAAATGTGCTTAAATTTCAAGGAATATTGGTGTTAAAAAAAATCTCAATTTGATTGATACTTCAGACCAAAAAAAAAGCAAGCTAAGCTACTTAATCGACACATTTATCGACAAAACTTAAGTGTAATTTTTAAACAAATGAGTGTTACTAATTGAAGGTCAAGTAACACTTAACAATACATTCGTACCAACATAGTATCATCATACATTACATAGACTTTACATCATACACACAGACGTATTAAAAATCGCACCATAAAATTATTACACACATTGTTAGAATGTGATTTTCAAATAACTTACAAGTAATTATTATATTTGTTTCAACAAATACATAAAATGGACTTACATCATTAGTAACATATTTTAATAATATATTTTTAAATCGTTGTTTGAATTTTAATTTTGAAGACACTTTGGTACTATTTACATCTTTTAACACCAGTACTATTTTAAGACATGTGGTCTGTGATGAATTATCCGTCAAGAATTCTCTTCGTTCCTGTTCTAGACAAAAAATTTACGACTGTTTTTTTAACTTCAAATAACCAAAAGAATCTATCGATCAATTGAGTATTGCTTCCGAAAACTGAAACAACTGTTTAACTTTAAACCATCTCAAATGTCTGTCTTTCGCTACTTTATATCTCAAAGTAACAGAATAAGCATACGACATAACGATGACTAAAGATTGAAGTTTATATTCAGCCATTAACCACCAAAAAGTTTGTATATACTTCGAAAAGTTATTTTCATTTCTACATCCATTTATCTAAAATACTGATACCACTTCATAACCCACGCTTAAGCTCTGAATTCAACCAGTTCCATCCACAATACACCTCGAATGGGTTGCCCATTAAAAAAGCTAAAAATCATAAATACAAGAACTTGAACAATTAATAGAAACCCAATCCTATAGATATCATTAGGTAATAACTATCAAAATTCTTGATAACAATGGAACTTGGGGCAACGGTCGTCAACATTCCTCCAGTGAATGGGGCATTAATAAATTGAAATGCCCATTAACGTAGATGTTGATCGAGATTTATGATAATGTGACAAGATTGAGACACACTTGTTCATGTGTGGTTGTGTAATATGCATGTATTTATAACAAGACTTAGGTTTGGTGAGGTGTGTACTTTTTGGGAGTAACTGCAACCAAATTTGGCTGTCGTGAAAAAATGATTTTGACTTTGGTTCGAATATAAAATAGCAATGTTATTAAGGATTTGGCTGCGGATGTTTGTATCCAATAAAAAAATTGAGCTTGAGAGGTTCTCTCTACACACATTAAAAATTTACTGTCTTGTTAATTAATCAAACTTTTAATAACTAATTATAATTTAAAATCATTATTTTTTGCTAGTCGACAAAAATATTTCATAAATAAACATAGAAAGATTATAATTACTTTTCTATCGACAATTTCACCGCACCTTTCATTGAATACTCATTCTCGAATTCCTACATACAATCATTGTAATCTCTCGTCTTAACCAGCCAATAAGAAACCTATTATGTCTATTTAACTAACCATTTATCAAAGGGCTATCACTGCGTACTTCACAAATCGGTGAGCAGAACCACTATTAAAGTAGGACGGAAGATGGGTACAATGATAAATCCTTTCCACTTTAGCTCTGAAGTCCGTCACGCAATGCCTCTTCGGCCCACGATAACTACAATAGTTACCATTTCTGAGATATTTTCTGTTGTTCTGTTTCGATGGTATTTGAAGATACATCGATATCTTATCAGGCTACTGAATACTACTGATTCAAGGTGAACAGTACGAACGATTGATAAATATTTTTCTAATAACTTTTGCTTTTACATTGCGGATACATGGACAAATGTTCAAGTAACATCAGTTAAATAAATAATTGAACCCAAAATTATCAGAAGCTGTTATTGTAAGATTTTTTACAAATATAAATAGGAGATGAGAGGAGAGGATATAAAATTGTTCTAAGACACCACTGAGAAACATCAAAAGGAAACCTTGATATCGTAAAAAACAAATATTGGAATCTGACATCATACCCGCACTGAGCTAGCATGGTGATCAATGCCCAAACCTTCCCTATATGAGACAATCCCAGTGGCCAGCAGAAAAATGAGACATGTTAAAAAATGACCGTCACTACACTACAATATAAAATATGATTTTAATTTCACATACATTAATGTAGAGACATCATTTTAATTGTTGTAACATCCGGAGTTGCTCGGTAAATCAAAAGTGAAGGTGTCGGGCAACTGCGATACGTTTAATTAAAAGTAATATCAAAATAAGAACTTTAATAAATATGTACATTTAAAAATAAATTGACTTGTATAAATCAAATTAAGATACTATTAGAGTTTGCAACTGTGTTTAGCGATGTGTAATGTCTGGTAGTCAAACTAGTAATTATTTTTTATTTTTGGAGCAGAGTGTCGCTACTATAATAAACATTGTTCCTACGTCATTTTAGTGTATCCGTAGTAATATTATAAATGGGAATGTAAGTTTGTTTGTTACGCTTTAACGAGAAAAATAATAAGTAAAATCGATCAGCAATGCACTTTGCACACATGTGCTTGAAGGGATAAAAAGGAAAGTTGACCTCAATCATTTAGCTATCTGCGCCGTCAAAAATAAGGATGTGTTAAGACAGGGGCTTACAGGCAGTTTAAACTCAGACAAAAAGTTTTTCATCAACGATGCACGATGGAGAGAGAACTTAAAACTCTACCTTGATAAATACATGTCTTTATTTTAAGTAAAATCAATATTACTACGAAATAACGACATACAAACTAAATAAGAACCAAACTTTCATCTCAATCTCAATTACTTCACCAATTATTCATTGTTACTAATAAACATTAAAACTATAAAATCATCAAACACAATTACTATTGCCCCAGATAGCTGTTCAATTAAATCTGATCAGATATAATTGCATCATTTTATGATTTATATTACAAACAAAGAGAATTTAATTGACTGTCACCGACTAACCGGATTGTGTAGACACTTACCTTTCAAATATAATAAACGGCCTTGAAGATGGAATAACTAATATCTAATATTTGCTTTGCTCTTTGCCTTTTTCGGATAAGTAGAGTTTGGGACCTGTACTACGAGATTAAACGACCACATCTGCCTTTGTCGGAGAGAGACAGCTATACGTGTAATGTAAAGAGCTCTCTCGCTTCAACATGGGCAAATGTTTTTCTTTAAAAATCATAGTATGGTGTTACATTAGTTGATGCGTGGGAACCGTTGTCGCCATTTGATTGTAATGCCTACGCGAATTAATTAATTTTGTAGAAATTAATGTTTAAGATATGGTTTTGGTTGTTATAATCCTTGTTTATTGACAGAATTGGTCATTAATTTGGAAGTGATAACAGATATGCGTATCTTTATTATTTTTAATTTGAATATTTTCTATGAGTAGGTTCTTTGCTAATTTACGTTTAATTTTAACGTTACCTAAATTTTTTTTTTCGCTTGTCTGCTATATTATTTAATGATACATCCGTTTATAGGTTTCTATAAACATTGAATAAAAACAGACCCCTATTATTGAGGCATCTACTTAAGTTCGTCCGTCTAGCTATATTTTAGAAACCGTGATAGCTTAACAGTAAAAAATAAAGCAGATGATGTTTTTCTGTTTTCGTAAATAAAAAAAATAATTGAGGAACGTTAGTTGACTGATCCTTAAATTATTTCATTATCCAATGTATTAGTTTTCTTTAGCCAATTTGTACGTAATCTTGAGTGACGCAAGTCCGACTCGTACTTGACCAGTTATTTAAAAAAAACTACTTTAAAATAAAATACCCTATAGCAGACATCGAGGCAATACTCAGCACCCCAATAACATCAAAATCTATTTCGCCTACATCTCTACCTCTGACCAACATAACTATACTATTAAGTCCCAACATATCTATAGACACATCTATCTAAGTTACCTTACAAGTTCATTCTGACGTTCGTTAAGTATTGGACCACAGCGACACAGGTGCTCCCATTGTTAATGATCTGATTTTAAGATGCGATGCGATTTGGATATGACATTTGTTTTAGTAGTGTCACCATATAGTTTAGTTTCTTTAAGATATTATACTAAGGATATTCAAGCATACGAATATGAGACAGATCTTTTTTTGATTTGAATATTTTGACCATTTCGTATCGTGATATTATGTTAATGCCTACATACAAAAAAATGGATCTTATTGTTTATGTTACATTTGCAACCGGGATAGAACAAAAAGAACAAAAAAATATGTTTTTTTTTTTAAGAAGTTTGCAACGACCAAGTGCTCTGTGTATCTGTTGCGTATTTATACATTTACAGTATGAATATTCTCACACACTTTTAGCTAATTTCACTTTTCTACCGAATAATAAACATTCATTGAAACATTATTCATATCCTGATTAAAACAAAACTCCTGGTCACAATAGCGACCTCCTTAAACCGAGATTTATCTCGTGTCTCAAACAATACAAGTGGACCGCAGTTATACCGTCGCATTGTTTGAATTATGTTTTAATAAGCTACGTGCCCGGATTAAACCGAATGTAAATTGTCCTTAATACATTACAGTAGTGACCATGCGGATGTGAATTGCCCTTATTTTGCTTATAAATAGCAACGGTTATTCTGCTAGTTTGGATCAAGGGAACTGTTAAATCAATATTAAATTCAAGATATAAAACATAATGTATTAATTTACAGGATGTGTTTTTACACGCAGTTTTAGTTTGTTTTAAGTACTAAGTACTAAAAAATATAACAATTTGTTCGGGGAAGTAAAAGAGAAATTCTTTAATTAAGTCCTCAAAATTATACGCCTTGATTAAAATATCTGAACTCATTTTTTTATTAAAAGTATTAATTCTATTATTTCTTAATTGTAATCGGGTTCATTTGAATCGAAACACGAAAGAAACCTTGTTAACTAAATTAAAAACGAAATTTAAAAATACTTTTTTATACTTTTAATTGGTATGTATAAGCACATCATAAAACGAACAATCATCGCCATCAAAGCAACTAACACTTGCCGAAACAATAAAATTTTGTTCTTAATTTAAAAAAAGAACCACTACCGAATTTAAAATTTCACGACTTCTGTTACACAACGTAAATCGATTTGAACGCACTATATACGAATCGATTGCTGAATCGAATGTTAATCGATAATCGAACGAAGGCTACCAAAGTGTAATGTCTATTAATCAAGGCACAATAGTGCTTTCTAGTGATGTGGACAAAAGTAATTTCACCTCGATTGGGTTATTTATACGTTAGGCCGGTCGAGCAGGTGTGCTTGGCTGTATATATGGTGTTGCCTTTGCTTATTTTACTTCTTTTAATAGTTTCTAGTTAGAAGAATCTATTGATAGGCTAAAGTTAGAAATAATTGAAATATAATTCCATTTTCTTATCTATCGATATAGCTATTTATTTATACCCAAGATAGCTACTAATGTTGCAAATATATTTTCATGACAAATTCCTTAGGTTCATGTTTTGTCAAAAACTTCAATAAAAACATTCTTGATTTCTGTGCGTTTTTTTGTTAACCTTTATAATAATAATTAGCATTGTTGTAAAAATTGCATACTTGTTAAATTTAAACTTGATTGCCTCGAGTTCGTGTTAATTTAATGTCATTCATTAAACAGAGAAACTGGTTCGGTTATTTTTAAATTTTCGATACCGTTTAGCAACATACTACCAACTTAAATGTAAATTACAATATCATCTGCGTGTAATACAATACTCAATCAAAACATTTACATGAGGTTTTAAGTAAATGTCATTATAACAAAAACAAAAGCAATAAAATTAAAATGAATAAAATTCGCTTTATAAAATAATATTACCAGTAGAAAACTTGATGACTTTATAATAAAAGAGGTTTAAAACAACAGCCTGTATAATCGGAAGACGCGCTGGAGCCTAGAGGATCGTTATTAATTTGGAATTTGTTACACCCTATACTTAAGCCACTAGATACCGCAGTTAAAACCTCTACGCATAAATATAAACACATCACTATAACATGTACACTTAGCATCAAAGTTCATTAACACAACGAGATTTAAAAAAAAAACAAGAAAACAATGGAAATTGTGTTAATAGGTTATAATAGCCCTTTCTACTATAAGTCTACTGTTAGCATTGGTTATATGAATGAACGATGAAATTGTGACAGTGAATGTACTTATCTATTTAAAAAAAAAATGTACTTTCAAGTACATAAACTATTGCTTAAGCAAAAAGTACGAGAGTCTGCGTCATTGATATAAAAAAGTGTCTTACAAAGATATTTATAGGTATTAATAATACGGTGGCGGGATCGTTGTCCTTTAAAGAGTCATATTATGTCCTTTGCACCATATTTTTCGTGCATATCGGAAAAGTAGTAGTACTAATTACATTTTTTTTTATTTGTTTGGTTGTAGCTCCTAAAATGATGAACCGATTTTGATAGTCCTTATGAAATTGAACCGTACCGAGCACTGTGTGATATCGTTAAAAAACCAAGAGAATCTATTCACGAGTTTAAAAATAACTTTATGATACATCTTCGATCGTTAAACTTAAAATATATTCTCAAATCTCGACCCAAAACAATAACATTAAAATAATTAAACAAATCGTCAATTAAGAATGTAAAATATTATGTTAATAATCAAAAAAAGAGTCACACTCACATCCTTTATAGTTTTTCGAAATTTAATGACAAGTTATGAAGACCTGTCGTGAAAGGAAACACCCTGTTGATAGAGGTCTTGTGATTTTGGTTATATGTAGGATTCCGGTTTTGTTGGGCATTTGATTCATCCCAGACAATAGGATTTGTTTTATGAGGTCAATGGTTAACTTTTGGATTTATAGAAGGAAAATAATCAAATGTGTGGAGATTACTGAGAAACGTGTGACTAACAAACCAACCAGTCATTGTTAAGGCATTTCAAGAGGGATCTATTTATAATTGTCAATTGTTGAATGGGAGCTTTAGTCATAACTTGAAAATTTATTACATGGCCAACAAAACAATATTAGGAAATTTGATGATTAATTTTTATCGTAGAGATATTAGGAAAATCCGAATGAATAAAAAACCAAATTGTATAATTCGTATTTCCCGCAACATAATCCTATTTATAAACTACAGGATGTAACAATTTAAATAAGTACAGTCAACAAAAAAAGCGTAATAATTTTCCTTTTAACTAAACTTTCCCTGTCACGTATTTCCCCATGAATCATAATGATAATTAACTACCTGTCTTAGAAAATCCACAAAGATTCCAGTCGCGACAGGTTTAGTTGAGAAAAATTCTCGCTTGCTGTGGCGTAATCACAAAGGAAATGGTATAAGCTCAACTTGCGCAAACGCGTAACTCGGATGTTGGCGATTACCGCGTAGCAAGTGTTTGCAGATCTAGTTACTGGCGCGAGCGTTTAAACGGGCCATTGCGAGAGATCAAAACGTGAATGTTTTGCGTTTAGAAATGCTTCGTGGAAAAGATATTGTGGTAATGCTATTTAAAATAATTATGCGTGAAAGTAATAAATTACAACATGTTATTTTGCTATAATTTTACTAAAATTGTTTTTTTTTTTTAAATTAGATTTCATATTCCATTGTTAATTTGTTTACTTGAAATAAATAAACTTATCTGCTAAGGAAACGACAAGTTTGACTTAAATTTCCATCTATAGATATGACGAGAGCTTTCATAGGCTTAATTTATAGCATTAAATAAGTGAAACGCCATTAAATTTAGATTAAATCATTAACTACTTAACGCAGTAATACGCGACAACTGGACACACCTAATGCAACAAACTGGAGACATTTTCAAACTAACTAACTCTATAAGCGACTAATGAAATTCTAATTAATTCATTATGCCGTCTTTAAATACAAGTCACAGATAATGACGTGTTTGAATCGTGATCCAATACAATGTAAGTGACCGGTCGAGTCGAGTGGTCGGGCGAGTCACTGGATCGGTGTGAACGGGGCTCTGTGAAAGTGGACAGGGGAGTATGGCGGATAATTTCTATGAAAATGTGTTCTTAGGCCGCACAATTGATAGAAAATTGTTGGCTGGAGTGGCGTCTAAATGCTGCCGTGTGTTGCGTTATAGGTGCCGGTTTTTACCTGAAACAGAAATGAGAAACGAGAGTTAGTTTTATTACTATAAAAAGCTTATTTTCCTCTCGATAGTGACTAAGGACCGTTGGGGTTGTTGCAGTGTAGGTATATTAAAAAAAAAACACAAGCAACTTCTATACTAAGCATCTATTACACTATAATATGTTATGCAATAACATTGTATTTAGATTTTGATAGTAACTATCGCGAGAATGATTCATTATTAAATGATAACACGCGTATTTATCGGGGTAGCCCGACTAGTGTCGGACCCAACCGGAGTCCTTAATCATGAGCAGACGCGGCGGGATCGCGAGTCGGTTCGACCCGCCGCGTCCGAAACTAGTCGGGCTACCCCGATAAATACGCGTGAGTAAACCGTTACATCATTTAATAATTTTATTTAGATCTCCTAACATTAATTCCAATTTATTTGCAACTGTATCAAAGCTTCCGTTTCGAAACAGCGTTAACTAGTTACATATCTTCTTAATGTCGTCTTAAGTAGGTGACTAAAGAATTACAATAAACAAAAAACTCCAAACGATTTCACATGCCGATATCATTTCTTGTCTATAATTCATTACACATGACAATAAAAAGAAAAAAAGTGGGCCAAGTTCCAGCCATCCATTCATATGTGTCGTAAAAAAATCATTATAACGCATTATCTATATAAAAAAGTTAGCGGTAGATTGACATCTGTCGGTCCAAGCTGCCTCTTACGCTCGGTTGAGCAAAATCGGGTATTACAATTAAATTAAAAATCACTCATGTGTAGGTACAACCGATAAGCATTGTAGCGTTAGTAAAAAAATTGTCAACTGTCTTGATTTTTTTACAAGTATTATTTAAAGAACTGATTGACATAATGACATTGCTTCATTGATAACTAACGCTATAAAAAAATCGTATCGTCTATTTTTCATTGCGATTCATTTGCTCAATGTATACGGAATCTTAATCGCACAAATCCGTTTCGTTTGCCCTAGTTAACACACCGCACAATGTTTGCGCGACAATTTTACACATTCCGTCATCGTCTTGTCAAATGTTTGCCGCCATTTTATTTTAAATTTTATTGGATTTTGCCACTTAAATGCAGTCGTAAATCAAGTGAAATCTTTATGATGATTAATGCTGTTCAAAAGGTTTATAGCGTATTTTTGTCAGCTGTTCTTTTGGAGACATCTTGTAAATAATGGGATTAAATACCGTTTCAATTTGGATTATAGACTTAAAACTTTCCGTGTGCCGTAGTTTTTTTTATGATCATTCAAAATAAAAGCTTTGTTTTATTGTTCGGTTATCATAAGATTTTGATCGTAAATTTTATTTCAACAATCCAGAGAAGTTTAGTTTATTGTCATTGATATGACTTTCTTTTCTATTAACAATAGAAATGAATTCCTTTAACAATAAAATTTTATGTTATGGCTAATCTTAGTTGATTAGAAGCTTTAATTATGTATAGATCTATAAAATATTATTTTTCAATAGGCAGTAAAAACTTAATTCTAGTTTTTTGTATTTATTAAATACAAGTTTTGGCTTTTAGCTCTGTTCGCCTGGACATCAATTAGCACACAAGTCTTTAGGCAAAATGAAATTCCATACTTATTCCAAAATGTCAACATTCACATGCTTTCCAAGATACAAAGACAAGCAAACAAAATGACTGGCCTTATTGTAATTCTGTGACACTTATGTTGCTAACCATACAGCCGCAATTTAATTAATAGTAGAATGATTCAATTGAATCCGCGGTATGCGTTAGTTTCCATTGTGGTACTTTTGTGGTACTTTCTACACACCTACCGAGGTGTCGTATTGCCCAACCGACGTCAACCTGCCTATTGATTGATAATGACAGAACAACCTGTGTTTGCCAGAGGCCATACTGTTTTAATTTATATTGTAATAGCTGTTAATTAGATTTTAGGTGATGGATGACGTTTTTTAATAGATTCTTGTCTTTATGTGTGTGTATTTTGTAGTACTTTGAGGAGTTTATTGTAAGAAAATTTTAAAAGAAGCTTCTTTAACTTTGAGATATTTTTTTAATTTCCCCTTGCTTAGTACTAATTTCACTATTTTTTATCGTTTTCTCACGTATCCCCTGAATTATGATAATAAATAAATAATAAATTCGGACAACATCACAAACATTGTACTGAACCCAAAATAAGTTGCTAAAGCACTTGTGTTATGGAATTCAGATACAACGAAGGTACCAAAACACCACAATACCCAGAGCCGAGACAATGTAGAAATGTCAATTTTTATTATCGAACGCTAAAATACGAATCAATTTTTTTTTTTTGCTTTTTAGAATATTGTTCACTACAACATATTGCCACATGATTCTTCCCCGTTATAATTCAACCATCTCTTACCAAAGACTGAAATCAAGTACAGTTCTAACTCCAGATTACCCATGTACCGATAGATTGCATATTCATAAACAGTTTAGACTGGCTATCACAATAATTACGCGTCATTACACTTTATTAATAAGGCTATTGAATTTTACAAGTTATGTTATGTCTAGGAAAACTGGACGCATTATTATGTGCAACTTTTTCTCCGTTTAGAACACGTTGGGTCAGAATATCACTGCTTTTCACCTTAACGATATGAGTGGTTTGGTTTGGAGTTAGTTCACTCTCTTATGCAGTAAAGGTCTATTTATGCTTTGCTAGCTGTCGCCCGCGACTTCGTCTGCGTGGTTAGAAGATATAAGTTATGATTGATATCTGCCCAGTTTTTTATACATTTTCCATTGTATATTCGCTCCTATTAGTCGCAGCGTGATGCTATATAGCCTAAAACCTTCCTCCATGAATGGTCTATTCAATACAACTTTTTTCAGTTTGAACCGGTAGTTCCTGAGATTAGCGCGTTCAAACAAACAAACAAACTCTTCAGCTTTATATATTAGTATAGATGATGTGTAAACAACGTCATGTTTTGAATACTAATTTTAATTAAAAACTTTCGTCACAGGGATATATCTGTCTTCGTAGAATGGTTTGCGTAAATATTGATTAGCTGATAAATAGGTTGTATGGAATCATGTTTTTTTTTAATTTTGTACTAAAATAGTTAAAGAGGATCCCAATTTTTAAAGCTCCGCTGCCAATCTGTTTGTTGTATAACAGGCTGTATATATATCTTATAATTTTATAACGATAAAACTGGCTACAAATTTCTTAAAAATATATATTATGAATATAGCTCTTTTTCTAAGAATGAATTTCAATATCTATAAAATACATTGTCATTCACAAACAACATTGGAATTCAATCTCCAACCGGAAGCCCTAAGCACCAACATTCCTTAACTATAAGGAAAACTTAACTAAAAGCAAAAGCAATAATTCAAAAAAATTAACTTAAAATGTAACGCCTTCAAATATTTTCTATTTTTCTCTAAAATTTACGACTCGACGCAGCCGGTAGCAAACATTCTTTCTCACGCAAATTATGTAAAATATATTCAATAACTATTCCGTAAGATCATCTTAATTAACGCTTTGCCGCATCCAATCACCAGCGTTCCCATTTTATAGACGAAAAAAAAAATGTACTACCATAAACAATGTTCACTTTTAATTTTATTACTCTCGGCTCTGTCAATCATAGCGTGCTATTAAATCAATATACTATGTAATCTTACTTATTTAAATACTTTCAACGAAATCATTCCCTAAGGTAGGACTAGTGATGTGGCAGGTTCTCTTGATTAGTCGATTTATGGTTTACAATTAGTTTATTGTGATGTTAATATTTTGAAATTTTGATTTTAGGTTCCTAAGTGATGTTATAAATTACAAGTTGGAATTTAGATGTTTTTAATAATGTTTGTTACTCAGCACGACTCTATATCTTGTGTAGGTAAATGTATAAGGAGGTAATTTTTCCAAGTCTTTTAATTCCTTACTGATGAGGTATTTAATGATACATTTATAGATACCTAAAGCATATTGAGTAAATTTAGAAGAGAAGTTTTTTAATTGCAATTAAATTATTGATATGAAAACATAAAATTTAACATATCATTTACCTAAGATTGAAAAACCAAACATAAACTAATATAACATAGTCAATTAAGGCATTTAAATAACTGTAAATATCAAAACGAAAAACACCTTTGCAACTAATCAAAGGAACATCATTAAAATATCGATACTAATGTCAGTCGATTATCGAACAAAGACTTTCTAGGTACAACACTAATGAAAGCCGTTATATCAAATCACTAGCTCTGTTAAGGCTATAATTTTGCAAATTGCCGCCACACATTGACGAAATAACTTCATAGGTAGCGCACATTATGAAAGTAATTATATGCATGGCGTACACGTTTATCTACATAAATAATTTTAATATGTTTGATAGATTTTATCTTTGTAATTAGAAATGTGGAGAATGCTTCAAAATTGTTTGAGATATGGCAATTTTTTAAGAACATAAGCTTTGATAATAATCTAAAATAATATGTTATCGATTCGACTAACGGAGACATTGATTCTACATAAAAAAAGTCAAACCTTAGTCTTCAAATTGACGATGCTTTCTGTCAATGAAAACAAAAGAAATCTTCTTTATGAAAGAATAGATGATTCAAACAATAATTGTTCCTTCGAAACTTTCAAGTGTTAGATTCTGTACAAAAAGCAAAATAGATTTTTTTAATGAAACTTTTTTGTTTTTCATCTATTTCATAATTATGAATGTTCTTTTCAAAAAAGCTCTAATAACCATATTATGGTCGGCCATAATTTGACATTGTAATATTTATTCCGTTATTCCACACCAAATAAACAATTGAGATGTGCAAGTAACACGATTTGATTCAGTGATTAGCGGAGTATCGATTTCTCGCTATCGCAGTAGTCCATGCCCATTGCTCTAACATGACAGACAAACAGACACGCATATTAAATTACAATGTACGAATGTAGCTATTGTTTCGGTAGTCAGCTTTTTAGGAAGCATTTTGTTCTAGAATTTATTTTGTTTTGACAGCTGTTGGAATAGAAAAGACATGACTAGGTTGACGTATGACACTTTATTTTGAATCAAACAAATAGTTTTATTAATTGACATTTGTCATTAGCTTTCAACGCTTATATTATTTACATTTTTTTAGTACATTTCTGCTCACACTGGATTTTGAAAAACTTAAAAAAAAGAGCCTAGAGAGAGTTTCGTCGCAACTTGATTTTTAGTTTAAGATGCACAGAAGACAAAAAAACGATCACTAATAAAACCTGGAAAATCAATCAGCGTATTCCTTCCATAATAAACGAACCTCATCCAAATATTCACATACAACATCAACGCTTATTCAACAGCAAAAAGGTCAGCGTATGTACCGTAAAATTATCAACACAATTTAAAATCGGAAACTAAAATAATGTTTCGTGTTACAACGTTGAGGCGTTCCTTTAGACCATGACTATGCTCGGGGGCCACAAGCTTATTGATATTTTAGTTATAAATAATCTCCACAATAGAAAGTAATCCTAAATCATTACTACGATATAGCAATTTGGGCGGCTCAAAGATACATTTAATTCTTTATTTCTAATTGAAACAATACGGATGATGGCAATAAATTTGAGAAACTGTCCGATAGTATAATTGACCTGGCTATACCCGCGTTGGTGGTCAAAATGATCTATGAGCCTGTTGTGATACGATTATACTAAACAGTTTTAATTTCTATTACATGTGTATCTGTAATAAGAATCTAATAATAGGATGGTTATTTGATTCTATAAAGAATGCTACTTTCACTTTAAATTTGTACTTTGCTGTTTGTACCGAAGATATCTATTGTTAATTGCTTTAATATTATAAGGTCAATAATTGTTACCAAAGGATTCAGCCGTGTTTGTCCCATGTTGGTGGGTAGCGCGCTATGAACAATTAATATTTATATACCTAGATTTCTTATCCTAGGGTAACTTAATGAAAATAAATACGGGTCTTTTTTAAGGCTTAGATGAGGACACAGGTCCAATCCACATTGGCCTTGTTGAGTATTTCAATATAAATTGCATCTACCAAGGACTATCCACCCCTGTTCTACAGGAGAGCAAAACAGTAAATATATTGGTCCTATTGTACTGAATGTGTTAAGTTCACTAGAACTTAACACACTATCTTCATTTGCCAGAAATTTATACCTGTCTTTCTTATTCATGGCTCGTTTAGTTTTGGCTAGCGTTAAGGCTGTCTAAAGTTTTACTGAAAGAAGATTTATAACAAAGGACGACTCGTCTAAATTCACACTTGATCACCCAGAAAAGACCAGAGCAGAAAATTAGGAAAGAAAACGAGTTTTTTTCTGACGTGACTTTTATCCACCAGCAACAAGCTAAGAAAAGTTTTTCGCCCTCTTGTTTTTTATTGAGAAGTCCAAGTACAAATGAACAAGGAGAAAATAATCAATCCATTACAATGTGTCTTCTATGATGTCAATGGTTTTTACCGTCAAACATTTTTGTCTCCCACACAAAGCTAATCAGTCAAACACATGTACAGTGTTACTCGACACAAACACATACAAATACACAATTAACTTTTACCAAATGTCAATAACAGTTACTGTGTACAATCGTAAGCCATAGAAATAATCCCGTGAGAGGTAGCTGATGGCGCAACCACCAATTTGTACTTTGATTGATACTAATCCCTTTAATACCAACGTGTACACCTCACCACACAATACGATATTAAAAGAGCCTTAAGTCGATGTATTAAGGTTGGTTATTCTGTATTATTATGGGTATAGAAGTGTCGTTTACTGTAGACGGTATAAGATCTCGATTTGACTGTTAATTGCAGCGTAGTTTTTATTATAAGTTTGACTTCTGTCGAGAAAAAATGTCCGACGACTTTGACCGATGTTTATTAAGAATGCGCTTGTAATGACGTAGTTGTGTTATACAACAGTTAATACTTATACTTATTTAGTTTTTATGATATTATTATTGCTAACATCTACTGTGAAAAGGTCTTTTGACTCTGTCTAGACACAAATGATAGGTTGTAACTTGAAACTACAATAGTCATTGTAAAAAGTTTAATTTTATAACTAAAGATATTGCAGTATTAATTGTTAAAAGCTTAGATGTTGTGCCTTTTTAAATAATATGTGTTGGTTGAACGCGTAAATATATATCAAATTGAAAAGATTATAGCTTTACTAATAAAAGTTGTTATAAAATAGCAATTATAAAGGTTCTACCACAATATTCATTAGTAAAACTTTCCTACAAAAGTAGCACACTTATTTTAAGAGGTCTAAGTAAATGTCCCGGTAAGGGATTGTTTTCCAGCTTATTATATTCATCTAACCATCTGTTTTTAATGGTACAAGACTCTGCTTTACCCTTGATACCAGTGTGACATGGTATTCCATCGTAAGGCTAAGTCAGAATTCTAAAAACTGAACCAAACCCATCATCATACGCCATAGGCCTCCCCTTTTTCTTAACGCATACATGACAGTGTTCCAATAAAACAAAAACTGTGAAATAATAAATATAAATCAATATAAAATGTACACCAATGTAAACAAACCCCGCAACATCATACTTTATTTAAATATACTCGAATAATATAATCGTTCGCATGTCAATTAAAAAACCTTAAGCATCGATCTTTAAATCGATATACGTAGGAATCGAATGAACCGATGTATCGATTCGAGGGCCCATACGTCTTTCTAAAGTGTCATTCGATTCTTATCGGGAGAGATAAGGTTGATGACATTATATTTTTCTGTTAAACAATGACTTTTGACCTGAGACCCGTGTGACTCTGGTTTAACTTTTGTGACCGGCTTGCGTTTCTATCAATTTATCTTTTTTTCTCCTAGTGTATTTAAGCCTATTGTTTTGTTGAAGGTACTAAGGGTCTCGAGTTTGATTCTATAGATATTCTAGACTAGCTGTTGCCAGCGACTTCGTCCGCGTGATTAGACGATAATAAGCTATGATTTATACCTGCCCAGTTGTTTAAACATTTTCCATTGTATCTTCGCTACTATTAGTCGCAACATGATGGTATATAGCTTTAAACTTTCCTTGATGAATGGTCTATTCAACACAAAAATATTTTTTCAATTTAAACCAGAAGTTCCTGAGATTAACGCGTTCAAACAAACAAACTCTTCAGCTTTTATATATTAGTATAGATTTACCAAAGTTCTTGTAGTATTGTTATACTGAAATAGATTGTGTTCTCATTGAGGTCATAAAATTTACTAAGCAGGATATTACGAACTTTATAAACTACTGTTTCTAATCAAATTTATAGTTATCTAGATAAAGTGACGTTAATATTTCCCGGATGCTGTGAATTGCATAATTGTTTCAAAACAGATTATAAAATATAATGGAATCAAGAAAAGAGTTTGTTAACTCATAAATAATAAGATATTTCTCGCGACATTTAATGGCCTTGTTAATAAAATTATCTGTGGGAACATACAGGATGTTTTTATTTAATTTCATAAAATACCGCTTCTTGCGTGCCCATTATTTCGAGATTCACATTTAATTTTAAATTCAGAGTGAAATTTATTCAAGATTACACAATAAACATATCAATATGACATGACAATCTTAAGATACGCCACATTCGAATAAGATATCTCAATTCCAACACAATTTAAACATCTGGTCTATGGCAACAATAAAACGTTTCTAACGTAAAAAAATATATACAGCATGTTCAAAAAAAAACATATCTAAGCCAATCAACAATCAGAATTATGACAATAATCATATTAAATCGTATAATTCATATTGAATCAAGAAAATTAAGGTTTTATATAAAATTTTATTCAATAAAGTTTCGAATATAAATGCTTGAAATACGGCCGATTATGTAAAACCGTATCGTAACAATGGGATGTCCGAATAGAGTCATCTATGTCCATTTTCGTTACGGTTTTTGAATAAATTAAATCGATATTTTTTCTTAGAATGTTTTCCCACATTTTTTTGGAATGTATGCTATTGTTCTGGGTGTAAAGTTACGGGCTTTTATATAGCGGAGAAAGTTCGATATCCGATATATTGTAAGTTAAAATGTCGCGTTCTGTGAACATATTGTTAATCTTTAAACATAACGTGTTGTACGCTAACTGGAGATTAGAATGTTAGATAGTTTGTTCCTTGTTAATATTATCACGGATATGTGACTAGCATAGTGTTGAGAGGATAAGCAGAAGTGTTTTGAACTAGCAAAGGGTAACTTTTATGCAATTATGACCGTAATTGGCGATTCACTCATTCGCATTCGAGATTAAGGATTAAATATCAAATTTTGAACGGCAAAATTTTAAAAAAAATTTACGTTTAAGTCTACATGATTTATTTGGAAACCTAACATATAATCCTATTGAAATAGATTTCTATGAAATCCTTAAGACATAATCAGCAACAATGATAATCTCTATCCATTTATCTTCTTCTGCATAAAACCTTTGCAAAGTGATATTAGAATGTCGATATTAAGGAATCTCACCTGGTTAAAAAAGTTTCGCCAACGAAATGTACCAATCCAAAAAACTTGAACTTTCCGAAGTAAAATTACCTAAGATTTAAGGGAAAGTAGAGCAACATCACTCGTTCTTTGTAGGCATTTAGACCTTGAAAAAGATCACTAAAAACTCGATCAAGGGCAGGCTATCCGGTCATTGTCATCCAGTCAAAAATAACAAGTAAATGATGCAACCAAAACTCCCTTCATTGTTTATAAACGAAGTTTAAAATGTTCGTTATAAGGCAAATCACCGACTTGATTTACGGTCAATTTCCAACGACCTGTTACAGGTCTGTTATTAAAAGTTAACAAGAGAAACTTGTATTCCTCATACAGTTACAATACAGGCTATTACATGACTTATGTAACTTGGACTCTGCTGCCAAGTATATAGTAGGACTGCGTAGGTCATCTGTGCGTAGTAATAATTCATAGATGGTCAGTGTATCTTGGTCTGTGGTACGGTGGTATTGCTTCATGAGGCCAGGTCTTTGAAGAATGGTGGGAGTACCGCAAGGAATAATGTTATGCGGTAACGTTAAATCTAAGTTTATAACTGAATCTTCATTTACAGTGAGCCTGGATGATGTAAACAACTTTGCCCGGTAGATGCGGCAATATTTTATAGACCTTAATTGTTTTAATCATAGCCTAGCGCCACCCACTTTTTAATGACATAATTTAATATGCTGCAATCGTCTGTTTATTTCAATTTTTATGAGAGCTAAATTACGTAATGTATGTAAGGTGAGGCATTAATACATTCTTTGCTTAAAGTAAATTCATAGTCATATTTGAATTCTGTTTTACTTGACATATTTCCTATCATCTATGTAGCTAGCGTATCCCAAACCACATTTAGCAAATTCCCTAAAAAATAACATTAATGATTCACAAAAAAGCTTTGGTAACCAAACATTATTTTGAATTTCGTCGGTCACCCATGCCCAAATGTCCGATTAAGAAAATCGGATCTTTTATTCAGTTTTGAAATGGAATCCTAAAGCCACATCCATCACACTCTAATCATGCCATCAAGTTGCTTGAGAAACAATTTGTGTACAGCAAATGTTCCAAATTGGCTTGTTGAGACAGGTGGCTACCGAGCTCTCTATTTCAATTGTAAATGTTACAGCAATTTTCTTGCTTCCTTGCCCATCAGAAAACTTATTACGATTGTGATTCCGTCCGTATGTTTCTTGATGTAAATTGTTAACAGATGTTGTGTAACTAATTTTTGTTTGTCTTTACAGTTTATTAGATTCAATTGTATGATTCTATTAGGTAGCTCCAGGTACTCTTTTGTGAAGTAAATTTTATGATAGATAGATATAAAACAGGTTTTTTTACTGATACCAAATGGGTTATTTTGAGTTTCATGTTCCAACTTAAACACTAGTTAAATTATATTATTTTGTTACTTTCAATACTTCCTATCCATTTTTACTATATTTAGCCCTTATCAAAATAAGGTACCGTTTTTAGGCGTATTTCGCAACTGAGGGCATAATTAAAATGATTTCTACACTTAAAATCTAATCAATGAGTCAGTCAATTTCAACTTTCTTCTGAATACTTTCTAGATGCAATAATTGTCATTGTTATCGCTTGACTAGTTCCTATCCCAACTTGAGTCCATCTATCCCATCGTCCAGATCGTCGAGCCCTTGTATTACTTCTTGTGTCTCTAAAAGCTTTTTCCATAATTTTACGAGTCCACTCCACTAAGTGCCTTCGGTACTATCTAACCCTATCTTTACTGCTTAAGCCTAGACTATAATCAATATTTCTATTACCAGTATCCGCTTGTTAGACCCCTATTCGGTCTACATCCGGTGGTTTAAATCTATTGTTTATTTACAAGTAATGGGTACATGCTCGTCGTTACGGTAATATCTTTTAGTTATTAAATTTGTTTTAATTATATTCGTTTAGAATGATTTAAGTGTATAATGAAAAACAGCAAATAATCTTGCTGAGTAAATAAAAAAATACACTTATTTTTTTGCATCATTGCACGATTTTTTTATCTTTACCCAAATAATTGATGACGTTTGAATGCAACTCCGAATACTTTCTAAATTCCCATAATTATGTACCTACAAAATAACTGATTCTAAAAAACGCTACATAATAAATAAAATTTCAACTCAGACCAATACCGATGAAAAAGCTCCAGAACAATCTAAGCCATAAACAAAAAATTAAAAGCAAACTTACAAATTGACATGTCACATTATGACGTCATAAAACCAGAACAGAAAACCAATAGTATTATACCAGTGTCACCTGTTAAAAAGCATAAAAAAAACAAATGAAATG
Organism: Trichoplusia ni; assembly: GCF_003590095.1. Lineage (NCBI taxonomy): Eukaryota > Metazoa > Arthropoda > Insecta > Lepidoptera > Noctuidae > Trichoplusia > Trichoplusia ni. The sequence continues at coordinate 3,246,512 of NC_039490.1, forward strand.
TTTAACAGACAACAATCCGTGCGTAGGTAGTATGGGATACCGCCAAAGCCTTTCAACTCGGCTATTTGTCAGACCGATCTTTCGATTGTGAAAGAGTTTAAGCTAATCTTAAAAGTGGGAAGTGGACTTGTTTATTCAGAAGTTGAAGGTTAAGTTTTGAGACAATAGTTGAAAGTAGCTTTGATATTGTTTAATCAAGCTGTTTGTTTCTATTGGTGTACTTTGCATTCGTTTTTGTGATAACAGTCCGGGATAGCTCATCCTCCACCTCATGGCGGAAGAAGTTCATGAGAATGTCCCCGGGTAAAAAAGGCAGTCCCGAGTTTCAATTTTTAATGTGTGGAAACTTCTTGAATTTAAGCAGTCGAAGATTGTTTTTAGGCAATCTTGCGATTGCAAAATGGGTCTCTCAGCTGTGTAGTTGAAAATGGATGAGTTCATTTGGAAGACAGAAGCTGATTAGAGATTGGCCTAAGAAGGCTTACTTTACGATAATGGGATGTTTCGTAGAGCAATATTTACTAGAATTTTGCGTACTTATGCTGCAAAAAGCCAAAGAGTCTGAATATTCATTGTAATTGTTGATTGAAAAGTCTTTTACGACAGCACATTGTACTGTTTTGATATTTGTTGTGTTTCTACTCTTATTAAGATTAATTATCAATTAGGCAACACCCAACTGTTGTGGTGTTCAGTCAACAGTTTAAAACACGGCACCTGTTTTAACTACCAAAATATCATACTATACCCGTTAAAATAATGCCGATTCTACTTAACATAGATATTATATTCCGATGCTGTATACTAATCAGCCAAAATCGTGTTAAGTATTCAAATGTTTATTTTAATAACTAACTGACAAGACCACTTTGTTTTTATATATTGATATTGTAAATTGAGTATTGTGGAAAATTGGGAAGTTATGAACGTGGGAATGTTGGATTTTATAGAATTTGCTTCGAATATTTGTGATAGTGACGTCGATATGTTAAATGTAGGCTTTTTGGGAGATAGGGTTTGTGTATTAAACTTTCAATTATTTACTTTGTTGTTTATTTAAATCATGAGTTGGTTTTTTGATTCTGATGGAACGACACGAGAATGTTTAAGTCACATTCAAAAGACGACATATCGGAATGACATTATAAAAGTCGATTAAAGGTTGTTGGAGACATTGATGATGTAAAAGAAAGATGCACTATGATTTCGTAAAGATCCATTTCACAGCTTAATCTCTCAGTGGATACTTTTTAGTTACAACAGTTAGAACTGAAGCAGTATTTATCAAAAACTCGATATAGATTCTAAAAGACAGTTGACTATTTCGAAACTTTTATATATTAATCATCATAAATTATATTTTTATAGTGGGTTTTATTTTGGGATGGGTCCTACGGAGCCTGAGGAAGCCTGCTTCAGTGAAATTTATCGCTATATCAATGTCCACTGTTTTAGATTACGTGGCAACAACGTTTTATGTGTCATAGTAACCCTTCCTGACTTTTACGACTTGTGACAAGATAACAACTAATAATTTAAAATTTTATATCTAATTCAATATGTAAATTTTCAAATTTATCGTTGTTAAGACAATAAAATTAAATGTAATGTTACTTTAACAAGAAAAATCAACAGTTAGCTAGTTTGAAAATATAAATTTAAATGAACATCTTTGATTATTTATATGAGTAGATAGTTAAATCGCTTTTATACAAATATGACCGACTCTCTTTTAACCCTTGATGAACTATAAAGTTCATTTAATCATAATAATTCACGAAAGTTTATGTTTTTTGACATAAACTTTTCATCGAACATCTCGGCAATGATGAAAGCCAATAAGCGTCATTATTTTAAATTTCTCTGGATATTCAATTAAGTATTAATGATATTTGGTACCCATCTGGCTTCTTTATAGGCTGAAAAATAGGCCTCATAGGCGTAGCCCCAAACACCACCATTTAAGCTCTATGGTGAAGTAGTTTTAAACATTGCCGCTTCAACATTTTAGCATGAGTTGAAAACTTATATGAAAAATCATTTGGTGGTCGGTAGAACAATATTTTGCAAACAACATAGTCTATAAGACACCAAAATATGCGTGTTATTATAGCTTATATTGTATATGATATGACAGCGTGCGACTGGAAAGTTTGTTGCAACATTCTTTCTGCCACAGCAAGATCACTTATGACGCAGTGAAGGGCGAATCTGGATACTTAGAAGCTTACTTTGAATAATTGAGTTTAAAGTAACGAATGTACTTAATTTCCACATAGCCATCTTTCTTCTCATTTGAGGAATACAGGTGTCTCAATAAACAAAAACGCATCGATGCTTAAAGATATAAAAATTTAAAGAGAAATGATTTCGCCCACGCTTAGTCAGAACAATGGCGTTAAGAGTTGCATTTGACATGTGTTTCAAGTGAGACATTCAGCCTACACAGTGTTTTAATGTAAACAAGTTTGTCACTTTGTTTCTTTTTGTTTAAAAGGATTGATTTAGCGGCGTATATTAAGGGCTGGGTAAATTGTGACCAAACTTCTCCGTAAAGACTTCAGAAAAAAGTCGTAAAGAAATACATAATATGCTCAGTTGCTCGAAATTTGTTTAGTTTTTTTTTTGGTTTAGTTATCAACCTTAATCTATCTCGAGAAATATTGTTTATTGCTTTTTTGACGAAAGTGTGAAAATGTGACCTTTTACAAGTTATAATACTTTTTTTAATGATTCTAAGACACAACTGAGAAACGGTAAACGAAAACATCTTGAAGATTAATCTCCTATATTCGAATCTAAAATCTCCAACCCACATTGAGCTGGCATGGTAATAGTTGCTCAAACCATCCCTATATTGGAGGAGAGCTGTGGTTTGTTGGCCTGCTTTGGTTTTAGTATTTAAAATGTAAACAGATTCGATTCCAACTCAAATAACATGAAAATTTACTACCAAAATACTTGAACTGATTCAATATGCCTTAATCCTGTTTAGAGTACCACCCATCACACAAACTTTAATACATGTTTACAAATAATAATAGTTTCATTAGAATCTCGAATATCTACTACCATTTACGCAAAAGGACCATATAACTAAACCTATTGGTCACAAATTCTGGGTTTATTGGGCATTGTAGTCACACCATTTTGGTATCCCTTAAGAAATGGTAGTATTATTGTTATCGTCCCACGCGAAACCTAAAAGTACATGTTTAGTTTCAATTTGTACCGCAGTTTATATTGGTGTTGTTACAATATTATTTACATAGTAAATATTCGGATAGATCTTTATCAAATCACTTCACCACGCTGTGAATAAACCTACACTTATTTGCTAGCGTAATAGTTTACTATGACTGTAACTTTGCATAGAAACTGTTGGGTTTATTGTAATCGATTACAATAAAAAACAAAAAACAAATGAACATCTTTAAAATTGGTTGTAAAGTTTGTCAACTTCGTAAAAACTTTCCGGGGATTTGAACTTCAAAAAATGTTTTTTTTTTCTTTTGTAAAATTTACGCGCTGTCACGCGTTGCGTTAGGTTCAACGAATATAACTCACTCATTTATCGTTGTTCATTACAATCAGTGAATGAAAAATACCAACCGTAATTATCTTGTGAAACATACAACAGTGTTCAAAATAAAGTCTATTTGAGTTATTATTTAAGTACACGCAACCAATCAAGTTTGTCTTTAATCATTATTTGATAAAAAAAGACAAAAAGATTGGTCCCGTATTGTGTAAACTCAAAATTAATTAAACCTCAACTTAACAGTTATTGTTTAAGGCCAAACACATCTTATTAACAGCAGACGATTTCAATCCTGTCAAAATTTCACTCACATTAATTGATCAAAGTACTAACTCAAAAACAACAAACCCGTAAATCAAATAAAACCGTATGCCATACGTCATAATGTTGTTTTTCGTAAAACAACGTCTCAACCCAATTCATCATACAATTAAAATGATTTGACATGTAATTCGTCACTCGTAGGCATCAACGAAAACCTTTTTTTAATTTAAAGTAAATGTTTTCGAAGATGGAACAGGCGGGCGACTTTTTTGTGGCCAATATTTTATAATACAACAAAAATTACATTTAAAATCTCAGTAAGTAAATTCTTTGACAACATAATTGTTTTGTTCTTGACTATAAGAATGTTTCCTTGACTTGCTTGTCTCGAAAAAACTATAAGCGGTTAATTGGTTGTCATAGTTAAGAGAGCCACGAAATAATTTGCATCTAATTAACGTTGGAACATGACGCAGTGTAGTGAAAAAAACGTGTTAAGGTTTTTAGTGAAGGCAAGACATATTTAGCCATGGTTATTGGTCGAATATCTGACTGCATGGATAGCCGAGTGTTTTAAGTCACAAAAGAAGTTAAGTTAAGAAAAAAAGAGAAAACCTTAGTAAATAGAGAAGTAAACTTTCGTTTTTCTATTTTTTGCCTCAGAATTTTAATTGTAATATCGACTGGGTAAAAAGACGAATATTAAAGTAATTCAATATATAATTTTACGAAGTTAACGCTTCCAGCTACGGGCTTATAACCGCGTATAAGCCCGTAGCCCGTAGCCCGTATACACTTCCTGGTTTAAAATGTAACTTCAAGCATAGTCCTCCCTTCAATAATTTGAAGCAACTTTTTTTGACAGTTGCAGAAAAGTGTCTCGTCTACTTCGTCATAGACTTGATTATGCATTACGACAATAAAATAAGTCGGTCAATTCCGCCCACGTTTTCTCTTATTGGATAAGACATTGTATCGTTGTTTCTGTTTAAAATGCGTAAATTATTATAAACTATAGATATTAATGTGTTTTTTATGTATTACAGTTGGATGACTAGTTATTGAGAGGAACAGATGTGTGAGAATGTTTTAGAAGATTGTAGATGTAATAAAGTTTTGAATTCGATCACTCAATATTAATTTATAGTAACATTAAAAACTAATTTTGTACTCTGTTTGCTTTCCTAGGAAAGTTTATATCGGAAAAAGCTGTACATAGCTAATATTATAAATGCGAAAGTAACTCTGTCTGTCTGTAAAGCTTTCACGTCTAAATGAACTGATTTTAATGAAATTTGGAACAGAGATAGAATTGACCTTGAGAAAGAACATAAGATAGTTTTTATCCCGGACTTTTGAAGAGTTATCTTGGAAACGCGGGCGAAAAGCTAGTAGCTAATTATAATATTATAATATTTGCATCGAAAACCATAATAAATACGATGGGAATGGCTAGTTTAAGATAATTATCACGTAATATAAGAAATTTAATGGAACATTCAATTAAAATTTATTACTTAGATTTAGTTCAAATTAAATGAGTACATTTAATTAGCAGGGAAGTGCATTAAAGTGAACCGAAAATGAAATTGACAAGATAATAATGTGGCGAGGTCAATGCAATTTAAATCTTAACGATAAAAAGATTAAAGTTTAAAATAAGTTTTAATTGAATCGTATTTTTTTCTTTTACAATATGTTCCTAACATATGATTGCGTAACATTACGATATTTAGAAAACTATTACAGTTGGACTTGACAATCCACCTGTTGATACTGGTTATGTAAATTATTACAAAACTATAACTGTCAAATTTATACTAGTTACTTTGTTTAGTGCCGAACGAAACGCGATCACTGTATTTGCTTCAGAAACAAAAGACAGGTTTATTATTATTGATATTTTCTTGATTTTATAGTGCGCAACTAATTTGCCCGGGGTAAGAACACGCCGAAGTTTTTAAATAAAGTTTCGTTTTGGAAAAGTTTGGTATTTTTTTCTACGACAGTTTACTTAAGTTTTTCAAAACATTTTACTGGCAATCATTCTTCTAGGTATTAACATCAAAACAGACATATAAGATCGCCAATGCGGTACTATGTAACTCATAATATATTTGTCGTATCCTGTACATATATGGTGCAATGTAATAAAGGATACACTACTCTATTCTACATATCTTTAAGAAAAAAAAAATATTACACAAACCCTCAAAAACACAGCTATCTTCAAAATAACAAACAGCTCCTTCAATAAACAATTCGTCTAACCACAGAGGTACCTAATAAGCTTTTAATTCATCATGTCTAATGTGATGAGCATTGTCTTAACTTATCTCTCTGAGTGTTGAGACGTACGCTGGTATTATGACGGACAGACAGATTGAGGCCGGTGCTAAGGGTACTCGATTGTTTATCACGTGAATAAAATTTTCCTTGTGGAGCTTTTGAGTGAAACTGTGGGGCAAGTCTGTATGTAATCAGTCAATCAATCTAATATTTCGATTGATCGACGAGAAAGAAATTTAAATTGTTAATTACCTACTATAATAATAACGGTTTACTAATTAAAATGGTAAGTAATTGTCATTTTTTTTAAAATAGGAAGTTTAAAATCTATTATGGAAATCATTTTGCCAAAATTAAATATAATTACACATAATCTATACTTTAATGAGAATAATTCGGTGAGTATTATTTGAAAACGTGAGAATTGTTTCATAATTCAACAATTAATGAATACTGGCCAAGCATTAATAAACATAAAGATTTTAAATAAAAAAACACTTTCGCTATTCAAATTTAATCCGCGATTCGAAAGTAACCATTTAAATTCGCGAATCAACCTTTTTAATCTAAACTGTATAATTAATTGCGTTTATAATAGAAATTATACGCAAATGACATCATTTTTTTATTAGTTTCACGGTTACACGTGTTTTAATTTTGATTACATCACCTGTTCAAAAATCGAACTTAATCACTCTTATACTCGAAAAAGTGAGTGGTAATCATAGTAGGCCTCCAATCCCGTCTTGTATGGGTCGAGACAGACAGGTGTACGCATATTACGATGATCGAACTATTGTTTCCCACGACTGTGATTACTGCTGGCCTTTGATGGGCATGCTGGGCAACTATGATCCATGCTGGGCCAAGAATGCTCAATCTCATGGCCAGTTACATACAAATGAAGTGACCATTTCGTAAATGAGGTATTTTAAGTGTTGGTTTAGGCGCGGAGGTTGATTATTGTTTTGTGTTTTGATGCAATAGTCAGGATAATGGTCAAGATATAGAGGTATGCGATAAGTTTGATATTTTAGTGTTGCTCTGAAGGTTTTATGAAGTGTAATATAAAGTAATAGGGAGATGTAAGTACTATAATTATTTGTTGTAATATTTTGTCTTCATTATCTCTTCATTTTTTGATATTAACAGTATATTTACTTAAAAAATTAAATGGCTGAAAGATGAGAAATGCCTCACAAAAAACATAAGTATTTTTTTATACTTATGTTATATTTTTTTCTCTACACACAATTGTACCTAACCATATTTAAGTATTGTATATTGAGTCTAGTTCATTACACGAGCGTAACGTTAATTGTTGGCCGGGCGCCCTACTGCGAGTAAATATCATGTCAGTCAGTCTGTCAGTGATGGACGAACTCTGCACTCTGTAGTAAACTATTTTGTACGTTACAGTTAATGTAAGAAAGGTAGTTTGTTTTGTTTGAGGCTTGAGGCTCAAGGGGGACCGCCACGTCTTAAAGTTATAAAGTGTGGAAGAGAGAGGGAGCTCTACGCCATGTATAGTGCTGTCACGCTCCCATAATCATTATAGTAATAGTATTAGACGTGGTGGTACCAGGTACACCCTCAGATTGGTGGTTATAGACAGTACTTTACATCAGATATAAAAAATATGAATTATTTGGTTTTCTCGCCTAGACAAGAAACAAAGATATACATTAAGTTGAATTCTTGTGTGACGTCACTTATCGGTAAACAAATAACCGACAAGTGACGTTTTAAACCTGACGTTTTAAACGATCTTTATTTAAAAAAATATATTTTAGAAATTTACTTGACATATAGTTATATTGTTTATCAAGTACCGTAGAATTATTTTGTTAAAATTTCTTTGTTTAAAACACAAACGACACTTAACCCAAGAAGCAATCACTTTTTAATGTTCTATCTCAATTAAACCGATTATGAAGACTACAATACAAAGTACCTGTTATTACTAGTACGCATCGAGTACTATTATCTAGTATTTCCTACATGAATATACTACAATAAATATGACGCAGTAACGATGTATCATAGAACGTAATACTTACATTACTAGTAACCTTTTAAAGCATTAATACAGGGTGTTAAGAGAATACATGGTTTTAATATTTTCTTTTATCATTGGGAGGGGCATTGCAGTTATTCTTACGTGTTTACATGATAGAGCTATTTTGTAATATACAATGTTAAGTTACTTTTTATTGGATAAAAAATATTTGTATAGTGGGATAGGGGAAGAATTAACTTACCTAAAGATGGATTTTCTGAAATATGTTATGTGCGAAAAGGAGTCATTCATCATTGGCCTAGCCTTTTCCCAACTATGTTGGGGTCGGCTACCAGTCTAACCGGTTTCAGCTAAGTACCAGTGTTTTACAAGGAGCGACTGCCTATCTGACCTCAACCCAGTTACCTGGGCGACACCATACCCCTTGGTTAGACTGGTTGTCAGACTTCAAGCTTCTGACTACCTGTTACGGCTGTCAAAGTTGTAAGAATAACAGCCGGGACCCACAATTTAACGTGCCTTCCGAGCCAGAAAACGAGTATAAGATGAAAGGAAGAGAAGATACTAATGTGAAAAAATACCGATTTAAACATAATAATATTTAAAATCAATGGGTTTAGCTATTTTTTTAATAAGTATCTCCACCTCAATTAGAACATAAGATTTTTGTTAATTTTGTATTTAGGTGTTGACCTTTTTTTTGATAAATTATTAATTGCTACACATGTTTAAAATATACATGCTGTATATAATATTGCGCATAAACCACACGTCTCCCCCGATGTTGTGAACAATGGACCATTATAAACAATTACAAGCAACATAATTTCCATTGCTATATAAACAATATAAATAAATGAATATTTTCTATACATTCAGTCACGCGTCACAATATCTTATTCAATAACAAACTCATAATTTTACTTATTGTGCGATGATGTAAGTTATTTGTCCGTTTCGAGTTGAAACTTGGTTTTCATAAGGGGAATTTATTTGATTTTTTTATCACTTGTATCTATACAAAGTATTTATTTTTAAACGACTCCCGCAGTAAGTTATTTAATCCTTGTGTCGCGGGGTGTTTTAAAAACATACAACTCACATCTACAAAGACACCCAGACTCAGAAGCATTCGTGGATCACACAAATGCTTGTCCTACGCGAGGATCGAACTCGCGACACGACGCTCACAGTGGGTTTAACGTGGTGACCTCAACTGCTCGGCTATTCGTGCAGTCAAAAATATATATTAAAGTAGCTGCATCTGTTAGAATTGAAGTAAAAGCTACCGTATTTTAATATTTAATAAAATTGTAGGCTACATACCACGTTTTTCTTTTAATTTTCTTTTTTTATCGACATACAGTGAGTATATTTTTGGCTAAGGGTTAGTTTTTTTCGCTACTCGCATTTTTAAACATTTTCCATTATAGGACACAGACATTGTACGTGGAAGTTCTAAAAGGGAGTATTCAATAGTACATTATTTTAGAAACACGTAATATTGAATATATTTAGTGCATATAAAATGAATAGAGACTTCTCCTTAATAGTGACATATTGAAATCGTGCCACAGAAGACAGCCATTAGTGTTTATAAACTGTTTGTTGTCAATTATTAAATGTAAACTTTAATACGAATTTGTACCAAGGATGTTAGTTGGATAAATTCTTATAAATAAATGTGGGCTCGCATTACTCTGTGCCGAAAATAGAACATCAATAGTTTCGCAATATTGTTTAGTATCTTTTTATTTAATTTCTCTGGTGTGCATTAGATTCTATTCAGTAATGTTCACAAAATGTTTTGTAAAGTTTAGAGGTTAATGGATAAATCTTTGCATAGCCTTAAATCGCCAACATGTCAAACAAGGTTCGATCCACGCCTAGGAAAAAAGGTAACATATACGTGATACAAAACTGCTTATTCTAATTCAGGGTGTCGTAGTGCATGTCACTTGAATGTATACTTATTTCGCTATATTAATCAATAAAAACATTTTTACCAGAATAATTTTATTTCTCAAGCGATCAATGCACACACAAAAGATGCTTGCTCTCGTCTTTCGTTAAACAAAATTCTCTTCAACCTGTTAAGCGAATTAACATTACTATCTATTCGCAAACTGTTTCCAATTTTAAACTATTTCGTTTCATGTCTTGTGCCTTGTAAGCTGTTCACTCAGAAGTAGTAGACAATGTTTATGCCTGCCTCTGGCCTGCCCTCTGCCTTCATAACTCACTCTTACTGCACCCAACACTAATGTACTTTATTATACTTGTATGCTAATCGCAAGTACTTACCTATTGGGTTAAGTAGTAACGAACGGTGAAGGGTTAAGATTGAACCCGTGAGATGAAAGACGAAGAAAACTTTCCAATGTTTTCTTACTTGCAAAAGTGGTAAACTGAGTTCACATATAGAACACGAAGAAAAGTACAAAATCTCTATATATATAATATATAAAATTCCCATGGCACGATGTTAGTTACCGTACTCCACCGAAACGGCTTAACCAATTTTTACCAAGATTTAAATGCGTATTCAGTAGGTCTGAGAATCGGCTACTATCTATTTTGCATAGCCCTTAGTGATAAGGGTTGTCCACCCTTAATATTTTGTCTCCACTGTGATCATAGACTGTTAGGCGATACGTACTTCGCCGGGACAGCGTTTTAATAAGTCTTCTTGAAATGGTCTTACGTTCGGACATGCATGACCGAACACAAATCCATAAGGATTCCGGTATTTTGCCAGTTGGCTACGAAGACCAAAAAAAATGGAACAACTATTGCCAATAATAATTCATCTCTTTACTTTATTGAACCTACCTATTAATACAGTTACTGACAATATTTCACTGTCTGTTCACAACAAAGATTATCTAATTACAATAGTATAGAAGAACAGTTACAGCATCGTAAGTCTAATAAGACCATTAGCATCGTCGAGCCATTACAAACGCCTGCTGATGCACCTTTAATACCTTCCAGAGAAATAATCACTGCGTTTTTAGTTTGTAGTTAAGATTACAGCTAGAAAGGTCGCCGGTTCAATTCCCTTTTTAATCAATTTGTCTAGATAATGTTTGGTGGCTAACTGGTTGATGGAGAATCTATAAGGAGAATGGAAAATTTCAGGTGAAATTAACAATTAGGAGGGAGTTATAGAACATTCTGGATTTTATATTGGAGAACTTGTGCTTAAACATTATTTATGATGTGATCTATTGAACCGATTGTCATTTTAATACTAAAACTGGCTAAAAATTTTCCTACTGTTGTATAGAAATTAATTTTCTTCAAAGGCTCTCTTTATAGCGTAGTGATATAGGCTACCACTCCAAACCGTTTTGCGGGTTTGATCTCCTCGTAGGACAAATGTTCGTGGAATGCTTGTTCTAAGTCTGGATATTAAGTGCATGTGACTTGAACGTTTGTTAAATCCCCGCGACACAAGGAATCAATTGCTTAGTAAGGGAGGCGATGATAAAAAACTAGGGCTGCCTTTGATGATTGTGTCCTACGCAAAAATTTTACGTTTTTTTTTGCTCAGAGTGTAAATTTATTATATTCAACGTGTTGGTAGTTATTTTTTAGTATAAGGAAAATAAAACCGTTAAACTAGCAGAAAAACATCGCGATCACTTTAATATTATTTAATTTTTTTATGTCATATAATATGATATTGTTAACGAGTATTTCAGAAACGCATTTTAAGTAACTTCTAAAATATACAACGTATTAAGTTTCTTGCTATTCTAATGTACTATTAAAACACCTATTAAAGGCCTTCGCCAAAATGTTAATGTTAATAAATAATCGTAAACACAATAAGAATTTCAAACCGTTTGTTTATTTGCTATATAAGTGTATGGACACACGAGCCGCGAAACAGTGGAGAATTTTGTATGAACAAGTTTTACGAAGAGAGAAGTTTGTATGAGAAATGTATGGAAAGGAAGAAAGAAAAAAAAACTTTTTTAGTCTGATCTGTTCAGTCCATCTGGGTATTATACAAAATTTCTTAGTATCGTAAAAATTAATCGTGATATTAACAATTTTAGATTTTTTGAAAATATGCGAAAGCTTAATACCTACTAATACCTCAACTTTTAATCAGGGATTTTCACTTACTTTTAATAGAAACATAAAATTACGCTCAAAAAGATTTACTACGTATAGGCAATTAGATGGTTTTAATACATTATGCATACAGTTTTAAACATTTGAAAGGGATTTACACACGCATTAGAACTTAAATTATTGTAATTGGACTGGAATTGAGTAAATATATTAAAAACAGAAATTATTCGAATGGTCTATAAAATAAAATCGATTCTTGCAAAAAAATACGAATAAAATATATACTTATATACATAACATAATATACTTCACTTAATTATTTAAGTAAGTTAGCAATACCAAGCCATGTGTTGGCGCATGTATTGCCTTTAAAAAGTCATAAAAAAACGATATGAAATCAATGAAAAAAAAAACAAAAAGTGTGTCAAAAAAATCTAGACTAATTAATATTTTATATCTTACGCTACCACTTCAAACACGTTATGATTTAGAATTTAATTACTAATATTAAAGCTATTAAAATCTTAGTTTTTTTAGTTTCACATGAGGTCAATAACCTGTAAAAACTGAGATTATCCTAGTATTTAAGAATCGAATACAGTAATAATTATCGGCGAAATCAATATTTCTAAAAACGTAATTAAAAAAAAACGCAGGAAAAAGCAGTTCATTTTAAACTTTAATTTATTTCTTATTATTCTTGTTTAATAATAGGTATTTTCTGCACTTTCAAAGTCACTTTAACAAACAAAATTGCTAGAACCATTCCCTTGTAAAAACAATTTACATTTTCATCCTACGAACACAAGAAACATCAAACCTCTTTACTAAATTCATAAAAAAAATAACACCGAAAAAGGAGAGAGCACACACAACAAAAGAAAATCATAAAAATGCAGAGCGCGTTCGTGTACCCCTTGCCTTAGCTATCCGACGCGTAAGTTAGTACCGGAGTAACGTCACTCGGCAATCAAGCTGGGTTTTGCAAGAAATCCAAGTGGACTCATTGCCTTATAGGGTACGTAGACGATCTAAAAAGTGGAACGCAGCCTGTCTTAGTGCGCACTATTGTAAAGCTATTTATTGTCTGATGATAATTGTTTTGGCTTCGAAAGTTGTAGGTTTACTCGATAAATGTTGGAGTTTCATGTGGTTTTGTGGTTAATGCTGTTTTTTGAGGGATTTTTGTTTTGTTGTTATGTAGGTGATGTTTTCGCTCCTAGTACTATAGCAAAGTATTGGTGATAGCGTTTAATGTCGATAAAAAATAGTCTCTTTGTGTTCTCTTGTTTTCGTTTTCATAAAAAAACGCTACGCTTGTTAGGTAGGGTGAGTAAGAATTTTGAAAAAAGCAAGGTATATAGTTATATTTTTTCACTATTGTTCCGTTTTAAGACACTATAATGGTAAATAATGTTTCCTTTTTTCTTCTTAAAATACCTTTGTATAGAGTTTTCCACAGAAGCTAAAGAAATTAATTAGTTGGAGTTATTTTACCGATATTTACCATGTAGAGTCGAAGACTACGTAAGAAATCAATTAGTATGGAGGAACCTAAATTAAATAAACACTTTTAAGGTAGTGTCTTTCATTGTAATAACAAATGAATTCTTAGTAATTATTCTTTGTCATTTCAACTGAGCATACGTTGATATGAGTAGATAGTTTATTACTGTATTCTGAAACGTCATTTTAATTTTGAGCCTGTGTAAAGTTCATCAAATTATTATTATTTTGCCATTTAGTATTTGACAACTATTGTGAAATTATTCCTGTTTACTTATAACAAATGCATAAGCTTACCAAAACTTTACTTATAACGTAAAACATCACATTTAATTTTAATCAATTTTCTACAAAGCCTAAATATTTTATATTAATTTTCGTTAGGATAGTTTCGGACTCCACGCTCCGGTTGGGTTTGAAACTAGTCGGGCAACCCCAACGCAAGAGTAAGCCGTTGCATTATTGAATATAGCCTAAGTATTTTAAAGATATAAGAAACGGTAATAAGTTGGGTATTACATAAACTTAATAACCATTGAATTTAGTCTATATTCCAGCCTCAAGAACGATTATTACCAATCTGGTATGTAAAATCATTACAAAACACGCAAAACCATTTATAACGATTGAGAAATGACCATCCAATCGCATCTTTGTAAAGTAAAATGAGATGATACCTAATTGCTACTCCGCTGTAATCACACAAATGACTCTCTTGAAATTCATATCTCGTTTGTATACAATAATACCTAGTACTCGAAAAAACGTCATCAAGCCATCAATGATCAAGTAACACAGGAGAATAGGCTTATAGTGCAATAATAAGTGACACAGTAATAGTCAACAAAAAGTTAATGAGTTGGGCTGATACATTACAATGTGCGAAGCGATTGCCAGGCGATGTCGTTCTTGTGAACTATAAATACGCGGAACGGTATACCTGGATAAAAGTGCCGTTATGTTCCTGTTTTGTTACAAGTGTTGGCGCCTGCGCGTTTTCTTTGTTTTACAGATAAAAATACTGGTAATTAGTTGTGGATTGAGTGGAAGCAGCTTGTATTGGATGCGATTGGGATGCGATTGGTAATTGGAACGGAGTTTCAAATATGATTTGAGTTATTGTAGAGCTTCGGAGATTAATGTTAATCAACTGCTATTTAGAAATAAATAATTTTGCTATTTTATTTTATGTCTGATCATCAAAAATAATGCATTTCTTTAGAGACGTAATAAATTAACCGTCAACTAGGATACATGATTTATTTAAATTTAAGCCATCTGGCTATCACAGTTCACAAGACACAGCCTGATGACAGACGATTAGGCAGCGTCGTCTCAGTAAGAGGCTTCCGTTCCTTTAGGTACGGGACCCTAACAATCATATGTTTTAGAAATATAAAGTCCTAGATTCAATCTCACGTGTTAAATAATCTTGCCTCACACTGGACGGTCAGTTTTAGGTCGTAGATGCGTTACACACATAGGAGCTGAGTCTAGGGGAAATGAGAAACACCGCGCTAGGTGAAAGGTCTGTCTAGGAAACAATATTGCGCACACAATTTATTGTAATAGGGTTTATAAGCCGATTTATGTATTGTTAACTGGATTTTAGATTGTGTGAATGGTCTTCTTGATGTTGCGTTGTGGATTCGAAATGAAGGGTGATGCAAAAAAAAAATTGTTTTAAGTTTTAGAAGTCCTTTATCATTATTATTTTCTACATAGTATAGACAAATAGGAATGTTTAAAAAAACGCTTGAGACAAAATCAGAAACTAGGTACTAAAATAAAAAAATGTTAACGATTATCGTAGTACATTTTAGATTTCAGATTTAGATCTCTTCACAGTTTTAGTTCTTAGAAAGTTCTTTCATGTTTACAGTCATTAGAACACAATCTAACTTCTTAATCATGACTTATGTTACACTTGAGTAAAACTAAAAGCAACATTATCAATCCTAAACAAAGACAGGCAAGAAAACATAAAAACTAAAACAACAACAAATATAAAATAAAAAACAAAAAAGGAGAGTTAAACAGAAGCGGTGTTGCGTGCGCGCCGCGTTCCGTTTCGCACGACAAGGCTTAACTTTTTGTACCAACCCATAATCGAACCCGTAAATTGAAACCTTCGTTCGATAATACACAGATTACAGTGTATTATTTGTAATATATACACAACGTGTAATTTCTCAATTTCATGTGTAGATACGATACAATTTTGTGGTGAATCCTGTTTGCTATTAACTATTTTTGTATTATTTTTGGATATAGTTGGACTTTTTTTAAAAGGATTTAAACATAAAAGAGCTTATGGTTAAATTATTGATAAACAAATTTAGCCGTCCATAATAGTTTTTACATATTCGATATTTTCTGAAATGATTAACGTCACATGTTATTAAGATGTAGATTTTTTCGAAGATTTCCGTTACTAAAACTCCGACGGCTTGAAGCCTTTTTAAATTTTCCCTATAAACTTTACATGAGACAACAAAAGCAAAAAGGGGCATAGTTGTATCTCATTTACTTAAAATAAAGCTATCAACATGGCTTTCCCAACACCCATCTAATATATTATTTCGTTACATTATTGTCCGCATTGTTAAATGAAAGGGAAACATAAAACTAGTCGGTGGGCTAACTTCCTGCGCATTTGTTGACCGAGCGAAGATATACTGTTTAAGAATATTTCCTGCTCCGCTTGAGAAACACCGAAATGTTAACTTCTACTTACTTCATACTATACTTAGACCGTCGCACTAAAGAAGGCGACATGTCGCGACATAGTAAAAAGAGTTAAAGAACTTATAAGAAGCTGGGCAAGTTAGCCATACGTGATGACGGAAGATAGAGTCAATTTATAACTGTTCTGGTTGTCAAAACTTCGGAGGCCAAAGATTGCATTGCTTGACGATAACAAAAGATAACAGAAATAGGATGTATTCGGAGGGCAAGAAACAGGGGAGAAGGACATAAACAAAGGGAGGCCTATGCCCAGCAGTGGGTTATTCAAAGCTGATGATGATACCTCGAAAAGTAATGTATCGAATATCCAAGTATTATTCTTTCCTAATTAGATATTTTTTATTCAGTTCATTAGGTTCTCTTCTTTTTTATATAACAATCTCATATCTAGTAATTGTACCTGCATAAGAACCAAGATCCTAAAATAACCTAAGGAGTTTATTTGAAGACTAAAACAACTTATGGAGACGTTACTATCGTGATGAAACTTGAGCATAATGTCCTAGGTTCGCACGCAGTGAGTAACCATTGTAATCCATGTTTTGTTTATAAAGACTCTATTCCCGTATTCAAATAGATTAAAACTGATAGCATGGTGTTTGCAAATTCTATTTTTGAGGTCAAATATGAGGAAACTAATAAGGGGAAACTATTAAAGTATTAATCTATATACTAATATATAAAGCTGAAGAGTTTGTTTGTTTGTTTGAACGCGCTAATCGCAGGAACTACTGGTCCAAATTGAAAAAATCTTTGTGTGTTGAAAAGACCATTCAACGAGGAACGCTTTAGGCTATAAACCAAGACGCTGCGACTAATAGGAGCGAAGATACAATGGAAAATGTCGTGTAAAAAAAGACAGGGCAGGTATATGTAAATCATAACCTATCTCTTCTACCCACGGGGACGAAGTCGCGGGCAACAGCTAGTTACTTTATACATTTTGTCTATTAAAACTCTCTTTACAACACATCCACAGTTAGTTTAGTTTTCTCACGATGCGCGATGGCCAGTTTAAAGAGAAACTTGAGAGCATCTGTGAAGGATAGAAAAGCGTCAATGCTACGTGTATTGGTGCCATAAGTCACATAAATCTTTTTTTTTCGAAACTGTATTATTCAATCAATAATGCGATGATAAATCTTTGATAAAAGCTAGATTCTATACAAAGATAATCTTTTAATCAAAGCAAAGCAAACTACGGTGAGTTTTCTGTTAAAATTATCCGTATCTGTATTATAATTTAATAAGCTTTAGAAATTAACAGAGCAACACAATACAAAAAGATACCATGTCCTTATTTATATAATCTCAAAAAGGAGTGGCGATTTTTCAATCAACATAATTAATAATTAAATCAGTTCACTAATATTTGCATGAAATTGACATAAAGGTTCAATAAACATATATTTCCGTAATAATGGGTTCGCCTATTTTGTATAAATACGTGTTTTAAACATCCAAGAAAAGTCTAATAGGCTTATAAAATAGGCATTATTATGGCATACTACTACATTATACTTCAAAAATATTAGTTAAGTAGAAAAAAATGGTTGGGAACGTTTTGTTTTGCTAAAAAAATATTACGGTACCTCAAAGCTAAAATTTCCATTAAATATACTGCAATGCATGTACACTTTACACGGTACTTCTCAAAATTGCAAGGCTAACATCAAAATATACATCGATCGATTAAATAGTCGGGTAAGTTCATACATGCTAGCCAAGATATAACTTTTATTTTCTTTCATTTTGTACATCTATTTTTTTTAATAATTATAAAAATAGTTTTAAACAAAATGTCACTAAAGGCATGTTATAAGCTCATTTGAAACGCTTAGTGAAATAAGTAATATTACAAGCATTTATTGCAGATAAAATTCAAAGATAACGGTTTATATTTAACTGGGCTCTCATTTATATAACTCGATTTTCATTCACTAGTAACTTAAAAAAAATGATACTGTAAAAAATAAAATTAAAAACGCAAACGGTAATAAATGAATAAAAGACTCTACAATTATTGTTGATTGCAAAATTAATTTATTCTGCGTGAGAAATTGATGCTATTTAACGCAAATTTACAACAAGACTAGGTAAAGTTAACAGCTGTTGTGTTCACGCAATAATGCGAAAATAATAGTACCAGGGCAATAAAGATGTAAATAAATGTTTCATCTAAATAGGTTTAATTAAATTTTAAGTTGTTGTTGCTCTCGCTTTTATAGATCTTGGTTGAGCTAACGTGATGTCCAACTAGGCTTCTTAAATTAATAGTGGTTTTTCTTATTTAATGTCACCCTAAATTTAAATAGGATAGTATATACGTTTATTTCTTTTCAATGTAACTGCAAGTAGTAATGTATACGCAAAAATTAAAATACTGGACGGATGGACGAATCAAAACGTCCGTATTTTGATTAGGCTCTCGTTGAGGGGTAGCTAAGCTCTGGTTTTCAGCTAAGTAGAGTAATTATTATCTTTTGATAAATTTGGATTTGAAGCGATTGTTTAACTTACCTATATATTTGTTGAGTGCATAGAGTGTGAAGTACCTTGCTCAATATACTTGAATTTTATGACTTTAAGATTTAAGAGAAAGTAAGATACGTGAGCTTGCTCAATACATCAAAAGCTCATAAATTCATTATTTATTCAATCAAATCCCACGTTTTTATACTCCATACAAATAAATGAAAACTTATGATCGAGTAAGTAATGTTGTCACAGTTAATAATTCAATAAAAAATAACATCGATAAAATCATAACTTTTCATCGATATCTGTAACTAATATATCGATTTGCATTAAATACAGAAAGTCGTATCGATTAACTTATGTATTATTTATATAAAAGATAAAGTTTGTTGTGTGTAACACGGGTTTAAAAAAAGTTAAAGCGCGATTTCTATGGCTTAATCAGTTCTCTTATGAAAGACTTCAACGCGATGCAGGTGCAAAATGTTTTTTATAATTCTATACAACTTGTAACTGAAACTTTTGAGCGTCATATCTATGTATTTAATATGTATAAGAGTTTTTACTAAATAGATATTTATCGTATACAATACTTATAAATATTAAAATCTGTGAAAATGTTGAATAAGTTTGCTAGAAAAACCCTTTACAAGTTATATCAAATTAAATAAGCAATAATTATTTAAATGTTGTCAATTAATGCGATAAAACTTAATAATTTATAATACCTACATAATTTACTAGACGTAGGTATCTAATTTCACAAATTATTGTAAAATTAAATAAAACTATAAACAAATAGTGGTCGATAGCTCGAATCCAGTATTAAATTTACTGTCAGTAGTATAGTTTAAATTAAAACTGAAATAAATCATATTAATTTAAACATAAATCCATTAAACAGTTATTTTAAAATATTTAAACTATCCTTATCTGCAATAATAAGCATTTTCAAATGTTTTTATAAATATTAAAGTTGAAAACAATGTTTGAAATTTTAAACAAAAACTAGTCGTAAAGATTTTGAGAGTTCATACTAGTAAGGCTAGAAGAATTCTAGCAAATCAGAGAACATTTTTACGTAAAAAAAAACAATCAAACGGGCATTTAACACGTAAATGATTGATTAATTATTGAAGTTCAAGGCATAAACGATCAAAGTATTTTGAAGTCCAAACAAAATCTATTATTTCAGTAAAACACGTGCAAATAACTTGAACTTCTAAAACACTTAAAAAAAATGGCGGTACCATACATATATTACTACCTACTAATTGAAAAACATAAACTAATGTTTAATGGTTCTACTTGCAGCTTTCATTTATGACTATCGGTTGCCATGGTTACGGAACATTCGCGCTTCACCGCCTGCCAACAGGTTGAAACAAAAGATTTCATGTCTGTCCGTTTGTCTGTGTGTGTAGGAAAAGTGATACGGTGTTGCTAGTTGGGTTGTGACAATAATCGTAGCGTACATGTGTATTGATTACTTATCATCGCCATGAATGCATTCGATTTGAAGTTCAAATAAAGTTTATTTTAATTTATTTTGTGTACTTTAAACCCATTTGATTAATGTTTGCAGTTATGCCTGACTTTGACTGTATTGCCGGTCTATTCGGCGAGTCACTAGCTGGAGCAAAGATAAAAAAAGAAATAAATACCCTTTACATGCTAGCCTAATTCTAGAGCACCTATTTATTATTTGTAACCGTAGATATATTACAAAGCTTCCGATACCCATTTGGTATCCATTCCTGATGAGAATAAAATGGTTTACCGCCAAATAGGCTATAAATAAATTAAAATACTTTAAAATTCCAAAAAAATATTTATAAATTTAGTGATAACTACATGGAAATACTATAAATTCAAAATAACCTGGCTAGCCTGCAACCTTGTCACGGATAAACTGCTAACTGAACCACAAAAAATTGATCCAGCGCATTTTTGCCGCGACATCGACGCGGGAAAATCCACGGACGAAAGCTCTATAAAGTTGAGATACTAATTCATTTATTTGGATTCAATAGTCTTTTATTTGTATACACCGACCAGCTGTTTCACTCAAATGTGAGATTTAAAATTGAAATGTCATTATAAAAAATGAGTCAAAGTGACAGTTTTCCTGTAATATAGGTATACATTATACACACACAGAAAATAAATTTATTAAAGTCAAAAGATTAAAGATAGCTTGTTTTTACTACAGTTAAATATTGGTTTATTCTATTTAAGAAATAAAACATCACTTGTAGGTAATAATGATGTTGATGGTGGTAAAAAATCATTGCAGCGTTAAAAATGATTCAAAGAAAATTGAATCTCTATTTTTTATTTTGTCATAATGATAAGAATTAAGTTATATCTATGTAGCTATTATAGGATACAATTAAATATAAATAGCCTGACTATTAACTTTATTTGTTTGTTTGCAAAGATAATATACATTTGAAATTATGATTATTTTCACACCTGCTTTGCTTGGACTGTTTGCAGAAATAATAATAATATCATACGTCCCACTGCTGGGCAGAGGCCTCTTAACGTTTAGAAAAGGTTTTGAGCATTGAACTTGCAGATGTATAATGTGTTTTTTGCTTATAAATTGTGTAGAGTTAAAACATTTGTTTCAGCAACTGACAAGAGGTGCACGTACCTTATAGCTCTCAGTTAATTAAAACTCTAATAACACTTCACTTTAGAAGTTATTTCACAAGTCACATCAGGTTACGTACACACCGACACTCACACATATACTATGTCAACAAAGTCCACTTTACCTAAACAATAGAAAACATTGTTTCATTATATTGTTATCAGATATTTTTATTTGCACTAAGTCTCTTAGCAAGTTACGGGCGTAACGTAAACGCACGAGTTACAGCCATACATTACCTAAACATTCGAAAAAAATGTTTTTCGAATCGTCACATTCCGCGGTTCATTTTCCGATCGCGTCGCCGTATAAGGGCGCGTCAAAAACGCGGCTGTGTGCGTAACAACCTGACCATAAGCTTGCGTAGACGCAACTGAAATCACCTTGCAAGGCCCACAATACGTCTCTCGCTCTAAACATGTTTCCGTCTCGTTCTAGCGGGCATTGTGCTCGGTCCAGCGACTGGTACGCAGCTTGACAATAAATTACGTATAGGAATCTAATCAGTTTAATAGATGTGTGATTTTTTTTAAGTTTCTGACCGCTTGTAATGGTTGGAGAGTGATGGGAGAAGAACACGTTCGAATTACGGTGAAAACGTTGTATTTACATAGGTTTAGCGGTTAAGGAACAAGGCTTTGTCATTAAGTGAAATGACTAAAGTCTCTTCGTATATATTGTGCCAGTTTTTTCTGGGATCTTTCTTGCTGCGATTTTATCTAGTTGCTTTTATTTGTGCGGTGGCGACACGCCGCGGAAACGATGGCGTGACGATTAAGACGCGTTTGGAAAGGATTAGCCGAGGCGGCGATGGAGAGAGGTGTTGATAAATGTGGGAGACCTATAAGCGGTGAGGCAAGTAACAAACACTATTAATATCTACGAATAACGGAAATGAGATGTTTATCCGTATATTTGTTTGTATACTTTATTATTTTGGATTTAGAATAGAAAATTGGAATGTAGGTTAACTTTCCCCTTAATTTAAATCGCGAATTTGGTGAGTAATGCAGGAATTCATATAATACGTTAATCTTTGAATTACGTATCTAGCAAAAGTACTGATTACTAATCCGCTTGCATCTTGTCGTAAATTCCCAATTTCATAGAAAAATATAACATACATTTGGACAATTGCTTTTTCAGAATATAATATGATAAGACTGTCAGTGTTAGGGCGTTACTTGGAATTATGTTTGCCGTGCTTATTTGAATGAATTATGATTTTCTTAGCATGCTAAATTGTTTTTTCAGAATTACCATAAAAACTGAAAACAATTTAATGATCTAAGATCATACTTAATGCTTGGTAAATGAAAATCGGTCCAGCCAAACCCGTGACGCAGAGATTCTTAAATATAGGCTAAAGAAAAGGTGTAAAAACAAATTTATTTGCCACTCAATAAATTTATGACCATAACAACATTATGCTGAAATAGATCTACTTTCTTGTTATCACGATATACAAGGCAGACAGACGGACGGACAACTACGGAATCCTAAAAATGGCAGTTGCCTCACATTGCAATATATTTTGTAAGGTATACGTTAGTGTCCGTTTCGGTATTGTTTTCCCACAATACTAAGATATCGGCCGTTTGGTCGCGGAATAGAAAGGACTGCATTCTTCAATAACATTCACTTCTAATGAAACTGTTTCTATTATTACTAGAAGCTCCTTCATAGTGCTGTTTTTAAAATGATATTAATTAAATTGCCTTCAAATATTTTGACGTGTTTTTTACATTATCTTTATAAGTAATTATTTTATGCGATCTTAGTAGGCTTTGGACACAAACATAAAGAAAATTATGTGTTCCTTTTGTTTTCTTTTATTTTGCATTTAAAAAAATAAATTGGATGTATCTTTTGAATCTATACATCACGACATTTTTTCCGAGGGCAATTTTGGCGTATTTGCGAGTTTTTAATTTCGATTACACTAACAAAAAAGTAGTCTTCTAGTCTACTTCAGTCATAGTGCCCGTTTGGAATACAAAGCACCAATATTGAGACTTACAAAAAAAATCTGCATTAAATTTACCAAACATATAATATTTCTATTCTCACCTTAAAGTTAGCTTAGCCAATTTAACACAGCTTTTTTTAACTACCTTCATAGACATTTCTTCTTTATGGCACAATAAAATGCTGGTTTAAAATTAATGCCTACAATGGCCGTCACAAATAATGAAGCCGTCTTAAGTCATATAAATAGTGAACAATAACCGTATATCTAATTGAGTATTGCTTACATTAAGTTACAAAGCTTGTAATTGGCGTTGAGCAACAAATCGCACGGGTTCACGTTCGATTCCCGGGTCAAACGACCGGTGGTTTTACTACTCATTATATATTCAAAGGTAATTCTTGTTTAAAGTAGAATCTTAGTTTAATAAAATATTATAAATTGCTGGTGTCTTTATGATGCTAATTTTATTTGCACAATCTAACTTTACAAATATTAAATATCTAATCACTTTTATTATATAATTGTTCTAAACTATTTTCTAACAATAGTTTTTGTTTCCATAAGATTTAAAACTTAACCCGTCCGATATGTGACCTCGATGTGCGTAGCTTTACCTGCTAGATGCCCAGCATCTATTAGCCATTTACCACTCGGCTCATGTAGAGTACAACCGCGCCTCCCTTGCAAATGTTCCGTATTTGCCATACCTAAGTGTCACACAAAAACTCTGCTGCTATACTAACACGACGTACATACTAGAAATGTAACAGAAGGTTAATACTGTACAGAACTGTAATTGAAAAAAAAACCGATATTCTAGTATTTTTTCTTTAAAAATCAGCTAACGCTAAAAGATAAACGGGTTGAGTAGGTACAAGTCATTGAAATACGCAACATAAAAAATGGAAGAAAATAGGACACCAATTAAATATTTTGACTGTCCCAGCAGTTACATGCCTCAATGATACTATTTGTTTTTAAAGCGGCAACTGAAATACAAGATCTTTGTAAAAATTAACCATCTAGCTATTATAGTTGACGAGAACTACTACTGGTGTTCGACGGGAGCTATACCAAAAATTACAAAAGAAAATCCACTTCTCTTGTTTCAATAGTAAGACACGCATGTACCACTTACACACTAAACCTTTTGCATACACTTGTACAATACAAAACACTAGTAACTACTCGTTCATCGACAAGTAAGGATACCCGACCGGCTACCGACGTTTGGGGAGAGTCCACTTTTTGTCAACCAAGACGCATTGTATTACAAATTGTAATATTCTCCCTGTATGGCACTGTTTGTATAAAGGTGAGGTAATTAGGTATTTACTGTCACTTAGGATTATGTTCGGTGTTTTAATAATAGGGTAGGTACTTGGCTATAGTTTTTAATGTTCGACAGGTACGGGAAAATTTGTCATTTTTTTTGCAGATAAATTTTGCAACACTTTGCTAAAAGGACATTTTAGAGAAACTCTTCGCCATTCATAAATTTTATTGGATATAAAAAATAATAATTAATGTTTTCTCTAACCTGAACTAAGAAAATGTTCATCAGAATGATCACCATGCACATATGAAAATAAAGATTACATTAAACATTATTATTATTTTAAAACTACTGATGACAGTCCTTTTGGGATACTACTAGGAAAAAAACTTTAAATTTGACTGCACCGATAGCCAAGTTGGTGAGGTCACCACGCGAAATCCACTGGGTGCGACGTGTCGCGGGTTAGATCTCCGCGTAGGCCCAGCGGTTGTGTGATCTACGAATGGTTGTCCTTAAATCTGGCTCTACGTTTGTCTAAAATTTTTGTAAAACCTCTGAACCCCAAGTGTGGAATCTGTTGAAAAAATATATGCACACACATTGTAAACATATCCTAAGCACCTTATATTATATGATATAATATAAAACAACGAACCAACCGCTGTGGTCAGAACACCGCACAACCGTAAACGCTTCGATACACCAAGTTATTTACAACTTACTACACAACACTTTGGTTTAACAACTTATGCAACATGGTTAGAACTGACAGATACCCATATGATACTTAAAACCAAACTGCGTCATGAAAACCAGGTAGGGAGAGCTTGAATTTTGAAGTTTTCAGCCGAAGAAGACTTCTTTCATCAATCAAGTCATAAATTATGGAAATCGCAGTATTAAATGTATAGTTTTCTTTTCTAAGTCAGACTCAGAACAAGCGTTCGTGGATTGCACAAATGCTTTCCGACGTTAATCAAACAAGCGAAACGCGCGCTTTGACAACTCGGCTATCAGTGTAGTCAAAATAAGATTAGGTACTATTTATAATCACTGGCACATTTAAATGCCTCAATCAATAAGCATTAAAGACACAAGCGTTTGTGAAAATGACGTTTACCAATGGAGGCTAACGTTCCAAGCAAATTCTTATTTAGAAATCAAACTTACATTCAATCTAGTTTTCATTCAGAAGAAAAACCAGTTATTAATTAACTAAGATTATTTTGTTACGGTATCTTTTAAATAGGTACTAATTAAATGTCTTTAAATATATGTTTCTTTAGCGAAATTATTCGCTTATTAGTTCAAATTAATTTAATTTCTTGATTAACGACTCTGTTACATGTTTCGCATTCCTAAATGGATTAAGATAAAATGTTGTCATATTATTAATATTTGCGATATGACTAATGGTCGTACGATGGGCCACTGGTCAATTTATAAGTCGCTGCTGTGTGGGAAAGTGTAATTTAATAAATTTGAACATACTTTTTTGATAGCCTCTCTCTTGATGTGTTACGTGCCTTAAATATGTAATGAAACGTTATATTATTTATGTTCAGCTAATAATACCTAAGTACTTATATACCTACTGGTTTACAAAAAGTGTGTCCCCACAAAAACACATAAGTACCTTATTATAAACATGATATCTAAAAACTCGAATCAAATTTCAACAAAATATTCAGTCTCTCATTCTAGCCTTACAATAGGAGCTAGTTTACTCATTTCTCTAAATTACAAATTACAAAAATTATATATTTTACCGTTACATCTTATAAAGTATAAGATGTAACGGTAAAATACCTTTAAGAAAAATGAACTAAATTATTCGATTTAATAGAATAGATAATAGCTAATCATTCAAAACTACAATTTTATATCTCTTATAAACTAAAAAAGATAAATAAATATTTTGAAGCCTGGACTATCTGTATGTGAGATTAAGCAATCTCAGAATTTCGTCTTTCCGAATTCAAAGTCGAATACGTCGAAAAAAATATAAATATCAAAGTAATTAAAATCCAGTAAACTCAGACAACTTTCCTCAAATTATTCAGGGCTAGTTTCACTGATATTTCGTTTCGCGTTACCGACACAAGTGCACATTATTGCATACTCGACCAAGCCGTTAAAACTGAACGAGTCAGATCTCATTACCGACGGTTAAAGTGTATCAACAATCTTTACCTTAAACTTGAATACGAAATACGTTTTGTAAAGTGCCCTTCACATTGATACGTATATTTTAAACCAAAGAAAAGAACAAATATATGACCTACAACGGGGAAAAAGCTGTTTATTGTAGAGTTTATAAATATGAACTAAAAGTTATGATTTTATAAAATATTTTTTTACAATAAATTAACGATGACTCGATGTAAGTATCAATGTAATTAAAAAGTGATACAGTAGCTATCAACAAACAGACAATAAAAAACTATTTTCCATTTTTGGCAGTTAGCACTCTTTTCGGACTAATCGTATCAAGCCATCCCTAATAAGAATAAACTACTATTAGAACATTTGTATCACCCAAAACTCTCTTTAACTTAATGAAAAGCTTGCAGTATGACCACAACCTTACAAAAGTTACAACCAAATCCCGTTACCCGTTACCGAAACACGAAAACAATAAAATTGCCTCACCCCGCCCACAATCGTACGATAAATCAATACAAAACACAATTATAAGAAATTACACCAGCTGTTATAATTAAAAATGGTTGTATTTCATTAATGTGTCGATTATTAACAAATAAACGAGACCACCGAGACTCTACATGTGATTTAATAAACAAATAAATTGCAGTTTGTTTTTTGGTCTGTTTTACTGATTATCATCCATACTGAATTTTTCGTTGTTGATTTTGGTAGCTTGTTTACGTAAAGCAAAAATAATTTGAGTGACATTCATGTTTTATTGGCATGTTTTCGGTTTACTAAAACAGTTGTAATAGTTTTTCTCTAAAGATAACTGCACGTTTTGATGATGTTTTATAGATCATAATGCTTTTTAAATTGTCATTTTCAAAGAAGTACTGAATCTGACCAATTGATCCAAGTGACCAAAGATTATTACACTATGGCAGAATGATAGAATACTCATACCTATTTTGATCTTTGCCACGCCTGCCAAAACGCAGCCAAACGCCTGTCATCTAGTACGGCTTATTTAGTGTCTCTATAAGACCACATTATTCTGCAACTAACTTATTTGATCCAACGGGACAAGCACAATAAAAACATAATAAATCATCATTTTTTTGTTTCAAAACATCTGCGAATGATTCCAAACATTCCCATAATTGGCCTCTACATAATATATTCAATAATGATATAAAATACTAAATGATAGATGATCAAATTACTTCGGCTTAATAAATCAAAAGGCAGAAGCTTTTTAACTGAAATATCATAACTAACTATCAAAATTAAAAGTTTAAATCGTTAATAATTCTTTCACTGAATAAAATAGGATTGTATTAAAAACTATTTGATATAAAACGAGTCGATAATTATTTTATAGAGTTATGACGTATTGACAAGTGATTAAATACGGCTATTTATTTTTAATGTTGTTAATGTTCTGATGAAGAAGTTACTTTTATAAATAACTGCGCAATAACAAGTTTAGGTTACAACTGGTTACTGTTAACGTGTTAAGATTAATCTCTGCTAAAAATTCGGTGTTAATAATTAACAATAAACACTCCTTCTTTAATATTCAGTTTATGGGAACTTTTTTTTTTGACTAGCTAAGATTTAACTTCAATATTTATGTATATAATTATGAGTAGGTACCCAAAACAGCAAAAATATCTTTTTTTTAAAACGACTTCCGCATTAAGGAATTGAAACCTTGCGTCGCAGAGGGGTGTCATAATGATTCAAGTCACATACAAAGTCACCCAGAGTCGGGAAAAGTATTGATAGATCACACAAATGCTTGCCCTACGCGTTGATTGCACCCGCGACACGTCGCGCTCAGTGAGTCTGGCGTGGTGACCTCAACCGCTCAGCTATCCGTGCAGTCAAAAGTGATTTTAGAATCTTGCTAAATTTGTAGGTGTCTTAAGCAGGCTTTATAAACGCCTTCTTCGCTATAATAACAATACCATCTTATTTTCCATGTCAATAGGTAAGTATGTTTGAGTTTAAGAGTATAAAGAAAGAAATAACCGTTAAACCTACAAAACGTCACAACAAGATTGAGAATCTTAAATTCAGATCACCTGTTTATATTTAATAAAAGCGTAAATAAAGATGTCGCCCAATAACGGGGTGTAATACCGGCTTTATGATATTTTTATTGGTAAATTTTATAGTATCGATAAAAGAAAGCGACCGCTCGCCTTCACAAGTTAAACACAGATTTTACTGTTTCCCCCACATCACATACATTTACAACTTAAGGAGTAAATAAAGCACCGCTTATTAATCTAAATTAGAAGTTCCTAGTCTCTTAGTAGTCGGCAGATAGCACTAAAGTGGCTTAACAGAAATCAGAGAGATTTAAAAAAGCCGCTGCCTTCGAAACTCAATTATCTATACGACCAATTGTCCGGAGCTCGGACCAATAAAATTAATCTGAACACAACCAACGCCATTACATACGGGACCGTATTAATCTCAAAGCGTTGATTAGTAAAACTATAAAAGCGGAAGTATCACAAGAATGCGGTTAATGAGAGACTGAAACCCGATTTTATGGGTGATCGTTAAAATGGCCGACAATTGTCTAATTGTTGCCTACTAAACAACTAGCATCGTGGGAAGACGATGCCTCACTGACGGTGAAAGTCAAAAACTTGACGGTTTTATAGCGTCACCCGAATTCGAAATTCGAATTGTAATCGAAACAACGAATCGCTTTTAAGTTCTTATTTTTTTTAAATCAATTTGTTTTTTATTGTATTCAAGAATTTTATTGGCTTTTTCGTTAAGATTAGATTTTTTTACGTTTAAAACAGTGGCTTTTTAGTATTAATGCTCAGTATGGCGGGATCCTATTATTTTTAATGACTAGACGAGACCTTACCTTGTATAAATATCGTTGTTAAATTAAATTAGGTGCTTACTTTTTAAACACCATTAAGAAGAACCTTTAATTACAATCAATATCTAAATTAACTGAAGTTCTTTGCTTCAAATAAATAAATAGCGAAATTTCAGGAAGTTACAGCAAACTCTATCGCAACTCAGTATAGGAATATTCTAAAAAAATATATTTTTTTCCAACATCTATTCAATGTCGATTCCTTCTATAAATAGCATTTAAAACTTCCTCATTAGACCGCTCAACAACTATCAAATTAGACCCATTCAAGAACCATTCAATATAGCAAACTGATTGTCAGTCTTACACATGTTTACATAAAAATAGAAACTAAGGACCACAGTACTAAAGGACCAGCGCTATTCAAACGCACCGCGACATTTTTCCGTCGCGTTTTTCCCCGACAAGTCGCAACATTGAATGCGACAGCGACAATAAGTCGGCGACACGTTGTTGACAAGTCGCAATGTCGGATGCCACTTTAAACTTTAATTGGATGCGTTTTGATCATTGATTTGTATGTATTTAGTGGTGTTTTTCTGTTTCATTTGAATAAATTATTTATTGAGAATGTTGGAAACAATGATCGGTAAAATGTTAAATTCATATTTAAATGTTAGTACAGAATAGTGTTATCTTACAAAGAAATTGTAATGTATACTAATTATTATAAAGAGGAAACCTTTGTATTTTTGTATGTTTAATACAACTATAAGGAATAGGCTCAAAAACTACTGGACCGATTTAAAAATTTGTTTTACCATTACTTAGAGGTATTCTTCCGAATCCGTATAGGCTATATTTTATTGTTTATCCCGGAAAATAAGCTTAAAAAATTTATATTCACCCGTGCAAAGCCGGGGCAGGTCGCTAGTGACTGATAACTGAGTAAGTACGAAAAATTGTTTTTTATTGATCCAACATCAGACTTAAAGTTTCAACAAAAAGCGTTTCAAAAATACTTCCTCGCGCGCAATTTAAGAAATTAAATCTCTAAAGCACATTGTAAAATACTTTCAATTAATTAAAAAAAAACACTTACTCAAAACTTTTTCAATTTCTTATATCGTGAAAAATCGTTTTTCATTTACTAGCAGACCAATACCATGTTCAATTTACGAAACGGAAACTTTACAATACAATATTATTAATAAACGCAGCAGCACTTCGTAAGTATAAATAATACACGTCATTTATCAACCCATGATTGTATGTGCATACGTTAGAATTACACAAAAGCGCGACTATTAATAACTCTAAACGCCAAACAGCCTTAACACGAATAAGAACTAATTACATTACAACGAAACAACCCACTTTGATAAAATCATACATAATTGATATAAAAATGCATGAATCATTAGAGCGTGACAACAAAGGCTATAATTGCCTGATATACTGAGCAAACACACCCAGTTTTTGTTCGACCAATCAAGAATAATCATCACGCTATTACATGCCCTGTTAACCCTGTAATTGTTGTAATAAAAAATACTAAGCGTGCATTACGTGCAATCTCGCACTACACAACAACCGACGTAAATTTGCATTAGAATTACTGATACACAAGCAATTGTGTACCTTATTTGAACAGCATAAGGGTGTGTGTTGACTTGGGGAGTTGTATTTTGAGTGTGCATCGAAGCGTTGCTTTGATTTTGGTTTGGAATGTCTAAGGGCGTCAGTCTAATTGAACTGTTTTTATACAATTTACACTTCAAACTTGTGATTTCTTTTTTTTTGTCTTTTGGCGTTTTTAAGGGGTGATGGGACTATTTAGAGTTCGTCTCGTAGTTAAATGGATAAATCATTGTTTTGCTCTCAAACATAAATTAATTAAATTACAATGAAATTTTACGAAATCGTAACGTCATAATGTTCCTCACCTAAACTTTAATTGCAGTTGATCTTGGTAAATTTTAGTTCGCGGCAGACTGCGAAAGCGTTCCTGCCTGGCCCCCGACTAAAGGAAGCGGGAAGCATTCCAGTGGTTTTAGCCGGTAGGAGTCCGGCACACCCCTTCGCCTTCCCCAGGGCGAAGGATGTCCATGAGGATTTCCACTGGACAAAAAAAAAAGGTAAATTTTACTGCTTAGAGGAGGCAAAATTGTGTCTAATATTTTTTTGTCTAATTGAGACTAGAGACTAAAAAGATTTATACTTTTGAACCCTGTCCCTAGTATACAATGTAATGCAATTCCAATGATGCTTAATTAAAGTTGACTTATTTAAAGAATTTAATTGCGAAGTATTTAAAGGTTCTTTATAATTATGGATTTAATAATGAGTTTACTTAAAAGTGCCGTTTTACTGTAAATTCCTTTGATCTAGATCTTTTTACTTGGCAGCGGTACTGAGCAATATTTGTCACATGTCGAAGGCTTTAATTAGTTCTTTTTCTGGTAGTTTTATACGGGTATTTGGACCCTTTAAAGATAATACAAGTTTAGCACGCAAAGGTTCTTTTAAACCTACTTATTACAGGGCGTACTAGATAACGCAAACGACAATCATTAAAATATTAGACCTTTTTACCCAATGCATGTTGAGTTTAACTTCTAATTCGTTGAGCATTAATGATAAATACCTATATTAAACAGTTACACGCAAACCTAAATAAATAAATTATTAAATAGAGATAGACAGCGACTAGTAGCTGAACTTTTAAAAGCCTCATTTTAGGAAAAGTAAATAATAATATTGATTTCATGATTTTAACCATACTTACAGATTTTTCCATTGTACGAAAATACGCAACCAAGACCACCAAGCGCCAGCGAATCAATATTTTATTACAAATCGAATAAAAATTCCAACGCCGAACCAATATCGTAAAAAAATATAGTAAATCTTTATGTTTACCATTAAACATCGTCTATTGTGAATGCATTACAATTATAAATAATTGATAAGTGCCAGTTGTAAAGATAATTGCGAGCACGCGCTTCAGGGTTACACTGTATAATTACGACTGATACTTGGCTATCATAGAGCGTCGATAGGTGTTTGATTTCATATTACTTCGAACCCTGAGGCTTGGCCGAATTTTTTAGAGTTATGTCTTGTGTCTGTGGTACCGTTTTTATTGCAAACTGGCTAGCTGGACTGTTTCTACTTTTGAAAACGTTGTGAACAGTGCTGAGGTAGATATAAGAGGGGAAATGTGTAAATGCGGGACTAAAATGGAGATAAAAAGGGGTTTCAGGGCGATGAAGATTCTAAAAATATTACGTCAATGAATGATGAGAATGATTTTACAATGTTACAATATTTTAAATTAAAATTTAAGCATCAAATATCATGGCTTATTTTATTTGTCAAGCATTCGTGGATCACTCAACACGGGCATCGAATCAGCAACACATCGCGCACAAGTAACACTGACGTGATGACCTCAACCAACCGGCTACATATCCGTTTTACATGATGATTTTGTCTTAGTAACTGTTGGGCTTTCAAAAACAGTACCAATATGCAAATAAACCGAAAACTGTATTTCTAGTTTATTCATGTTTTTGTGGATACTAAAATGTTATACATTGTGTTTTATATACATTCAATTTATTCTGAATCTTGATCACACCCCATTCAACTCCCGTCATCAAAACGTGTTAATTTTGCTCATTCTTAATTTAACTGTTTAGTGAAGAGAATTAGTTAGACCCAGTATCATCCCCACACAATAACAACTCTTTATGTGCAAACTGTTTCAATGTACAGAACCAAAGTACAAAAAATGACTCTCGTACAATATTTTTTACTGTTGCCATAACCCAGCTATCACGGAGTATAACTATTTAAATGATATTATTTCAAATTTTATGGTCTACTTTATTTATAGCTGTTTTTTTTGGGTTGTCGATTGAGAAGAATGTTATTGTTCAATGTTCGTCTAAGAGGAATTTTGCGTGATCTATTTTTGTTACTTGAATTATTCCGTTGGTTTCTTTGCAAATAGTTGGTTACCTTACTAGGTACATGGTAAACCTATAATTATAGGTGTATTTGATTAATTATTTACTTTAACGATATTCTAGCTATATTTCGTAGTTTGGATGCAATTATTTTGATGTTGCGAATTACTATGTTTAATTTAGTTATCGCTCTGGTTTTTACATCCCAAATATATCCACACGGTTCGTAATCAGGTCAAAAATGGTACAAGTTGTATCCTTTTACAATTTGTATATTGATCATTATGTATTTAAGTTCGTATTAGTTTGTTCGCTCATTACGAAGCCTCATGGATTCAGGTAAACAGAATTAAGGATTATGTTACCTGTATGTCCCTAAACTGACAGTCTCTCGTCACTATCTGTCAATAAACGCTATCAGACGTCTTGCAGACATTATTTTTAACCAGATGACAACTGCTTAATTGGAACACCTTTAAATTTAAAGAAACTCTTCGACATTAAAACTCTTTTTCGAACTTTAAAGACTTAAAATTATACCTATATCATTTACAATTACAAAACCGCCTGAACATCAATTAAGTAATTGAATTTCTACTTAAAACGCAAACAGCGCAGGTGTAAACAAACAATTGTATAGAAAAATCGTTTTCTAAACAGGCAATTAGCAAACCATCTTCGGTTGTCACTACTAACAGCTTGGGAATCGGATTCCGATGTCGGACGGCCATTTGTACGTTTTCGCGGCTTAGCTAGTTAAGAGTTACTATTGACCCGTCCGTCTATATGCCGACAATGGCGGCGTTGGCGCCTTAGACCATTTAACAGCCTTGTGTTAAGGAGCTTGGTAGATGATTTTTGTAATGGTATTTACACTATTTTGGTTAGTTTGTGTTGTGAGTTAAATCTGGTATGTCTATGTACTTTTATTTTGAAGGAAAGTATGTATTAAAAATCCGGTCGGCTCTCAGGTTAATTATTGGTTGATTGTGTAGCGGAAATGAATACGCACTTGTGACTATTTTAGATGAGAAAAAAAAAACTCCTAACAATTTAGTAATTTTAATTAATATCATGAAGCACTGAAAGCTAATAAAACATAACATCTAGGTTGAACTTAAATTGAGTTTTTTAATTTAGGGAAAATTTCTAAAATTCAGGGGTAATTTTTGTCGTTTAAGCTGTCTGGCATGTCACTTATTTGTCCTTCAAAATCGGACATAATAGGTAATTATCTTGCACACTTTATAAGTTTATTATAATTATATTTGTTAAGTATTTGAGGAAGAAAGACTAACTACTTGAAACACCCAAGTGGCCCTAACAGGTAAATTTCTATAGCTTAGCGTTAAATAAAAAAATAAAAGATAATTAATAATTGTAGTTTTCAATAAATTAAAACACCATGTCAGTTATATCCGTGAGAATGAATTCTATAATAAAATGATTGAGATGTAATATAAATTCTCTTTGAACTTTAACCTCAGTTTATAACCGCAATATCTTCTCCTAAAATTACAACATAATTTGTTTGACGAAAAAATTAAATTGATTCGCCTATAAGGCTAGTACAAATACGTTTTTTTTTTAAGTAGCTTGAATGAATCTTTTAAGAAGATTTCATTCATTTTTACTTGCACAGCAGAAAAATCCCTTCAAATTCCTGCATTACAAAGGGAATAAAAAAAGTATTGCATAAAAATCTCGTGAGTCGAGATTCATCCATTAAATATATATTTAGTCGAAGCTATCCGTAGCTATAATATATGTTTGTATGTTCGTTAATGTGTTTCTTTTTGTTTATCAATTTGTATTTGTCCCCATATTATCGGCAACACACCGGTCGGCTTACTTCAGAAGGTTTGACGTGTGTATAGAGTGGTTAAAATAAAAATTATGACAAGTCATGTAGGTGTGTATTTTGCGAGATGCTAATCGTCTCATTATCTTGTAGTCTTAAATTGCTGTATTTATATTTCAAATATTTTGCTCAAGGTTTATTCTCTTTTTTGATAAAATTTCATGTAAGTGTTGTTCTATTCAATTTCAATTCTTTATTTAACTAATCTAACAAGAAAATATTCAATAACAGTAACTTTCACTTTCTGTAGAGATAAAAACTAATCTCTGAGAAAAAATATCAATTGAAACTTTCAACCCATACTTAATCAGCATCACGCAAAATCACAGTGACACATAAGGCAAACCAAAAATATACTATGATTTCTAGCCCTTAACAATTTCATATAGCATTCAACCACGTCCCCAAATCACAAGACAACAACTCCTGCCCTTAACACAATTAAATTCCAGCAAATTAATATCACAATCGGTATCAACAGCTCTATACGAACCCCAACGTACGCGTCGACATTTCTCATACACGTTACTACCGACGCGGTTCATCGTTCGGTTTATTGGTCGACGTTTGTTACCCAGATAAAGGCTTGTATTAGCTTTTATAATACTATCTTTGGACTATATATTGTGGCCGCTAAGCACTTTAATGATTAAAACACGTATTTATTTACGATGTTATAAAATTGTACTTGTTTTTTCGAAGTTATTAATATTGATATTGGGTATGGCTTGTAGAGTTCTGATTGTAAGGAATTTTAGGATCATAGAGTATTAAGTGAAGAATTGAAATCACACAAAAAAACAGACTCAAAGAATGTACGACATTTTCTCGTGTATAAAAATTTGCATAATCACACGCTGTG
Source organism: Trichoplusia ni (assembly GCF_003590095.1). Taxonomy (NCBI): domain Eukaryota; kingdom Metazoa; phylum Arthropoda; class Insecta; order Lepidoptera; family Noctuidae; genus Trichoplusia; species Trichoplusia ni. Next base: position 3,283,053 of record NC_039490.1, read on the forward strand.
TTAAGTAAATTGGCGAGTTATCAGAGTAATACCGGAGTTCGTTTATGTGAAATTGTCTTGTGATGTTCATGCTTTTGTTTTAAGAACTCTCGAAAATCACAGTTTCCTGCAATGCAATTAGTCACTGCCGTGATATTGTACCGAAATTGGTAATCTTAAATGTCGTTTCATTTACATAATCATAATTATTCTAAGCATATGATAAATGATATATATGGTATCGGATGGAGACAACGTCAGTTTCAATATGGTATTGTTCTTAGTTTTCCTACTTTACAACATATTTCAAGAGATGGAAATACTGACTTTGTTTAATGCCACTTGACCTTATATCATTAGTAAGGTCATGACCGAATAAGTGCTCCTTGTTTAAGTAATCCCATTAAAATATAACTAAAATAAATCTAAGCTTTAATACATTCGTATATGTACAGTCTCAACGACAAACAAATGTGAACCTTAGGTCTTTGTAATACAGATCACAATTTCACGAAAGTCTTATCAGCTGATGTGTGTTAGATAGTACTTTGTAAGTCTGTACAATAGGAAGCGATATTGGAGTTCGCGAAACACATCGTGGCCTATGAACATAATAACTTGCCTATCTAATCTGCCTATTCCTACCATTGCCTTTGTTAAGGCGATAACGTCAGGTAACACACGATAATACATTAATAAGCATTTATTGCATTATACTTACCTGTATAGTAAATAGTTTAGATGGAGGTTACGGTTTTATCAATACCTACATATAGTACTGAAATCGTATAAAATTTAATTTGTACATTATTTATTGAATATTCAATAAAATAGTACACGCTGTTACCCAAGCCCAAAATATCATCATCATTATTGTCCACTTCTGGACATAGGCCTTCCCAATTGCATGCCATCGAGTTCTGTTTTCGGTTTTCGCAGCAGCAATTGAACATACCACTGTGACAATGTAATGCCAACAATATATTTTTAGTAAAATTAAATATAGTTATGAATGTAAGAATCTGACAATGTATGGTCTTTCTATTTAGAGGTGTTGATCACCACGGTTGCTCATTGATCGATGGCCAATCTAGACTAAAATATTTGATGTCCAGATCTTAACTTGATCATGATCTTTTTACCATGTTTCGGCGTACTGTTTGACAATAATAGTTAAAATCAATTATTTACAACTTGGAAAACTGGGAAAATATTGCTCGTTGTTTTTTTCAGTGGCTTCAAACATTTCGATTCAGCAACCTCATGCACCCAAATGAAACCATTCTGAAATTCATTAAACTGCTATAAAATTCCAGTACATAATCGTATTATAAAAATATTTTGTAGTAACACCATTTTTATTTGTTTGCAGGTAAGACCGTCAACTACTACAGGTAAATTCCAAAACACACAAATGGCAAGACATCAAAATGGACACCAGATATTCTCGCCATACAAAACCTAATTTTTGGTGGCAGTAAAAACTGTTCGACCCAAAATCCAGACAATTTTCTCTCAGACAGACCGTTTTAAAAGACAGGTGTGAGAAAACATTTTGATAAACAAAAACTACTATCACTCTTGATAATGATGTCTCTCGTATTATTGAAGGAAACGAGAAAAAATGTAATCGGGTACCGTATTGACATTTTGGAGAGTAAAAACTACTTAAATGAAACCGGGACCAAACACGGTAAAAAGAACTGGGAAATACTCTTATGTTTTTAGTAAAAAAATCACCTTTAAACGTAATAGTCCAAGTTGAATTTCACGTGGTTATTTTCTTGAGAAATATATTTATAAATTTCTTATGGTATTCGTACGTATGGTACGAATGGTACAAATAATTAATACAGAAATAATATTAAGAACACAAGGAACTAATCGAAGTCTACCTATAACTTAATTAAAGCACTCCTATAAATCGTATTAGCAAGTCGTCTAGATATTATAAGGACTATTTTCATACTATTAAATTCCTCTTCAGAACCACTTTTAAACTGCTCTCCTTCAAAGCCTTTTATCACTATAACATTTCATTCGCTCATTCATCAACGCCCGCCTCAATTTCCTCTCGGCCATTTTGCCAGATAGATTCACATTACCCAACGAATATAATCAACTATGAATGAATGGAATATCCATCTAAGTCGACACAATAAAAATACTCAATGAGCATTGACAGACAAAAAAGTCACCAACCAGCCTTAATGAGTTGCGGCCGTATAAAAATACCGCGGCGGCACCACAAAGGGAACCAGAGTAAATAAAAGATCAGAGTCAATGTGAAAAGGTTTGCGTATTGTTTTATATTAAAGTGAAATAACAATAGGTAGCCCTTTCAATGGATAATGCCGCCACAATGAGAGGGGTTAGGAGAGGCTTATATGCCGATGAGAATGTTTTGCGGTTGGTAGGTGTTCAGTTGGTTGGGGATCGTTTTGGTATCTCGGGTCATTTCGAAATATAGGCTAGTAGTAAAATTACTGTAGCAGTTTAGTTTTTGTAATCAGAAGAATGGATGACTACCGTGACATGATAACTTAATATTTTAAAAAGGATTTCGTCAGCCAAATCAGACCTCCACATCCCAATTGATTTGCATATACAGTTTTCCATATTTTAATTTGCCAATGAGAACGGAAAAGAGAGGTCTTAGGTCTTGCGTGCTTATTCACGTCTACGAAGCAACCTAAGCGTAGATCTTCAATTAGCTTTTTCCTTGTCAACTTTTTCACTTAACGACAACATTATGATGATGTTACCTACATTTTTTTCTATTCCCAGAATACCGAAAGCCAGATCACTTACCTTCCATTACTCTATATCTAGGACAATACTGTTCTTGTATTTCTTAAAGTCAAGCTCAGTTATTATCATTTAAATCCTTAACCTTTTAAATCCGAATAATCATCAGCATATAAACCCACCTCCCTCGCATCCGAACATAAGTGGACAACGAAGAGCGTTGTGAACATAATGTTGTAGTGAAATACAACATCACATTGTTCCGTCACCTGCGCACGTCAAGCGGCGCATGCGCAACACTTCTTATTATCTTAACGTGCATCACGCTTTTGTTTCTGTGTACTGTGGGGGTAGGTTTGAGAGTAGATTTTAATGTGATTAGATTTTATTTTTTATAAATTTTTTTGGGGTTCGTTTTTGTTAGATAATTCATTAATGTTTGGTTAAAAATCTATCTATGTTTGACATCAGTTTTGACTGTGTTTTGGTAAACAGTCGTTTGAATTTTCTTTCGTGATTTTTGGTTGTTCGGTGAAAACGAAGGGATGCTTTTGACTAAGTATCGTATTGACAGGCATTTGACCATGTATTGATAAGAACAGGATTATATTTATGAGTGTTAATTTTGTAAAACTATCGAAATATTTTTGTAGTTTTAGAGTTTTATGCAGCTTTTAATTCTTAGCAATTATTTTTTAATTATAAATGTTGTTATAAATGATCGACTCGAATCTCGCTTTGTGTCCAAAAACATATAAGTCGAGCGCACTATGTTTATAATATACCTACCTTCGAATTTTTAATTTAGAAATTCAATGCAAACAAAAATGTTATGTACACCTGCATTACAAGATGGCCACTGCACTCCTGCACATTGTTCTTATTAATAAATGATTTAGTACATATCAAAATGACAGAGAGGCCCCATCTGTTATTATCGTTTTGAATTATGACAACCCTTTGACGGCTTTGTCAATGACATTTCAATTTTGTTTTGTTTTTTGGTTTTGCTCACGAAATAATTATGCATGCATGCTTGCGAGTTGTATTCTTTACTCATACTTTGATAATATTGTAAGAGAATTCAAGGTTAAGTGGGAATCAAGGTCGTGGTGGTCTAGCGGTTTTGTGCATGGATTTTTATGCACACGGTACAGGTTCGATCCCCACGTTTCTTTACCCGGATCATTTTTTTTGTATTTTTATTATAGCGGAAACAACACCACATCCTCGGTGATAATTTCAACTGTTTAGTCATCACGGTTCATGCGATACAGCCTGGTGTTGGGCGGACGGACAAATATACGGAAAGATAGCAGGTCTTTAGAAATTGTATTGTCGTTATTTACCCTAGAAATTCAACTTTTCAACCTACTCATTCGGACAAAAAAGCTATTAAAAGATAATCGTCATCTGTTTTGACATGTTATATGTCATATGTATACCTATATATTGTATCAAATCGGGCCCTTCAATACCCGCGACCGTCCATGAATTCCCCCACACGTCGGCGTTCATTTTATAGCGTCGATAAGTGAGCAAGGGCAGTAATTACCGCTAATGGTTCCGATTGCTTGTGACAAATGAACAAACGGATGCGGCCGCAAAACTCTTGTAGCGAATATATTAAACCATCAATATTTATTGAATTGATTTTTAAAGTTTCGATTTGTTTTATTTTGGTGAATGCATTTGGTGCCTTTTTCAGTAAGGAGTTTTACAGGTGTGTGGTTATTCGAATTGTAATCGCAAGTGAATCCTATAGTTAGTTCAAATCCAGACTTAGAGAAAGAAGAGACACAAAATAAGGTGCCTTATATTGAGATCGAGAGTTCATTGCAATTTAGTGATAAAATTTCTATTTTTATTACGGAATCTAAGAACTAAGTAATTATGGATGTTAGGTACATGAGGGACTCGCAAATTTGATACGAAAGAGGACGAGGTAGAGTAACCAACTTTACCTAGCAGTTGATTTCAGGCTTATGATGATGGTTGAACAAAAAAATATATGTAACTATATTAGGAATACCATCTATCCAAATTCAAATCAACAGTATCTCAAATATGTTAAGTAGATTAAACTTATTACAACTTAATTCACTTTATTCAATCAAACACTTTTTTGAACTTAGCCTATCGTAGTCCCCAGAGGCCACCAGCTCAAGTACCGCCACAGTACGTCTTTATCTTACACAGGACCAATCAAACACAGTAGATACTCAATTACTCCTTAAAATGCTAACACTCATCTCCAAAACGGTTAGAGATTCATTTGCCAGTTAATTAAATGCATATATGTAATGCAATCGAAAAATTTAAACCGTAGGCAGGGGTTATTGCACCAAAATGCGGATACAGTGGAACGGTGGTTTAGGTTTAGCCAGTAAAAGTCTGACTTGAGGGGTTTCTAAACCATTTTTCTGCTTTACAAAAACAAATACAGGATTTGTACGTGTGGTGCCTAGCTAAAGAAACAACTGGTTATACCAACTAAGCTACCGTACCAAATATAAAGGGCACTTTGGGGATAATGCAAAAGAACCTCAGCTATCTAAATCTTTTTAATTCTAAATAATCTTAACTGTTTCAAAACAATACGATACCTAATTTATACGACATATTTTAATTAACACACCGAATTAACATCTTTCAACATTCTTAACAATGAAGATTTGCATACGAATGACGTAAAAACTAATTGTTTAAGCTTCTGCTTGTATTACAATACCGTTATTTTCCTAATTTATGGCAGATGCAGATACGTTAATATAGCTATAAATAAAGGAATTAGCACTGTAATTTGGAAATTAATTCCATCGTGAATACAAAATACTTCGATTATTTCAATCTGAGGCTAATTTTGATGGTAATCTCTTTTCTTGGTGACTAATTAAGTTTCTATGACTGGCTTTAATGACGTTATTTTGTTCTTATGGTTGATTTGCATCCTGGTGTAAGAATTTTTGATAACCATAAGCTTAACCGTAGATTTTTTGACGACAAAAACGACAAAAATTCGCAGGTGATCTGGATTCCTTTACCGTTTTGCCATGTGACAATTACTTTGTAATACACAACGATGTGCATCTGATTGGTGACTGAATTATGACTTATTCGCAATCCTAATGTGTTATTCCTAGGCTACAACAGACAAATTTGCTGTAACTAAGCAATGCTAAAACTGATGGTTTATTTAGCGGTATTGGTACACACAACCACTCTGTCCCAAATAAGCTCTACATTTATTTGTAAATGACCTAACCAGCAAAAACAATAACACACCTAGATAATCACGACATCAAAAACAAGATATAAAAAAAACATTCGTTATAAGATCACCTTGCACACTGGTATTTAAACTACGATCGAGTATCAAAAACAGTAACACAAGCTCAAGAATAAAATTATAATATAAAGCGTATCAAAAGGCGTCTTCGAATCCCGGAATCCGGGATTATTTTGTACGTTTTGGTCTTTTTGTACGCAAACATGTGGTTGCTCATTTAGTGGTTGGGATTAACAATAAAAACGAAATTTGATCATTGCGGCCAGAGCTACGGTGATCCGTTAAGGCGAAGTGTGTTTTGATTTCCGAATTTAAAGGATTTTGTTTCAAAAGGGTCAAATTACTATATTTGACGTTACACTCTTAAAATTCAACTTTCCTTATAACTATGAGACGTAAATATATTTACGTTGTTTCGTTTTTATGTCGCTCAATTAATGTTACTTGGAAATGATGGAAATCTATTGATTTTATAACTTAATAATCCATGTTTTTACGTCAAAATAATATAGTTATTATGCAAAAATGCACGAGATCTGTTTTCTGTAATTATTGATGTTCTTGTTTTCAGCCCACTTTTACGCAGAAATTTTGACTTATCAAACACAAAAAATCAATTTCCTTAATTCATTGAATGTCTAGATTTAAAAAATCTTGAATATTTTCTTAATAAAATTATTAAGTTAAAAATGAATAAACTAAGAATAGTTGTAGTCACAATTATAAAATAAAAATTAATAAACACTCACCTCCGCCTTAAGCAGGCATTTGCCGCGTTATCAGATCATCGTCCGCTCTGTCCAACGTAAATAAATCCAATACTTTACTGCCCAACCATTGTTATTCTCATTAACCCTTTGTCTCATTAGAGCCCCGACTTCATATTCTACGTTATTTTTGTTACCGATGACAGCTCCGATTAGATCCTCCTTTCATTTTATTTTTTCTTTCGAAAACTTTTGTCAGCCATCTTGTTTTTTCTTTTTTTTTCGTCATATAAAATTTCAACCAGTCTTGTAATGCTGTAGTGTTTATTGCTTACGTTTTTTGTTTTTTTTTTGTCCCGTATTCTGAACAATAACGTTAAAATTCGGAGTTTGAAATTTGAATTGTTAATTCTTAATGACGTTTCATTTGTTGGAATTGCGTGCATTAATGATTTTATAAGCGATCATTTTTCAAGTCTTTGTTTCATATTTAATTCAAGTGATAAAAATAATGAACTTTAAAATCAATTGAGGCAATTAACTATTGATAAAAAATGTCTCTTGTTGTAAGTTTTTAAGAGACACATCCATAACGTGACGCTTTAATTGGTTTAAATTGACCGTCAAAGTGAAATTTTGTCACATACCTTCTTAATGTCAACCTCGTTATAATATTGCAATTGCAGACCAATGAGTACGAGACTATACCTCTGTTAATAAGAAAATACAGTTCTTTATGAACAGCACCAAAATAAAATTAAATAGCAAAATATACACAAGCATCAACCACAGATTTTCAAACCCAAAAAAGACATTTAAATGAAAACAATCTCAACAGCTTAGCACAAAATATATAAAAAAATAAAATAAGTTTTAGATAGGCATATGTATCATGTATGTATATAAGGCTATTTGTTACTGCTTCCTCTCTCCTAAGATATTTGCTGTGCCCGACAGGGTCCATAATGGTTCTGTATTATTAGATTTTAAGACCTTAATGTACATTATGGAACGCAATAAATAATTGAGTATTGAGTATTGAGTATAAATTGAAAGTTAATCAAAATCTAGTCTGCAAACTAATATAAGGAAATTATTATTAATAATCAAAACGACCAAAACTTACAAACACCATTGCTTTGTAGAGACAGTTCAATAATTTGACAATACTTACTATAGAAATAGATACGTAGGTACCGTACCTATTAACTTGAGAACATGTGAACCTTATTAAAACGTTCGAACAGATTAGATAGGGCCCAATAAGGGTCATTCACACTATCCTTTGTCGCATCGTCCGGCGATCCGTCAGCGAACAGATATGGATGTCATGTGTTTTATACAGGGTTGCCGCCACGCTTTAATTGATTATAACTTGTTCTGAAAACTATGGAGATGGCGAAATGTGTGTGAAAATTTTGATTTTGTGTATGAGGTTAGATGTGAGGTCTGCTTTTGAGGATTTTAAGATATAACATAGTTCTATTTATACCAATCTATATACAGGTACAGGCCTCTTCCCATAAAGGGAAGGTTTGAAATAGAACAGCAAGCAGCAGGTTGGCGATTGCAGACAAGAAAATATATTTTATGCAAAAAAGATATTTGAATTATTCTACATTTTTTTTTTTGTAGAATAATTCCACTGAAACCAAATTTTCCTGCTATCCACATTAAATACATATATTCCACCTGTTATCGAGTGTCAACAAAAAACCTAACCAACAAAATTATATCAATTAGCGACTCCATCCCACTTTTCTCCGACGACGAAGTTTGACAATGGCCGCGGCGAGTTTAAAGGGCTGACGAACAGGTGTAGCCGCGCCGGACTGCGCTTGCGCATCGCGAGATAAAAGGATGTTGATTAGTACAACTTAGCTATTTTCATACTAGATTTATCTTAGTTTACTAAGACATGAGTTATTATGCAAATTTTTGCTATAATTTGTGTTTTGTTTATTTTTTTTATTTTCATCTTATTTCTCATACTTTTCTTAAATTGGTATTTTCAAATTCTCCCCCTTCCTACCATTCCGTTTTTTTATATCTTTTATTGCAATAAAAGAAAGCTACTGGCTGCTAACGTGTAACAATTGTGTGTAAATTTAATTTGTCTCACATTAAGTTGTAAACCATCTGTAAACTATTTTGTTTACTTTTATTTTCAGAAGCGTTAAAACGTATGTAGTTAATGGCAAACAAGCTTTTAACTTCGCTGACAAGAGCTTACACTCGTAAATTTTGTAACCATCCTGTTTTATTTTGATAGCTTTTTTCCTGTTTTATTTTAATAGTAATAATGTAAGTACACTGGGGATCCATCACCCCATCCTATAGTACTACTAATACTTTTGTTTGTGCAAAAGAGATGCCGCTCTACAAAGTGTGGTATTTGTATCCGTCCTTCTTTAACAGCAGCTACAAACCTAAAGTCCTCACTTGAAGAAGTGACAGCAGACCTCTCTTCTTAACTCAATTTAGGTATTGTCAAATAGGATAGGTCAAGTACCCATGGTTCGTAATATATAATTTCAGTGTCATTATTTTGACGTTTTCATTGTTAGGCTTATTAGAATAGGAACGTGCAATAGAGCTAAAAAAATAAGCTTAGTCTTTACCCCTCAAATGTATAACAATCCCACTGTCATTTTACCTCTACGTTTATTTTCATTATTAAAATTAGTTGTTTTAGTGGTAAACTAAAAGATCATATGAAAAATTGCAACATTCTCGATCGATTTCAGTGGGTATAATATATTTGAATATTTAAAGCATCCATAGAGCTTGCCCGCTGCCTCTTATTCCTCAAACCAAACCCTTATCGTCGCGGCTTTTCAGTTAAATGCTTACACGGGGCAATAGTGCCAATTTGTTGCATATTATCTACTACGAGTGAACAGATAAACTGACAGATTGGCATGTACTTAGTGCGATGTGGGCGGCTGGGAAAAATGCCCCTTACCTGCTACAAGTAGCATAATTGAATACCATTCATGAACCATCACTTGAATTGCTGCTCACTGACAGCTTAGGCAATTATTTTATTTGTGATTGTATAATCCATTTTATTTACTTTCGAGGTTAGGTTAGTGGAAAAGTCTCTAAAAGATTGGTAAAAGTTTTTTCATCTTATTCAATTTGACGCTGGGTGATTTACCGGAGAAAAAATTACTTAAGTACATTTCAAAACCTAACCAATCTTTCTAGATTGCAGATTGCAGTTTGCAGATTAGTGAATTTAAAGTATTTTAGAACTATAAAAAGTTGACATAATAAAAAAAGTACTAAATTTGTAAAAATTTGAACAACAAAACGAACACACCGTTCTAAAGGTAACTATCGCCCTACTTGTTGATATACTTAATGTTTATCAAAAGCAAAATAAGATCAGGCGTCTATCACCTCAGCTCAAAAAGATATGCCTCTCTAAGAATTGTAATGCGTTGTCTTGCTTCCACAACTGCAACAATCTGACTTTAAAAACTGTTGATAAGCACCCAGGTGCAAGATAATTATCATAAATATTGTTTAATTCATTACTTTATTACTTAACATGCTCGTAAACTACAATTATGTTCCATCCTGTGTAATTTTCGAAGGATAACTGCGTCACCTTTTGAGTAGGTTAAATGATAATGGATACAATAAGAGTAAAAGGGATAGATAATGAAATGTCAACGATGTAGAGCTTGGGAAAATTGGTTTAAGGAAACCCGATGATTTAAGGATACTTTGAATTCATATAAATCTTGTTTTAAAACACTGCTGTACTGGGGCAATGCTTTATGTAACGAAAAGTTTAAAGAAAAATCATTACATTATCTCTGTACCGTTCTCTGTATTTGTTTACCATAGTCTAACAACTAATATCCACTCACATATTATTTTGATTTACGAGAAAATAGCGTTAATGTGTCCGATTTTTATTTTGAATAATGTACAAAGTGTAAATACATCAGCCCCATTTATGGTTTACGTAATTGAAGACTTCTGAAGTATACTTAGTTATAACTAAGTAAAGTAGTAAGTAAAGAAGTATACTTTCCAATTACGTGAAACATAAATGGGGCTGACGTATTTACACTTTGTACAGACACTTACTAACTGTGAATGAAAAATAAAATATTCTTAATCACATCTGATTTAATGATACATCGCGCTCTACACTCTAATATTTGAAAAGTTAACATGAGATTGAATTAACACAACCCATTTATCCGCTCACCTAATACCTCCCCTTTTCTTTTTCATAAAATATAATTAAAACATAAAAAATAATTACCAACAGTTCAAGTAAACCAAAATTATTCAAACGGTACGCTAACTATGAAAGTCAGAGCGAAACTCCCGATCGATACTGTCTAGTTCACGAGGTCGTAATTGTGATATGGACCGTGAGAATATTCAATTAAGCGGGCGAACTTAATTGCAACTTGATAAAGTTAAGTTGGTTCTAAGTGAACTATCTTCCGAACTAAGTTAACTGACCATTATCTTTGCCTTTGTGCTGGGCAGCTCGGTGCTCACCTAATTGGGGGTAGTGAGGTGTTGGGAGGTTGTGGATGCGACTGATGTATATTAGAGGTTTATTTTTTACTCTCCTTTTCAAATCGGATGCAAGAAGCTAGTCTTATAAGTCTAACGTGTCTGTCTGTGCCATCATAGCTACCAAACAGATTAAGCGATTTTAATTTACTTTGTTTTACCTTAAAGATGCACTTTGTGTATTCTTAAACGTTTGATGAAAATTTTATAATGATAATTTTATCTTCTTTCATTTTGTAATTACCTTTAATCTTAACACACTTACATTAAAATAAAAACCATAACTTTAATTTCAACGTTTATGTCAAAAACACCATTAAAAATCATAAATTCTCTTTATCCTACCAACTTTTATTAAGTACCTTCAACATTTCATCGACCTCATCTTAAATCTTTCAACAAAAATATTTCAGCATCGAATTTATTACGAGTAACCATCCACCCTAGTCCATCCCGAACCACGTCCGGTGGCGTCCGGCTCTAATCGAGTTATTGTGAGCTTCACAATGCCGCAATCAGCCGCAGCCGCAGCAACTGCAGGTGCCGCTCTATCTATATTGTGAACTCTATGGTAAAGGATGCACAGATTTTTACGAAGCTTTTTGAACGTTTTACCAAATAACGTTTTTGGTAAAGGTGAGGAAGGAACTTGGCTTGGTTAACTTAGATTGGTGGAAAAGATCGGGATGGTAGCTTGAGGCTTTTGCTCGGAAGTGAATACTGAAGTATTCTTAATATACTAGATTTTCAGTTAAGTGTGCACTGATTCTAATAAGGATAAGGTATTGAAGTGCAATTTAGATTAGACCTATCTCCAGTGGTTAAAATAATTTCATTTATAATATGAATTTCGCATTACGTATTTAATCTAACTGCCTTATGACTAAACAATTGATTGAAATTGTCTCATACTTAGTTTGACGATTAAAAATTCTACAAACACATCTTAAGTTTTATTCACGCTCACAATCATAAAGTCACTGCTTTCACTTAAAATTAAAATGAATTTATAATTTATGACATCGTTAACCTTTTCAATAAGTATAACAGTTTTCCGCAAAACACAACAAAAAAAAACAGCCCTTTGGTTCCACAACAAAATTAACACACTGACAATACTTACTTTATTTTATTACGCACATTAAATTTCAAATTGATTCATGATCGTAACAGCAATAAGAAAGATATATAACGACTTCATATTCAAAACGGAAAAAAAATCAATTTGAGGCAAAATTCATAACTTGCAACATTGTTTTAATTGCAAAAAAGATTTTCTTATTTATACAGGGCCGGTGGTCACCTCACGCAACAATAAACAGACAATAAAACAGATGAAACCGGTTGTGAACAATGCGGGCCGCGCGGCGTTGCCTGACGTTTTTATCATTTCGTGTGGAGAACAAAAGCTGAAGGCTTCCTGTTGAGGCTGCATCACCATTCTTGTGAGGCGACTTGTTCAGGGACACACTGGTGGCAAGGATGGACATTATTGTTTTTCTGGAAATAGTTTATAAAGTAGGTTTATTAAAATACCGAAATCAAAGAAAACATTAAAGTTATTGGTATTCTTTATTTTTTTTGTCAGAGAACATCAGTGACCACATCTTCATGCGTCCTTTTAGTCTTGAATCTTGAACTGTGCGAAGAAGCAGCTCTATTTTAAAGTACTAAGTTGAGATTTGTTGGCGTCTACCTATCTGCTATTTCCCCGCAATCTGAAACCAGGAGAAAAGCATAGTGAAAAAAAAACAAAATATCATAAATCAAGGTTTATGGCAATCAAGAAAATTCTTAGTAGTGAATTGTGCATTCAGGTTCTCCACTATAACGACACACTGAAAAAGTGTAGAGAATTAACAAAATCATTACAGAATTAATCCTAGTTTGGATAGCCAACCAATGCACCCGTAAGTATCATAAACTCTTGTCCCGATACATTAACGTACAATGGAGGTGGACGATCTATTCATTGGCGCCACAATGCGATCTGATCGGATCGCATACGATCGACCGATCGACCGATCGCGGCAGATCGCGCGTGATCGCACTACCAACACGCTGATAATAACATCACTGCACCGTGTAATTTGAATCCAATGCTGGAGGCCTACCACTACCTTTCAAAGTAAAACTTTTACAATTGAGAAAGCGAGACGCTACTATAAGCAATGTAGAGCACCATCCCGCTTTTAAATCAACAGTTTTACTCAAAAAGTGATTGTAGGCTTTCTGCTCTCGTCCGATCGAAGTCGGAAGATCTGAATACTTTATTGAAGTTGTAGACAATAAGTTATCTGTGTTCGAGTAATCCGGGTGTTATGAAGCTTTATTTGTTTTTGAAGTCCGGTAGGAGCAGCACGCTAAAGCGTGATAAATTATGAGCATTGGATTAGAAAGTAGACATGGGAAATTGAATGGCAAAAACTAAATTCATGTTATGGAAAAAAATCAGCCTAACCTTTTTACAACCTTTTATGGTAACCCATAAAAGCCTTATTTCAATAAATCTACAATTGAGAAAATTGGCAAATGTGAACTGGGTTATATAAATATCGTAGAAAAGGTATAGTCGACAAACAAAAATAGAAGAGCCATAATGCTACAAAGTGGCAAACGGCACCACTACATAATATCGACAGTCCAATAAAACAATGATTTAAAGACAAATAATCGTCAGGTATCAGGTCTCGTATTAACGAGGAGACTTCGAAAGCATTTGTCAAAAGAATAACACAATAACTGTTATGGATAACCGATAGTTTGTTGCCTAGTTAACTCTAACGAATACGTGGCGCGGCCCGCTGCACGGCCCTGGACACAACAGGCGTAATCGTATGCAAAACCTTTTATTTTTAAAACTGCAGATTTTATAGGCAGTTGTCATTTGTCTTGGTATTAAATGGTACAATGTTTGATGCTCATTCGTTTTTTTCTCATGCTGAGTTGGGAGCGAGTTAAATATCGTACCTTCTTTGTGTTTCTTTTTCCAAGTATGCTTGCGAGAACGAATAAAACGGATGGCCATTAGCAAAGTTATGGGGATTTTTAGAGATATTTCGGTTGTTTATAATGTTTTGAGTTTTTATTTAATGTAATAGGTTGTAAATCATATTTGACGATTTGACTCACGTAGTTCATGTTGTTGGACTTTTGTTATACCTATACAACGTTTAGTTATTTTGATAACTGACTTTTTTTGCTTTGATTACTGTTGATTCCCTTGCAATTATGTACTTTTGATCAAATAAGACTAAAATACTCCCACTGCGAATCGAATTCGCAAACTTATGAAGACATCACAACTACTAACGACTCAACAAAAACACCTGGCCCCAATTAACAATTGAAACAAAAAATCTCTCGTATTTTAATCATAACCAGAGCTATCCCGGTATGCCACAAGAACATCGCTTGCTTACAAATGCGAGTCGACGGGGGGTGCGACCGAAACGCGCGCATTGTACTCGTTACCTGCGACAAATCGCACTCGACCTGCGAGTCGCGGCCACTAGTCGGCTAATTGTAGAGCTGTGTGAAACAATGCAATTATTAGGCGCATAGACTATTATTTTTAGTTAATAAGTATTATATTTAATGTAGCTTTTTGTAGCATATTTTAAGGTAGAAGATGAAATATATTATGTTTGATATATATACGTTTTGGGTAGTTTAGGTTACAGTTTTTAAGCGGATTTAACTTACTACTGGTTGTGGTTAATATTGCACTGTATGGTGAAGTTAGTTTGCAATACTTTGATAGTACCTACTCAAACAGTTTTAAAATACGTAAAGTGTGAGATATATTTTTTTTTAATTTTTATTGAGAACACTTTGTGAAATGCTTGATAAAAACTAATTAAAAGCTTTTTAAACTATTAAATGTTTTAAATTTTTGTGTATTGAAATAAAAAAGCGTTGCGATTAACTTACTGCTATGAAAATTTTACTGGTCGTAAGAAAGTTAAGCTTCAAAAGTAGCTAAGCTTTATTGATTTACGTATTAAAAACAAAAAAAAACTACCAAAAAAAATAACCATACGAACAAAGATAAAAATTTAATACACTAATAAAACTCTAATTATGTCATTCGGAATTGAACCGAAAATATCGCGAGCGAATTCGGCGAAATAAAAAAAAAGTATAAAAAGTAAGCCGAATACGAAAAAACAACGATAAGTTTTTAAAATCGCATTCCAGAAAACAATGTTCAGTGGACTGACGGCCCTCAAGGCGAATGCATTAACGAAGTACACCTTCTTTGATATTAAGTGTATTATTTTTTTACTTGGTTTTTATAGGGTTCCTTGTAGTTTTGAAGTTGGTTGTTGAACGTGTTAATTTGTAAATATTTGATAAGTTGTTTTGTTAATAATTGTTTGATATTGTTGGTGTAAAGTTGGACGGTGATTTAATGGATTTTTTTATTTTATTAAAGCGATAAAATTTAAATTAACAATATTGTAAGTATATAGTCAAATTTTCATAAGTATTCAAAGTCTGTAAGTCACACATTTGTGACTATAACTATTAGTGCCGAATTTAAGTAATATAGACAACAAAGTTTGCACTACAGCCAATTTGAAATCAAGTGTAGAGAGTCCAACAGACATTAAAACAGAATAATAGTAGCAGTAACTTACTTTAACAATGAACAAAAAAATCGATAAATCAGAAGATTGTAACTAAAAACTATACAGAACCCAATGCAAAACGAACCAAGTAACTTACCCGTATCTTTTTATTCGTATCTCTTTGTAACACACTGGTAGCTCTCCGAGTCGCCCGCAGCAAATCGCTGTTTATACCACACCGCCCGGTAATTTATTATTGCGTTTTTTGCATTATCAATAGCCTATAGTCTTTGACTTTTTTCCTATATTAAAATGGCTATTGTTTATGAAAAATCGTTCGTGATCCTTATCGCGACTGGTCAGTGTTGTTTGTGCAACTTGTGAAATTAGCTCCCGTTGTTAAATTGTGGGTCTGCTCGGTTTTGTTTATAACGATTTATGTAATTATTGTTATTTATTTGTGGATTCATAATGCTATATCTGTGCTGGGTATGGAAAGCGGTATTGCAGTATTTCTTAATATGGCTTTTTGAACCGTGATAAGCAGAGTTAGGTGATAGATCTTCGAATCGTTTAAATAGAAGACGGTCATAATATATGGAATTCTGTTTCTGTTTCTGATCAGAACCTTTCTTCCAAAAAACAAAAGAAACTTTGAAAACAAATTGGAAATTAATTGTCATTCGTTATGATAAGATGAATGTACGAAAGTTACAGGTCAGAACTACGTGATATAAAGGAACGAAAATGATTTAAGAATAGGTAAAATTAACAATTTTCAATTAATGAAAATTGTTACGTAATATACAAAAATGTAGAGTCTTTATTTAAGAAGATGTTCTTGTAGACAATGTCTTTACTTTAAAATGGTTTAAATGTAAGAAACGAATTATGATTGGAGTGGAAATTAAAATAACTTTATTAAAATTTCATATTCGTGATAATTAGACCGAATCATTTGAAATACTATTACTTTTTACATCTTTATAATAAAATAGCTGTTTTGTAATTGGCTGTGTAAAGTCTTTCTGGTGCCTTGGAATGTGTAAGATGATAATATGAGTCATTCAAAGTGACTCAGTTGCCACCTGATATATTTTTATACAGGTGATTTCATAAAAGATTAAATTATTTTAGTGTTGTGAAATGTAAAGCCGATTATACGCTTTTATTTTATAAACAAACTAATGTCGGTATCGAAAAAGTAATTGTAAAGGATATCTATACTAATCTATACTCTATACTAATATATAAAGCTGAAGAGGTTGTAAAAAATGTTTGAACGCGCTAATCTCAGGACCTACTGATCCAAATTGAAAAATTATTTTTGTGTTGAATAGACCATTCATTGAGGAAGGCTTTAGGCTATAAACCATCACGCTGCGACTAATAGGAGCAAAGATACAATGGAAAATGTGGAAAAAAAACAGGGCAGGTATAAATCATAACTTATATCTTCTACCCACGGGGACGAAGTCGCGGGCAACAGCTAGTTATATAATAAGATGGATGTTTAGAACTTTGAACATCATCGACTAACAAATTATGAGTCATTGTTTCAAATAATTACTTTTTCGAGATTCAACTTAATCGGATTATTTTTTTCTCTTCACTGCTTTCTTAACTTCAATATTACCTACAGAGTTGGCTTAAAAGATATCCTAGGTATACAAATTTTATCTCTTTTTTTTTTATGACGACCCAAAAGAGGTAATCATTCCAAACAATATAAAAAACAATTTAAAACGACATTTAACACGTGTCCAAAAAAGGGCTCCTCATTAATTTGAAACTAAAAGTTCTTTAAGGAAGCATTCAACCGCACAAAGCGACTTCAAAAATTAGCCATCTTACGTCCGCGCAATTTTCTCAATTTGCCAAAGATGTAAATGGAAAAAAGGGAATAAACTGGATGGGACGACGGATTGTTTCCCTGGCCCCTTATTTGGTAACCACAAAGGCTTCGGAAAGAGTTCTGTCGGACTACTGGTCTTCATTTAAGTGACTTTTTTGTATATCTTTGTAGTAGGTAGCCGGTCTTCGTCACAGTATTTCAAAGTTGCCAGATGTACATTTTTGAGATAAATCTTTTACTTTTCATTTATCATGTCATCGTTAATCAATCAGAGGACTTGAATATCACTGCAAATTACAGTTATATTTATTTTTAGATTGCTTACTTTTGACATGTTAAACAATATTGTTTCAATAAATAAATACAAGGCTTGTAACAATTACATGACAGAAGAGTCATTAGATATAGTGTCTCTTTTATAAGATCGTAATCTTAAACAAAAGCTGACTCGTCATAGCTCCGGTCCACCAGAAAGGAGTTATAAAATGTTGGGTGCCCTGTAAAAATATTTAGTTAACATATATCATTCGATAAGTCCTAAAATAATAAGCATAATAAATCAAAATGATATCTATCGTTTAGGCAGAAACGTAATCTTTTTGGCCTTGTTAACCAAAGATCTTTCGAATAACAATTAAAAATCTAGCAACATTACACAAAATTCCTCATTAAAAAATAACATAGTAAAAACTCCCGCGAAAAACGTGCATTGTACGTTCCAAATTCAAAATGAGGAAGGAACGGGAATAATGGCGCTGGTTCTTGAAACAGGAACGTCGACTTTTTAAAAAGGGAATCGTTTAAACGGAGGCCGTTCGCAGGTAATCACTGGCGACGTGCAGTGAGAGTTAGGGCGAGTCCAACACGAGAACCGAGTAGGTATTATAGTACCTATTGTAGAGAATATGATATACTTCTATTGTGTAATGCAAAAAATGGGATGCCAAGTCTAAAATGCCATTAGGTTAAGTTAAGTTTCAAAATTATTTGATTTTCCAAAATCACGATTCTCTCCCTGCATACCAATCGAACAACAATACAATGCTTTACATAATGTGTTATGCAGAAATAAAAATGACGACTATTTTGACGTTATACATTCTAGAATTCCATTCCATTTATCAAAACCAAAATCCCAAGTCACTAAAAAGCACATAAAATAATAATAACAAATCAACGCAGCTCCAATGTGCACGTGACTTACGATCGCGTGCACCGCGATACAGGTGCGCAAACGCAGCCCGGAGCGACGCCCGCGCAAACTTCATTCATTG
Organism: Trichoplusia ni; assembly: GCF_003590095.1. Taxonomy (NCBI): domain Eukaryota; kingdom Metazoa; phylum Arthropoda; class Insecta; order Lepidoptera; family Noctuidae; genus Trichoplusia; species Trichoplusia ni. The sequence continues at coordinate 3,302,027 of NC_039490.1, forward strand.
TTACTTACGTGCTACATGCGCGCTGCCGATTATCTTACATACAATACAATTTCGAGGCCTACAGTGTAACGGTAGGCGACAACCAATGATTGCCTTAGTTTTTTTTTGGTGATTTATTTTCTGATCGCTTTTTTAAAGACAGATAATTTTGTAAGTTTGTATATTATTGGATGTTGTTACTTGAGTACTTCACTTGTATTTTATACCAGATATTGTTTAAAAGTTGTATCTGATTTTGCCAACGCTCTAGCGATATAACGAGGAGTCTTGGTGATCAGCGGTTGTAAGTTATTTTTAACAATATGACACTTAAGCTTTTTCCCAAAAGTGGGACAGTTATGGTTTATTATTTTAACTTAGCCGTGCTTATAAACGAAACAAGTTTAACAGAGACAATACATTTCGATGGATAACTAAACAAATAGATTTTCCTTTAGTGCATTTTGTCTTCGTCTATTTATTACAACGACAAAATATTCATAGTACTACATTTACACGGGTTCAACACGAGATGTGGGACGAAATCGTCTCGACGTTTCGAAGCAAATTAAAGTAGGATGGCACGATATATTGTTGTAGGACAACTTGTTTCTGATTGTGTAAGTGGAGTTAACTCATATGCACTATCTAGAATACACAAAGAACTAGTTTTGAGTAACTTGAAAATTATGCTATGGTATCTGATATCTTCATGCCTACATCACTTATAGGAAACTTGTGTAAATTGGGAAATATTCGAGATACGTAAATACCTAGTTTTGATTTGGCTATAAGGTATGCTAGCAATATATTTGTTGTTTGGTATTTGAAAAACACATTAAACATGAGTTTGCTTCACGAATTAGACTTCAATCTCAAAAAAAATGATTTTTCTCTCCGATTGATCAAGTTTAGAGAACTACTTGCTTCTAGAAATTGCAAAAAACAATTGCATCTTAATTCAGCATTCAATATTTTAAATTAACAGCTTCCTTCACAAGTACTTACAAAGTATAAACAAACTTCCTTAACCTCTAATCATAATTACACTATAATAATGTGCCATAAATATGGTGCAATCAAACCTCCATCGCAAACCCAGTGTCACGGTCATAAAGGAAACTATTTGTAACATAAATAAAATAATTACAGCGTCTAGACCGATGTCGGATGCGGGGCTACGTCGGTGATCAGTCTTAGCTCAACGGCGATTAGGTGGATGAATGATAGTGCTGTGCTTGGTTATCCGAAACTGTCGAATATCCGAAATTTTTGGATAAAGTTCAGGTTTCAATGAAAATTTTAACATGTTTTAGAATATTGAGTAAGGTAGGTTTTTTTATCATATGCACATGTTTCAGGTGTTTTTATTTTGCCATTTACTGTCCCACCCAGAAGTTTGTGGGAAAGTGAGGTAACTTGGCTAATAGTCAAAATGAAATCCTAAATTTTGAAACCTACTTACAATTGACGAAAAATACAAAACGTGTCAGAAATTTCTCGTAAATAAACTATTATTAATATTATTACAACTATCTTATCATGTACACATTTTGAATTTCGCACATCCGATACTTACCATTTTTTATCCGAATTTATACCCATATCCGAAAGTTGGTATCTTTCACATCACTAAACGAAACACGTTCATGAGCTATCCTGGTGATTAATATGGTTATCACCATTAGCCCGTTTAGCGGGAGTTTAAAATGTATGAGTTTTTTTAGAAACATCTTTATTATACACTTCATTGTAAATTGTAATTTGGTAATAACTCATGAACCTATTTTTCTTTTCTTTTTTATAAATTTTTAATAAAAATATTAACGTCTTCGTTAATATTTTACAAATAAACAAAGAGAATGTTAACATGCTTTTTATTTTGACGATTTTAGATAGGTTTATTTAAAAGTATTTATAAATTACACGTCACGTTGTTTTTCCGCGTTGAACTCCTAAACTACTAAACCGATTTTCATTAAATTTAGCACACCGAGTATAGTTTGATACAGCTTGAAAGACTATATAGCTAAATATACTTACTGTTTGTATTTTTGTCTATAGTATAATCATCGTTTGTTACACGGTATGAAATTAGTTGGTACAGCTAGTATGTACTTTATTTTTTTCCACATTTTCCACTGTATCTTCGCTCCTATCAGTTGCATCGTGATTTTATGCCTTCCTTGATACATGGTCTTTTTAACACGAAAATATTTTTTCAATTCGAACTAGTAGTTCTGAAGATTAGCAAGTTCAAACAAACAAACTCTTCAGCTTTATAATATTAGTATAGATATGAAAAGGAAAAGTTATATTGGCACAGTTACATTACAAGCATATGGTAGTTTGCTTAGTAACTATGCTCATACCGCTTTCCAATCACGCACTCTTGTATTTCTTGTACAATAACTTAGGTAATTAATATTACATTACACAGCTCTGTGTTTTACATGGTGTTAATAACATATTTATATTGATACATTGTATATTGGACCTACATGCATAAAATACGAATCCTGCATTAAGTCGCGGGGGCTTTTCTAAACATTTAAGTCACATGCACAAAGACACCCAGACTCAGGACAAGCATTCGTGGATCACACTAAGGCACGTCCCACGCAGAGATCGAAGTGGCGACACGTCATTGATTGGCACACGACACTGATTTTGTATTGAATACCGGAAAACACAAATACCTCAAAAAAATCCCTATAGAAAATTCAATATCACACTAAAAACTATACAACGTAAAGCTCTTAAATATAAGAACGAAACCAAACACAGCCAACCAATTAATTCTCGCGAAACAATTTGTCCATTCTATTAATTACAAAGCGAAATTAATCCTAGCGGCGACTGGATCAGATAATACACGAAATTGAATTGTCAATAATTACGAGATACCGAGGTCAGGTGCCCAAGCTTGCCCTAACACACCTACAATAGATGCTAGATTGGTAAACGCTAACGTCGTAATTATAGTAAGGAATATGAAGGGACTTTCTTCCGCGTACGTTTACTTTGATAAGTGTAGTATATTCATTTGATATTATTAAAGAAGACTAGAATTCTTTGAAAATGGGGCCAAAATTCGCCTTTCAAAGTTACCACTGAAAGTTTTAAAAGTGTAGTTTTTATCATCATCGTCATGTCAATCTGGAAGCTCCCACTAGGTACTGGGTACAACCTTTTCGGATCTTATTCTCTGCTTTGTAGTACACTTATCCAGGTGTAATCTTAATTATGATGTCAACACAATTTGCTTTGAGTCCACACTTTTGGTTTGAAGTAGTCCTGACTCTACGTCCTGTCCTTGGTCACCATTCTATCAAACTCGACTCAATCGGTCGGTATAACTATGATTACTAATCGAATTAATAATGAAGTGAGAATAAAAACCTAGAAAGATGAAGGTATTGCCGATCTCTCATAAGTCAACCCGTGGCAGGGCCATTGCAAGTCCGGAAAAATGGCAATCTCTATCTTTTGATAAATTGATTTAAGATGATCTTTAATTGAACGAGTCTTAATTTCTTTCTTTTTCTCCAGCAAGTGATAATTATGTATGTTTTATTGTACATAAAGACTTTTTTAAACTAAATTTTAGTTTCCTTAATATCTCAGTAACTTGCACCTATATCTTTACTTTAACCATCATCTCTTGCAATGATCATCGGTTACAAGAAATTATCTGCCATTCTTGCCTCAACTGATATATTATGACAATATTCTGCGACTACTGTGAAGCCTATATCCTGCGTTATTGAGCCCACCGTCATAGCAACGTTCAATCACAATCACGCGCATCATGCGCGTATAATTTCTCACGCATGTTCCCACGTGCGCTGGCGCATGGATATTAAATAAAAGATGGCCGCTTCGTCTGTGGTATAGGGTTGACTGCTTTATTCAGGCTGTGTTTATTAAAAGGCTGTAGTGTTTTTGGAAATTACTAGGATAATGGTTAGAGTACCAGAATCAAACAAAATCCGGAAATTATAATAAAGAGTTTCGTGAGACGAATTACAAGTTTGGTCACGCATATTAGGGATAGTCCGACTAGCTCCGCTGTCATGATAACAAAAAAAACAATAAAAAATAATGATTTAATTTAAATTAATTGTCAAGAGCATAATTTGATTTGGTACTTGCCTTCCTATTTCATGTCCGAATTAAAAATAGAGTTTATCATCTCCATCTTCCAATATAGTTCCAATATTCACATTTAGTAACTTTTTTCTAGAAAAACAAACAAAACATCGTAACAACAAAAAATAAAACAGAAACTTAAGCTTTTTTAGCTTAGCATTAAAATGAATGAAACCCTCAACTCTCATAGCCTTCGCCAACCCTACCCAATGCTAATATCTAGCGGTCGTATGATATATTGACAGCAACGTACAGACAGACCCGAGGAACACAGCCTAGTGTGTAGCTCTCTGAGTTACTACTTAACAGGCGTGTTATTATTTTGTAGTTTGATACTCTTGGAGCTTCAGAGGCCAGTAGTAATAGCATGATATATTATTGGTTTTTAAAAGGTTGGAGGTAAGTGGAGGAAATACTCTTTACTGGTTGTAGGTACCTTTGTGAATGAATCAATAAACTCAGCGTTTCCAGAAAAAAAAACATGTGTGGTACAAAATAATATTTCTGGAATGACAAAAATTTCAGTTTACTTATTTACGAGGGTTACTTGAAATCTAAAAATGTATAAGTCATTCTGCTAAATATTACTTTTTAAACATTGAAATTGTAGTGGACAGCACCCTGATTCGCCTTTTCTACCGTATTTTAAGAACACATCGTAAGAAAAAGAAGTGATACAACAACCCACAGGCACGCTGTCAAACTGCCTGCTGCTTCCACTCCGAAACAGCAATAATTCCATCGAGCTGAAAACTATCCTACCCTGCGTCTGAATATTGGACTAGTCTCCTCCACTGAAATTTTAGCTGGCTAACTCTGCAAATTATGTCGGTCACACCAGGGCTATTCACACCCAATTCTGCTATTTAAAATGGCCGATGAATGAATGAAATTTGACCTAAAATGACAATTTTCGTTTTCTCTTAAGAATTTTTCTACACAATAATTGGGAATTCAGTATGGGACGCTTAACTCAAGGTCAATATAATTAAGTTTCAATTATTGTATTGGCAAAATACTTAAAGGAATAGGAATAATTTCAAATTTAATTCATATGCCATTCATTTATCGGCCATTGTAAAATAGCAGAATCGGGGCCCAGTTTTTCTTTGGATAATCTAATTAATAATTTTGTCTCTTCAAGGAACTTCGAGCATAGTAGCTGGCTAAGCGGTTTTAGTTTTTGAACTAGCCCTGCTGCTAGGTCCATTTCTACGAACCAACGTGCTAGTATCTACTTTAATCTAGGAGATGACGTTGTATGTAGTACATTTGGTATCTTTACTTAGGTAAAAATAACGAGTTTAATAATTTCAAAAGTAACTGCATTGTAAATAACTAACACATTATTACACTTAAGATAAACCATGACTGCAGTTTGAAATTAAATCTTTCTGTCTTAGCGTCAATAATCAAATCAAAAGCATTTGTGGATGTCATTAATGTGTTGTCCCGTGCGGGGATCGAACCCGCAACACCTCGCGCACCATGCCTATTGGCGCGATGATCGAAACCACACGGATATTCGTTCTGCCGTTCATTTATGACTAAAGTTTATTTAATAAATTTAAATAAACTTTAGATATTGATTATTGATAGATAAGTTGAAACAGCCTTTAAAAAATGTAGCAATAGGTCGCCTATACAAAAACGATGATGTAAAACACCTGACCACCAAGTACAGTTGAAATAATCAACTCGGCAAATTACGGAATACCCATTTCGTTAGATACATATTATAATAACATATTCTCACATTAATCACTCACTTTTTACATATACATCGAGATGAGTAACTGTAAACCCGACCGAACCACAAGCAAACTATTAATCTAACTGGAACGCAACAATTAAAGAACAGGTTTCTACAAGATTATTGCTATTGCTAACATTAATTTATTCAACAATACGTCTTGTCACCAATCGGGCAGCCATCATTATTTCGCATTCATTTCGTATCCGCCAATCAGGTGACGAAACCCACCTCCCATAGTTTTCTCGGCCAATCAGCGTTAGCCATTTGAAAAACAATAGAACATAAAAAATTCCGTCACGCTCTTCTGCGCACGAGTCGGTGTTCTAATTCGTGGTAATTTAACTCGTGTTTGAATCTTATTCGTCGAATTTTATCTGTGGAATCATTTTTCTATTGCCAATTTTAGGTACATACATAGTTATAAACGTTGATTTTTTTTATTCTTAATTAATTCAAACGCTACTTAGATTTTATTTTAATGATCATCTTGTTATGCCAGTTACTTGATTTTGAAATTCTTTTATAGGTATTCATTTTATAACACATGCTTTATACCATGGGAATTTAAGTCGAGGTTTGTAAAAACAGGAAACTTTTAATATCTCTTGTTAGGCGATAAATATAATTATTATTTTATATGTAGACAATTTCGTCATTAATTAATCGTTAAACGAAGGAAAGATTAAATAAACATTTTTGTAGAACAAATCTCGAACGTACCAAAAATAAAGTATTCTATGAATTCCATGAAATAAATCATATTTTTCAGAACACTATATGCCAATAACCAAAATAAGGCGAAAGAAAAAACGATTACATATAAAAACTGTTCTGAAAATACCGAAAGGGATGACATGTACCTGCTTATTAAAAGACTAGCTGTTGCCCGCGACTTTGTTCCCGTGGGTAGAAGAAGATATAAGTTATGATTTATACCCGTCCTGTTTTTTTTCACATTTTCCATTGTATCTTCGCTCCTATTAGTCGCAGCGTGATGGTTTATAGCCTAAAGCCTTCCTCGATTAATGGTCTATTCAACATAAAAAGGTTTTTTTCAATTTGGACCAGTAGTTCCTGAGATTAGCGCGTTCAAACAAACAAACAAACAAACTCTTCAGCTTTATATATTAGTATGGAAGTATAGATAAATTAAAACAAATACAATTTTCAGTAAATAAAATATATAAATAGATATAGATCCAACTGCAATTTGCGAAAAAGAAAACTGAATATCATTTCTTTATTTTCATCAATCAATTGACAGTAAAAAACTTCCCAAAATTACAACAATACTTCAACACACATAATTATCATGAAATGAATAAATAGCAGTAGCTTTAATTCACGTATTGCAAAGTTATCCTTAGAATCAGCTTCTAACTAGCATTTCCTTATATGTAGCCAATAAGTTTACTATCATTTACATAAGGCACGATCTTGTATTTATAGACAAGTAACATGAACATCTTATCAAGGAAAAGGTTGATTGTTTTGTAACCTCTTAATAATACAGTAATAATATTTATGTTTAAAAAGCTGATGTACTTAACAACTGTGCGTGCACTGATTGTTTTACGTCAATATAGTTTACTATGTGGGTGTTTTGCTAGCCTTTTTTGTTTTAAATGCGATTGGTAGATAGTTTGAATTAGAGATAAAAGCTTCTAAAGTAGTGAGACAATTGGTTTCCTCCAAACTGATAAGCTGTAGTTATAAGTCAATGTATGAGATTTTGCTGATAATTACATAATTACGGTATTCAAAAATGTTAACCAAGTGTACTAGATTAGACTAGATTTTTTTTTCTTATCTTACTCATTTTTGGCGATCGCCATCTAAGTTGTCAAGAGCATTTTTCAATTTTAACATTCTATAGCCAAAAACACCATGAAACTATAACTCCTAATATCAATCGACTTCGAAACCAATAATAAGACTAATACTAACTCCAGCGGTCCTCCAACCCGCCGACATGCTGCACTACACGCACTACGCCTACCAACATGCACAAGAATAATTACAAATTCAAAACAACAGAAACCAACATTTTCCCACTGGGTCCCTAATTGCGTACTAAGTAACGTATTGACCCGGCTATGCGGATACAGTTGACCCCTAGCAACAAACGGCAGGACCAGCATTTAATTCAACAAAAGCGTCTCCTACACGTTCCAGAATAGAATGGGAACATGGATTCCAACACCTTAGTACGCCTAATTAGACTTCAGGACAACACCTACGAGAGGACTTCTAACGCCGAGGCGTTAAATTTTTTAGGGTTGGTCCTTTGTGGAGAGTTTTTGTTAAATACAACAAATCTTTTGCTCAGTTTTTGGTGATTCTTAAATTCTGTTGAAAACTTTGTGTCGATAATTTTAGTAAATATAACAGAAGTAACTGCTTAATTTTAAAGCATGTGTAAGGTCTGAAAGATCAATAATCCAAAATAATAATAATAAGGTGAAACTTATCTAAAAACAGTACGTATTAAAGTAAACTTAGATTAAAGATTTCGACTCGGTCGAAATATTTCATCGTACAGGTATATCGGTCCACCAGTTAAAACAAAATCTGCAAAATATAAAAATACAGCAAAAACCTTTAACTTTAAAATCCCGTACCGAAGGACCAGTTTCAACTCAGCTCGTCCCAATAGGCCACCGATCCATAAGATTCACACACACTTTGACAAACACGCTCATTAGGCTCCTAACACTATCGGTACTGTCTTAATTTATTGGCCTAACCTATGTCCCACTTATCTCTTCGTTGAGTGTAGCAGCCAATTTGCATATAACATTTATGAGTTTCTAGTTATCAATAGGACGTAGTGTGGGAAAACAAGAAAACTAACACCTCACTATATTTATTAAAATGGTTTCTATAACTTCTACTGCTCCCGTTTATCTGAGGTGTTTAGATGTTATAACTTTATTCTGGTGTGGTGTAACCGGTAAACCTATTTGATGAGAAATTGATAGTAGAAAAGCGATTTACAATTGTCTTTTTAAAGATCTTTTTCAACGATTCTTTTTTGAAGAATAGCAGGTTAACCTTTCAGTAATTGCGTGATACTTTATTCATCTCTACCTATACAGTAATCATCATTTGTAATTACAACTTCACCATATTTTATTGTGAATCAAAGAAAAACTAAGCTAAATTAAGAAATAGGAGATCTTACTCTGAAATTATCAAGATGACCTCAAGGACCACTATATGTATTGACAAATAATTTCAATTGACTTAAAATTATATCCTCATTCATTTACTCAACAAGGTTTAAAACTAAGCGAAAACTAATCAAAGATCGTAACAAAATAATCTGCCAGCCCTACGTCCAGAGGCGTTGCGTGTAATTAGTGATTGTATACATTAAGCGAATACAAATAAAGCACAATGCGACGAGCAGAGTCTGGCGCAAACATTAGTCTTGCTGGGGGTCGACGAAGATTTAGCCCCGCTGTTCACGGACCGGCTACACTGAGAGCATTCAGCTTAATTAATGGTTAACTTTGATACTGGATGCTTTGTATATTTTTCTTTTTAGTTTTTCACACTTAGCTAAGCTTTAGCTAAAGATAAGAGGGGGATTTGGGTAGTAGGGTGAAGTAATCATAGTTAGGGTTCCGAAACAGTGGACTTACTACTTACGTGATATGGTTGGAAAAATAATAGGAAAGGCAAATTTAGTGTTCTTTCTACTCTGTACAAAGAGGCATATTAAAATATATTTTTTAAACAATTAGTTTTTTTATGATGTTATTTTATCTTGTTATGCCAATCATAAAATACAGTCACATAAAAAACTATTTTAAATGTAATTTATTTTCTTTTTTTACTTCTGGTATGGTAGGTATTCGCAATCCTCTGCGCCTTTGAAATTTGTCTAAACTTGTGAATAAAGAAATTAATGACAATACAAAACTATCCATCTACCGAATATTGAGAAATAAAACACATATTTTATTACCTTTTTTGCTGATAACTGATAAAACCGAATACTTAATGAATTTAAATAGAAATTTATATTAACGGTCGTGTGAATTCTAATATTCTTTAACGAAAATTTATTTTTAAAGTAATATAAATGCTATCACGAAATTTAATTACTGCCTAAGACTGACTTTTAAGTGATTAACATGCAAATAACACTAATTAATGTGTTAAACTTCACTATTAATATTCAAGACAAAAAAATGCTTCGAAATGTTAAGATTTAACTACTGGATAAGCTATAAAACATTTATATTTGAGTGTCGTCAATCAACTTTGAAACTAAAGAAATGATTGTATTTGTATAATTTTGCATCTATTAAAAAATGCGGAAAAAAACCTCTCACTAAAAATTTAAACAATTTGTCGTAGCAAAATAAAAATGATGAAATTAATGTTCTATTTTGATAAAAAAATAATTATATTTTACGATCGATGTTAAATATGGATGGACAAAACCGCGGTCCTCAGCTAGATCTTTATAAAAATAACTGTTCCCATCCTATCATTCGACTATCATACCTTCAAACCCATTCCCTTAATCCACAATCTTTTCAATTAAGATAAAATTAGTTTTAATTACTTGTTCAATTAGTGAATCAATTAGTATAACATTTTAATGATAAGATTTACTTAATTCCCATTTTGTCAGTACAATTTACCAATTCATTTGAACGGAGTTTAATCTTGTGGTATCACCCGCCGTCTTTCCTCGTTGCAGTGGCATTGGCTACTCTAATTAACATAAACACCAGGTCCAAAGTTATTTATAACCATCGCCAATATATTTATATAACTAGTTTTGGCCTCTGGATTCACTTGCATGAAATACGGGACATTTTATATGTAGTTTTATGGTTGTTGAAAAAATAATATTTTAGGCTTTTTTTTATTTAAGTTTTTAAAATTAAGGCTTAGATTTTTATTGCAAACAAGATACCTTATATAAATATTAAAAATACAAATTAATAATGCGTGTATAAATTAAAGACAGTGCATTCGTGTTTCGTCAATATTGTTATGGGCTAACAGGAGGAAACTCTTAAAACCAATTATATATCGCTGAAAAATCGTTCGTCGTATTTCAGAAGTTCCTATGTTTACTTTTCCTATTCCTATAAAAATAGTAGTACTTCATAATCGACAATTTATTGTGTCATAAACGCAACATAACTGAAAACTAACAACACATAATCGGTTCAATACCAGTAAACAGAAACGGTACAACACAAGTTGAAGGAATACAAAACTACAGTGACTTTCACATAAATTTAAGCTAAAATAAAACACACTTTGTTGATTTTCAAACCATAAATATTAATAGAAATTCAATCAAGTACCGAAACCTATATATTACTTAGAACAAGAAACAACAGCATATAATTAAAGAACAACGGCTCGCGTGAAGTAATTATTCACCAAGAGAAATTGTTCGCGAATTGATCTAGATTTTATCTAGACACAGACGCTGTTAGTAAGTGCTTTTCAAGTTTTATCTAAGTTAAGATAAAGAACAAGTATTCTATTTCGGTTGTTTGTTAAAGAAATTAAACCTTTTTTTGTCACGTAAATGTTTCTTTGAAATGTTGGTACTACTTTTTAAGCGCTCTCTTGATAGAGCAAATTTATATAAACTCCTGCTACACAAAGATTAAATTCCTGAGTGCAGGTGCAAAAATACAACAGGAATTAGATATAATGAGATAGTTTTTTAGGATAACATGTTTTCAATGTAAGGTCTATTTTGTAGGCAAAAGTAAAATCTTCGACGAAAAAATGCGGAGAACGAAGGGCTTAGCAGAGGCGTACATTTTACATAATAATAATTATTTGGACTTGCTGTTTTCATAGATACCGTACCTGCGCAGCCTTATCACCATAACAACTAGAAAAAAATGTATTGATTATAGTGTATTATACACGGTGATTTTTTAGTCGTCTTACAAAAATAGCCCAGTTCATGTATCCGACGTAAAATACCCCAGGCGCGATTATTATTTTTTTATCATCAACTGAGATAATAAACTTATGAAGAAAAATTAAACAAGAGAAATCTGAAATATACTCTTAAAAATGATAAAAACGCCGCCGTCCGCGCCCCTCACCATTGTTACAAGGCTCGGACCACGCTCTCAACAGAGCTGTGTTTCTAAAAAACTACGAATTGCATCGTAATATCGAATAAAAAATGAATTTTTTTTTCTTCAAATCTCATAAATACCCATTTTTTTATAATGAACGTGTTCTAGTCATTGGATACATGATCTGGGCTGCTTTTGTAAGACGACTAAAAATAACGGTGTATAATCACTACTTTTTGTTTAAAATCAAACCATATAAAATCATATAACCACTCCATAATCAAACATTCGCTAAATAACAAACAATTTGCTTTTGCAAAAGCTACGTACATGCTACATTACAATTTTCACCTAAACATAAGTCATGTCTAAGCTAGTTAACACTAAATTACTAACACCTGCAACTATTAATCAGTTTGTTTAAAATCAAAATCAAATCGTCCAACATTGGGACGAATTAACACCCGCGGCCATTTTGAAGACTTCAAATCACGCGATGAATAAAATAATGTAGAGTGTGTAGTGTCTTGCGTGTATGCAAATATACAATTAAAATGACTTGTATCGGAACTTTGATTTGAATTGCATTTGTTACACAATTAATACTTATGATTTAAGGTGAAGACGAGGTGGTAGACAACTTGATGATTTTAGTTGATATAATATTAAAAAAATGTGTTTTACTTACGTTTTTATGTTACAGTTTATAAATAGTTATCACAATTTTGTCTAATATGTTACCAACGACAATTTGAGCAGCGAGTCTTTCGATACAAGAGTTAATCTGAAACTTAGATGCGTCATGAAAATGAGAAGAGAAAAAGAAAACCATGAATGTAAAACGATTAATAAAACCAGTGGAAACACAGTGAGAGAATAACAGTTCAAGTACTTTCCACATCACAATTCTCATCTGTCAATTTCCAGAAAACATTGCCGCGTAATACAAAAAGCAAATCCTATTCATCCAATAAAATAAAGCTGCATCGTAACGTGGGACCGCTTATGAAAACAAAACAAGTTTACACGCAAACGCATCTACAATATAAATGGGCACATTTTTCATAAATAAATTTAAATATCCGTTGGTATCGGTGTAAATCTCGACGATCGTACAGTAGCAAAGTGAGCACGCGAACTAATTAATATGGAGTAACTGTCGATTTATAGGTGTTTGGTATGGAGTTACGCGTTGTTCTAGGTGAGGTTATACGGAGGGGTGTTGTGTACGACTTGTTCGGTAAGGACCAGTTTGTACTGAAGGACTGAATTGGATTTTATGATTTGATGACGCAATTTTGTGCGGTATTTTAAAACAGATCATTCTAAATTGTCGATTCTGACTATGAAACTTATAGAGTCTCAGTCAGTTCTTGCAAAATGTAAAATAGAGTTTCCATTTAAGAATTTTCCATAGAATAGAATCACCATAGAATTATTCCACAGAGTACATGGATTTATGGAGAATATAAAATATTCATACTATTTAAGTTTGCAGAAGTGTTATTTAAACATGATTACCTTTCTCTAGATCAATTACTATATTCAGAGATTCCTCCATCTGGTCCGTGGATTTGTTTCACAAAAATACTAGCTATTAACTATAAGTCCAAAAACAATCCAGGTCAGGAACTAATAAAACTCACTCTAAACAGAAACTCTTAGCGCAGACTTCGTACGTTAAACTGGACATCTCACATTGAGCTCAAAAGATGACCAGTAATTAGGACAAAAAGTTCGACGCAATACTCCCCCGTATATTCCAATAATAAAGTACGAATCGTCTCACATTACCGTGTTGTCCACACAGAACCATACACCATGAGCTGTATACACATAGATTCTGTAGATTACCATCACAGCGGTAGTTCTTGTAAGTAACCAAATACTTTTTGACGATGCCACTACCTAGATAGTTACGATATTTAGTACCAGTTTAGTGACAGCGCGTCAAACGTTTTCGGGATTTGTGTGGGGATAGGTGCGGTGTGGAATGGGAGGTGTCAGGTGGAAAAACATTGATGGTTTAACGTGTGACCTTGAGATTTTATCGAAGGTGAGATTTGAATAGAAATCTTCAAGGGTCATGGGTTTAAGATATATAATATGTGAGCGAAGATAAAACAAATGCATTTTGAAAATATTTTAGAACACTCGTTGTACCTACAATTGTTTTTCTCCAATGAGGATAAAACACAAAATTAAATTGTTTTAACAACAATATGATACGACTTCAAATAAAAAGCTACTGAGGCCTTAATGAAATTTAAGGGACCAAACGACAGCTAGTTTTCGTCAAATGAAAAAGAAAGCAACAAAACTGGGTTATATCAGAGTTTCTGCGGTAATTAATATAGAAAATAGAGTCATTTTGAGAACCTTGTTCTTTTCGAAGAAGGTGTAAACCTATCTTCTTTTTTACCTAGCTCAGTAATTCCTACCACTATGGAAATTATACATTTTTTTTTTGAGTCCATCAACATCAATAAAAGAACTATACAACAAGATAAGTAAGCAATAAAAATGAATTAACCTAAGAGACTCACCCCACAGTAAATCTACAGAATAAGTACATTAATTAAATTATCGTCCTTCAAATAATATCTTCAAACGAAAAAGTGTATTCGCTATAAGGGTATCATGTTAAATTGGACGTCCCACGCTCGCGGTGTAAGTTTCTCAATTTATTGGTCTCTAGACACTAAACGTGATCTCTACAAGGCTCGTTAGATTTTTATTTAGATATCACTTCGAAGAAAATGCTGTGTTATTTTTATAGAAGTTATGAATTAGGCTTTAGTTACAAATCTTTTAATAAAAGTATTGCATTTTGGAAACAATTAATATTGTTTTTCAATTCTCACGTTCTACATACACAGGTACCTATCAATTCCCTGTTGGGTTACTGATTGATTTTAGCTTTAACTCGTTTAGACCTAAGACAGATTATAATATAAATTATTAAGCACTAAAATAAGTACACCCATAGTTATTTTATAATTTTCCATGGCGGAAAATTCATTTACACTAATTTTTCTAACATTAGAACGTCAATTTGCTACTTGACTAAATGGCGTGTGTTTATTTGATCATGACGAATACAGCAAAGGATTACTTAGTTCATAAAACTAATGATGAACTGAAGTTCTATAACAAATAAAACCATCAAGTATTTCATGATCACTGTTGTTAAAATACCTTTCCATTGTTTTCATCTACTCTTATCATATTCTATTCTACCAAAACATTCAGGTACCTTTCCAGAATGCACTACCATCACTCACTATTAAAATAATGATTAAAATCATATTTACTTATCCAAACAGAAATTGATTACTAATACACCTTAAAGTCATCTTAGTGATTGGCTCAAAGGCGCAGGATGTCTTGGTATCAAAGAGCCAAAATAGGCTACCTGCTTCGGATATTAATAAAAATAAGAGTATACTAATAGATGAAGTTATACAGAGACTCCCAGTCAGCTGCATTTTCTTAAAGGAACCAAGAAAATGATGTCCGATCACACGACAGACTAGTATGGATGCGTAGAATAAAACAGTTTCTATAGCAATGGAACTGATGTGAGTGACGACGCTATTTCAATATTCGTAATATATAGGGTATCTTTGAAGGATTATAAAGCAATATCAAGGTAATATAAAAATTGTGAAATTTGGTCAATCTTAACGGTTGGGGTCCTCCCATGGCTATATACCAGCCATGGGAGGACCCCACAATGCATTTTTACTGACGGTAAAATTTGTAGAGTATGAATGTTTACGACGAATGCTCTTGATGTTACGTTGAAATTTGTTTGACAGCTCGAAAAACTATGGCAGAGAAAATTATAATTTATAACGATAAAAAATATCGGCAAATGCCTGTTACAAAACCTAGATCTTACACGAGTGCTTTTTTTATATCTGTACATGTAACAGATCCTAGTGTTGTGCAAAAAACTCTCACTTTTTTTCCAATCTCTATCTTTTGCTAATTCTGTCCTCATAAAATACCTACTAAAAGTACCTAACAAAAAATAAAGATTTATTTCTGAACCAGGCTATCCACGTTAGTCCAAACGTGGCAAGTTCATAACGGCACTGCCGGATAAAATTGCACGTAGCATAAAGGAAAGCTGGCGGATATAGAAAATCTCTCAATACCAACGGTTGGATTCGAGCTCAAAGCCGCCGTCCACGGTGTAATAACTACGGATACTACACTGTGTAGCTATCTTGTCCACGTTTTACATTGATAACTTACGTTTTGATTTTATTGAAAAAAATTGGGGTGGTTTTTGGTGATGGATTTTTGCGGGTGGTTTGATTTGCTTGCGTGTCATGTGTTTAAAGGCTTTGTAATTATTTTCTTGTTATTACGGCGAAGAAATAGTAATCTCTACTTAAAATATAAAGATAGACCTTATTGTCGCAATGAAATAGTAATATTTACCTAATGTTACAAAATACTATAATCATTATCAGGCCTCCCGAATCATGGAAGAACTCATTATTTCATAGGTGACCCAAATTACATACAAAATACTGAAATAACATCTTTACAAGCAACTTAACTCACCTCACAATAAAGGAAAACGTATCAAGGTCTCGATATAAATAAAAATAACATCAATATTCTCCGCAACACAACAACAATAAATAAATCCTTTCATAAAACCCTCAAATAAAAAGAAAGACTTAACCAAACAATCAATTACAAAGGGAAAACTGTCAAAGAGAAAAGTCCCGACGGGAGAGCAGGTAAAACACAAAATATATAAAACTTTCCGCGAAATTCCCGCGAAACGGGAACAAAACATTGATTAATGACGAAATGCACTCGAAAACAAACTGTCGAACTTCTTCAAATTCGCGATACAAATGCCTTCAATATAACCCCTCGGAAATAATGGTTTCCTTTATGGGGGCACTTAGCCTAACCACCCTACTGCGTACATCCAAAAACCAACCATAGTTAGACGGTATATAATTCAAAATAGCGTGTCGGTGGAATGTAGGGTAGAAGTGCGAAAAGTCGATTTTCTTTTCGTCGTCGGTTTTGTTCCTTTTTTTGTTGTTTGAAGGAACGGAAGTATCGTGTAGGGACGTGTGTTTCCTCCTTTTTTGTTGAGAAATTGTTTCGATGCCATTAAGCCGTTGACAGATCGTCTGTAGTGAATAATGCCCTGGAATTGTTGGGCTAGGGGGCAAGCATTTGTATGATAATAGGATGTTTAGATGTGCATTTAGCGTGTTTAAGGATTAATGGGGCATTTTACTACGGGCTTGTGGTTCTAAGGATGTCCGAATTTGGACAATGTTTTGGATGACCAAGTGACAGTTGTTTTTATTTTTGGATTCCGCTAGAAACTGCCACCAGTCTAGTCTAGTCTCCTGGACTATAAGCGTAAGAGTTGAATAAATTTTGATGTTATTGAAATTTGAATTTCAAACATATTCGTCAATATTAATTTCAATCGAGGGAAGTACTTACTTAGATGATAATTATATCAAAATAAGTCACCACTGCTCAACGGTAAGGTTCTACGTTTTGTTGCAAATTTGCTACATAATCTACTATTAAATGATCACACACGACGAATAAACGCAATAACACACACCTAGAAAAATAAAAGATAGGAATTAAAAAATCTAATTTCAATTAGCAAGTATAAGCACATTATATTAAATAAATACTTATATAGTTCTAAACCGCAAAATTAACTAGATCCTGTTTGAAACAGATACCTTCCAGGGCTGCCAATAATTACCAACTGTTTCTTCACACTGGCAAAGTCAATTTTTCGTTCGCGAAACCGCCCAATAAGCTTTAATGCTTTAGCTTAAAGTGTGGAGTATATTTTTAGGGCTGTACGCGTAAGTTGGTATTGTTGTAATGAGGAGCGGTTGTCTCATCCATCAGTCTAAGCCAATTACAAGTGATCACGCGTGTTCCACTGCTGGCAACCCTATTTCGCGTCAACATTTTTTGCGGTGACTGTACTGGCCAGGTTATTATCTAGTTGGATTCGTGAGTGGAAATATAAGTTAAGGGTGCGGTGAACGAATACTTTTCCATACAAACGTAATACCAAAATCATTGTCGCTACGAACATATCACCGACTTAAAGTTATGTTATTCGGATACAGACGGTATTTATCTAGGTTCCTATTAAACTTTTAGTTTAAAACATTCACTATTTACGAAATGCGAGCGAATTGCATTTCGTATATTTTAACACCGCTAACAGCATGTTTTCAACTTAATATTTCTGTACTTAAAACATTAATATTCTTAATATCCTTTTAATAGGAACACAGATTATATAGTCTTGTTGCAATTTATCAAAAAAAAAGTGGACATATAATAAGTTTTCATTCATAATTTTTGGTATTACGGAACACAACCAAATTTATCACAAATCTGGAACCATATTATCGCTGTCGCATGTCTCACCAACGTCCAACACGCTATGTTTGTGTGCGTGTACGCACTGCTCGTGGCATGCGCTGGCGTTGGGTTCGACATTATAACTATTAGGTAGTTTACCGATGTAAAAGATTGTTTTGTTGTTTATAGTTAAATAAAGTATTCATTTTTGACGACGACGTAATAAGTGATTATTAAAATTAATAGTTAAATACATTTAATAATTTGGATGGGGTAGAGCGAGGGCGAGCACATAGGTTTTGTTTACTTTTTGTCTGCTTTACTCTGGTATAGCGCTCCTAGATTAATACCTACTCTGTCAATGTTAATTGGATTTCTCCTTTACTTTAAATTTGAGTGCTATAATGTATTTGTTGTAGCATTTGAATTTGAAATTATGGTTTCAAGACTAAATAGCAAAAATATATATTTGTCAAGGTTTTTTGACACTTTCATTCAATTTGACTACACGGATAGCCGAGCGGTTGAGGTCATCCCGCCTAAACCACTGGGCGCGACGTGTCGCGGGTTTGATCCCCGTGTAGGACAAGCGTTTGTGTGATTCACGAATGCTTGTTCTGAGGCTAGGTGTCTTTGTGCATGTGAATTGTATGTTTGTGAAAGCCCCGCAACACATGGATTAAATTCCTTAGTGCGGGAGTAGCTTTTTAACAAAAAAGAAAGAAAAAAATCTGTTATATCTGTAAGCACTTTAAGAAGACGAAAAAACTGATTTTAATGAAATTTGGCACAGTACCTACTACGTAGTACGTACCTACAAGCAAAGTAAAATTTTAACAAAGTAGGTATGAAAAAAAAAAACGTTTTAATCCCTACTAATATTCCCTACTATACCTAATATTATAAATGCGAAAGTAACTCTGGCTGTTACGCCTTCACGTCTAAACCACCGAACTGATTTTAATGAAATTTGGTACAGAGATAGAGTTGACCTTGAGAAAGAACATAGGATAGTTTTTATCCCGGACTTTTGAAGAGTTCTCTTTCTTGGAAACGCGATATAACCGACATCGACGCGGACGAAGCTGCGGGCGAAAAGCTAGTAATAAATATATTTTTTATTAACTAACTATTTACTTACGAAATATTACCTAACATTAATGTATGTACTGTTTAATATAATATTTAAATAAACCGCCTCTAGCATACCTACTTTAAAATTTTAAACGGAACTTAGTAGGTAACAGTTGTCGCTCGCTGTAGGTGATTATCGCGTAGGTATAGGCGAGTTAGGACGGAGTCGACGGAGGCCTCTAGCCAATACATGGATGTGGTGGGAGTGAAATATTTGGAAAAAGATTTAATGGAAAAATGGGATAGTGTAAATGATATGTACTCTTTCTTATTGCAAAAAAAAAATAAACTTGGGTTGGATTACTTACGTAATGTTTGTTACCTATTAGGTACCAAAAAATAAGTTTCATAACGAAAACATACTCTTGATCATTTTAAATTTACCGAATTTTAATCTACACTAATAGTATAAAGAGGAAAACTTTGTTTGTTTCATTGTATTGAATAGGCTCATAAACTTCTGGACCGATTTTAAAAATTATTTCACAATTCGAAAGCTACATTATCCACGAGTAATATAGGCTATATTTAATTTTGCACAAAAATAGGCTTCCGTAAGATATTAGGGTTTTTCGAACACAAGGTGTAAAAAATCAACCAAAAAAGTTACTTATTTTGCGTACCCTGCCTAAACTATTAAAGATAGAACCATAAAATGTTCTAAGTAATTGTAGATGTTATAAATATCTACAAAAAAGTTCGCAACACACTATACCTATCTATGTCGAGTGAGGTACAATAACCATTTTTTTTATTGAAAAATCTTCATTTTTTTTGGACTACATTTAAACGCGTTTATTTTACTCATGCTATTAATCCTTATCAAAATTATTAATTATTTCATCACTATGTACAGTTAATGTAGATAATATTTGGTCTTTGAATAATTAAAATTGGACGTTTGGTTCTGAAGTTATAGCGAAATTAAAATAGTACGATTTCTGCTGCACGGCCCGTTATGATATTGTTGTGGTTATAAACGAGAAGGCGCTTTATATTAGCAAAATTTTTGTATTTTCTATCATATTTAAGCTCATAAATGTTATCTATACTTCTATAGGTCCTAATATATAAAGCTGAAGAGTTTGTTTGTTTGTTTGTTTGAACGCGCTAATCTCAGGAACTACTGGTCCAAATTGAAAAATATTTATTTTATCATCACACTGCGACTAATTATTATTAAATATTAAGAATTAAATTACAGAAAAAATAAGTTGAAAACATGCTGTTAGCGGTGTTAAAATATGCGAAATGCAATTCGCTGGCATTTCGTAATAGTGAACGTTTTAAACTAAAAGTTTATTAGGAACCTGGATAAATTAAATACCGTCTTTTGGTATTACGTCTGTATTGAAAAGTTTTCGTTCACGTTTTATTTTATTAGATTTTTAGATTTAAGATACCTAATATCATTAAATCTTCCGATATAGACATCGTACAATAATTTCCAAAAAAAGCATTACTGGTTTTTGTGTTCACCAACGGTTCCGAAAATTAAATAACAAAAATAAAGCATTTACTAAACAAAATTAGTACAATGCAGTGGTTATCAGTCATTATGAATGACTCGCTACAAAAGTACTACACGCACGCACACAGCTACGCGCTGCGCCGCGAGAAGTCCGATAGAGATAGCAATGTTTCGTCCGATTTTTGGCTCGCGTCGAATTGCAGTTGCGCGCTGCTTACACCGGCCTCTTAATGAGGTGTTTGGCACGACGTTTAACACTGTGTAGGTTCCTTTCTCTGCTGATTTCATAAATGGTGTGATCTTAAAATCATACGTATTGATCTGGTAAATACTTTTTACTTAACGTATTACGTAAGTTTTGTTAAGTATTTACTTCTTGAATCAGTATTGTACTGAAACTGACAATATGACTTTTAAGGCTGACTCTTACCTATGCATGATTCTTTAGAACAGCTGATGTACCAAGCTCAAAAATGGTCTAGCAATTATCGTATGCCAGTAATTATGCCAGTTTCGTTACTTATGACTAGCACATGCATGGTAGTCACCATTTTAGAAATATATTACGTTTTAACATGGAAGCGGTACTTAATACTCACATTTCCGTGAATATATACCTACAAGTTTATTTTAGAAAAAGGTGACTATTCTATTTGTATAGTACAGGTCATAAGATCATCAAAGTTTATTGGGGTATAAGACAGTAGTAATTTGGGAGTATTATTTACTGGAACTTTGTTTAAGACAGGTCATGAGCTGACGCGAAGGTACGCGCGCGTGATGGAGTCCGGGAGTCCTTAATCGTGAAGATGTGTCTGGCGATCCCAATAAATACGCACGTTTTATTATTTAAGTTTGAGATTCTCGACACTTACCGCTACTCATAAGCTTAAGTGTAATACTATACATAATTACTTTTACTCAATATGGTACAACATTTACAGTTACCTAAACAGTACTTTCTCAGTCGATATTCTCATAGAAACATCTAAAATAGTAATTAACGGTTGATTAAAACCTACTCATTAGTTTTCTAATACGGATAATTGAGGAAATACATCATCAAACATCCGCGGAGCTAAAACATAGTCGAAACGACAAACGCGAAATTACTTAGTGAGAAAATATTTTTAATTTGTTCCCATAATAGTGGAGATATTTGCTTGTCGATAAAATTTTGTTAGGCGGTCTACTATAAACATTATAAGTAACTCATAGCGTTTCTCCGTACGCGTCATGGAGATGCTTCTTAAAATCCTCATTATGACGTGTTAAAGACGGACCATAACAACATTTTGGATTTATGCTTTATAATTATATTGCATTATATATTTGCTCTTTTACTTAGGGGTATCGTGTTGCCCAAGTAACTGGGTGGAGGAGGTCAGATAGGCAGTCGCTCCTTGTAAAACACTGGTACTTAGCTGAAACCGGTTGGACTGGTAGCCGACCCCAACATAGTGGGGAAAAGGTTGGGCTGATGATGATGATATTGAAATCTTACTTAAGGCCTATTTCTAGCAGTAGATCTAGATTGTCTGAATTCGTTCATGAAATTTATGCAATTTGGAGATACAAGGTTTTAACGATTGCGTCGTCGTTTCTGGCTTCTTAAGAAGTGATATTATAATAGGTACGTATTTTTATCTTTGATAAATTTGAATTAGGAGGAAATAGTTAGGTGACTTATTAAACATTCATAAAAATAATCACGATTTGCAGGAAACTTAACCAAAAGAGGAATAACACCTCAAGAAAATCGAATGTCTAATTATTGATTTAAGAATGAGTTCAATGTATAGGATACAAAAAATAAAATTGTATGTTAATATAATTAATTTAATCATTACAAACTATAAACAGTGATTAAATAAGAAATAAAATGAATATTCAACACTTTTAAAATAACCAGGTGTCTGAATCGGAATCTTACTTATCTACATAATTTCTAGTATTCATTTTCATTTCATAATAGTATCTTATTAATATAAAATTATGTAAGTTAGAGGGCCTATTGATTCAATTAACGAATTTAATTGCATTGCTATTTTGAAAGCAGGCAGCCCATCAAAAATATTGATTTCAAAGTTGTAACACTACCGATTAATTAGGCTATTAATTAACCTAAGTTTCTACTAAAAAGGACATTAGATTTTAACCCTTAAAACAAGAAACAGTTAAGCCGCTTGCTAGAAAGTGGTGATCAATGCTCATAGTATGAGTTTTTCCTCCTCTATACCCAAGAATATACCAACCTTATTCTTTGTCTATTCACTCTTGGGGATTTATCAAGGAGATCCTCCTCCCAACACAATATCTAAAGAGCTTTTCAATTGATACCGCTCTTGAGATCGCGATTGAGACCTACCCATTGATACGGGCCTAAATCTTAATGATTGGTCTAACAGTTTGGCCAAGCAATCCTTTAACTTTACATTCCAAAAGATATGACAGACAATTGTATGTAGCAAGAGAAACTTCTAGAAAAAATCTAGGTATTTCTTAAGTTATTCTCCGTCGAAGGCTACCTCGCCATATCTGACTAATACTAACATTTTCATATATTCAAAAACAATCGCAAAACGTTTGCTTACAGACAAATTGAATTAAGATTGATGAATATACAATTTAATTGAATAAATTCAATTAATTTTCCAAGAGTTGCCTGCATAGGGATACTAAATCATTGGTAATGCATTAATATTGATATGAATAGCGCAATATATTCAGTAAGGCATTAAAACAGCCATTAAACATGATAACAATTGTGATAAAATTAGACTTGTGACGTATATCTGATGACTTTTGACTTTAGATTGAGGGCTGAGAGTAGCGGAGCTGGGAGCGATTTTGTGTCATACTTATGATAATCGAAGATTATGAAAATGCCAATGTGTATGTAATTAATACAAGCAAACGATATTACATACTTTATTAATTATTTGAAGACTACTTAAAGAAAACTAACACAATAAAGAGATTTCCCGAATACGTTTTTCATGCTTTAGATAAATTAACACGTAACTCAAGCTACAAACGCAGTTGAGTTCAAATGTTATTTGAAAATCTCAAACTTCTTAACCTTTAAAAACTAAATTTTTAATCAAACAAAATTCTGGAACAGAATAGAAAAAGTATTTTGTACCATTCTTTCCAACAAATTAACTACTTTATAGAACCTTTCCCCCGCTGCCGCTCATCAACAAAACCTCACCCCAGCTGTCAAACTAAAAACGCTGCTAAGTTATAGTGAACGGAGGTCAATGCGCGCACCTGATATATGAAGTGTTTGATTTCATTATCACCACGTGGGAATTGATTCTACACGAAATTTATAATTTACAAGCAAGAAACTTAAGTAAAATATTATAAAGATGAACGTGAGAATATACCGTGTGATAGTGAAACGAATAATTTAAGTATTTGAATAAATCTTTAAGTTATGTTAGTTGGGTTTTGATTTTTCTTAAGGTTCTCCAAGAGTTAAAACAGAACCTTATATCTAAGACTTCTCTGTCTCTTCGTCCATCCGTCTGTTAATCTGCCCGTACTTATGTCACCAGGATGTTAGTACCTCAAGGACTGTTGACAGTTGAAATTTCCACAAATAAAAATTGTAGTTCTGTTGCCGCTATAACAACAAGAAAAGAGGTTGTGTCAACTTGAGTTGTGGATAAAGTCGGTATTTTCTGCGGAACTCTCATAGTTGCCAGTTGAACTCGTGCTTGTCCAGTTTAAAGGCAGGTGTGTTGGTGTGATGTGTAAACGTCTTGTTTAGGAAGTTGTGGTGTAAAGTTTAGATATTAATATTGTACACGTTCTGTAAAATATTATTAATTGTTTTTTCATTACATATTTCCACAATCATTGATGTGGGGTTTCCGTTCAAAAGTAACTATCTTTTTATTTTATTAATTATATGTCTTTTTTTATGTATTTTACTATTTTATGACTTTTTTGACGGCAGCTTAAAATCAATAAATTTAGACTTCACAAAACAGGAATCGTCTTCAAAAAGACGATTTTTTTCAATTCTTCTGGGCATTCATTCTGTTCCCTTCTATATTTTACTTCAGAAGCGTTATTCATTTACTTAGTTATACCACCAACATTGATTATATGTTGAAACATGCACCACTTGGCGTAAACTTTAAAAACTCTCAAACACGACTCTAAACAACCTGTATTGTAATTAAGAAACTAGAACACTTCTAGAATCTCAGATCTAACTAAAAAGGCGACATTAGACATAATAATATTCAATGTAAATATTTATATTGTTACCTAAATACCGACTAGTAACGATTAGAGGTACTTAATATTAAAAAACCGGTCAAGTTGGAGTCAGACTCGGACACAGAGAGTTCAGTACAAGAAGGGTGAAAAATTACAAATTGCCGAATATGACTGCCTAACAGATGCAAACCCACTGTACGTGACGTGTCACGGGTTCAATCCCCGCGTAGGTCTGGGTGTCATTGTGCATGTGGATCGAATGTTTGTGAAAACTCCTGCGACGCAAGGAAAAAATCCTTAACGAAACGTTTAAAACAAAAAAAGGAATGTTGTCGCTCATGAAACTTACGAGTATGGTTGCCATACCTTGGATTAATCTCAATTTTATTTTATTATAATTGTCACGGGTGGACAAGAGGGGCTTAATAATAGGCTTCCGTTTTTATATTTCGGGTGCGAAACCCTAAAGACTCGGCTACAAGCATGGAGAGTTACCAAATTCATAGTCATTTACACATTGTTATAGGCAATTTTATTCAAAAAACAAAACTAGTTAAACTTATAAAGCATTCGCGAAGGAAGCTTAGCCTAGTTATATACATAATTAGCATCTGAACTAGGCAATGCGGTACCTATTAGGATAAAACGTATAGGTGTGGTGTAAGGCGTAGTGGAGACTGCTGGTGGCAATCGTGACGAAGGAATCGTTTGTAGATCGTGTTTATTTATCTTTAAAGTATCTTCTAATGAAGGTTGTCCAAAAAAAATATCTACATTTTCCGTGTAGTACATGTATGTAGAAGTAACACCAAAAAAAAGTAGTTACCTTTGTTATCTAATATATTAAATTCTCGTGGCACGGTGTTTGTGATCAAATTTCTCCGAAATGGCTCGACCGATTTTCGTGAAATTTTGGTTGAGTAGGCGAATGGAATAACATCTATATGTAGTTTTATAGTATCCTTGGATCTTAATCGTGGTTTCAACTATCTTTTACATTAATAACTGATCATAGATCATATCTAAATGCAAACAGCTGTTTAAAAAATCGTTACACATTACACACTTTGAAACCGCCAAAGAAAACTAAACTCCTATTAACGAACAATCTATTCTTCTAATCTTAATATCGAATGCCGATGTTCGCAGACATTCACACAACCCATGCATACCATGCTGCACTCAGCTTAAGAGGCTGACTTTCTTAAGGCACAGGAAATTAATTAGTCAGACTATCTACTCGATGTTAGTCCGTATGTGAATTGCGTAAACGGAATTAATAGAACCGATTATGTAGTGTTAGATATTTCTTTAATGAATATGTCTTGGATAATTGTAGATTTTATAAATGATAGATATGGGTGTTTATTAAATTTTGCAGTTTATATTTTGCTATCGCTTGAAAGATTTTTCTTAGTCTTTGTTGTAGGAATTTGGTGGAATTAATTAATTGTAATATATTTATGAATTTTGCTGCTGTAAGCGTGTTTTAAAGAGAGAGAGACGGCAGGATAAAATTACCTTTTTTTCAAAATTTAACAACAAGGGAGACAATAATTTGATGACCTATGATAATAGGCCGGAATAAGTTATCTTTCTTGTAAAAACTTCTTTGACAATTTAGGATTACGTAAATTGGACTATGATCAATTATCCAGAGTTAAAATGTACGCAAAAATCAGGAAATTGCCATACAAACATAAAATTACAAGTAAATAACTCCAATTTACCTATTCAAATTACCCACATTACCTCCTCACAACGGTAACAGCAACTTTGTGCATCAAACGGTAAGCGCTCCGCGATTCGAATTCCGAACAATGATTTAAATTCAGCGCGCCGATTGGTCGGCGGCGAGTGACACGGGACAAAATACGCTGTAATTGGTGATTGACATGTGGACGGTTCCTGATTGGTTACGTACGACGAATGCCGTTGTATTTCAAATGTTATAGAATTGTTCGAAACTGTTTTGTTTTTCGGTTAACTATAAGAACTTATTACATGAGTAGGCACATGATTATAATAACATTTCGTTTGATAGATAGACGTAGATTCTTTAAGGTTCGGTTTTCGTCTTTGTACGAGAGATGTTTACCAAAAGAAATTTAACAAAAACCAGCAAATGCTAAATTGGCCATAAGAGACAAAGAGTTAGGTACTATCACATTGAAAAAGGTGATTTAACTTTTTGGAACCATATAACCCAGATTAAACAACATTTTCCATTTCGCAAAACAAACAAATTATTCATTCTCAATTAACCTACCAAGTTTTTCCAATATAATACAACCAGTTAGAAATCCCCGAGCACTAACAATTTCTATGTAGCCGCGTCGGCTGTATCATTATATTCAGTCGGCGCAAGCGCAGGCACGCAGGCTATGTAAGGTGAAATAATAGTGAGTTCTCCAAAACGGTCGGGCCTAATCAGACGCGACTGTTGATAGATGACTTTGTTCATAGACACGTAGATTTAAGATTTGAATGGAGTTTGTATGTATGTAACTTGTTAATGATCGAGAATACCTGCAAACTCACTAGGCCTCAGTTGTACTATATACAATGACCGATGAATTAATGGAAAATGGATTAATTTGGCACTATTTGTGTTATACTAAGCATTTTTACACTTAAACTAAAACTGCAAAATGTTAAACTACTATTGCACCAGTTAATCGATATTACGTTCGGTGATTTGATACACTTGATCCGGTCGATCTGTGGATGGGAAACCGTCTATATCATTACGAGTTCCTTTTTACCGAAACAAAAGCTGTCATCTTTTGTTATTGACGCAGTTCATAAAGAAGAAGAACAGTGATTTGGGTGATATTTAATTAGAAGTTAATTAGCAAAAAATTTGATAGAATTTTTAGCACGACCGATATTAAAAGGACTGCGATTGGTGGTGCCTAAAGTTTTATAGGTGATGGTGTTATGCTGTAATATACTTTCGATTAATTATAGGATTTATTCTAAATACTAGGTTAATAGAGTCCCAACGAGGTGCTGTGAGAGCAAAGAGTGATTTAACATAAGAGACCAGTTTTAAGTAGGTATGTTTTCTACATACTCCATGCTCAGTATGCCTACGATACCAATTAAAGCATCTTTAATTAACAATGTATTTTTAAATCAATTAGAGACACACCGATGACAACGCTAAACAAACGAGAGTACAGCCAAAGGTCAGCAATAAATAAGCAGTAAACAATAAAACAACATTACAAAACATTGCGTAACATTTATATAAATCAGTGACAACATTTGTCAGAGCCGACATGACATATTTATAAATTACGTTGTGAGCAGCTAAGATTTCAAACATTTACAATCGAATTAAATCGACGTGGCACATGGCAAAAGACGAGCTATCTGTCATGGGATTTTAGATATCACACGAGCAAAAACCAACTTTAAGGCATTCAAAATATAGTAGAATTTTAAGTAAAAACAAATTCACCCTCTGCTAATGAAATGCATTATTAAACAGTGATTCTGTGACCCCATTCGAAAAGCATTAGATGGGACATTATGTGTAATTTGCTTGTTTTAATTCAGTTTTCATTATAACAAAGTGTACTGTTTAATTAT
This sequence comes from Trichoplusia ni, assembly GCF_003590095.1. Classification (NCBI taxonomy): domain Eukaryota; kingdom Metazoa; phylum Arthropoda; class Insecta; order Lepidoptera; family Noctuidae; genus Trichoplusia; species Trichoplusia ni. The sequence goes on from NC_039490.1 coordinate 3,330,819, forward strand.
TAAATCGTGTCGTCATGGGAAATAGCTTGTTACGGTGAGGAGATAGCAGTTGTTGAGATGACAGATCTCAACAAATGCGGTGACATAATCGTATAGAGTAAGTTTTGAGTGGTTGAGTATTAAAAATAATAAGAAATATTGTAGGTGATTTCGGTAAATAACACATTTACCATGTGTTAATATACTAGTTTAAGATTTATTAGCATAGAGCCTAAAAAAATAAGACATTTTGATGAAATAATAGTTGGCGTTTAGAGGGATGCAATGACCGATAAAATACTATGTAGACTCATTAATAAAGTAATTAGTAAAGTCAAATTTAGATTAAGTCTTATATTCATCATATTTTTAATTAATTATAAAGAGTGTGTTTGATAAAAATCGCAAGAATAAACGATGAGTTTATTAAGCTGTATTAAAATTAAAACTTCATTTTGAAACAATTGATTTAAGATACAACTAAATAAGACATAGAAAAACAATTTTACCTTTCTATACAAAACTATCTAGACAACATATAATGGTTTTAAAAACAAAATTAAACAAGCGGGCACAGTGGCAGTCTCGTTGAGGTTATTAGTGAAACGACTGGTGATTAGCGTAATCACCGAGTAATCACCAACCAGAGAATAACGATGGACACATCGGTTAAACTGAATAGGTACAGTTCACCGCATATTATATAGTATTTAGTACGTTTTTGTTATTGTTTAAGTGAAGAATTTCAATTTCGAAGTGGGTAGTTTATTGTTTTCTACATTTTTATTACAACTATAATGATTTATCTTGTTTTTGAAGAAGAATAGTGTGTTTTTTATCTCTTATGGATAGGAGATATACTATGTAATGTATAAAATGTATATGTGTATGTCAAGCCACAATAGGTTTCTTTAATTGATTGATCATATAATTTGGTATCAAAACCATTTGAATTATTACACAACCATTAGTATTACTAAATCGATGATTAGACTCCTTATGCAGTTTTTGATCGGTCAATATTTTAGAGTATCATTACCATACAAAACAAGGACTGGTATTACATTACACCACTCAAAATCTATCCTATTCGTATCATCTATCGTTTGATCAATAAAAACAAAACATACTCGAAAAAACAAAAAAAAAACATACTCATCACTCTTTTGAACTAAATACCATCACATCAATCCATTACTCCAACCTTTCAATGCTATTTGTCAAAACAAACGCCACTACAACCCCATTGGGAGGGTTTAACCCTTCGCTGCGATATCAATTAATCGGCTCAATTTATGAATTATTGCGTCGAAACGACCCCAGTTTTGATATACGGAATATTAAATCAGATGGGTGCATAATGTATTTTGTCATGTTCAATGGAATTTTCATTGATTCGATTATTTAATCATTGAGCACTTTAGGGCACTTTTTTGTTATTTACACTTCTATTTTGACAAAAAAAAACAATCAAACAATGTTTTTTTTACCTCACAATATCGAGTTTTCGGTAGATACTAAATTAGTCTGAAACAGTGCTACATAAAAAACAACAACTTTAATTCATTATAATATTCAGCCACATAATTGATAAAAACCTCCATACTTAAATTACAGTCACATTAATGTACGTACGCTTGTCTAAAAAAAGTGCCTATAAAGTCTTAAACACCGGGAGCTATAAAGATTTGCATACAAATAGTTGATGGAAATAAATCATATGGGACAGTAATCTGCGGCCATTTTGATGTACAGCAGCGCCATCTGTGTCAACTGAATGAGTTATTATACAGCTATTTTAGGGTTGACTGTCATGCGTTGTTTTTTTTTTAAGAACAACAGTTCGGGGTTTGAATTGTTTTGTTCTTGAGTTGCAATTGTTTTTATGGTAATGATAAATGGTAATAGTGATTAGTATCTATTATCAAACTTAATAATTAATGTTGATATTGAACTAACGGTGAAATGATTGGCAATGAGTAAAATACTAAATATTTTTTCATAAAAATAAAATGATTATAGTAATTTATCTAAAATAAATTCTTCATTACTCATAAGAACATTATAAAATGTTGTCAAATTTATAATGTACAGTATCTTAATCAAATACAAAAATTCAAACTTTCTCTCTTCAAATTATAAACTGGCAACCCTACACCTCAAAACATAACATGATTTATAGGGCAACCCCTTAGAAGATTAACCCTTTATCCGGGGTCAAGCGATACGAACGCGAGGTCGTAGTCTGACACTTACTGTCTTGTAATTTATTGTTTTTTGTCTCGCTTTACGCGATATTATAACATTTTCATAATATTTTAATTATGATTTTAATTTATTTCGTATTAAATTGTAAGTGTCATATTAGTTTTTGTTTGTTTTTATCAATGAAGACTTTTGGTGCCGCCGAGCTAAAAGCGAAAATGTATCGCCTCTTTAATTCCTAAAGCATTCAAGACAATATCTCTTTATTATTTATACAAATGAATTCTTTAGTACTTAAATACGCTATTTAGTAGCACTGTCTTAAGCGACCCCAGCAACTGGTCTCAGGTCTGAAACCCTCTATCACTGCGTTACAAATCTCACTCATACATTACAGTAAAACGCCACGTAATGTGGTGTTTCATGAACGTCAGTTAAAACAAGACCGCATCCTCTGCCGATGCCCCAGGGATAAACCTTGAAGATGTACTCTTTTAATAACCGTTCCCACTCAGCGCGCAACACAAATAGCTAAAAAGATTAGACGTATTGTACGGTTTGCAGAATACCTTTTAGATTTTACGGTGACAGAAATAATATTGTTGTTAATGTGGAAGAAATCTGGTGCGTCTTTTATAGGTTATCGTTAGATTGTTATAAATAGAAAACCGCTACTAATTATTGTTTTTTAAAGTAAATAACTGAATATTTGGATTGAGTACTACTTATGTACTAGGTAGTGTTATGTGTACAACTGATGCATAAAGCAATGAGCAGCAGTGAGCTTTGCATCTCTGTTTATGTGTCCTATATTGTGTTTTTTTGTTGTGTACATAAATGATTTAACAAACAAAACGAATAGGATTTAAGAGGAAATAAACCAAATAAAAATGTTATGTTTGCATTGCGAGTCTTTCAACCAAATAATGCTGTATTGTAAATCCGATTATTTATAAATAAAAGGTACTTTCATATTCTTATATATAACTCCATTTTCGTTAAAACCCGAACAACAATTATGAAATTCATCGAACTCTAACTCATTTTATCAACTTAGGATACAAATTATACATTTAATGAGTTAAATAAGGCTTAAAAGTGAAACCGCAAAATTACAATTTCATTATTCCTTGTCAAAGACTATCAAAAGGCTTCGCTAAGATTATTACAATAATGAGTTTCCCGCGCATACTTAGCTGTAAATTTCAGCCACAGAGGGAATATTTTAAAGGAACAAATTGTAGTAATAACCAAAGTTTGTGTTTAAGAGCTTATAAGTACAAACAATTTGCAAACTGTTCAGTTATTCGCGAGAAAATATCAAGCTTCATACTTTCCAAGTTTTTGGGTATTAGGTTGTAAACTATAGACGTTACTGGTGTAATGTTGTTAGGTAATATTTCTGAAGTCCGAAGATCAATGATAAATTTATTTTCGTACTAGCTGGTAGATCTGCAGATTTTTTAATTGATTGGAATTGAATTTGAATTAATCTGAATTTTACGGGAAATAAAGACTCTTGTTGACATAAGTTAAAGTGAACAAAATGGTATTCTAGAGATGTATTTTCTTCTCTTTTAGAAAAAGGTAGTAGTTGGTTTAAAAACACCCAAACGCATTAGAAACATACCTTATCTTTATCTTTTGAACCTAACCTTTACAAATATTAAGATTATCTTATAAATCGATTCATTTTTGACACAGTCTTTTTCTGGCATATAGGTACTTATAGCTCAAACATGTCAAAAACTAGACTGACATTTAGAATTAAGGAAATTGGAAGAAAGCCAACGCAAAATAAAACCAAGGAAACTCGTAATATATGTTTAACAGAAACCTATTTATTGCTAATTATTTTTCTACTGACTCTACGTCATAATATTGCTATACGGTTGCGCCGGCGCATCTCAGGTAGCCTGATTTACTGCTGTCTTAATGAAACCTGTTATATAACTGGAATTATTTATTATTTTGTCCTAGGAACGAGTCTAGGCAGCAGCTTCTGTCTAAGATAATAATTAACTTTCTATGACTGTAGTTACCTGAGTACAGTCAGCGCATAAGATAGAGAATGTTAATAAAGTAATAATAGTTTGCAATTTATTTTTATAATTATAACACTTTTTACTCCTATTACCAGCACTTAAAGCAAGATTACTTTTCTTTTTAACTTTATAAACATTGATTACACAAACCAGCCTGAAATATTACGTATATATCACCAAAGTCACAAATAAATCTGCCAGAATACAAAACCCATATTTATCAAGTTTATCTATTGACCAAAATTCGTCGAAACCCGAAAACCATTAAAAAACAAAACACTCAATACCCAAAGTCATTGTAATCAGAGATCAATCTAAATTGGTCCTGAACCTTTAATTATGTTATTAAAAGGAAAAAAATGTGTTTTCTATAGACATTTCGTCGGATACAGACGCCATTAAGAACACGTATCTAAGTATCTTAAGAAATCTATCGTAAGTCCGGTAAAGACCATAATTAATATCTTTGGTAAAAATCGAAGGAAATATTCGTGGCATTCGCGAGTACCGATGGTAGAGTCGTTGGTAATTACATAGAGCTGTTGGTTAGCATTGTTTTTTGAAAATTGGATATATTATTATGTTTTAACATAAAGTGAATAGTTTTAATGAACAACTATTAAGTGTTATAAGTCTTACTTAATATGATTTTCAGATTAATATTATTGTTTCACCGGATTGCATCTGATTTTGTTGACACGAGTGTTGACACGTGTTGCACACGAGTTTCATTTAATTCTTTACACGCCTTTATTTTAACATACAGAATATAGTTTTTATTAAAAAAATAACATTAAAACAGAGAAGGTAAAAGATTCTTAGCTGCTATTTTTCTTATATTTTTACTGCTAAATAAAATCCATAAAATTACAATATTGTGCATCAACTACCAAAAGAAATTATTCCCAAACATGGTATTAACAACTCCAATACTATCCCCCACACATTGTTCCCCGTTGTACTCAGTCCGAATGTCGTGTTGGTAATGATCATTTTTTTCACCAGATCCCATCTACATCGGTGTTTATTTATTAAACGTTTCCACATAACTTTTTACCTTTATTAAAGAAGCAATTTATTAATGAAACAATTATTCAACTGTTATCGTGCCGGCATCGGTAGTCGCCGAAAGTCCTTTTGTATGTATGTGTATGTACGTTGGTATGTCGCGGTTAGATTGGGAATAATCGTAATGTCTGATCTTGAATCGAATTTTGTTTAAAGAAGTGTTTTTAATTAATTTAATTTTAGCTGATTAGCTGACTGAACCATTTATATATGGAGATAATGTGATGGGAAATTAGATGTATTAAAAAGTTAATGTAAATATTTATATTTATTTAAAAATCTTTCCTGTCTTAAAATAAGTCAATTTAAAAATCAAATAGTAGGTACAGCTCAGTTTGTGAGATGTAATAACTGTACCAACTTTCCTTTTTTTTCGAAAATCTGAGTTCAATGAACAATGACAATTTCTTTTCTAGGAAATCCACGAAAAATCATATCCAAGGATTTCACAGTAACACAAAATAAATACATATTTCTTATTCAGTGTTGTCAAAATGTGCCTCCGAAACGTATGAGGCGTGTTATGACACTCGCGCTGATCAAAAATGACAATCTTACTTTTAATATAAATGCACTTGGATTTTTATAAGAATGCCAAAACAAGTTATTACGAAATATAACATCTGATTCCGTGTTGATCTCAAAAAATGTTCCTCAGTTTTTTTTATTTTTTAAAAAGTCTTCATGTTACTGTATTTGTATTGAAATAATGATAGCATTTGAACTTGACTTCGAATGGAAATCACATGTTATATTTAACGAAGTGGTTACGTCACATGTATTGTCACCTCTCCTAAACTTTAAAACAGTTCAACATCTTTGTAATTTTTTGTTGTATATAAACAGGCAAAAACACGTGTCAAATATTTAATTATCATCTAATTGAGGGGTAAAATAGATTTTTACTTTACACATCCAGTCATCATCCCTATTGTTCAATTTACAAATCTTTATCTAAAGCAGCTGACTAAACGAAATGACTCCATATTTACATTACCGTTACTTATAGGAAGTCATACAAATGCCCATAAAATTGTTTCCTCAAACAAACTTATTCCTTTCCACAATGTAAGAACATCCAAACGAACATTTAAGGATATCTGTTAACTAACAAGTAACAAAGACAAAACCAAATTAAGGTATAACAAAAACTGTGTGTGCCGGCCACCGGCGTTCCGTATTCAAAACAGTTGAGAAGATCTCTCTCAGGACATTCCCACATCTAGACTACTTTAGTGATGTTTGCCAATGGTGTCGACACAATTTATCGATGGAATTTGGTAGTCTATTTTCATTTAATAAAAATTTATAACGATGTCGTAGATTATTGAGAGATTTTAATGACTTAAATTATTGAAGATGAAATGAGTTACAATGAACGATGAAATACATTTTCGCTACATTCATTTCGCATCTCTGCTTCTCAAATTTAGACGCCACATTTTTATATTGACGTGTTTGAATCTGATAGTGACAGATGACTGGCGGGCAAAAAATAATACAATACATTGTGCATTTCTTAAATATTTCGTTACAAATTTTTCGCCTAACGCCGTTATCATTATTATTTTTTAACTGGCGGTAAAAGGAAACATTGGATTGAACATATCTTAAATATTTTGTTACCAATTTCTCGAGCATCGCCTAACATCATTGTCAACTTCTAACAACTAGAATTTCCCTATATTTTCACTAACCTTTTATATTCAATAATATCAGTTTCATCTTTGTATGTCGACAACAATGGAAAACGCAATGTCGTGCCCCTTTCGCAGTATCGGGCATCGTCGGAGATCGATGTATGTAGATCCGTCTCTATTTACATACGCCACGTCTATTATTTTACGAATTTAGCATGCAACGGTAATGCCAGAGTCTTGTGACATGTGATACTGTATATCATTTGTAACTCTGTATTAAATCGTGGGTTGTGAATGTATGAACTTTCTAATAGTTTTGGTCCCGAATATGGTGATTTTGAGCGAGATGCTCACTGTATAGGATTATCTAAGGATGGCTTTATGTTATGTATTCTACTGTTAAATATAACAATGCTTCCTTGTATGAAGAGTTTAGTTTACGATTCAAAATTGAGTTATATGCTATACTATTTATGTACCTATACCATCTCACTTTTTGTAGAGACTACGAAACTAAAAAAATGTTATGAATTCGTTTGCATCTACAGATTTTTAACACATTTATGACGGTTTGAACAGTTGCTTTTTTTTTTTTTTGCTATGGCGGCAATACATAAATACTCTGTGAAAATATCAACTATATAGCTATCACGGTTCAAGAGACAAAGCAGGCTGGTGGCAGATAGACGGACAGCCAGCGGCACTTTTCCATCAAAACTAACGTTATAATTCGGTGAAACATCTATAGGGTGCTAATTTTTTAGACTTTTATTTCCACAATTTTTCCATCAACTTTTCTGCCAACCATACAAAAAACGGTCAACAAATCACCCGTCTCCACTTTCATACTATTTTGAAACACATCACATGCGCCGACTGACACACGGAGGTACCAACCAGCAACATAAACCACAACACACTAAATCATAGCATACATAGAAAGTGCCATTGACTAATGCGAGTACAGTGCGCGTAAACCACACACGAGTTGCCTCTAATAATTCTCGGTATGAAAGTTGTATCTCAATAAGTCGAGAGGAAGTCATATCAAATGTTATCACTGTATCATTCATAGCTGACGGTTTCCTTTGCGTACTCATGTTATGGATGTGGTGCAAATGTAAATGATTGTGGGAAATTGACTTGTTTTAGATTAGCTGATGGTTTTAAATGTGTTTGATTTATTGGTCAGTGGATGTGTCGGAAGAATTAATATGTTATGTTAGGTGAGGTGTTAATTGCAGGTTAATTGCTTAATGTTGTAGTTATAATTATTTTGTTATGGATTGAGATTAATAGTTCATTTAGGTTATATAAAGTTGTATACCGCGATAATACGTATCTGACTGTAACCTGTTGAGATCCTCGCTCCTTCCTCATAAACAGTTATCATCCTTAACTGAAATCATCTAGTCCCTCTCACCATCATCGTCATCATCACCCCATCCCGGTCACCATGCCAAACCCACTATGCATCACGTGGGTCATCCCCATTTAGGACAATTAGTATTTGTGTGATCCACGGATGCTTGTTCTTGTGTCTGAGTTTATGTGGTCGGAATGCTTGGGAAACTCCACTCGGATTACATTCTTTAGTTGTATTACAAAGAAAGAGAATAAAGACTTTTACTATTCAGAATCCTAATTGATTTGCCCACATTTAAGTAAGTGACGACTCCAGCATTCCATTCTTTAACAAATTCATATCACTACTCACTCAAAATATGAACATGGCTTGCAATTATAACTTGCAACATCGAAATTCGTTCTTATACTTCATAAATTACAGAGCAATTAAAAACAAATTGAATTACTGCAGTTTCAACGTATTAGTATCTTTATAATATATTCATCCTTAATAGGCAGCAGACATCCGCCGCTGAGCAAACATGGACTATGGATTGAGACAACATTCCACCATCAGCTCAGCACCATAATAATTTATTATTGGTAGACGGTTTGGAGACATATGACGTCATAACTCAGGTTATTGACACCGGTAAGGAGTGGAAAAATTATGTCATATGATGACGAAAAAACGTGGTCTGCTTTAATGCAAAAATGAAAATGATGAATGGAAAAAAAATGGAAAACCCTATTTTTGGAACATTTGCATGCAAACTATAATGAAATACTGTAAACTAAATAAAAAGAATAAGTAAATAAATGATTTTTATACACGTTTTTATAATATACTAGCTTACCCAGAAAACGTTGCTTTGCCGAATTTTTTTTTTTTAGTCTGAGCAACCCTTATCACTTAGGGGTATGAAAAATAGATGTTAGTCGATTCTCAGACCTACTGAATACGCATATAAAATTTGGTAAAAATCGGTTAACTCGTTTCGGAGGAGTACGGTAACTAACATCGTGACACGGAAATATTATATATTAGATTTTCTAAATTGTAGAACAAAATATAAAAAATGTGTGTAGACATATTTTTCGCTACATTTTGTGCCGATGATGGAATGAGGAAATTTTAGGACTTCCGTATAGCATTATTTGTTTGGTGATGACTTCAAGGAAAAAAATCTTTAAAGGTGGTTTATCTTCACCGATGGACGAGTCGTCATGTTTTTGTGATCCACGAACGCTTGTTCTTGAACTCTCCCGCGACACAAGGAATAAAATTATCAGTGCGAGAGTCGTAAGAAAAAAGAAAATAATATTTCTTTTCTGATATACATACTCTCTTGCAACAACATAAACGGAATAGCTGTAATTACCACACATGTAACGAAAAGCGGTCGCACCAGGAAAAGTAAACATCTAAATAATTTTCTCCGGCACACCTAAGATACGATCGTTAAGTCTAACAAGCGTTTAAAAGGATATATCGTTCATATGAGTCGCAATTTCTGTGGCGAGTTATTAGCAAAGGTGCAACTGTTAAGGTAGTAGGGACACTCGTGCTTTGCAGTTTTGGAGATTGTCCCGCTTGACTGTAGAATTTCAGTTCTTGAATACGGATTCAGGAGATATATCCTGTAAAATTATATCTACAAACAGTAATTTGATTGGATCTGGCGATATCCAAATCGAAATTATGTAGTTTTGAATACCTCGAAGTAGTTTTGAATATGTGTTAACAGTATCAACTCTGATAGGCTGGTTGAATGACCAAATAATTTTAATGTTAGCATTTGTTTTTGGAAAAAAGATCTAAACTAAAGATCTATTGTTACAGGTTAGTCAAAGTTTTTTTTTCGGAGATAACCTTAAAGCCTTGATAACCCGCCTCTGTGCATGAGTTCATAACATGTATTGGTTCCAAAAGAAGAAAATTATCCCCTTTGGGTGCGTGGAAAGCCATCAATAATAAACACTTGTCCCATAGACTCTTAGTCCTAAAAATAAACCTAAGGCTGGAAACTCTAGCGTCAACGTGTCATACAATCTAGTTTTCTATTTAAATGATACACTTTCCAATTGCCTCATTTGTCTAGTCGCCCCGTGGCTTTAGCATTCGATTTCCAATTGTAAGGCGTGTGAAAGAATACTGTGGGAACACATAGTAACATCTGTAAGAGTCACTATGCCTTATTAGGGTGCTATCTGATTCTGTTAAAGGTAGCTAAGAGTATCGCGAATGCTTTGCATGTTATCTTGAAATAAAAGTTCGATTTCGTCTTATATGTACGTATCTAGCTATGCCCAATGTTGAACTATCATGGGTTGTCATTAACAAATCGGTCATTTGTTTTTTTTTATGAAAACCACGGGAACATGTCTAAAGTATTTCTATTTGCTCCAGTTGTTACTGAATATGCTTCGATCGACTAATACTGTCTCATTTCCAAATAAAAAGAAAGTAATTTTGCTTCACATCAATAAATATACTTCGTAGTTTTCTATTTAGCTTAGAATGAAAAACAACAAAGCTTAAAATACATTGATTGCACAAAGACAGTAACGTTACTATCCAACGTAATTTTTCCATATAATTGGGCACTAAACCAGCTAAGCCCTGATTAAGGGAAATACCTCCACGTACCATCACCCATACCAACAAACTAAACCAGAACACTTCCTACACAATTACACCGCATCCCTACCTAATGAATCGACACTACACATACGAATAAACTCTATTTAAACAACATTCGCTTAACAACATGATAAATTCGATTGACAATCGTGTGCACAACTGAACATTGTACACAATTGCTGGTACTAATTTAAGAAGCGGTGCCTTATACAGTCGCGGTGGAGTGTTAAGAATGTACACTTGATCGGCGTTTGTATGAGTGCAGGGGAAGTACAGTGACGGGACCGAGTGAAGCCATATAGGGTTGGCGGTATAGTGAAAAATTTGCTCTTCAACCCCCCTTAATTGGGTGTCACGTTGTTTTACATGACGCGTACACACTCGCTGAGTGTTTGTCGAGTATTTAAGTGTGTTTTATATTAATTGATTGATGATATTATTTTAAAGATGTGGTACGGTTTGGGTGGGTATATGTTTTGTTTTTTAAATGCCTTCGATATTTCTATTGTTTTTGTATTTACCTAATATTAATAATTCCAGTCTTTATTTATCCTATTAGGCCTATTTCCGTACCGGGAAGGTTTGAGCATTCATCACATAGCCACTACGAGGTTGACGATTTCAGATTAAAATATTTGCAATCCAGGTTTCCTCACAATGTTTTCGCAGTGGTATGTTAAAAATTATTAAGAAAGTACACATGAGGCATGAGCTTGCACCTCGCGCATAACAATCCATGCATAGAACCGCAAGCCCACCACGACACTTTCCGTTTACTTCTAGATCAATTTTACAAACAGACATTTTTGACCGAACCGTCATATAAGGTCAGCCCATTACGATCCGACAGCTGATATACGATCTTGGACGAACAACGCCATCTATGAACCAAACAAAAAACGATTCTATACTCATTTTATATCAAGCCTTGCAAATAAAGCTGGCATCGCACATCCGGCGCTCGGTACTGATCTACTTTATAATTGATGAGAGGCCTACGGTAACCTGATTCAATTACTAGATAAAAAGTCCTATGCTAGGTCTGGACCTTTAGATTATGATTCATCTTTGTATGCACTTATCTATGAATCGATCTAGACATTTTAACGGCAATTGATCTGACATCATTATAGACCCTTTGTGGGAATTATTTATGATAGCTTTTTATAATAGTGCTGGTGTCTGAAAGATATTATAAAGAAGAAAAAGACAGTGTAATCTTATTCAGATATCTTGTTCTTAAAGTGTCTGCTTACACGTCAATATCTAACAATTAACATTGAAGCGTAACGACCACTTCTTCGCTTTTCACGTAATAAAATATAATTCGAAAAAGCGCTTCCACACTGCATTTTTGCACGTGTTTAACAATGGCATCAACAACTTAACAAATAAGAAAATCATTTGAAATCCTAGATGTTTCAAACAATGAAAGCGGAAAACAAAAATCAGCGTTCAATAATCACACTTTGTAGCAACCCTATTTCATAGTACCAAAATTTAACATACAAAATCTGTTAAGTTTCACCGCAGCTCCCTGTCCTTAAGACCGGTATGTCTCACATACTAACACAGGGTTGTCACTGATTTGTTGCGGAGACGTTTCTTTTAACGTTGATGTGTCGCTGATTGGGACGTATGAGGTGTTTGTGAAAGCATTTTTGTATTCTTTTTTTAGCTAATGAACTCTCGTTAGCTGTCGAAGAATTTCCATGAACGTGCGACATGTTCGCTTAATGTCGGTACATGCCTTTGTTTTTATATTTTAATGAGATTTGTTACGTATTGTGATGTTAAAGATGTTGTGGTCTTGTACATTGTTCGCGTAAATGCGCGGAAAGGTGGTATCCAAGGAGTTTGTTGCTTTTAAAAGATATTTTAATGTACTGTGTACTGTTTTCTTGTTAAATGGTTGATTTAATCCCTAGGTATCACAATCATTTATTATTCTTAGATCTATCAGAGCAAAAAGTACAAATTTCAACCGTAAGATCAAAATGATATGACAATTAAATCGTATTATTGTTCAAGACAACTTAGTTATAACATCGATGAACTAATTTATTCTGAACTTATCAATGATTTTTAAACGACTCCTAAAGCTAGGTATTAAATCCTTGCGGCGCAAGAGATTTCACAAACATCCGATTCACATGCACAAAGCCTTGAGACTCAGAACAAGCATTCAAACCTAGACATTTACAATAAATAATAAAGTCAACACTAAAAACAAAACACTCCTATGAGCAATAAAAACTAAAAAGGCGTTATTAAATGACATACAACAGATAACTAATAATCTCAAGAATGGCAAATCCAAGCCGTAACGAATGGACGATGCAATATCTAGTATTGGACTTACTAAGACTGGATGTTAGGCAAGCCTGGATTATAATGACGAGATATAAATAGTGGACAGTTTCAGTGGCCAGTAATGCCGGAGGCTCTATTAGGAAATGCATTAAGTACGCCTCTTAATGGCTCGTTCACTTTTGCTTGATTTAAAACGTTGTCCTTAATTGTGGATCTCAAAAATAGGTTTAAAAATAGTTTCGTAAGCGTTGGTTTGACGCGAGCATAGTTCCAAATTTAATAGATCCATGAGTTATGTTCGATCTGGATGATCAAGGCTGAATCGCAAAAGGAATTTTCGTATTCCTATATCTATGTAAGATGCCTGAAATTAAAGATATTATTCCTAACAGCATTTATAACAGCAATTAATGTGCATATTTCATTAAAAAAATGTATACAATGCATTTGCGGAATGCAAATCACATTACTACTATTCATATTAGTGATATTAATAGACCAATATTCAGTTTTCATTTAAATATTGAACACAGTATAGAATCCCGCGGTGTAAAAAACAATAAAGCATATTTCGCAAGTGTCTCACGGAACAAACGCGCGGCTAAATAGAGGCGCGTTGACGCGAACAAATTGACGAGCTGTATCGCACCTATGTAGTGCGATCGGTATGTTTTGATACTTGACATTATAAGGAGAAAAGTAATAAATGTTTTGGAGGAGGAAAATTATTTAAAAACAAATGTGTGTTTTGTCGGATTATATAATGTTATTTTCTGCTATTACAATTTAATAACATCTCGCCTCTTTTTATCGTACAACCATTTATTGAATTTAAGATTAGTTTTAACTTTGTTGTTTTTAGAAATAGTAAATAATAACAAAGTTCTTGTTGTAAGTAACTAAATTGCTGAAACTGCTGTGTTATGTACTACCAGCAGAATATAAATATAACAATAATTTCATGATACCCTTGACCTATCACAAAAATAAACCATCAAGATTCACGATTTCACTAACTATCTGTTAACCAAACAGGTCCTCAAGATTATCCACGGAAACCAGTCTTAAATCCATTTAACAATACACGTACAACAACAGTCGGTATATTTTTATAACCTTTCATCGCCATGTCACTATTTGAAAGTTCCAATAAAATCAACACTAATGTTTTGATACACACCAAGTACACTTAAAGTGCCATAAAGGCGTTTTATCTAACAATGTGTTAGATAATAATGTCTTAGAGTTTCGTACTGGAATTTTAACAACAGATGTTTACATAACTTTTTGTTGTTGTTTGAATTTATAGGAGAACTAGCTTTGTCACGCGGTTGCGTGTGTTTTAATTTTAAATATATTTTATTTATACTAGTTTGAATTTGAAATGGTATAACCAGGGATCCAAGCGGATGCCACACTTGGAGATACCTGATTGCCCCAGATTTGATACCTGATTTTCTGTACTTTTAAGTGATCTGAGACACTTTTATAGTGTTTAACTAACGTCGCTTTTATTCGTTTTGTGTAGAATAATGTCGTCTATCAAATAGCCTCTTTTTTGCTCGTGAAATGCAGTAGTCTCTTATCGACTTAAAACCATATTTTTGCTGCTTGATGATGAGTATTATAAAAAATATTCGTAAAGATTGTGATGATTCTTCGAAAAAGAAGTGTAATTAACCATCTAATATAAATAACCGTGATAGCACGAACAAACGAACCCTCAAATTTTAATATATCACTGTAAATATAAGGTAAATAATAAAAGATGTCAAGGAAGCATTCATAATTGATGATCACTCGTCGCTCCGGTATTTCCAATATTGTTCAAGTGAAGTTCCGTGTAGAAAGTCCAGTTTTATGAGAGGTGAGCAATTTATAGTGTTTGTGTTAAGCACGTAATTTATAACTTAATATCACAATATGGTATACGTAAGTATGTAATACGTTTCTGCTAGTTTAAAGTTGGAATAACTAAAATGATGTAAAGTGATAGGTTTTATGAGTGTACGTTTCGTAATTAACGTTTAACTTGAATAATTGAGTTTTATTTTTTTATTAGTAATAAATTGTAGAGACAGGAGAAGAAGTACGGAAAAGTAAAAATTTTTAATAAATTAATACCTTGTGCACATATACATTATAAATTAGTTGACTTTTAATTAAAGATTTTTTAGATTCACTGGATTTAGCTAAAATATGTTTTTACCTACCATTCACTTATACATATACAGAGTTCCATACCCATAGAGTCAAAATTGAAACCCTGTCACTAAGTCTTGGCTGTGTGAGTCTGTCCGTCTGCTAGTCCGTCTATCACCAGACTTTTCATGGTACTTTCATAAATTCAATAGGTGAGCATGATTTTGCAAATTTACTTGTACGGAAGCCTGAAATCTCGTATCCACACCTTTTTTCTTAAAAACAAATTTTAGTTAATTAATATTTCAGTTATATAATATTAAAGTATCAAAACCATTCAATCTACTAGCCGTATCAAGTGCGGAAACAATAGAGGGGATCAGGTTTACAAGGTTCAATTGGCCGGTTGTAATTTCGTCGCATTGTCTCTATTCCCCTGTTCCCATCGGGCCCCTGTGCCCCCAATGTTCCCCGTCGCCCCAGTTCCTCTGGGGACATCGTTACGTTCTTTGTGTTAGCATATTTATAGCGCAGCGATTATTGTTACTTAATTTATGGAGCGTCTTAGTACAATGTTCAGTTTGTGAAGAAAGTTGTTTGTGTTACTAAGATGTTTGTGAGTTGTTGGAGGAGGTCGTTGCTAAGCTACAACTGCACAAGTTGGTCGATCACAAGTTAAGCTGCACTTGATTTGGTCAGTAAGTGGATGGGTGACTATATTCCATAACGAGATCCTGCGTTTTTTGGATCGCATGTTAAACTGTGTCTCCCAGCTGTTATTCGCACATCTTGACAGCCAGTCTGACTAAGGGGTACCGTGTTGACCAGGTTACTGGGTTGAGGAGATCAGATAGGCAGTCGCTGCTTGTAAAACTCTAGTACTAAGCGTCATTTGGTTAGAGTTAGACTGGAAGGGGATGATGATGATGATTGTGAGTTGTTTTGGATATCCTTTTGCATTTTGTGATTGAAATATTGCTATACAGATATGGCTTGATGTTATACGTATACATTTATTCAAATAACAAAATTAATAAGTCATAAACCTACGCTTTATTAATATTATCATGATGCCATTATTGTTTTTAAAAACTACAGCTCTTGTGCTAAAATTATAACCAATTAACTGTAACAATAACTGATTAATCATTCATAATTAACTCTTACGACATATCTGTCTTGATCCCTCATATTAATACCAGTGCTAGTTCCAGTCGTGTGTAAATATTCTTAGTCTAAACCATAACAATATAATATTTATTCGTCTGACCTACTATTTCATACAATAGCCCACAATTCTCCGTTGCAGTCACATAAATCTTCTATTTAAATATCCTATAGTATCCTCCATGGGTATTAATTTAGTATCAAGTCAATCCAATTTGAAAGTTCAATTAGTTTTAACTCTTCGTTATGTCTCATGTTGTCTCTGTTTTAAGATATAAAGTGGCAGTTTAACGTAACGTCTCTTCTTCCTTATGCGTATAAAGAAGTTCACAACATTTATACAACGCCATCTAGTCTCAAACTAATCAAAGCTTGTATTATGAGTACTAAACATCTGATAAATCTTCTTCTAATATATAAAATTCCCGTGTCACGATGTAAGTTTTCGGCTTCACGCCGAAAAAAAAAACCGAAAATCGATCTCAATGGCGTGCACTTGGAGAGGCCTATGTCCAGCAGTGGACTGCGATAGGCTGATGATGATGATGTTAGTTACCGTACTCCTACGAAACGGCTTAACCGATTTTTACCAAATTTTATATGCGTATTCAGTAGGTCTGAGAATCGAACAACATCTATTTTTCATACCCCTAAGTGATGAGGGTTGCTCACACTTAAAAAAAAATGTTTTTATTTTTTATAATGTGGCACTAAAAATACATACAACTAGAAATAATTTATTAGGCAAAACAACGTTTGTTGGGTCAGCTAATATAATATAGATAAATTACACCCAAGCGTAGGACGACGATCCTCGTTAGTCAGGGCCTAGTGGCCACACCAAACGTACTTACAGACCTGTGTCACCTGGTGTTAGAGTTTAAGCCGAATGTAAGACTCTGACTCTGTATACCCTTGAAATATCCTCAGTTGTGTTGGTTTCATCAGATTTCTTTAACTGTTTATAGTAAATGATAATTTGTAATGTACATGAATTAGAAAAGACATTAATGCGTTGATATTCGAATTTGACGAATAGTCGATTCGTATTGTTAAAGAGAAAAAACTTGACAATCCAAGGCTACAGTATTCTCCGTGCAATCTATACTCAAACTTAATTGAAACCTCATGATTGTTACAAAACACCATTTACGAGTAACTAACGTATCCAGATCAATGAGTATCACAAACTCAGTTAACACTCAACAGTAACAGTTAACAAAGTAAACAGTTAAGAATTAACGCATTTAAACTAGTTTTCGTAGGCGTTGAGAGATGCCTTTAACGGGTCTTATCCTCTTCGTAAACTAACTGGACGTCTATTTATACCTTTGATAACATTATGTATTCTTTGGTTTGTGTTTTATCGTGACAGTCTCAAAATCGTAAGGTTTCATGATAATATGATATATCTGAAAAAGCATTTAGTTTTTGCATTTGTACGTTGTATTGTGTATTTTGTACATATGGTTATTTTTCAACGATAGACAAATTTTAACAATACAACCTTAAGTTCGGATCAAAAGAATATATGTTTTTTTTTTAATTCACAACTGGTATTATAGTAGATTGCAATTAAATTGACTTTTATCGCAATTAATTGCTTTGAATTAAGACACGATTATCTAAAATCTTTAATCCAATCGATTACCTATACCAAAAGACAAGCAACATGTAACGACGATTTACATGTATTTTTACGAGTGATAACCAATACCTTACTAATAAGCCCGTAATTATTTTGAGGCATCACCACCAGAAGCATCCATTGAATCCGGCCAATAGAATATAACTCACAATCTCAAACTACCTCAAGTCTTCACTATTTATTTGCGCCTCATCTTAAATTATTCAACATATTTGCACATTAAGAATCAAAGGCTCACAATGGCCACAAGATGCATAAAAAAAAATCCGCACATACAACGCTGACAATAACAAATACATACAAGCGACGGCTTTTAGCAACAATGAAAAAAGTCAGCTTCTAAATACCAAGGATAGGGATGTGACACGGAGGTATCGAGACTGGAGGCTGGATAGTTTGATATTCGTTTGTTTCATTTTATAATTTATATTTCGTTGTTTAATTTGTTTTTAGGTAGCTCTACATTATTCAATGTTGTCATGGTGAATAAGTAAGGTGCTAGAGACATAACCTATCCCTCATGTTTGAAACTGAATACATTTTTTTTTCGATTTCGATATATGTTGGGGAGGAGTGCCAAAGATGCGAAATCTATAAAACATTTATAGGCAGTGGTTAATCTAGTGAAAAAATGTTAAATATTTTTGCGAAAGATATGATACTTAAAAGAAACAAAAGAAAAGGTTTATGAATTACCTAAAGACAATCATGCATTAAAATAAAAAAACACCGTTTCCATCTAATAACACAAGAGATAGGTACTATCAATTACATAAACCAAGTACGGGTTATTAAAATTAAAAATAATATCTACCATTTCCATATTATTATATTATTATTAAGTACTTACTCAACACTAACCATCGCAACACGCCCATCACTAAAACAGACAAAGGGTTACTCCGGGCCGGCAGTCAGTTACTAATGGCGAGTCTTACCCGAGATCACGCGACCAGATCCCGCTTCACAGCAATTAAAGAACTTCAGATTCCTCCTCCGACCACAGCAGCCAATCAAAATAATCACAGCAATTTAACACTCTCCTGCCTTGAGATAAGAGATATGCTAAATCTTGTTACAGTTGATTATCAAGTGACGTATTTATTTTGATAGTACTAATGAAGTGAATAGATTAGGTTAGTTGCACTGAATGGACATTGTTAGGTGTGGATCGATTGTAAACGTGTTTCGTTAAGCGTGAGGAGAGATTGATGTGTTTGTTTGATTGAGTTTAGTCAAGGCTTTTGACCTTGCAATGGCTGGTAAAATAAGGTAGTTTAAGTTAAATTCTGTGAGCAGTGTTTTTAAGTATTTAGGGAGCTGAAATAGATATGCTTTACTGAACATTTCCTTACTGATCATTTTTTTTGCAATCATCGTAGATTTTTACAGGTCAATGTAAATACTGAACTCTATCGCTTTGCTGTCCGTCCGTCAGTCCGTCTGTCTGTCCATCCGTCCGTCAACCATTAGGCTGTATCTTACGAATCATGAAACGTGTACTGTTACACAGTTCAAAATTTTAACCGAGATGTATTCTAAGTCTTGTAGTCGCTTTAATATTAAATAAAAAAAATGAAGACCGAGGTTTAAAATTTGAAGCAAGAGATTAAATAGAAATGAGTCACCCAATCGATTTTTTCTTTAATCCGACTCCCACTTCACTGGGTTTTTTTAGCTATCTCACAAGAACAATCTCAATGTTGAAATCTATATCTATACTAATATATAAAGCTGAAGAGTTTGTTTGTTTGTTTGAACGCGCTAATCTCAGGAACTACTTGTCCAAATTGAAAAATTCTTTTTGTGTTGAATATACCATTCATCGAGGAAGGCTCTATTCTATAAACCATCACGCTGCGACTAATAGAAGCGAAGATACAATGGAAGATGTGAAAAAATCAGGGCAGGTATAAATCATAACTTATATCTTCTACCCACGGGGACGAAGTCGCGGGCAACAGCTAGTTAGATATAAAACCAAATCTTTCCTACTAGTCCCGTTAATACTTAATACAATCTCAAGTTACGAATATCTACATAAGAAAACTATAACCAACAATATAGTCGGCAAAAGTGCAATAATGATAAACTAGTGCAGTCATTAATCCGTTTCTCATTCCAATCATAGTAATTAAATATTATCAGTGAGTTGATTACAGCGGCGTCGGTTAATCTCCTATGATCAGTGACGAACGTGAACCAATATATTGTTTTTGTCCATATATAGTTGGCTTCATAATTGACTGTAATTATCACTTGGTTCTAGGCAAAAACGACTCACGCGTCAGTGTCCGTTTAGCTCGTAAAGTACTCGACTAGTTTGTAGTCATTTTCATCAATCAATAAGCAAAAGGGAGAGTCGGTGTATTTGATGTTACTAGATTTTATTTACCCTTTCTGTTATAGTTGTAATTGTTTTGATCTCTTGAGCTTGACAGTTCTATCAAATATGGCGACAGTTTCTTAGCTGATTAGTTGAACAAAGGACCAAATAAGTTTATCATCCGGAATTGATCATTTTAAATCGGGAATAACTTTATGTTGCGAGTACATTGAATTGCGAGTAGGTATCTGATATAATATGAGGAATTTCATGTACAAGTGTTTCTTCATAATTGATTATTTAAATTTAAATACTTTGAAAGAACACAATACTCATTAAAACAACATCATTTGTTTAATTTGGGTACTATCACACTTGGATATCAAGAGACATCAATACACCATAGGGTTACCAAGCGATCGAAATGTTTCAGACTGTTTTAATTTTGTTTAGTTATTATAAAAGAGAATGTTTGGAACTGGAAATATTTAAGTTATTACATATTAAATTAAAATGATGCCAACCAATTAATACCCCACTGTTCGACTCAAACCTCATCTCTTATAGAGCGTTTATCCTCATCTCATAGGTTTGAGCGTTTTTCAGTCATCATTCATAATCTTATTTAAGTGAGTAACTCATCAAGATTTAAATATAAACGCTGTATAAAACTGTCAAAACGGGATTGTTGCTCTAGCAGTAACTACAAAGCAATAAACAAAATGTAGAGCATCATCTCACCTCTATAAGCAATCCAGAGCTTATAATAATAGTTCATAGTATTCACAATCCTTGCGCATCACCAAATAGTCTGTTCACAGTACATCCTTATCATAACATCGGCATGAAAAATCAATGGTAACTACAATCGTAAACGCATCTTCAGCCTGCAGTCCACTATGCAAATACTTAGGTTATCTCCTCTGATACGCTGTAAACTTGTCTACAATAAACACATAGGAAAACTAACCTTATGATTGCAAAGATAGAGCTTTATTTCTCATGAATGTTGTGTTAGACAATAAAATAATGCAAAACACCTGACGGTTATTCTTGTACCGATACCAACTGGTTTTGCAACATACATTAACAAATGGAATCGTTTTTCAAAATATTAATAACAAGCAACTTGTTTGTCTATATCTGTTGTCCATTCTATTTGAGTGGAACGACAACGATTTAGTTAGGATAAAAAGAGTTGACTGTAATCTTAACAGATTCAGTCGCCAATTAAACCTAGAGCAATATCAAAACAGGCAAAGGAGCAAGGCTAATTCAACCGCCCAGGACGCTAAAACAAAAAATGAGATTTTAGAGAAATGTCAAGACTTAAAGGAAATGAACTAAAATATAAATAAAAACAAAACTCTACACAAAAATATATAAAATATGTAACGAATATTTTGGATAGTTAAGAATCGTATTTTTTTTTCTTAAATCAATTTTAATTATTTTATCAAATGATGTAACGGTTTACCCACGCGTATTTATCGGGATAGCCCGACTAGTTTCGGACCCAACCGCTTAATAATACATCATTCTCACGATGGTTGCTATCAAAATTAACTATTTTTCCAATACAAAACGTTAGTGACGACACAAACCATAAAAGCAAACTCAAAAGCATACTATAACTAGAAAAACCATCCTGTGTGTTCTTTGACTACAAAATGTAGAGTCACAAACAACATAATCAACAAAGCAACATTGTTAGTCCTAGAACTTCATTCGACGACAAAACGTATAAAGTTTTAGTATCTACCTACAGTACGGTTTATTACTACATGTTAGGGGCTATCGTAGTTCTGACTGATCTTAGGATAACTTCATGGTGAATGAAGAATGTAGCTAATGTTTTGAAGGCCCAAAAAATTTTTTTGACTGAAAAAAGGTCATAGAAATATTGATAGCGAACATTTTCTGTTTAATAAAAGATTTTTTTAATGTTAAAATTTTTTTTATTAATTTAGACTGTGATATTTTCCTAACGATTTTAGTTCTAAATATAGAGTTTAAGAACCGTCCCCATTTAACCAATAGCACAATAATCTCTTTCATTCATTTAATATTTCTCCAGACACATACAGAGAAAATACGAAAAGAAGTCTACATGCTATTCATGTTATTGATATTACTGCTTTTTAAACTATTTCTACCAAGTTCAAAATGCATTAAACAGTCTTACATAAGGACCCTATGTGGCCATACAAAAATAAATAACAATAACAAATTCATAGTTTAAAAACCACATTAATGTGAACATATCTTTATCGCGGTAGCCAAAAATGCAAATCCACCAGCACGCTACTCTTACGCAACTTTATTATTCTTATTTTAAAAGTATCTTTATTTTTAAGATACCTTTTATTCTTTTTAAATGTTGCCTTTTATTTATCTTTTTATCTTTTTGGCCCATCCCGGTGTCGTGAGCGTTGATTGCATTCGTGAGCTGCAACCAGATACAGTAACTTTTAAAGAAGACCGCTTGATTGAAGGCTTTTAAAATAAAGTGCATTGTCCGAGGTGTATTGTTTTATGGATCGAATGTTTTTAATATTGTTTTTCGATCTCTTTTGTTTATTGGTGAATAATTTGCTGAGTAAGTAGTGCTTTTGTATTAACGGTTAGCTGAAAGCTTAGCGCTTTGGATGTGACTTAAATAAATATATGTATTATCATCTAATAGTATTATTTTATTAAATTACTTAAGGTTAGAGTTTTAAATGATTACGTTGGTCAGTGACAAAATTTCCAGTGTGTATTTTAATGAAATAGATTTAAACTAGATTTTATTCAGTTTGCCAAAAAATACATGTCCAATGCTCCAACTAAATATGCTTCTCACAAAAAAAAAACCAAAACAATCTACCAAATTAACTCAATCTAAATCCCTTCTATTCAAGCGAATCTGAACAATTAGTACCGTTTGAAACAATTATTCAGTTATTGTACATCCCTTTCAAATATCAATCAGTGAGCGCAAACAATTTGTTTCAATAGAACTGCATCAATGGTGTGATTGAAACTATTTTTGTACGAGTGTTAGTCGCTGTGTTCCATGCTACTGGTTGTTGTATGGTCCAAGTAAAAAGGAAAAGCGATTTTTGGATTAGTGGGGTAGTATTATCAAGTAAATTTTAATATTGATATAGCTATTTATTTGAGTATGCTATAGCTATTAATTTTAGTTTAAATTAAATGACGGAGTTTTTACGGCCCAAAATGATTTTAAAGTTTCGAAATAAGTTTAGTTTTGTTTGTGCTACCTATTGGGCTTCATCTTATGTAGTTGTTATTTTATCAAAGTAAATTACGTCTTTTAAATCTACCTATGAATAAAGGTGGTTCAACCAAATTCCTCGTACCACAATTTTTATTTATGAACTATGTTAGAGATCACACACATCACAATCAAATCTCTTGAGAAGGAATTGATAGAATTATCTCTATATTTAAACAAAAACGACTATCGAACTAATAAATTTAGTTCTCCTGTCGCGGGGGTTTCGCAAACATTCAAATCACATACAAAAATACACCCAGAGTCAGGACAAACATTCGTGGATCACACAAATATCTATCCTGCGCGGGGACCGATCCCGATTTTAAAATCTTCAGAAATATTCTGCTTAATCATGACTATTGACATCCACATTGTTTCAAATTTTCAGGGCATAGCAAACCAAATAATATAATAAACTGTTAATTATCTCATCCAAGCGGGAACACTTCTCACTCTTTCCTTTCTGCGATCATTTGTAAATATCTAAAGTTTAATGGCTCATAATTTAATCGCGTTATCCACTAACTTGCACCAAACAAACAAACGACTAACAAGTACACTATCATCACATAGAGCAGGTTGTCGGTATGCGGGTCGTTGCTCCAGCGCGTTTTGAAATACGCGACATTTCACCAGACTAGCCTCCGAATCTAATTGGTGAAGACCTAGAATCTAGAATAGTGTGACGCAATTATCTAACTTAGATTATTCAGTTTCATTGTGATGTAAGACTGAGTTAAAAATGGGATTTCTTAGAAATTTATAGGGTTCAACTTGCAATTAAATATGCCAAATATAATGGAAAATTTTAAATACAGACAGGACTTGATTCTGCGACTCGTGGATAAACGCACCAGTCGCTTAATAATATAAAGGTTTGCAAGTTACTCTCATTTCATTCTTTAAAAAGTAATCAAAATTCATCTACAAAGATTATGACCAACCTGATAAGGTCATTTTTTTGTGCGGAAATCGAATAATAGTTACTGTAAAATTACATTCTTTAACTTTACTACTGAGGACACTATAGGACCTTAAACAAAAAGTTAAACCTTCTTGAAATAAACTTCAGTCAAAAATACTTGATTGAATAGATGATTTAAATAAAAACCTACCATATTATGACATATTGTGCAATATTTACAACATATTTATAAATAGACACACCATGGGAATCTTTTTCACCAGGTGTGTCAAAATACCTGTATGCAGAAAAAAAACCACAAGTTCACAAGTTGACACTAATAAAATATATTAGCTTAATATAAGTATTATTAATTTATTTATAGTTCATTGACATTCTGTGGTGCTTCTTTAAACGTTGTGTTTATTAAAAATGTTTACTTTTCACATTGGTAATAAGTTATGAGATATAGAGATCGTACATTAAAAATATATCTATAGGTGATCTCATTTAGAATTTGCATTTCGACCTTGTGTCGTAAATTTTTAGAAGTCAATTTGAAAGTATATAAATTTTAAGAACTGGAAAGTGTATTTCTTTAGGTATTCTTAATGTAATGCCTTTTGTTATTGATTTCTTTAATGATCACAATGTAATGATTGTAATCTACTTTTAAAAACTGTTGTAACTATTTAGCAAATTCACAAATATTTCTATGAAATTATGCAGTTTTTTGCCTACAACAGGAACAGAAACTTTTCTACAGACTACAATCTTTACCTAATAATTACCAAGTTTTAATCAAAATACATAGTTATTATGAGAATATATCATGAACCATACTCTTACACATATTATATTTATAAAAATAACACTAATAGGCCTCACTTACAAATATATTCAAACACTAGCTGTTGCCCGCGAGTTCGTCCCCGTGGGTAAAAGATATAAGTTATGATTTATACCTGCCCTGATTTTTTTCACATTTTCCATTGTATCTTCGCTCCTATTAGTCGCAGCGTGATGGTTTAT
The DNA here is from genome assembly GCF_003590095.1 of Trichoplusia ni. Classification (NCBI taxonomy): domain Eukaryota; kingdom Metazoa; phylum Arthropoda; class Insecta; order Lepidoptera; family Noctuidae; genus Trichoplusia; species Trichoplusia ni. Next base: position 3,356,562 of record NC_039490.1, read on the forward strand.
AGCCTAAAGCCTTCCTCGATGAATGGTCTATTTAACACAAAAAGATTTTTTCAATTTGGACCAGTAGTTCCTGAGATTAGCGCGTTCAAACAAACAAACTCTTCAGCTTTAAATATTAGTATAGAATATAGATTAAACACAACAAAAACCTTCACAAGCAACACAGCAAGCAAAAAAAACCACTAACTATCCCTTCGTTCACAAGGACATCCCTGCACCGGCTACATCTCTATTAAGTCAACAACTTTTTCGACTAGAGCCGGCTATTAAAAGCTAAATATGACATAATCTGCCACGTTTGATGTATAACTTATGTATTGTATAATATGGCTCAGTAATTAGCGTCAACAGCGTACGGTTCGAGCCTCGGGCTGTATTTACATGAGGCATAACAATAAATCACTTGGTTCACTTTCCTAAATTGATATTGTAATCCGTTCGATATATTTTGTTTTTGTTCTTGTTGAATAAATGAAGACGTTGTGATGCCGGTTCGTTAAATTGCTATCTGTTGTTCTGAATGGTATGGAGTGGTTTCGTTGTATTTTTTTGTGAATGTCTCTTGTGTTGTTTTTGTTTGTTAGTTACATTATTGTGATTCACTTTAGGTATATTATAAACAATAAAGGTTTTATTCCGGGTGTGCTTGGATAATTTGGGTGGAATTTTGCTTGGTCTTTTAAGTACACCAGTCAAAAGCGATATTACTCTAGATATTTTTATGTAGGAAACTATTATTTAAACAATTAATCTAAATCGTATTCACTTTAATTCTAAGCCAAAATTGCCAGTTTCACAACACGAAAAATACTAGTACCATTCAACTATAAAACTAAAATAAACATACCACAAAATCGTCTCCATGCCACTGTTATTCCCACTTATCGCACACTCGATACAAAATGGAGAATCACGATGTACAGAAGCTGAATTATGTCCCCATCTCGCTGTGATATGTTCATTTCAACAATAAATATTGGTGGCCAATTAAACGCAGGGCTACCGTCTGCTCGGCTCCGTCGCGACGCGGCGTGATGTGAAGATGTTATCTGCCGATAGATGGCGTTAATCATAATAATGGAAATGGGGAAGAGAGGACTGTTCGTGTATTAATTTAGTTTGTAATGTTGTGCGATTATTAAATTTTAATGCAACTCACGAAGTCTGAATTTCTTGGAAGCTGTAAGCTTGTGTAATTAAATTATTGGTGCAAGGTGATAAGTAATTTTAAGCTGTCAGATATTAGTAAAAAAAAAAAATTACAAATCAGAAACCCCGTTTTCACTTAGGTAACAATTCAAAAGAGAGTGTAGTCATAACCATAACTAAATAACACGTTAAACTTAGCTCCGAAGAAATAAATATACATTTTCGAATATAAAATCTCAATTTAATACAAAATAACAAATTACCTGCCATCCACATACATCTAACACACATATAAGTAAATGTGAGAAACTCATCTGCATTCGCAACTTGCATGTCTCTCGATTAAATTGTTTTACTGAATCGATTAAGCTCTCGATCTCATATCGATTCTAGAACGATTATTTTTTGTTCCGCTCTTCGTTTCATGTAAGCCGCCTTTTGATGTCTTTATTAAATGGCTTGAAGTATTATAAATGGTTGCTGCAATACTTGTGCTACGCATACGGCTACTGTTTGCTTTATTAATGTAGCTATGTTGTTACTGGTTTCATTGTAATGAGATATTCTAACGAGTTTTAATTTGTAATTTATTTCATACTTTGTAGGTACAATTAATTCAAACGTTATATTTTGAAGTAGCTGTTGCTCGGACTTCGTCTGTTTGGATATTGGTTATAGCTATAAAAAATAACCCTCCTTAACGAAAGAAGTAGGTAATCTATATTGTAATCTAAGTTGTCAGTTACCATACTGAATTTAATTGAAATCAGTGGATGTCAATTTTGATACAACTTTTTTGAGCATGCCTTTTCCACACCCGAAATATATTTCTTTAGTTCTGAACTTCTACTTGAAACATTGTTATAAAAGAACCTAAGTATTCTTTTGTTAATAATTTACGTACTTATTAATGGTCCCTATATACATATAGATACACAGGTAGGAAGGTACACTACACAAGCCGAAAAACAATGACAAAAAATCCATACACAATTTTGAAGCCTTTCTCCAGATACCTTTATATAACACACCCCGTCTAACACTTTATACAGTCTAATAGACTAATAGTCTCGTGTTGTGGTACCCGTACCCTGCAGGCTTACAGAAGCTAGGCCAGGTCTGTCAGACTAACACAACTGTAGCTACCTAGCGCCTAGGGCATGAAACAGGTGAACGCTCATACGACCGTTCAGTATTTATTGCATTAATTTTGTATTGAGGAGGTACTGATACTGTGATATGCGATAGTAGATCTTATTGCTTCAGAAAACGGGTGGTTATTAAATGTGATTGATTTGACTTTTCATTTGTGAACCTTTTTACATAAGTAGAGAAGTTATAGGTTGACTTTTTGTTTAAAATGATTGTTTTCTTATTTCAACGGGCGGATTATTATCATTAATTTTCCGAATTGAAGTTTAGTTTAAATCGTATCACAGTTTATCGGAAAACAAAGTTCACTTTTTTATCTTATGTTTTCGATATGAAATTATTATTTTTCGAATACACATATTACGTATTTCGATAGTTAACAAAATGTATCGATACTGGGTGCAGTTTGCGGAAGATTAGTGCGCTCTAGTGAAAAAGAAGAAAGGTTATACAAATAAACAGATCAATGAAGCAGATCTAGAATAACTATACATAAGTTAAATCAATATTCTCACAAGTTAAAAAAAAAAAATCGCCTTATATCAATTACTGATATTAACATGAGTTTTTCCATAATAATTTATAAAAAAACACGTTGTGACTATTGTAATACGCCGTCTAAACGTCCAATGCTTTATATAAATAGAAATAAAACAAATTGTATATGCGGAACGATTTGACAAATTGATTGTTGTTGGTTGAATATGTTGGGCAAACGTTGGCGCCAATGTTCGGTATTGGTAGTTTGAAGGGCTATTAACTTTGTTTGACGGATAATAAATAAACAATTGTTTGTTATTTGTTAAATATATTACGGATTAAGGCGATTAAGAGAATGTGCTTATTTATTTCCTAGTTTAGTTGATCTATTAATGAAAATAAATGAAATGTTTTAGAGATGGTATTTAGCCATTGAATTTAAGACTAGTACCTAGGTATTTATCTTTAGGTACCTGCTTCGGAAAAAATGTGTTGACGTAATTGTTAGGTAAAAAACATGTCAAGTGCGAGCCGGACTAGCCACATAGAGGGTTGAATTTGGTTAACCATCAAATTTATTTTCATATTAAGCGATGCTTAACCTCATTTTTTTCTTTTCGTAGCGCCATCCTCGTTCATCATATGTACATCCTCTAGCTTTGGTTTATGACATCCCCTCAGGTGACACAACAACAAACACCGGAGCCTTAGAAATAGGCTTCCATTTTTAACTAGCACAGAACTCTAAAAATTACATGCACTGTAAACTCAACCAAAGGTTTACCAAACATTTGCCGCATCCATACATCAGGCCCCAATAGACAAGGCAGGCGGATAAACAAATTATAAAATGTTAATAGGATCAAACCTTTGACTCGACGGTACAATACATCATTGTCAGTTGAAACCGGGAAAGATTAGAGTTGAGCTGACAGTGGGAAAGATCAACCGACTGCCGGTTTGGGAGGTTACGTGTTACGTATGCGTAGAGTTGGCTGTGATCATGTTTGCTTGTACTAGTAATTATTGTGGAAATGTCTTGTTTCTGATTTGATGTCTATTTTTGGTAATTTTATTAAAAAGGCAAAGTTTTCGATGGTTGCTTAATAAATGAATAGTTTCTTAATGTGTATTTTAGAAAAGATTTTTTTCGGATGACTTAGTAAATCCAAGTCCAATCAATCCTTCCATTAACTCTAATTTGTTGTCAACAAGAGTTGATAAATAATCTAAAAAGCTATGAACTAACCAATTAGGTTACCATTACACAGTACCCGTTCTATGGGATACAATAAAGAGTTCTCTACTTTACTCTAAATAAAAAAAGAGTTTAAAAAATATTTTGTAAACCCGCATTAAGGAATTTAATCCTTGTATCGCGGGAGGTTTCGCAATTATCCAAGTTTAATCACATTCAGAGATACCCAGACTCAAGACAAGCATTCGTCTATCAAAAAATGCTTGTCATACGCGGGGATCTAACTCGACACTTTGCGTTCAGTGGGTTCGACGTGACCTCAACCACTCGGCTATCTATGTCTTTCTCCCGTATTGTTTTCCAGCAAATGTTCTTTCCCCACTACTTCACTATAACTCAGACACTAAACAGAGCTCCACTATTTGAACTTCTCGAAACTATTAATCTTCATCCCCAGTACACGAGACACATTCTATTACAGCGTTCGTTCCCACATTACATTGAGACATCACTTACGAGATGAGACGTTTCCCAAATCTCTTGACCTTGAATAATATGTTCGTGACTTGTATTGTAGTACCTAACATTGGAGTCTATGAGCTGTGTGATCAATGGACTTGTTGCCATGGTGATTAAGGATTTGTAGAAAGAAGGTTGAAGACAAATAGAGTAGGTATTCTAAGCGACGTTATCAATAAAGGTTGCTAAGAAAGTGTTCGATCTTCTTTGTCATTTCATATTTTAATTTACTTTCGAGATCGTATACAAGTCTTATGTAATATTTTTGACTATCAAATCGAATTTTAAATTATAAAGTGAACTATACAATGCCAGAAAATAAGTTACACTCTTGAGTGTCTTAAACAAATTGACTGCATAATGCAGACGCAACAAACTTAGGAATATACGGTATTTTTTAATTTAAAAAAAAGATCGTCGAATTGATTCACCTGTTTAGGAGCTGAGGTGCTACAGAAAAACGAATACTACACTCTTAAATTTTTTGGATAACTCCACACATATCTTTTTTTAAGTTAATTCAGATAATCTAAAACCATAGCATACCAGTCATACTTAACGGTCATTTTAATACCATAAATGCTATTTTAAGTACAATACTGAATTAGAATAGCTAGCCAACGTTATCAAAGTGCATATTAATGCAAGTTGAATACGTTCCCATGCTTGGCCTATATCACAGCCAGTTAAATTATAAAATTTATTACACAACCATGGGAAATTGTTGGCTAGTGATGTTGCTATGCGAATCGACTAATTTTGATGTTGTAAGTATCGATAAATAACGATTATTGTGTTTTTATATATTTTATATGTGTATTAGTTATAATTTTTGTGACGTTTTGATATTCAATGTTATTCCTGGTATTTCATTTGGGGTTATTTTGTATGTGACAGATGTGTTACAGAAATGTTTGATTTAGCTTCATGTTTATAATTTTTTAAATTTATTTTCTATTTTGTATCAATATAACTGGTATTAGTAAATATCCAATTTAAAACGATTTTCATTGATCACATGAAAATAACACTCATTAAATTGTAAATCGATAAACTTTAGTCGATTAGTAAGTTAAAGTACAGCACTATTAATTAGAAATGGTGCGTAGTCGGATCATGATTAATGTTGTAATTAGTCTGTTTGTATGCTACCTATCGATAATTTAATACGTACGATTCTGATTAGCTATGGTGCATACCAAATTTTACAATTAAGATTCATATGAGGCTGGTAATGATGCTAACTTTTTATGTTAAGTGATTGAAAATTTTCCTCGTTTTTAATCACTTAACATGTGTCGATGTCTGGTATTTAACGGGTTGGAGAAATAAATCTGAATGTATTGGCTTTTTGTACTTTAGATTTAAATAAACGTGTGTAGGTAGAGTTACTACTTGAGTAACTTAGGTAATGTGAAAGTCATATCCTAGGTATTTTATTTTCTGTATGAAAATACAGAAACGGATAATAATCAAACTTGTATTCCTTAGTAATTAGTGATTATTGATAAATTGTGGGTCCCGGCTGTTATTCCTACATCTTTGACAGTCGTTACAGGTAGTCAGAAGCTTGAAAAAGTCTGACAGCCAGTCTAACCAAGGGGTGTCGTGTTGCCCAGGTAACTGGGTTGAGGAGGTCAGATAGGCAGTCGCTCCTTGTAAAACACAGGTAGTCAGCTGAAACCGGTTGGACTGGTAGCCGACCCCAATATAGTTGGGAAAAGGCTAGGCCGATGATGATGAATTAGTGATTATTGATAACGTGAAGGTAATAATTGGAATGTAGATTGATGACAAATACAATGAAAAGCTATCAAAGATCCTTTCTGGAAGTTAAAATGCCGTTCTCATAACGCTAATCATGTCAAATAACAATTTTGCCAAACCTAGTTTCAAGATACAATACTTACCAAGAAATAAATACCATCTGAACTTAAAGTTTCAAACTGGATTAACTCGTACTTACAAACGATATCCCGAACACAACAGAGACTTATAATTCTTTTTTTCATACAACGGATATCATACGGCTGTGTAAAACATAAAAATGATGGCAACACAATGCTGTGGTACCAGAGATAATACATTTATAATATGTGGCCAGTGTTGCGATTATTCGCGCCTCCCGTCCCGAAAGGGCCGCCGGCGAGCGCTACTCTTTATAATTTGATCACATTTGTACTGCGGACAATGCAAGCCCAAAGCAAGGAGGCGACAGCTGGACAGGGAAAGGTATGGAGGCGAATTGTGAGTGAGTGAGTTTGTTTTTTGTGTAGTATAAATGATGTTCAGTGGTTTTGAATGGAATGTTTTTTAAAGGCTACTTAGAGATTCTTGTCTTTAAGGTTATCCATGCATTTATTCCTGTTTCCAAAAATTATGTTATAATGTGAATGTTTCCGAAATAGCAAAAAATGGTTTAAAGCATTAAAATGTGGACTAATAATTAACAAGCCTCAAAAATTTCTAACCTTGTAAATTATGTATTTAGCCAAAAAAAAAAACTAGTTTTATTTCGATTAAAACATAAACATTATATTCAGTTCCCTATGTCATAAAATAACAGAAAAATGAAACCTTAAAATACCAACACTATCAAAATAAAAACCTCTCCACGTCTCCACATCTTTCCCTCTTCCTCCCAACATTTCACGGAGGCGACTCCTTCAGTGTGTAGCCCGGGGCTGGTACAAAAGCCGCTACTTTTTCCCCGGCCATAATAAACATTTGTATTCACCTCATACAAGCTGACCAGGACTCACAGAGATATTGCTGACTTCATTTAACAGATAATCTTTGGAAATTTTCCGAGGATACGCCTGTCTTTTTAACTGATTTACTTTTAAACGGTCGGTTTTATTTTTTATTGACATTATTGTTACTAGCTGATCCGGCTGAAACGTTGTTTTTCCATATAAAAGAGTTATTGGGATTTTCTGCTGAAGAAAAAACATCACACAAAAAAAATTGGATTATGAAAAATACTTACAATAAGTCCTGATTCCGAGATCATTTTTTTTAAGGAGAAGCTTATTTATAAACACTGCGACACAAGAATTTTGTATATAAAATGTTATAAACACGAAAGTTTTTATGTCTTGTATGGATTATGGATGTATGGACGTTTGTTCCTCTTTCACGCAAAACCTACTGAATGGATTTAGATGAAATTTGCCCAGCAAGCAATGGCCAGTTAACAAAGTCGCCATTACTTATGATGTTGTATAATTCATTGCCAAGTAAAATGTAGTGACAAATTGTCATTTTTAAAGTCAAACAACTGAATTTCTTGAATAAAGTCAAACTACTACATTTTCAGTAAGTACTACTAATTAATAATTCGATTAAACCAAAGAGATTACTCAAAATTAAGTATAACTTGGTGTAGGTAATACTGATAGTCTAGGACATCATCATTGGCCTAGCCTTTTCCCAACTATGTTGGGGTCGGCTACCAGTCCAACCGGTTTCAGCTAAGTACCAGTGTTTTACAAGAGCGACTGCCTATCTGACCTCCTCAACCCAGTTACCTGGGCAACACGATACTCCTTGGTTAGACTGGCTGTCAGACTTTTCAAGCTTCTGACTACCTTGTAACGACTGTCAAAGATGTAGGAATAACAGCCGGGACCCACAATTTAACGTGCCTTCCGAAACACGGAGGAACTCGTTATGACAAAGATGGTCACCCATCTACGGACTAACCGCGTCAAGCATAGCTTAACCTGTGATCGATTCACTTATGCGGTTATAGCTTAGCCACGAGCTCCTCACTGATAGTCTAGGACAAGTATATAAAAACTATAATCCTGTTTCTAGATATTTATGTCATATTTAAAGAGCCGGAAACCCTGGCTTTTCGCACCTCGTGAGAACTAAACCATCAAACACCCATAAGTCATCATTAATACATTATTCAAACGACTCTTCAATTTCCATAACATTACAACACGAATTTCACATCAATAAATAAAACTTTATATAATTAATTCTCATTTATGATATTAACAAGAAGATTATTCATAATAATATAACAGTAAATAATGTCGCTCAAAAGTTAGAATTGTCAATAAATATAGTCATACATAGGCCATACATATGGTCTATAAATGCTATTATAGTAAGATTTCATTATAAAAATAGTCATAATTTTAATACTTTCAATGCGGCTGCGATCAAAAATGTAGCAGACAGTTAAACGAAATCGGTCAATTGATAAAACGTCTAGCATGGGAACTTGTTGCTACAAAAGTGATTGTTTTGGTTGTTCAAAATACAAGTCATGGCAATTAAGAAAATGTTAAATCACACGAAACATCAACATTGTCCAATTAGTAAGTATATAGTCGTGATTCACATGACAGACATGCACAAAACGACATTCTAATTTAGTAGATCATCATTCCTAGGTATGTTAAAACTTTACATGTGAAGCAACTCATATTTGAAATGTTTTATAACTAAATAAATTTTAGAAAATAAATTGGAAAATGCTTACAGTCTATGTTATTTATTTTAGTAACTAGTACTAGGACAATTACAGCAATTGTATTTCTTTGCCGACTGTAGTGTTTTACTTAACTGTATCATTGTAATCCACAGCTAAAATAATTAATTTACATTTGTACACAGAAATATTTAAATATGTCTAATATCACACTACACCTGTAACATACTTAATACGGTTTACGATATTGTCTTATAATTACAATTTATGTTAAAAATGGTCTAATAGACCGATGTATATTATAACTATAATTACTGTTATTTAATGATACTTTAAAAGATTAAAATAACCATTGTGTGTATCCTTTTCTAGCATAAAACTATTTTACTATTAAACGTGATTCTAACATGCAGTAATCCGCATTAAATATATTTTATAGTTATAATAAAAGTACAAAATGCTTTTAATAAAGTTTTAAGTCCTTTTTTCCTAAGATCAGATCTTTTTACACAGTAGCTTGATGACGATTCCGAAAAAAAAACGTTGCCTGAATTATTTTTTAATTGCGAGCTTGATTTTAAATCAGCTACAAAAAATCCAGATCCGTCATGATCTTTTCTTCCATCACGCATTCGTTGAATTCGTCGACAGCATCCCAACATCGTTCACTGTCAGCCATTGCTGCTACTGCAGTCGCAAGCGAGAGTAATATTATAGTAGCCAGCATCCACTCGTAGTCAAAAGCATGTCATGTAGGCAATGATTTAGCCTTCATCATCATCATCAGCCCTTATTCGTCCACTGCTGGACATTGACCTCCCCAATTGCACGTCATCGAGATCTATCTTCGGCTGCTCGCATTCAGCTCCTACCAGCAATCTTGCGCAGTTCATCAATCCATCGTGCCTGACAAAGACCTGATAAAACAAAATTTAGCCTTGATCACTATAAATTTTAAGTTAACATAGCCGCTCTATTACAAGTCAAGTAAAATTAAACACATATCGAAAATCGCTTGATACAACTAAAATGTTAAAACATTACACAATATTAACCACAATTCATTCAATAGGCTATCGTAATTGGACATATGAGCGAACATTTTTTAAACGTATATTTTTCGCCTTGGACATTACCATGGTAATGGTCTTTTAAATTCGGCCGCCGCAACCGTTCATTATGGCGAAACAAAGGGCGATCATCTGAATAAATTTGCTAAATAATTGTTATTTCGTATCTCAACCTGGGGCTATCGAGCCCAAATTGTTTGGAGCCCTTACTAAGGAACATTAAGTTTTACGATCTTATAGAAATTTGAAGTGATTTTTGAGATGAAAACATTTGAACATCACAGGCCTGGACGGACAGAAAGTACGAGTAGATAGGCCAAAAGAGAGGATTGTGTCTCGATCCTCAAAGTTATGAGTTATGCTAATTAAATTAATTACACATTCATTTAGACACTGCTAGTGTAATTATTCATACAGGAACTATAAATATATCTAGTAACACGATGTTTTTTTTTGTCATTTTTTTACTGCTACAAACAAAAACCGAATTCACTAACTTCTCACCTTTCCACTTTCGATCGAGAACTCTTAGTAATACATTATAAATTACCTATTCTCAATGTAATGGAGTCGCTCATACTCGCATGATTTAAAATACAGGTGCTGTAACGAACCGAAGTTCGCCAAATAATTACGAATAATACCGTCGATGGTGTTTTTAAGTGTTTAAACTGTACGCAATTTTCGACAAAATGTGTATTTATTTACTTATTTTCGTTCGAGATTGTCCGACAAACAGTTATTTTGACATTATGCGAACATTGGGCAAAAATGCGAGATCGTTATTGGACTAATTTTGTGGTTTCAACTGACAATGTTGAGAAGGTGCCGTAATTTTTAAGGAATTGTTTTAATATAGTAACGTTTTATGCGTTTTTTTTTTAAATAGATTATGGGTATATGAATTAGGGAAAGTCCATGATGTTAAACAATCGTTTACCTCGGATTTTTAAAAGTTATCTTGATGCGTGTACCTGCCCAGTTGGGGAACTGTTATAGGCATCTTAACATGACTATTCCGGAATGTCGACTTCGACTATGCCTGCGAAAAAAATCAAACTCTATAATAATATTTTTTTCGAACACGATGTTTAGAAATGAATTCAAAAGGATTATTATTATCCTAACACCATTTTATTGTTCTTCTCCAAAATATACTTTGATGTTTATATTCAATCCAAATTTAGTCCACGCACGATTTTATCAGTACCATTTGACTTAATGATCGAAAAACGATACAGCATCAGTTAAGAAAAAATCTAAAACAAAAAAATATATATTTTAAAATATGCGTAACGACTAAAAAGTGGTAAAATGAAAGGTCAAACAACGTTTAAACTTTTTATTGTCTAAGTTGATGACAATATTAGGGTTATTTACGAGATTTCAATAAAATAAGAACAATATAAAAGTAATAAAGATAAACACTATTGGCAATAAAGTTAACAATGCGAAACGATTGATTTTTAAATGTGTTACAGTTATTTTTTGTATGGGTCAATGTATTTATTTAGACAATGTTTTAACAGAATCAACTATTAATAGAAGCAATACTCCAAAAGTTGACGCTGATATAAATGATTAAAATCATATTAAAAATTCATTTTAATACCATTTTAAATTGTCGCTATGTATATATGCAATTCGGTTGTATATTTATTAAAACTTGACTGTCAAAGGAGTCGAATAAGTTTTGCGCGATCGATCGATGTCAAAAAGGGGCCAAAAAATTGCGAGATAAGGCATACAAAATTGTGAGTACCTGAGATCGAAATCATAGGCATAAATTTCTAAATAACAAATTCCAAATATTGTTCAAATAAATGTGTGGTAATGTAGGGATTGTAACTCACTATAAATAAGTATTATGTTTTTAAATAATATATGGTTCAGTAAACGTCACTTAACATCCAATAAACATGTACACAAGTACGTTTGAAGTATTTAATATATTTGAATCATAAACGGAATTATTGAATCTACATGAACCATAATCCAGGCAATAAATACACATGGCAAATATCGAGATCCGAGAAACTTAATTTAACTTCATTAAAATCTACATTACAGGCAAAATTATGTCATAATAAATGAGAACTTGTACCAAAATGGTAATTTTACCCCGTTTCAAGTGTATTAAGATTTTGTCAATATTTATGTTTGACACAATTCCGAAACAAGACCATTTTGTGCTCTGATAACATAGAAATTGAACATTTGCATGCGTAATAGTTCTTATTTCGCAATCAAGCGCACCGGATCATAATTTATATTAAATATTTATGTGAAAGTCACAACAAAGCACAACGTTTTGAGCGTAAAACTAATGCCACATAAATTTGCAGACCCTACTCTCATACTAAACGACGCCCCGAGCAACTAACACTACAACCAGTTTCATCCACTTGTCTTCTTATTAGTTTTCTATCTAATCTATTTTCAACTCAATAGGCTTCGATCTTAAGTTCAGATTCGATTGCATATGAATCTTCATTTTGATGTTTATCATTTTGCACAGTTAGTGTTCTATTTCTATCATCTTCAGCAATTTCTTTTAGTAAAGCTCAAAATTCATCGTTCGATTGTTCTCGAGCGTGTTTTGTTTTTACTGCTACTGGGTCCGCGCCGTGAGTTACTCGGGAATTTATTCCTACAATAGAATCAACACAAAATGGTTTCTTAGCCGCAAGGAGAATAGCGACTGAGTTATAGCCTGGTAGCATTACTCGCTCGGAATCATTCACTATCTCTCCATCTGGTCCATTCTGACATACTTTACAGCCAGGGCTTGGCTTCTGATTTTCTTTAATGACGCAAGATATATGAGGTCTTATGAAGAATTTGTTTCTTTATGTACCGTCTTGATGAGTGTGATGTTTTTTATTAATCTCATCCGGTTTCGGAGAACCGATACGTTCATATTTAATTGCGTATTTTTATTGGGCCGCTTTACTAAGTCATCTACTTGGTCGCAATCGACTCGTCAATATCTGTTATTTATAGCCATGCCTATAACAGTTCTATTAGGACTACAATTGAAGACTTCATTTCCATTTTGATTGATGTTTCCAGAAGCTTTAATTTTACTTTGATTACATAGGTAACTGTTAAAATTATTCCCATCATGAACAGGTTAGTGACTCCGGAGGTTTTGTGTCTGTTGGGAATCTGATTTGGTAGCATGTATGTACATTTATGTAACAGTTAATATGTTTCAAATGCCCCAAGCTGTAGTGACACTATCTGTAAGAGTATTACAAATAGCCTATTTGCTAGCTATAAGGTAGTGTTTAAAGATCATATAAACTAAATATTTGGTGCAGTTTGAAAATGCATTACAGAAACATTTTATACCGTAGTATTGCAACTCTGAACCACCTATCACCGAGCACCCATCTATGATAATTTTCGTGACCTGTTCCAACTTTTTATGTTTTATGTAACAGAATGTTGGCTACTTACTTCATCATTTTCATTTCACTAAATTTCTTATAATCCTATAATAAACGTAAAATAAAAATCACCTGTTTTCCCACCCACCCCACGTTAATGACTGCCAGCCCTATACAATTTCCTGCATTGTCTATAAACCGGCAAAGACGTGCGCTCGCGCAACCGATTGATTTGCATAGCAGAGCGTTTATTAGATCTCGCTAGTCCTACTAGCGTTTAACTAGGATATTGCGACATTTCTCCTAGCCCATTGTACATACCACCTTTATTTAAAACACGAGTGAAATTAAACCTTACTGCTTAATCAATAAGGTTCAGTGAATTTTTCTTTTTAGTTGGAGTATAACATTTGGCGATTATTATGTTCTGCTCTGTTACTTCGTGTTTTGTAGTTTAGTTTATTATCTTTATAAGCCTAAAGCGATTTTGATAGTAAGGACATTGTAAACATGGGAGTATATGTTTGAGAAAGTTTGTGCGTTCGTTTTAGTGTTGTGTTCATAGATTATGTCTGGTTTCCTTGGTTTAATCATTGTAAGCGGGAAAATCATTAGAACTAAATGTTTATTTGTGATAATTTTATCCGTAGCAAGATCTTTGAAAGCAAGTGTGTAGTTCTATAATAAGAGTAAGAAGGAGAGAATGTATCCTTTGTTAATTTTTTCAAACATTTTGAATTAATTTTAGAACTCCCGTTTTTTTTTCAGTTTTAATGTAATGCGTAGGTAAGAAGAAAAAAAAATCCTTTGTTTTATACATAGCCTTACAAAGCCACAGCTGTTTACTTTCAGATATTTTATCAATTGCCTATGGGGCTTAAACAGGGAACTGAATTCTATCGCTAAGGCAAACTTTAGTCAAATATCTTGATAACAAACAATATTTAGAACATTGATAGTGTCGTGTAGAAATGTCATTTGACTAGGGTCTTATAGGAAAATCGGAGGTTCGTTTCCCACCCAGAACAGATGTTTATGTAACGATAATTTCTTCCATGTCTGGCTGAAAATTATCTATACTATGTTTACATTTCAAATCATGTTTATCAGTTGCCTAATATTTATAATACAAGTTTTAGTTTCCTTAGTTTCGAACTAGATGGCGTTGTACAAAAGTTGTCAAATAAAAAAAATACAATTGCAAGTACATGGAAACTTATTATTTCCCCTGACATTCTAAGATTGCTTCTCACAGCCACGTTGAGTGCAGTAAATCACGTGTTAGTTAGTGGAGAGCTCCTGGCTGTTTAACGCCTCAATATATTTGCAAGCTATTAACTTGGCCTTATTTATTGACTACCGGTTATCACTTAGCTAATATGGATTTGTATTGGGTGTCTTAGGTTTGAACTATTGAGGGATTGCGTAATGATGGGTGAAAGGAAGTTGACTGAAAATATTAAAGCCGGCAGAGCTAGTCGGACTTCCGATATTAAGGGTAGAAATAGGCAAATTAGGGAAAACCTATAAAATTTGTGGCTTTTTATGAGATGGGGGCGAACGATCACACCAATCGCCTGATGTTCAACGGACTGGGACACCCGTAACATTTTACTTTGAGCATTTTTCTTTTAGCAGTAACATATTCTGTAAAAAGTTAAATCTATAACCTTCATGGTTTATGTGAAACAACCTGTAGCCAGACAGATAACAGAGCTTTAGTAATAGGCTTCCATTTTATCCTTTTGGTATAGAAATCTAAAAAAAAAGTCTGTCAATTTGATGATGAAAAAAAGTTAAGCATTAATTGATCACACACACAGGGTTATGTTGAAGAACTATTTAAATAGCAGTTGTGCAGTATAAAACTATGAAATTTGTGAACATGACCAAAAATAACAACAAAATCAAGTTTTCAAAGTAACAAAAACCTACACAATTACACTTTTTTCTATCTTTACACTATCCAACACAACCTAATGCGATCCCATTACACTCTCGTATCCAATCTCCTCCGAATTAAGATCTAACCAGCAATTAACTTAGCCGTTACTATTAAAAAGTTAAACTGCCAGAATTCATTTGTATGCAAATTGCTTTCAATAGAAAATCACCTACGGATAGCCATCTATGAGGATGTAGACATAACTTTACTTAGATTCGTTGTGCATGGATAAGAAATTTTATATCTACTGCTTTTTTATGAAGATTTTAATATCGAGCCATATTTTTCATTTTTTTATTTATTTGAAGTGTATAATTTGAGAGAGTTAAAAACTTAAAGAATGAAAAAATATAATAGCATGATATTTTGATGTTTTTAAAGTAAATGGGTGTTGTTCTATGAAAGTCAAAATAATAAAAAAATGCATGAACTTTTGACCCCATCATTAATATCATAAAGATACGTCTTTATCACAGTATAATTTTATAAATGCGTATAAAGTATGTGTGAGTGTTTGTGTTTAATGAATCTTCAAGATCAAACGGCTGAACCAATTTCTATTGAATTTTGTATTAAGGTAGGCGGCACCTTATTTTAACACGTAACTATGCTTTTAAGACACTGTAATGTTTCTGCAGCTGAAATGGATATCTACTCGGGCGAACCTGCAAACAACATTTATATGATATAAAACAATAAAATCAAACTTTATAATTCTGGAGATAAATGTGAAACGATTTAAATGTGAAACGATTTAAATGAATCATTAGTTTAGAAAAGGTACTATTTTAATCTTTAGCAACAATATTTATTCTCAATTTTACAACTTTCTCGACAAAACACCATTTTTTGTCTAACATAATGGCCAACCATATCAAACTTTAACATACTCCAAGTTGATAATAGAATACTATTATATTAATGGTGTTCTACGTCGAAGGCGAGTGATTATACGATGTCTTGCATTACGTGTAACTAGCCGCTTCGAAACAGATTGCTTTAATTCTGACGACAGGTAACCGTAATAATGTAAACATGCATTTATATGAGGACAATCTTTGTACAATCATCGCGAAATGGCGAGATGTGATAGGTTATTAACCTTCAATATTAGGAATTAGAATAGATTATGTTAAGTAAAATAGTAGAATAAAACAATTGACAAGTCAGACCCACAACGCAGAGGATTCCGTACAAGAAAAAAGAAAAACAAACAAATTTGAAGGTTCTCAAAATATGTTTTCTCATATTTGTTTTAAAGCGGCAACAAATCTTGATGACAGACGGACAAACAGACAGAAAGTCGAGCATTAAAAATAAATTATAACCTTACAACATTTTATTACAGCAAATAAAAATTCAAGATTTTCAAGTTTAAAGTCTTCTGTGGTTTAACTTTAATTTACACAGTAAGTATCATCACCATAATACGTCATTTTCACCTATCTATCAATCAAACAAGCGTATCTTTTAACTGAAACCATAGTTTTTGTGAACTGTACCTACTTATTATGTATAATGGGTTAGTTATTTGTCCCTGTATATAAATTGAGACTCTTGTTCACATGATAGATGACTTGCCTCGGAAGCATAAATAATTATGTGACAAACTATATTATATGCTTATAAAACTTGCTCGTGAAGTGAAAGTTATTCATAATAGAATAAACCTCCTTTATGTAAGAAAAGAAACATCGAAAAAGGTAGAAGTAGTTAAAAATAAAAATAAAACTATCAAATGTGAGTCAGACTTGTCAAATTGAGAGTGTGTATCAAATCGCAGCGCAAAGAAAAACAAAGGGAAATTATTGTCATAAAGTTAACCGATATAATTAATTTGTGAATATTTCATTTTGTCGATCTATACGGCTCACGTGATGGAGCCTGGTGACAGACTAGACAAATAAAAAAAGCTTGTCTAAGTTCCGTTTTTACCCTAAAAAAACTTCAAATTACCTAATTCAGGAAAAGACTAGAGATAAATAAAGCACAATAAGTTACGAACAATTCGAAAACCTCATTGAGGTCGTCTAGCTGAATTATCATCCAGTGCAATCGATCGCATGTTTTTCTCCTCATGAAACAATCTTGCGTAAATTAAGATTTTTCAATTATGTTGTAAACGTAAGAACAAATATTTAAGTGACACAGAGAATTGCTGAAATAAAATAAAAATATAAAGCTTTTAAAAGTAAGTCATTTAATTCTCGAAACTCAATTTTTTAATTTCTTTTTCGCGGTCAACACCGTGAAAGCAACTTCATCTAGAGCCTTTGTCCTCCCACTGCTGGGCATAGGCCTCCCCTTTCTAATGCTAATTTCTACGGTCCTGTGCCAGCCTCATCCAGACTCGAACCGAGACCTTTACCGATTTTTTTTACTCACACCTTAGTCCAGGTTCACTATTTTTAAATCTAATTATAATAACACCAGCCTATAAATTATCTCGTACAGCTCTTCTTCTTCAGATAAGATTTCCCAGACTCCCACGCTAGTTCGTTGCGGGTTGGCAATTCCAGATTATAATATTTGGCATCCAGGTTTCCTCACGGCGTTTTCCTTTACATTTGCAAGTTATTAAAAGCGGCTAACTAATCTAGGTACTAACTCGTTTTCGTGAAAGAAACCAAGCAGGTTCTGCCATCTGCCACTTGAAATAAAACCGTCTGTACGTAACGTCAACTCAAACCGAAACCTACCTCAAAACTCCGAAAGCCAATCCATAAACTACAAGACAACATAATTGGAAGTAAACATTAGAATGACCAGTCTAACTCTAGAAAAACTATAAGCCGGTATATAACTGGGCACTTATGTGCTAATCCAGTGGTGCTGTAACTTAATACATACATAATAAGTGTGATTACGTAAGAGGGGCGCCCGGAGCAACGGTAGCCGAGATGTGCCAATCTTTTCCTTATTCCGCTAGGTTTACATGGAGTGCAGGAATCTAGAAAAAAGTTAGAAGTTCATATAGAACCGAGAAAGTAAATAAAAAAAAATCATTATCATTACGTAATACAATAGTAAAAATATATGGAAAACAGAACCATCTTGTCTCATTTTAAGGTTGTCCAAAAGAAAATAATTGTTTTTTTTTGTGGTATTCATTTTTGTACCTGAGTTTCTTCTAATGACGAATTTCTAAACCGGTCGAATGTATCTCTTTTCTTTCAACCTTCCTTACATAATTGTATTCGCTGCTGGCTATAATTTGCAAAATATATATATATATAGGAACCGTCCATGGAAAGCCATTTCCGCATCAAAAATATATAATAAATCTTATATATTTTTTTTCATCTATATCCAAATTACAACTAAGAGAGTCTTAGTCTCCACCCATCACGACATTTTCTTGCCGTCTATTCACCCGATCATAACCATATTTATCTAATACCTAAGCTACACCGCATCTAAGTCTTCACAAACCCCATGTAAACCGTCTAATACAACTTCGTACGCAATATACTATTAAAAGGAGTCAACGCACTCGTATGTAGGTATGTGGCCGGTAATAACAACGGGCTACTGTTTACCTGTGCAACCGGCTAACCGCGCGACAAGTCAGGACACCGACAGAGATGATAATACCACTTAATAATGAGAGATTGCGTGTATAGAGTTGATAATACCGTTCGGTTGTGTTTGAGGTTGGTTGGATGTGTTTTGGTATTGATATTTAAAATGAGAATGAGAATGGATGCTCGTATTATCATTACGTAGTTTTAGTGAAAGAAGAGATTAAAATAATTGTTTTTAAGGACCATTGAAAATAATCTTTTAGCTTTCAAAACTTTGACTAAGTTTTCCAAATTATTAGAAAACCGAATATTTCGATACCATTAAAAAAAGTACGGAAAGCTAGTAGCTTTCAACCTTTTATTGCAAGCCAACGGAGTCTTCGACAAGCAATAGTGAAAAGAAAAAAAAACTATACTATTCCAGTATCAACACTAACATAAAATAACGCAAAATGCAATTAAAACAGACAAAGCTTATTCATAATATAAACTTAAACCGATTGTCTAAACAGCCAGTTAATTTAACCGATAGGCGCCAGTCTTCCTGCTGTTACTGTAACTTACAACCAGCGACAAGTTACGCGTAACTGCACAGAGCTGTTATTACCATAACAATTAAATCAGATAATATCTAAGTTCATTGGCTGAGATGTTTATAATTGTATTTATGTGAACGGAAAAGAGGTTGTTGTTGAATTTTGTTATTTTTTTCAGAGGCTAATAACATACTTATTCATGTACGTAATCTATCAAAATCATAATTATTTAATTACTAATTGTATACACAATTCTAGTATTCAAATGATTTTTTTTGGTTTTGACATGCGTTCTTGGTGGAGATACAACCTCAATATATTTTATTTAATATTTTTTTTAATATCGCCTTGAAATTGACAGACTAACAGACAGTACTGCTACAGTAATAGGTTTCATTTTATACCCTTTAAAAACGGAACCCTAAAGAAACCGAAATCTATTTTGACAACGAAAATAAAAGGACGCAACACAGTCAACCTGTTCAAGAAAAAAAAAAACAGAAAAATAATCCAATCACTAAGTAAGACGATACGAAAACATAAAAAGCATTCAATTACATTATGAATCTGCAACATAGTACAAAACAGCCTGTAAACACTAAATACTCTACAAAGTACTAATTATTCTCGTCCTTATTCCAAGCATTATAAAAAAAAGAAAAAAAGAGCCTCCCTTTAACAAAGCGTCCAGTGCCCAGTGATTTTCTCAGCCCAACAGGATTTGTATGGAAAATAATAATAAATTGCGTAACAACAGGATCCTGTATTTGTCAGTTGCGACCGGTCGCACAATAATCGCCGCTTGCGTGTACATTGTAAATTATTTTGTATTTATATAGAGTTGTTTGAGCGTATTTTTTATTTTATTTAGCGCTTTCATCTTGCGTTCAGGTTAGTTGAATAGAATTGTTACTGTATTGTTTTAATCTATTATAAGATAGAATATCGGCTGAGGATCGAAATATTACTAGTAAAAATGCATTTAATTGAGCGTTTTCTTTTATCTTATGATTTTTAAATTAATCTATTTTTTGTCTTGTTTTTGCCAAAGAGTCTGAACAAATAGTTATTTTTTCAAATTAAAGAAAAACTTTAAAGTGTGATTAGAGACCATTTTTT
Organism: Trichoplusia ni; assembly: GCF_003590095.1. NCBI lineage: Eukaryota > Metazoa > Arthropoda > Insecta > Lepidoptera > Noctuidae > Trichoplusia > Trichoplusia ni. Next base: position 3,377,093 of record NC_039490.1, read on the forward strand.
TAAGAAACATCTTTGATACCTAAATCGCGTCGCTGTGTACTTAAAAATATCACTATAAAAACCAAAAACACAGTCAACAACAGCTCTATATAAATACCAGTTTGCAATTAGATTGTCAATAGACAAGTGTCTCTAGGACTCGTTTCATTCCGATGGCGCGGTTAAGAAATGCTAGTTACTTACAGATAGGCAACATCCACCCGACTACATAAGTGTAGCCGGCAATTATCAACGGGTTTACAAGGAAACTTTCTTTAATACAATTTCATATTGGAACTGTTTATAATGATTGTGTAATTGTATAATAAGATTAGATGCTGGATATTGTAGGTAGGCAAATTGTTACGAAAACCACGCAACATCGATAATGATCACTATTCGAAATGTATTTTTTTTGCCTGTATCACCTACGACTGCGAAACTGTTGACGCTGTTTTTGAAACATAGACAATATTTTTATAAATAGTTATTAAGAACGTTAAAACTACTTCTTGTGAAAATCTTTGAGTGCGGGGTCGTTAAAAAAAAAAACAAGACTCACTCGCACATTTTTCATATAAAATATTCTATGCCAAAAGCAGTGATAGTCTGATTGTATGATCGTTGAACTGCCCAATCAAAGGTAATGATGAACCAAAACATTTATATATTTGTTTATGTACACACAACACACAATACAATAGTTTCAAAGGTGCATCTATCAACTACCACTAAGATTACTGAGATATTTTCAAGGGTGTGTTACCACATACATGAAACTTCCCACTATTGTACTGCAAACAGCGTACTAAACCGTTAAAATCCATAACAAAATCCGTATAAAAGCTAAAACAAACCAGGCCGTGTCGGCTATAATCTTGGTAATATAATACGCAGTGATTGCCGGACGCGCGTGATCTGAACCATCCATTGTGTACGCACTAGCACCTGTCTATGATTGCATGTTTGTACGGTCTAACGTCGTACGCGACTGAATTACGCGCGAATCGATGGCTCGAGAAAGAATAGGGTGGATAACAAACGAGTATTTCAGTGAAGGCAACTTGAATACAGATTATGAATTATTTTAGAAAGAAAAAACTAGGTTACTTAATTATTTGTACACCTTTTCTCCGAATGGTAAATCATTTGTTTTCGGTTGAGCGGAAGGGAGTGTCAGACTAAGACCAACTTAAACCTAGTCCTGTACTCATTCTTTTTGGACAATACCGCTGCCCATGCAAGCATAATCTCTATAATGTACAACTGAAATAAATATAATGAAAACTTAATCGGCATCATATTTATTTTAAGTTTATAGCCAAAATCTTATAAATCTAAGTAGCAGTAACAAAAGTTGTCTTTAGGCTAAAATGAAGAGAAAAACTTAAAGATCCTATCCACTACAAAAATGTAAAGTCAAAATGGAATCTAATCCTTAAGTCGCAGGGGTTTTCACAAACATTCAAGTCACACAAAGACACCCAGACTCAGGCCAAGCATTCGTGGATTACACAAATACTGTTCGAACCTGCGGCAGGTTGCGTGATTGGCGCGGTGACGTCAACCACTTAGCTATAGGTGCCCAAGCTCAAGTTTTTTCAATTGAATATGATCAATAGTAATGCAACCTCTATGAATCGAAATTCGTCATATATCCGCTAGGGGCGCTTCAACATAATGCTCACACACAAACCTGTCGTTTGAACAATGAATTGTAGTTCAGTTATTTTGATCTTATTCCTCATATATGTTCATCTAAATCGCAGTAGCAGGTTCGGTTAAACTGTTGTAAAACTTGCTTGTAAAATAATAACCTATAAAAACAACTTTTTCATAATTCTAGCGTTTTGCGAAAACATTATCATGTGTGATTCATCATCACATCCCATTTGGGTTGAGAAAAGAAAGAAAAACTAGTAAATAATTAAGATTTTCATTCGGCAACTCGTCCCACGTATTTTTATCAAAGAATTTTCGCATGTGATCATGAGCCCTATGATAATGGGCAAATTGACAAGTCACCCATTTTTTATATAATTTGTTAGAAATAATCGTTTTTTTTTTATGTCATACAGCCTGTTTTAGATCCCACCGCTGGGCAAAGGCTTCCCCCTTTCTCTTCCAGACCACACTATAATACGAACCATTATTTTACTACCTTGATTATTTTTTTATATGCAATTTCTTCGACATCATTATTGCACACAACACTATTAATATATTAAATAAAAATAAAACGTATCTTCTTAACAGAAACTATCTCTCTATCGCCACCAGATTTTAAAAGGCAATCGTTTTACAAAAGCAACATACACCCAGGTTTATAAAGAATCTCATTTTAACCCACCATACATATGCAAATGTCCGTCATTGCCGTTCATTCGTCACTAAATCGATTTCATTTGGTCATCCATTCGTTCTTTCGGTCATCAATCACTGAACGAGATTGAACGGGTGTCTTCAGAGGGATAGTACTTGGAATATTTTATCTTGGCTCCCACAAAGATGTGAAAAACTTTATTTAGAATTATAGAGAAGGTTACTAAGGAGTAAATAAGACTACTTATATGAATAAATAACGAATAAAAAAAATGTGTTTATTTCTTAATAAAATTGAGATAATAGATATTAGATATGGTAGTTATACTTAATATATAAAGCTGAAGAGTTTGTTTGTTTAAACGCGCTAATCTCAGAAACAACTGGTCCAAATTAAAAAAATATTTTTGTGTTGAATAGACCATTCATCGAGGAAGGCTTTAGGCTATAAACCATCACGCTGCGATATAATAGGAGCGAAGATACAATGGAAAATGTGAAAAAAGCAGTTCAGGCATGAATCATAACTTACGAGTATATATTCTACCCACGGGGACGAAGTCGCGGGCAACAGCTAGTTATGTAATATATTTTAAAATACTTTTACAACAAATTACTGAACATTTTTTGAACCTAAAGCCGGTAAGAACAAAGCAGTAAAGAGCTCTAGACTAACAAAAAATGTGTATAGATTTTATTGTACTTTTTTTTTGTATTCAACATTGAAAAGTTGTATTATTTATCTTAAACACAGTCCCACAGTTGGGCAATTGTATTATCTTGTTTTACTTACACCATAACAGTAGTCATTAAAATCATTAATTAATTCTAAAATCAGATCGTTTGGTCAATTATAAAATAGCTTGTTTATAACTTTTAACATTTTATAGAGCTTTTTAATACCATCGTGAAAACACTTATATAATACAGAATAAATAGTCTTGCCTCTTGGACTATAAAATAAAACGTTGATGTTTCACTTTTATCTTCGATCACGTCGTCATAGATTTTAGTACATTACAGACACATTGAGATTATCTCAAGAAAACTATATTCATCAAGAAAATAAAATCAACCGCTCAGGTTATTTAAATTAGATAGTACTCGCAATAAAACGTTAAAAATAATAAAAATCGTATAAATAATATGTTAATTTGAATCCAAACTTTTTTTACTGTCACTGACTATTTAATTAAGCCCATGTTTAATTGATGCTTTATAATCATATGAAATAAATACGATTGTAAATCTACAAGTTGTATTTTTCCGATAGGCTTGGTTTTATGTCTTGATAATTAAATAAAATATTTACTTAAAATATTCACAAAACAAAACTTGTCTTGAATTACAGGTACATTTTTTACAAATATGTACAAAATACATGCCCATCCGTGGAAATGGAAACCCACTCACGTCTAAATATGTAATTCATTCGTCTATAGAAATTTCATAAATACCATTACATTAACATAAAATCTCATAAACTACGTCCCATCAATATAAAAACGTAAATAACTTGCATTTTTATACAAATACGTCTAATATACTATTTGTCATGAGAAACAGTTTTGTACTAATACGAACCAAACAAAATTTATTAAAACCATTCCTAGAACTGTACAGTACCATATTTTTAGGCATTTTCCTCATTAACGATGAACTAAAACTAATAATAGCCAAATAAAAAGTTATTACATCCAAACATGAGATATAATAGTATTTTAATATATGTTAATTCATGGGCCAGGTGCATTTGACATCTAACATTTTCCCACGGAAAAAAATACAGCATTATGTACAAATAATTAACGTAAATGTTCACAGTTAAGAATTATAGAGATGGATTCGATGTTTCGGTGTGATTTCGAGCTTTTAACAAGACGAAATTACGATAAACACTTCGAAAAACATTTGTTCACATTATTCGAATGGATTAATGTTTAACGGAGTTTGTAGATAGAGTCAGTGCCGTATTATCCATAAGGCACTTTAGGCCAGTGCCTAGGGGCCCACTATGACAATGGGCCCAGCACTCCCGATGAAATAAAAAAAAATGAAACCACTGTAGAAGCCCACATTATTGACACTATGCATCTAAAAAAAACCGGCCAAGTGCGAGTCGGACTCGCGCACCGAGGGTTCCGTACAAACCTGCAAGGTTATATATTTTGTAATGTAACCAAAAATTTAAGGTTTTCGGAATTTTTCCTTTATGTGTGCTATAAAACGTTGCTTCATGCCAAATTTCAAGATTCTAAGTCGACTGGAAGTACCCTTTAGGTTTTGATTCCCTTGCGAGTATTTGCGAGTTTCAAAATATGCAGCTTAAATTGCTGTTTCTTTTGATTGCGTTGACATAGAAGTTTGATTTTGTTACAGCTTAAAGGTATTATAGACCTGAGTATTTGGTATGAATTTCAATTTAATACCTCTACGCGTTTATGAGGAAATAGGTAGTAAGTTTAAAATTATTAAAAAAATATATATTATGTGATATAACGAAAAAATTATGGTTTTCGTAATTTTTCCTTTATCTATGCTATAAGACGTTGCTTCGTACCAAATTTCAAGATTCTGAGTTCACGGGAAGCACCCTGTAGGTTTTGATTCCCTTGCAAGTGTCGAAAATTTGCAGCATAAACGGCTGTATCTTTTGATTGCGTTGGCTTAGAAGTTTGATTTTTTCACAGCTTCAAAGGACAGTAGACCTGAGTAATTGATATAAATTTCAGCTTCATACCTCCACGAGTTCCCGAGAAAAAGGGTCTTGACAGACGGACGGACGGACGGACGGACAGACGGACGGACGGACAGACGGACAACAAAGTGATCCTATAAGGGTTCCGTTTTTTCCTTTTGAGGTACGAAACCCTAAAAAGCTCAATAAATTTTTCACTGAATGAAAATAACTTGAACCAAGGAGGCCCCCACTCCTCTGTTGCCTCGGGCCCCTGGGCCCCTAGATCCGGCCCTGGATAGAGTATTGACAGTGTATGTCCCTGTGAAAGTTGTCGAATCAAATAAACTGCTGTGGTACTGAATAAAATGGTGGAACAAGTTGTTATCTTATTGATTATGCAGTTAGCAAGCTCTTAGTGGCTCTGCGTTTATTAACAACTTGGATCGACATTAAAAACTAGTGAAGTGGTGAGCTTAGTCGATGGCTGATTGATTTATTTGCGAATAATATGGCTTTGGTTTAGAATAATCGTTAGGATTTTGTTTTGAGTTTTTTTATTGAGTTGAAATGTGTGTGTGGACTTACCATGTGTAGATTACGAGTGAGAATTATGATAGCATGGAAAATAATTAATATGCTTGACTATAATGTGAATCAAAAATGTAAATGAAAACATTTGGTAACTGTCTTAGTATTATTATTGCAAATAATACGTTTTGTACAATTAAGAATATTTAAACCATCATATAGTTCGTATAGTTGCAATGCTGAAGCTTTAAGTCTAATGATAATTTTCGTGTAAGCAGTTTATACACAGCGGCAGCTATCCTCAAACAAATCAAAGCTTTTGCTATTAGTACTCGACAACTGAATAAAATAATTAAATACATAAAAATTACAAATAAATCCAATCGTAAAAAATACTCGTGCTCTTCCCAAAAACATTTGTCTTGGGTCGGAATCGAACTCACGACCTCCGGTATTACCAGTGAGGGTCACTTACCACTAGACCAACACGCCAGTCAAGTGGCCTTCATTATTTCTACTATTATCCACTTAAAAAAGCTAAGGTTTATCAGTAAATGACAACAGCTTGACTTGATAATGTCCACACATCGTTTAACATTAATAAACATAAACAAAACTCGACTCTCCAATGCCCCATGTTACCTTTATCTGTCCAAACCATAAATACAACGGTGATGGTTGTATTTGCATGTAAATAGTTCCCAATTGAGTCAAATACTCATAAGTTCTTCCAAATTGCGTTCATAATTAATCTTGTAAAGTCTAATCTAATCAAGAGAAGGAATTCCATTCTCGAAAAATTCTTCGAGTTTTTGTATTTTCTTAACATACCCCACTTGGCAATATTTATCAAATTGTGTTCTGCTTTCTCCATAATTATCATCTAAATTAAGCATTACTAGTATTATTTGGAGTTAATCTTACGGTTTTATTATTTTGGAAACCATTGCTGCTTATGCATTAAAAAGCCTGAAGATGACTCTAACAAAAAATTCAGTGTTACCAAAACATTGATGTTTCAGATCGATACGGAGGTGTCTTTAATACATTTCGATTTGAATTTAGATAACAATACGTAGATTGAATCTGTTTCGGGTAATGTTGATAAAAGATTAGATTTCGTGGTAGCAGGTGTCGATGTAATAATGAATTTTATACACGATGACCTTCTTGGGTCCTATTGACTGTTTTACGGCGTAATTTTTTCGAGGAGTTTATTTCTTTCACTTAAAGTACCGGTGTTAAGTTTATATGCTGATCTTGATTCTGAAATTCGATATTAATCGTGTCTCTAACAGTTTGGAGATATAAGGATTGAAATTTCGATCTGGAGACTACTATAATAATATAAACTTTATGGAAAATTATGGTATCAATAGTAAAAGTTTAAAAAAAACATAAAAGTGATTGATCAAGATTATTTTCCGCTTTGGGTTAAGCGAAAGGCAGTGTCAGTTTATTTTTTTCAATTTGGATATTGAATTTAGTATACGTACCCTGATAGTCTATACATTTTTCATAAGATATATAAGCTACAACAGTCCAAAATCACCCGATCAGAAGCGCGGTCAAAATTTTCCATTATTCCCGTCCAGCAGGACAAAGCTCTGAATATTGCATTTATTCATTACATAATCATTACATGCAAAAGCATACAAGACGCTACAGATCAAACTTTAACCCGGGACCACTAGGCCAGGCACAATGAGGCCATTGTTGTTACGACAATACATTCATCCCTACATAGATAGCACTAAGACCACAATAAATTCTCGACGTCCATCAATCGACGGTCCTCCTAGATAATGTACCAGGAAAACGGCATCCAACCAACAATGGACATTTGCAATTATAATACACGCGTTATTATACCATATAGAAGTACATGATGCATCAAATTACAGCCCATCTAACGGCAAAAGGCTTTGACATAGCGCTTTATGGAAACATCGCAATAAACGCAAAACAAACTTAATATTACAACTGTCGACATCGTTATAATTACAAAATGAGCTCTAATAGCACGCATACACAGTGCATTTGTATTAAAAATCAAATTTTATAAAGTGAAGACGTAAGTTTGCTTATAAAACCGAACAGTGCCACCCGTAGACACCCTTTGTCCATTCCTTGATTGAATATCGAATGCATAATCGTAAACTTGAATCGATTCTTACGAATACTAAGAATCGATATTGAAATCGGCAAGCACTAAGGCTTTGTATGAATAAACGCACTTAGTGTGTGGAATAGGAAATCATAAAAGCATAGTGCTGTTCTACATACAATATCAAATCGATATTGCAAGACAAGATACTATTATGGTGTATTTTTATATTCTTCTTTTAAGTCGTAGCTGTTTAGCTATTCAGTTTTCTGATACGATATTTTCCTATATCCCATGATCATTTAATATTTATGATTATTCTTCGTTCGTTTATTTGTAAAGTTTAAATAACTATAACATCTTCAACAGCAGTCGTTAAAAATATATAATCATTGGAAAATGTAACTTTCCATTAAAAAATAGATACATCAGTTTTAAACCAGGTTTTATCGAGTGTTAGTGAGACTTCTACCATAAACAGACATTCAATTTTAATCGAAACCCAAATAATAATATTTTAAACAAAAAAGTCACACGTAACTTACTTTGTTTAAGATTCAGAATGTGTATCGTAGCGCCATCTCTTAGAGAGCGCGTGAACTAAAAATTTCGACAGCTTCAAAAATAAACTTTTGCATGTATGCAAAATTGTACAACATAATATGAAATTATTTTCTTCTTTGTTGCTGAAAACTTGTTAATATTATAATTAAGTTGATAGATAAGTACATTTTAATTATATTTCTATTGCAGCATTAAATCTGAAGTAAGAAAGTCACAATTTATTTAAACAATAAATTTATTCACACTTATTATAGATACATCTGACAACGACAAATATCCCACTTATTCAAAGCCTTTGTTTTTGCTCAGGATTCAAATCGGTACCATATCGCACAGCAAGTATTTTCAAGGTATATTGGTACAAATTATGCGAATGCGGATTCTTTCACTCGAGATAATGTATTCGATTCCGGACCAACTCGATGGCATCGTTCACGCGCGCTTCGAATGTTAGGCGACGTTTTATTCGATACTACGAGAACTCGATAAATCAAATTGGAATCGATTTGTTTTTAAGTGATTTTCGGGTGTAATGATCGCGTGTTGGATTCGAATTTATTATCTTTTAGAATTATAATGGTGAGCGTTTTAAGGTTGTGTGACAAAGTTGGTTTAGTCTTGTGTATTTTGTAATAATTTATTATTGACTTACCGGCGTTATTTTTATCTTTCATTCGGCTCAAATGCTTACTACATTAAAAATTCTCTATAATATCGTTAATCACTACAGCATAACATTTATTATAGAAACTAAAACATGCTGTTTTTCTATTTGTCGGATGTAAATTATTTTCTTATACTTTTTAAGGAAATGTCCAATTTCAAATTGAATTCGAGAATTTATAGTAATGCACAAAGATGTAAGCTGGATATTTGGTGCATTTGCGAGATCATATCTTCACACGACGGCGAATATTTTGCACTTTGAACGAAACGTGTCACAGAAAGACAACGAAGCGATAAAAAACAGATTTTGTGCGGCACTACAAGTGTTCCTTATTCAATTGATTAAGTTATTCGAATAATAAATTCGAATTTAATTATGCCAATAACAATATACATTTTTGCAGCGCTCTACAAGACGTGTTCTTTATTTAAATACGAATATTTTTATTATTCGTTTTATATATTCATTTTCGCAATATTAAATCGAATAATTATGTCAGGCAAATAACTATAATTTTTTTCAATAATCAAATAAAATAGCTTTGGTTACAGATTAAATATAATTGCAAATATATCTGGCCTGATTTAACTTTTTTTTGATACAGAATTACAAGAACTGTCTAAATATTTTTCTTGCAAGTTGTCGTTACTAGAAAACAGCAATAAATAGAACGTAACCTGTGAAACTGAGGTGAAATTAGAACAATTAACCTTGCCGCAGCCGCGGTGGCCACAAATAGTGCCGCCGGTGATACCAGCTAATGAGTTGTTAGTACCGCCGCGCAATACACACATGCGATCTCATAGTGATGGTCAAGTATCGATGTGTAGAGAGATTAATCATATCGATATTTTTTTTGCATTTTTCGGAGAGTTGTTGAAAGGTTGAATAAGTAAATGTATTTTAGAAATAGTTCTGGTACCTGCTACATACAGTATGTCTATTTATAGTTTCTCATAAAGAAATTAAAGTTTTTTTTTTTTTTAATATTTGAACTAAAGAAGCTAGAGCGATATATAATGTATTTACTACTTTATATTCGCTAAGCTAATCTCTTACAGTTACAGTTCAGAAAAACTGTTTAATAACTAACACAGTATGTAATTTAAAATAGAGGCTTTCATCAGTACAATATCTCTCACGAAATCTTAACCATAAAAAAATAAACATCAATTTACTAAAACAATAGTTATTATTATCGACTATTATCACATCCCTATCGAATGAGCGACGACCGTCCGCGGTGCCACCACACCGCCATCTATAATTGGTTTGCTCCGCAGCTGATTTTTATCTCCAATTATTGAGTTTTCACGCCAATTAAATATTATCTAGTTTCCGGTGGAAGCCGCAATGTCGATATAATCATAGTTTCTAAAGCACAACCCTTAACAGTTGTACGTTTGTTGAATAAATGATCTAATTATAAATACAGCTTTCCGTTTATTGGCCGTTCATAAGATTATGATTCTAATGTGGGGTCGTTTCCTTTTTGCAATTATACGATGTTGTTGCACTAAGTTGAAGCTAGGAAAAAAACCGAAACATTAGCATATTTATCGTATTTTATTTCTTTCAAAAGTGTGGTTGCCTTAAAAAAAAAAAAACTGGACATGGTACACTATACGAATCATTTCGTTATTTCCTTAAGGTTTCAAGGCTTTAAATAGTAGAAAGTTATTGTTGTTATAGTAGCAACCGAAATATAGCATCCTGCCAGAACAGTCTAGCTGTCATGGTTCATGAGATATAGCCTAGTGACAGACGGACACCAATGTAAACAATTTCCATTATTACCCTCTAGGTACCAACCCTAAAACTAATCACAATATACCACTTATTACACAAAACTTCGTACCTCAAACATAACCTACAAAAACATTTACTCAAGGAAGCATTTGACGAAACACATTTATATCAACCAACCCAACTATAAAGAAAGGCGACACAAGCTCTCAGATTTCATTCCTATTAAACACTCACACAAAGCACAAGAGCTAAAATTTATCTTAGATACAATCTAAATTCTATTACGCACCCATCTGGTACTGAACACAAATAACTACTTAGAAGGTCAACTTTCTCCCTATTAACTTGTTCAGGCTGTGTCTGAGTGTGTGCTTGTAGAGTTGTGGCTAATATGCTGGGATAGGGTAGAGTTTTTGCTTTCTCAAAAGTAGAAGTGTTAAAGTGAGAGAAGAAGAAAATTATTATCCTGGTCTGATCAAAGACATTTCTTTTAGAAATAAGAAATTATATGTTGCTTTTGAATGACTCCCGCACTAAGAATGCACATACATATCACATGCACGAAGACAACCAGAACAAGCATTCGGAGATCATTCAAATGTTTGTCTTACGCGGAGATCAAATCCGTGCATAGTGGGTTTGGCGAGCAGACCTATGCCACCACCACATATCCGTGCTTCAAGTTAATTAGGGTAGCCAGTTAGAATAAGAGGCCTGCAATTGTGGAGGTGCCTCTTTTCGCTAATATGCTGCCTCGCTTTTATTGCAACTGCAATTGTCTTACTGCAAGATAAGTTATAGCATTGATGACCTGATGATACACACATAATATTGTGATCATGCCAGATCGAAGATCGTGGGTTCAAATCTACGCACGCACTTAAGACATTTTGAATTCAAATACTTAGTAATTAACTCTTGCTAAAAACGGGGGAGGCCTACGTTCAGCAGTGGACGGCGATAGGCTGAGATGATGATGATGATGATGAAAAACGATGTGAAGTCAAATATTGTGAAGAAACTAGCACACAAGCGAATAAACAATCAAAAATTTCGACATCTGTTGATGTTAATTACACTCTCAAATACGCAAAACTTTATGAGATACCTTTATATTTGATTTCTTAATAGAAGCAACATCTCGAAATACGCAGCCAACCAACAAAGTAACATTATACCCATTTGTAAGTACAGTGCGTTTTGCTTGGACATGAGACAACTATATGCACCGGGGTTAAAAGGAGTTTCTATAGGCGTTAAGCCGTCGACTAATTAATATAAAACTTAACTGTGAACAGATTTGTGTGAGTCATTGTTTCAGTTTTATTTTAAAATAGAATAGAATAGAATATTCTTTATTAACTGTAACCTGCAAGCACGCTCGCTACAAATCGAAAATAATACCACGGGATCATAATTTTGGGATAAAAACTAACCTACATGATACTCCTGGTTATAAACTATCTGAGTACCCACTTTCGTCTAAATCCGTTTGATGTGTTGTGCGTGAAAGAGGAACAAACATCCACACAAATCAATACATATAAACTACGTCGCTTATAATATAAGAATGATTAGAAGGATTGTACACACCATAGAAGGACATCAGTCAAATTAGTTACATACAGGGTAAGAAAACAAAAGAGGTGGCTATAAACGGTTCTACCAGTGACATAAGTTTAAGGTGGTTCCTAGAAATTAAGCTTCTTTAACAAATACATCTAAAAATATCTCCTGAAATTGCCTTAAAAGTAATGAAAGAGGTGATATACTCCAGTATTTTTAGCGTCCGTACAGTTGCGTCAAAATTGTTTCAATGAAATATGAAAAAAATCTGTTACGTTTAATAACAAAGTGTGTTAACAGTTATTTTTACAATGCAGTTGAAGAAACTTTGTGTCAAGTGTAATAAAGCGGTAAATACTTGTTTGAGACTGATTGTTTTTTACCAACTCGTCTTGACCTCGCCATCGCGTCAGCTCAATAGCATTAGAACATATTAAAGACTCCTGTTAGGACCAAAACCTGTCGTCGAACCCCCTAAAACTGAATGAATAAACCGTTTTTTTACACTCAAAATGCAATCACCAGTACATTTATACCAAGACCTTTCCTGAAACAAAACATCAACATACACCAGACATTGTTCAAATTATCTTCATTATTAATAATTTATCACTAATTTATATCTATAAGCATGAGTCTGCCTACTGCAGGTAACACTACTGTTATAATTCAATACTCAATACTCAATCATTCATTGCATTCCATATGTTACATAGATGGTACAAAAAAAGAATAGTTAGATCAATATGGACCCTGTTGGGCAGGCAAAAATTCGATCAGAGAAACAGCATCGTTCCATAAATCGTAATAGTAGTCTGTAGTCTTTTGTAATTTTTTGGTAAACTTGGTAAGACCATGCATGTATCCCAGTGCTAAATAGAAAGGTTTCTCTATAAGCTTGTTTCTACCCGAAGTATAGTCTATCCTGTCTCCCTGCACTGCAGCAGTACCAAGGTAACAATGTACCTGTAAGTTGTGCGCAGAATATTCCCCCGCGTGTAGAACATGACGCGGCCACATTGTTCTCGAACCGGGCCAGTGTTCGTTATAAATAAACTATTATCTGCAATAATAACTTGCTCGATTGAACTGAACAATACGCTGAGCGGACGAGTGGGCGGAGGATACTATCGACCTATTGACGGGAATTATGTTGAGCTGTTAATTTTAAACTGTTATTTTTAGAGTGAGGAGATTATGATACTAAAATTCAAGGGTTTGGAGGTTATCAGTTTATTAACTGAGGGTGAAGGTATATTAAGGGGGACAATACTGTTTTTTTTATACTTATGTAAAGTCTGCATCTGGGTGGCTTTTATAGGAACTTTAATACTTTTAATTTTGTATACATTAAATTTTTCTATTAAATCTAAATTATAAAAAAAGCATGAAATTAAAATTCAGTCCCAACAATATTAAACGTTATGAGTAACGTTGTTTTGCAGACATTGTAGAAAACTTTTGAGTTAAGTTAATACGAAATATAGACCCCATAATGTTAAACCCACAACAAAATACTATAAGAAATAAATTAATTACAATTAACAATAACAGCTCTATACACATCCCATCAAGTGGCCTTTGTCGAAGTCCAGTCTGATTTAATTGCGTACAGCGTTAATTGGCTATTGTCCGTTAATATTGTGCCCTCGCCCTCAGCTACAGCCGATTGTTTTTGTGGCCCATCGGCTAATGTGGAGTCGTGATGTTTGCTTACCGTTTAGATATCGATTGAGTTGTTGAGACAATTAGATTTATCCGGAGGGAGCGTGGTTTTGGAATACAATACGTAATTTAGTTCTCAAATTAAAGATGGCGGGTTGATTTTATTTTTGTTTTACTGTAGGGTAAAAGGTTCATTTTAACTCTCTTGTTTTTTTCCTTTGTCGGTTTTAAGCTTAGGTGTCCAAGGTCTTTGAAGCTTTGTAGTGTTTCTGGAACAACACGGAAGATACGTAAGGAATAAAATATGAGTGACTAAAAATATATGCTCAACGTTGAAGAGAGGTTTTCACAAGTTTTTGTACAGCTATTAAAAATAAACTTCAAGACAATGGTTAACAGCACCAAGAAATTTATGTAATCTCTCATATCTTACAATCTAAAGATCATCAGATTACGCACTATTCTTTCACTATCAACGAGGAAAGACAGGTTAAAAATAATAGCTTCCAGCTATTACAGGACAAAGGCGTTTATAAGAAAAACTCGCATACACTGTTCTTTGAAACATATACATAATCATAATAATTAAATGTCGCAATAAGCTGTTATCATCCGGCCACAGAATCATGCTACTGACCACTCTGCATAATTCTTTAAAGCCTTTACCACACGACTTTACCAACGACGTTACCACAACCGTCGACATCCATCGCTCATTTTATTCGTTCTGCAAATTTCGTAACTCAAACTTTGCAAGCAAGGGGTGATGTAGTGTATTTCTGATTGTTGATTGAACGAGTTTCGTGGTACAGGTAAGTGTCAGCCAGAGAACCAGTTAGGCAAATTATCTGCAAAGAATCAGTGGGTACACCTGCCGGCAAAGGGTTTTATTTATTTATGTATTCTTATGTGCAAAGTTCGCGTGATGAGTCGCAATGTATTGTTGTAAATAGCTTGCACGGCCAGTTTATTTTTAGTTGACGGTATTGAATAAACTTTGGAATGTATTAGAAATAGACTGGGATGCTGTTTGGGTTTTCTTTTTGATTAACGCGTGCATGTTTGTTGTGAGATGAATTTATTGTTGTCGTGGTTCATTGAATGAAAGTTGATTCAAGTTTATGCTGATGCTTTTAATATAGAGGTGAGACCAGGTTTAGCATACGATAAATCAAGATTTTTTTCAACTGTAAGTATTTTAGGAGAAATATGTGAACTATCTGTCCCTCTGTAAGTCCGTCTATCATCAGGAATAACGTATCTTATGAACCGTGAAAGTTAGATAGTTGAATTTTTTACAGATAGTGTGTTGTTGTTGTCACTGTAACAGCAAATAAGAGAGAATTATGGAAACCTCAGTATAACGAGTTCGTCTCGCAAATGACAGGTTTCATCTAAAATAGGTACCTTCTTAGTAAGGAATATGGAAAATCAAGTTATATCACTTTAATATCAAATAATTGGGCAAAAAAAGCACATAAGTAGCGGATTTATATCATTATTGCGTTTTGTTTTTCTAGACAAACAAGCGCCGTGAATACTCCACGAACTTAGACCATTAAAATTTTAAGAATTAATTTCAGTGCCATAAAAATATAACAACACACTTTCATTCTACATAGACAACAAAATCATCCAAATTACAAATGACAAATAAAAATGAAAAACAAAACATTTGGATGGTAACAAAATAATTCAAAATGTTGAACAAAACAAACAATATATTACAACTATAAGATTGAAGATTTTTCAATCAGGCTCACAGTTGGGCGTCTAATTAAAAGTATAATGATCCATTCTATAATAGCACACAATTATAATGTATAACCAATATTATAATAATGAATAATAATTAGTACTTGTGTAACAAAAACTTTGTTGTTCAACATGTTGGTCAAGTTATTAGTGTGGATTTATTGTTGGCAAAAACCTCTTTGGTAGTTGGATTTTGATGAATTAGTCTAGCAATGTTCAGGAAATCATCCTTAATTATTATTATTTTAGATTTTTTCTTGGTTTGTCTATAGTTGTTTAGTGCATCTATTGTGTAGATACTGTAGGTGTTACTTTGTCAGTCTGTTAGCTTCACCGCCGTACCTACCCTAGCTACACCAATCTAAATGTTTCTGGTACGAGAATAACTAGAAAAAAACGGTTTCGTGAGACTAGACAGACAAACACCATAGCGACTGTAAAACTTATTTGCAATAACATTTGTTCACCCATCCAAATTACCTTAGCAAGCATTGTATTACCCCGATTTTTTAAATTACTTGTTGCGGACTAAGAGAGAGACAGTTGCTTGGTAACAGACGGACTTAAAGACAGCATAGCCTTTGCTTTTGGGTTCCGTATTTACCCTTTAGGTACGTAAGTAACCCTATAAACAGATATAGTCTTTAATGTTTTAACTTTTGGTTGTTTCTGACAGCATCCACGCAGACAGATCCGCGGAAAAAATCTTCCAATGTTTACCGTACATCTAAATCAATTAAATCGATTTTATTCGAGAATCAATTACTTTGAAAGATTAATGGTCATTATTATGTATTAGATGTTTATTCATTTATGTATAAGCACATGTATTTATAGAAGATCGTTAGAGATGGAACTGGTAGATATAGCCAACAGATTATCACACTATAATTGTTTTACAGTATTCGTAGAAAATATATATAAAAGTCGTGATAAAGTGTGTCTTAGACAACTATGCAAAGTATTACATCTGAACTCATGAATTATATAAAGTCACAACACTTTATCTTACGCAATACAATTTTTTAAAGAAAGCTATCATTGTTTCAGAATCTTTGTTGATCTATAAAACGATTGATTAGATAATGTCAATATTGATATTTTTTTTGTGTGGTACCTTCGTTGTATCTGAATTCCATAACACAAGTGCTTTAGCAACTTACTTTGGGTTCAGAACAATGTATGTGATGTTGTCCGCATTTTTTTTATGAATTCTTTAATTTTTTGATATTGTTAACTTTTTACACAGTAGACGTATTAAATTGGTTTACCTTGTTTATTAAGAGAATTCATAAAATAAATACGTGAGCTTTTCCAGTTACACAAAACTACTATATAAGTAGACCATGGTACCTACGTATATAAATCTAGTAAAATGAAATCAACACTCAACCAATAAGAAAAGCAAACGTAACGTAGATTGCGTGCAGCCTCCAACCGATTTAGATGAGACTGTTATCTCAAAGATAACAGGATTAAGATTATTGTAACAGACATTTCACTAAAACAGGGCAGTTTGTGAAATCTACATATATCTATACTAATATATAAAGCTGAAGAGTTTGTTTGTTTGTTTGTTGGTTCGCTTGAACGCGCTAATCTCAGGAACTACTGGTTCAAATTGAAATATTATTTTTGTGTTGAATAGACCATTCATTGAGGAAGGTTTTTGGCTATACACCATCACGCTGCGACTAATAGGAGTGAAGATGCAATGGAAAATGTGGAAAAAACAGGGCAGAGATAAATCATAACTTATATCTTCTAACCACGCGGACGAAGTCGCGGGCAACAGCTAGTGTTTAATAAGAACTGGATGGAGTGTCCAACTAAATGTTAATAGGTCTTTGTTACTGTTTTTGGTACTGACTTACCAATGACAATACGAGATTTACGTAAAACTTAACGATTAGAGTGCAAAACTTTCCAATGTCAAAAATGAAAACATGCCTAATGAAGGATATACTTGAAAGATTCAAAACTAATATTGATTTACTGGTATCTGAAGTTGAACTTTATAAACATTTTGACTTAGATAGTAAGGTGATAAGAATAGTTTTACTGAACTGAAAAAATGCAAGGAATTAATCTCAAATTACACACTAAATTAAAATAAAAACAAATATTATTACTAGAGCAAAATAAAAAAGGGAAATAAAAATTGTTATTAAAGTAAAAATAACCCGACAGGTAACATCGGTATGCGTTACTAAAACAAACACAAAAGGTGCGCAAGCGCATTTGAAATGATAATAAAACGGACAAATGAAATCGCACACTTACTCGTATCTTTGTGATGCGCTCAGACAAAGTGGCGGATTAAGGGCGGGAACAGACAATCCTGACCCGGGATTTCAACTCTGGAATTTTCATAACACTGATTTAAAAATAACTAAACTCATGTTTTTACATGTCGCTCCATTCAAATTTTATCAAAATAGGCCTAGTTGGTTTTTTTAGTTGCAATCGCATTGTCATCAAGTTTGAAGCTACCCTAAAAATTTCAGCCTGCTAGCTTATCGGGAAGTGCCTCAAAATTGAGTTACAAAAATCCGACCGGAACGACAAACTAACAACCAAGATACGTGAGTGTATAAAAAAAATGTTTTGGTTGTTAAACGCTAAATTTTCTACATCGCAAGTATGTAGGAATTTAGCACTATTTGAAATCAATGTACAATAGAAAGTAAGGCATTAACAGTGCAGGAAAACTATTAGTTTCTATTACACTGTTAAAGACCACATTAATGCACTATAAAATCAATTAACTTACGCAGATAACCTAATAGTTGTATTTTAATACTCCAACTGTAAGTACGTGAAATGGTAAGAATTGAATCGCAAACATTTGTCTAATCCACAATTGTCCTTCTATTTCTCTTCTTTCAAGTCTACAAATGTTGGCCAAACATTTTTGTAATACCAATTTGTGATCTGGGGTTTATCAACCCTTTGAATTTCTGCGTTGATCGAATATAATGAGTCTCGTTCTTGGTATTTCTTCGTATACCAAGTTTTTTCCTAATAAATTTAGTTAGGGTTCCAGTGTTAAAAGCAGTTTTGGTTTCAGTTTCCTGGTGTTGCACGGGTAAATTACTGTTGATATTTTAGCTCATAAAATCACCCCAATAGCCTAGTCGACAAGAAACCAACGAAAAAAAAAACTCTTAATGGTTATGAAGACACATGGACGATCCTATCGTTCTGTATTTTACCACTTTACACTTTTTGTACATTACAGATACCGATGATTTAGGGATTAAAAACTCGAATAAATAAACTCCTTGTAAACCGACAGTGTGTACTTTCCTACACAAGTTGAAACAAACACGACTAGTATCGTAATATTTGCGAATAATCCGCAAACTGGTAATACTATACGGACACTGGGAACTCTGAAAGACTGAGATAAAGAAAATATCAAGACTATTATAGCCTGTCACACGCACGTCGCTCTCACACGATAGAATTGTGTGGATATGACTTTAGAGTTATGAGTGTATGGTTTAAGACTCTCTTTATGTACAAAGTTTTCTATAACTCCTCGCCGCGACTTTGATTTCATTTCTGAATTAAATTTGTGTGTGTTTCGTTTTCATCATTTAATTTTAGAAAGTTTAATTGGCTTCATGATTTTGTAAAAAAGTCGTAGTTGCTTACCAACCAAAAGTAGTGAATAAATAAATCGTCATGGTGTATTTTGTTTTCTACAGATTTCGTAATACTAAAATTTTATATGTCATTAGTACCTACTTACTTATGTCATATTTTTGACAGTCCGTGTGACAATTATAGTGAACAATGCAGCACAATAACGTAACATCAATCTACGCTCATCACTTTTACCTAATCAAGACTCTCCTTACCTTTTCAAAAAGCTAAAGTAAAAAATATTATGTAAATCTTATCCACACATTTCCAACATATCATTTGACTATATCTTTTGTAGTTTCGCATCCAGCGAGCTGTCATACGACGGGGCTTAGCGAATTAACACCGGAGTTAAGTTGCATTATGTGCTGTGCCTTTTGCAACGCCGCACCTCTGAGGACTTAGTCACGTTGGACAGGTGAATGACAGAAGCATCAGTCGGGACAAGTCTGAAACCAATAACAATGTATTTAATTATTCACGAAAATGTTTATATTTTAGCCTCAATTTAAATATAACTATTGTTTTAATTAATTAAGAACAGTTTTGTCTTTTTTTAATAATGTGTTAAAAATTAATATTTATAATTAAATAAGCCAACTGACGCCATCTATGGTGACAAAGTGTAAACAGCAGGTCTGTAATCCTTCATGTTGAAAGTCAATAATAATTCTGTCAAGTATGAAACATGTATTATAGTGTCTTAAATGATCAGAATTTACATGAACTTTTATAACAGAAGGTGGGGCTTTCAAGTCTGAACATAATTTACTCAAACGAAAAAAAAATTCGTGAAACAACATCCTACAAACCCATTTTCAGTGGCTTGACTTAAATAAAATCTAGAACTTTATTAATCTCTCTGAGAAACAGATATCTACAAAAAAATAAATCATGTCAACGATCACATGCCTAACAAATAACTTTACAAATTGTGAGCTTGAAAATTATACTTTATTATACACCGAATAAAACACAATTTTGAAACCATGTAATTTTAAAAAAGATCTAGATCACTTGACCTTCTGTAATTCATCTCCTCAATGTTGTTATACATTGCTAGCGTTGTTATCGATGTGTTCCCCGTTGTTATGTGTTGTTCAACATGTTAAATGTTAATTACATACACACTGATTTGTAGCTCGATTTCAAAGGCTTTTGATATTATGGTGCGGGTTCAGTTTCCGGTTATGTCATTTAGATGTTATGTAACGCGGCTATTGTTGACTTGTGTTTTGTTGGTAACTGGAATTCTTAAGTAAGGCAGAGAAAGACGGATTGGTGTAAATTATAAACAATGTCAGTCGTTATTTGTTGTACATAAACATAATAAACAAAAGTGTTTTAGAAACTCGAGCCTCCAACTGAAAGAAAATCTATTTCAGTAGATTAAAAATGAGGTTTTCCTTCACCATTTGTCAGTAAAATAGAAATCATTTACTAAGTAACAAAATATCCTAAAGTATAAATTTGAAATTTAAAAGGTTCAACTGTGAATTACTTTCTCATTCTTCATATTCTTACTATAAATCGATAATATCCTTAGAAATTGGGTTCAATTGTAGCAAAATACTACGGTTTGATGAAAATGTACGACAAACAGGTGCATTTTGGCCCATCGTTAAGCAATCTGGTAAAGTATTGGAAAGGACATAAACTTACAAAGACAACATTCCTTACTTCAAAACGAAGTAACTACATTAATTAGTTGTGACCAATTACTATCTTAACCTGCCTACATTCTTAACATTCAATACTTGTACTCTTTTCAAAATTCCTTATATTTCAATACCTAAGAGGCCGCTCTTTGAAATTAGAATTTTGATAATAATCTTTGGAAAGTATTAGATACACACTGCCCAGGAAATAATTTCAATTTACCTCAATGTTGAAACTAAAATATGCACATACATTTAAAAGACACATCGACTAGGCGAACATGAACGGGCGTGAGAAAAAAACAAAACATAGGTCATCAGATCCAACTATATAAATAATTGAACCGAACACAGGAGGTCCAATTTAATTCAATTTCCTGCTTAAATATTCGTAATCAAAAACCTACCTCTTTAATTACGAAGCAAACGTAATCAATTTTAAATAAAGAAATATTTATAACCAACACTCTTATTATGAGCTCTTAAAGTAAGATCGATGTTAATGATGACACGAGATGACGCTATATGAGTTGTAGTGCTGTCTCGCTTTAACAAGAACAACAGTCTTACAGAAAGAACTCATAGTACGGGTACTGGTTCTAAGCTTAAGAAGTTACCCATACAATTAATTGAAAAGCCGGCTTTCGTTTTAAATAAAGGGAATCATTAAGGACAGATACAATTCTTCAATCCGATCATTAATTAGTCAATTAAAAGGCTTGCGTCTTCCTTATTTTACCTAGTTGAGTATTCCTCGCAAATGAGTATCATAAATAACAGAACAATTGCATTTGAGTTAAAGACGTAAGTGCTTAACTGCAAAATGGATTAAGGATTTTGTCGCACGGTTAGCGGTTAGCGGTTTATCATCAATTAAAAATGGTTTGAACAGCCGTGTTAATAAAACGTGGCTTATTAAAACTTAATGCACATCAAGTACCAATTATTTCTTCATATTTGTTCTTTATTATTCAGAGACACCGCTGATAAGCAATGAATGAAAACAACGCTAGGAAACCTAAATACCAGAATCCAAGTTCAGAATCCAGTTTGCAAGCGGATTGATCAATTCTCAATTCTTTATTGCGTACCATAATGTATACAGGTTGTTGATATCTAGATATTTAGTCGCCATTATGGACCCTGTCGAGCACAGCACATAACATAAATAGTAACAGAGAGGAGGAAGAGCACTGAGTGTTAGTAATTAAAGTAGTTAGTAATTCCGAGTTTTTTTTTTATATTTATTTGCTTTTTTTTTCATGAGAACAAAGAAAATCCGTTTAGTGCTATTTATAATATTAGTAGGATTAAGTATTCGTGCTTTTCCCTTATTTACCTTCTGATCAAAACGTTAATTTCGGTTATGCGCTACCTGTTACTATGTTGCCCCAGCCTTACCGCATGGCATTTTGAACCAAAGTTTATACATCGTATCGAATACAAACGCATTTGTGTCCCACATTGTTAATACGAACATTGTACCTTAATGAAACTCATACTAATAGACACAACTGCATTAAATACCCCGTCTTCGACCGCCGCAGCAAATTGTTCGCATTATCATGTTAATAAGCTAACTAGCTTTGATATCAAATACCTATGCAGGTATTTGATATCAAAGCTAGTTTGCATGCACAAAAGATGATTATACGCATATTTGTGCATATCGAGGTTTTGCGTTGAGATTTTAAAATAGATCGTTTCGAATTTGTTTCTTTTTTGTTGGTGAGTATTTTTTTTTGTTTAGGTACTTGGTAAATGAGTCGTGGTAAGAGAAAAAATACTACAACAGGATTATCAGATTTAAATTTAATTACTAACTCATGAATGGTATTTTACAGATGTTTAATCCAATGAACTTCACCGTTATGGTTAAAACAATAAGCTAAGCCTTTGCCCAGCTTTTGGACACAGTGGGCTAAAGAAGAAAAGAAGCTAAAATATTTAGGTATGATTGAAAACAACACTTTAAATAAAATGTTTCAATATACAAATTTGCAATCACAACAAAAATCAATACTAAAACTCATATCATTTTAGACGCTGATTTTCAAACAGCAATCGCAATTGCAATCTAAAACTCACAAACACAAAAATCATCACAGCACTTAGCGGCAATTAACAGAAAAGAGTTGAAACTAACTAGAAAATCATAGTCCGTTCAGTAAGCTTGACACGGAACTAAGGTCTACAAATAACAGTTAGCTAGTCCCACAATGGCAGCTAGCTTCGTATAAAAATATCGGCTCGTCTGTGCAAGCCTTATACAGTACAATGGTGGACGCGACTTGCGGGACACTCGGTCTCTTCGACTTACTACGTAACGGGGTGCGGTTCGGAGATAGCTTTTTGTGTTTGGCGGTTGAAGGATTGTGGTTGGTCTGTGTTTTGATGGATGGTTTGGATTGGATAGGATTGTTCTGTTTGAATAAGGAATTTGCGAGTTTGTAGATTCTTCTACTTAAGTGTTATATAGATTTGTCGGAGTAGATTTAACAAATGACTTACTCTCTTAGTTACTTTAATGGAGATTTGCCTTGACAAGATTTGATTACAGTTACCAGTCACGATCTCCAAGGATGGACGACTAGGGAATAAAATTGAAATATTGCAAATAAGACATGGTTAACTTTTAAAAGGAATTGAAGAATTATTTTTCATCAACAACATGTTTAGCTATTACGATTCATGATGCAGTTTTGTGATGGAGAGACGGACAGGCAACGGTGCATCAGTAATAGGTTTCCATGTTTACGTTTTGGGTTCGGAAACCTAAAAATTTACACAACAGACTGTAAACTGGCACAAAATGAAGAAGATTATCGAAAAAGTTCGGAACATAATTTGATCATAATAAAGAACGTTGATAAAAGCGGCAATTACGAATACGATAGATCTAATCCATTCCATTTTTTCCCGGATTAAAAAATAATGAATAAATTCTCAATTTATCTTGAAACGTAAACCAGATACGTACTATATCAGTGCGTGTCTTCAGTAGAAATGCGAAAATCACTATTTATTGTCTAAGTGACGAGTCATAAATTGTGAGGAAGGCTACTGGTCGCCATTGTAGTCGGCCGCAGTTTTATTGTAGGCCTTATTGAATACGCCAATAGGCTGCATTGTGTACGAATACAACACGGAGAATTTAATAAAGAAATTATTATATTGTGTTACTTTGTGCGAAATTGTTTGTGTGAATGTTTTGCTTGAAGTTGTTTGTCCAGTTTTGTTTTGGAGATAGGTGTGTTATTTTGAAGGGTGGTTAGTTCAATCGTCTATGTGGAATCGATGGTGTTAATGTTGTAGTTTTATTGCTATTTTATGAAGTTTCTTGCCGGTTTTTCTGTATAGCAATGATGTTTAGGAATAGATTTCAGTCATTCTTGTAATATTTCAGAAGAACCAGAAAGAATTATTACACAATGAGAATAAAACGTTTGATTTTGTTTATACAGTAAGATTTTAGTTAAATCTGGTTTTTACAATAACTTTCATTGTTTTCTACTTTAAAAATATTATTTATGTAGAAGAATTCGCCTGATGTTCCAGCAAAGCAAACGTGTTTGTGTTTCTGTCATAATAAGCTGAGTTTTCTGAAAAACTGATTTTAAGTTTAATTAACCGATTAAAAGTACCATTATTTTGGCCAATTTTTATCTAAAGATTAAAAACTTAAACTTATTTTTTTAATCCACCGACAATAATAATTAAGAAAACGAATAAACGTGTGTTTAATTATAATCAGAATTGTGAAATAAAAAAAATGGCCGTCGCTAATAAAATAATATTAATAAATAACACCATTTTAGTTATTACAATTCCTGTTGAGTTGCCTTTGAATCGTAAAATTCATACTTATGTGAATATTAAATGTTCCCGTGTCACATGTATTCGATGAGTAAGAAAATTTTATCGATAATTAGCAAGCACTAAAATTTAACAATACATTCTTTATAGACCGGGAGGCAGAGCTATAAAGTGTATGTAATGCAATATTAAATGCCGTGGGAGTGCAAACTGTTATTTATTTTCTTGATGAATGTATTTCTTTTTTTTATAGTTCAAACTTTCCTATAGGGACCAGGCTTGTGCCCAGCAGTGAGGCTTCTATAGCCTATTATTATTATTAATGTTTAATATTTTTTCTTTTATTAAAAAAACTTTTTCCCAGTTAACACATTTTGCTGTAAGCTCATGTTAGTTTGAGTATTAAGGCTTCCAAGTAAGATAATTATTTGTTTAGTTTTAAATCTCTTTTATAAGAAAAATACAAATTTTCATAATCAAAATTACATTAGGCCACTTTCATTAAATCATAAACAGTTTTAAAACACAATACTTAATAAAAATCAATTGTATTAAACAAAAACTCTATTTATCCAGACTCCTGGCTCAGAAAAGCTCATAAAACTAAAAATAGTGCTTCAAGGCGGTACCTTAAAGTGCATCTTGAGCTTAATAGTCCACTATGAATAATATAACTGTCCCTCTCACAAATAAAATGAGTTTTTTACAACACTCTCTGTCGGCGGGACAATTTTCGTTTTATTTCAATTGTAATTTCATAGTGAATTTTCGATTATAGACGCCGTTTACTTTTTATACGTAGTTTTTATGTTTAATTATTGTTTTTATTGTGTTTGTCTCACAATTATCAGGTACTAGCTGTTGCCCGCGACTTCGTTCCCGTGGGTAGAAGAAGATATAAGTTATGATTTATACCCGTCCTGTTTTCTTTACATTTTTCATTGTATCTTCGCTCCTATTAGTCGCAGCGTGATGGTTTATAGCCTAAAGCCTTCCTCGATTAATGGTCTATTCAGCACAAAAAGAATTTTTCAATTTAGACCAGTAGTTCCTGAGATTAGCGCGTTCAAACAAACAAACAAACAAACTCTTCAGCTTTATATATTAGTATAGAGTATAGATTACTCGATGAGTTGTTATGAAATTGGTGGAGAAACTTTAAATAGTAAAGTCGAGATCGGGATTAATCAATACATGAGTTTTTTTTTTAATTTAGCATAACTTCGAGGACAAGTAGGTGTTTCTTTGTTTCAACTAGGTTTTATACTGTAATGTGTCACTGTTCAATAAAAGCAGAAACAATTAAATAACTGTCTTTATATATTCTTTATGGTATGCTTCGCCTTTTCTAAAGCGGACGTTGGCTAGACATATCTCTGACCTAATAACTCATTTAACCAGGAAACACAGAATGCCCCCGATTTTAAAGACTTGTCTTTATCTTCGTATTTAAAATGATGCAATTATAAATTGATTTTTTTCCGTACCGCTTCAGACATCAGCTTTTCGACAATAATCTTTTATTAGAAAGCAATTAAGATCCGATGACCTCACATTGAAAACGATTAAAACGACCATTAAGTATCTACCTTAAATGGACATAAACAGTAGCAACAAATAAAAATTCCACATCAAATTATAAAATTTACAATAACTTTAAGATAATTACTACGGCTTTAATATCTCAGTAACAATTAACGTCTATCACGACGGTCTGCCTCGGGCGGGCTCGGGCGCGGTCGGCTCCGCTCGGTAATTGCCCTGCGCGTACGCAGCCCCGAGCGACTGCAGCAGCTACCGTCTCTGCCGCACTAGAGAAAACAATTTGTTTTAGTAAATAGAAAAATGATTTGTAATGTTGTCTCATTATCCTATTAGTAAATTGGTTTTTGAGTGATAGTAATTAGCGTGGGTGTTATATGCATTGATTGATTGATCTGTTGGACATATTGAAATATTGCTGTGCGATACGAATAAATTGGCATAACTAACGGTCGGGAACGTAATGTGCGTAAAGTATTTGATTTTAATTTCAGTTTCTTTGATTGATTTGTCAATTTGGAATAACTGATAACTTTATTAATTTTATATTACGGACTTGTAGAATTTAAAGCTGTAAATATTAATATACTTGTGGCAATAACTGTGTTAAGCTTTTCAAGTATTTTTCTTTAAATTCTTGAAGCATACGTTGTTTGCTAATATTTCTAAAATGTGTCAACAATAATTAAGGTAATATTATTTTTAACAAATCCTAATACAAAAAAAGTTAAGAGGTTATTTTTACCCATCTAAAGCATTTTATTAACAACGGCTTGAACTAACTGTAACACGAACTCTATTACCTAACACAATTACGCCTCGATCAAAAACCCTAACAACACAGATTTATTAGCTTAGATAGGTAATTTCCACACAGATGGCTTCTAATTTATTCATAGAGTTTAGTCAGTATCCAGTACTAGCGGTTGGCGGTGGTGTCGCCCGGGGCACATGTCTTGGGCCGTATGACGTCACAGTTGTCCACTCCCCGATGTATACGCTGGGAATGTTAATGATAAGGATCGATTTTGATCGGATTTTGTTTTCGATTGTGAGCGGGTTTTGGCGAGAGTTTTGATGTGTGGTCCAGTGGAAGATCTTTAATGTCTTGTTTTGACATTGATTAGACATAGTTCTGACTCGAAAATAATTTATTCATTCTTGGAGGGAACTTAAACAGTATCTCAATTTAGAAATAATCAGCTTAGTAACCGTCTCACTGAAATCCAAACAGGTAATATGAGTATTATTCTCTTTTCCTTAAATTACAACACAAAATATTTTCCCAGTAGTTGGAATACCATAATACTCAACTTGAATGTGTTATTTACCTCTATAAATCTCGAAATCACTCTCCATCAGGTCGAAAGTCGAGAACAGGTCTAAAACGTCCATTATCTTACCATAAGTACCGTTGAACTTTCAAAAAGTACGTAAAGTATATCATTATGCACCGGCGAAATTCCCATGAGCGAAACAAAATTTTAATTAAACACAAAAGCTTGTTGCGGCTTTTATCTTTCAAGAGAACAATGAGTGCAACAATTACAATCAACAAGACCCACTGCTCTTACGGGACTTGAGAGAAAGAAGAAAAAAAACATCGAAAACGTGACCCAAATTGCTCTTTTTGCGCGGAACAACTTCGATAATGGTTGAAATTTGCCGAAAGCGAATAGATTTTTGGGGTCAATTTGATTTATTTACGGTTTGATACAGTTCCGTGTCCGCTTTTTGGACAATGTGACTTGAATTGATGAGGCAGTGAGGTTATTGGAGTCGCTCGCGTTAATGTAATAATGTGTAATAATTCGGTCAATGACAGTGCCGCGCGATTCGTTGTATGCGGTAATTTTCTTAAGACTTTCCTGAAGATTCTTAATTCAATTATGACTAACATTATTTTCTCACTCAGAACAATGCTGATTCTTTTAAATGGAGAAGGCCTGACACAACTAGGCTGTTATTATTAATACATAGACGTCTGTTTTCAATAATGATGTTCTGTCTACATAAAATCCCAATACTTTTGAATATTCATTAAGCTCGTAGTTCAGAAGCTGAGTTTTTATCGGCCATTTCGAAACATCATGGATCTCATACAAAAATACATATATGATGATGTATATGATTTATCTTTACATGATAGTTACCCATTACAGTTAATATTTAGCAAGCATAAACTAGTGATAACTTATCCACATACAATAACTAGTTGAGTTGCAATATGAAAACAGGTGGTCAGTGTATAGCCTCGGGTTAAATATCCATTTTAAATCAAACAACTTGTACATTGAGGTACCTCCCACTGTCTTAACACGTGGTCTAAAGAGGTTATTGATATAGTTTAAATGAACTTCTGTGAACTTTCTATCATAGCCTAAAGATGAAGTGAGTTATTGGTTAAATTTTAAAGAAATCGCCAAATAATCTTCTTGTAGTGAATTTTGTTTGAGAGCAGATATATTATTATTCTCTCGTTCATATTTTGCTGACAGATATTTTTAAGTGATAGGTAATAGAAGTTTCCTCATTATGTGATCTTCAGTTTCTTGCTAGTGTACAACAGGGATAACATTATTTTTTTAGTTACGAACGTCTGTTTAACTTCAGTGTTTTTCAATGGTTACCCTTATGCTATTATAACCCATCTCATTCATATGATTTATGAAGTCGATGCAGTTTGCTCATTTTTTACAGTATTTAATGACTACTCGAATAGTCGATTGGTATAGCTCACCAAGAGAAACCCCATATGTGCGATATGTCGTAGGTTCGCTGCCTGCTCCCTAGGACGAGCACTTAGGTCTGACACGAATGCTTTTTTGAACCCCCACAAGACACGAGGATTGAATGGAATTCCTTAATGGTGAAGTATCTTCTTGTCCTTTCTTACTTTGTAACTAATAACCATATCAGTCGATAAATGGGCAACTAGAAACACTCGTCAATGAACTACAACAAAGTAATTTAAGTCCACTACTGCTCAATGATGATATCATCTATATTCTTTTTAATTAATACGCTTTTATACACAGCTGACATGGTTTTTTTCTAACTTATTCGCTTCTTATAACTCGATTGCCTTTGCGTGATGTCAAATGCAAATAAGTCGGTATTTATTTTGATAGCAACAATAAAATGGAGTTGTTTTCGTGTATTGATGGATGTATGTCGTTTCGTTTGACAGTGGCTTAGCACAATTCTGTTGAAGCTTTAATTACATTCGTGTGTAAATATTTTCATGACAGTTTTGCAGATGGGTGAGTAGACTTAGTAGGGACGATAACTGGTCTAGTAGGTTTACGACTCTTTTTATGATGTAGTGTTAAGTTATGGACTGTCTGTCTTGAAGAAGGTGTACGTGTTCCAAGCTGCTACTGCTAAAAACTTCTAGGGTGTCTGTTGGACGCAGGCTACTTTAAACGCACGAATGTATTATGGGTCACTATGTCAATGATCGCTGTTCAAAAATTGATGTGGATTCGATGATTACATGAGACAAGCATGTATTTGAGTATCTACATAATGATTGTTTTGTAATTGTGTTTTTGAATGTCTGTAAAAAATCGTGCTAAAAATACGGTGTCGCGGGGGTTTTCACCAATATTCAAGTCACATGCAGAAAAACACCCAGACTCAGGACAAGATTCGTTGATCACAAAAATGTTTGTCCCACGGTGACCAGTCGGCTATCCACGCAGTGAAAAGCTAAGTGCCATAAGAAACATATTTGTCTTTATAACAACCACAACTACACAGGTTACTCAACCATTGCCTAAGCCTTACAATCTATCACAGTGTAACAGCTTATTTCCTTCCATTGATTATGACTCACGATATACTTGTAGTGTAGTTAATTTCGCTCATTCTATAAAGCTTACTTGTCAACAACTTGGGTTATGACAAAATATCCGTTGGCGACTGTTTTAGTGTAAAATATATGATACAATTATTTTGATTGAATCATTCGCTTTCACTTACTTTGTTGTTTGTACAAAATTTTCTTTGAGGAAACTAGTTTGAAAGGCATGTAATTCCTGGTTTTAATCTCTAAATAATGAGCGTTTTTTGCTTTAGAACATGAAAAGTTATTTTCTTTCGCTTTTTAAAATCTTCATTAAATTTTTACCGTACCATTATCAGCAAATAATGCGGACCTTTGGAGATGGTCATTTTCACTTTTCAGTTTTTCCATTTTACTACCTTATGCAACAGTTCACCTTTGACTATCCTAAAGCTAACAATGACTTCTCCAGCTTCCAAATTCTTTCAGCCAGGTATCTGTTTCTCCCACCACCCCGCTTCACCACGTCCCTTGAGAAAATAACCACATACCACCATCCCAACCACCAGGTTCATTAATATCGGTGAATGGCCGCAGATTGCACTCCACATTCCCATATCATTTATCGCCGCCACCATGCTATCAAAGTTTCATATGAAATCAACTTTTTAATTCCCTTAGAGCGATTTACATTTCGCTAAACCTGTTTATCATTACTACATATTATGTCACGCGATTATGACACTTATGCTCATAAAAATAGAGGTTGTTTTGTTAGTAGATGTGTGTAAATTGTGTAAGTAGAGAGCAGCATGTCTAAACCACTGGCAGTTTAGATTTAAGTATTCTTATTTATTGCAATTTGTCAGTGGAACGAGATTTTAAACTTGTTTTAATTGCTGCTTGGGAAGGCAGGGCTGGGCTGTCGCGAGAGATCTAATGATAATAAGTTTGTTTTTATGATTTGTTGGTATAAGAATACAAGCGATGGACACTCTTTTCAAAATTCAGTTTCATCACAGTATTAATCTAAGTAATATTAGGTCTAAAGGTGAAAGGTTCTGACTGTAAATTTAGCACATAACGCAAGAAACTGTGTGCCATGGTAGTGATGGTAGAGGCCTATGTTCAGTTGCAGTGGACTGATGACGAAGATGATGAATGTTAGCACAATGGATAAAGTAAGTATATAATTATGTTCATCAAAGTCTTTATAGTAAAATTATACCTAAACATTAAATAGCTTTCTTTATTGAATTAATGGGCGCTATATGTTTAACGCAATTAATATTAAAAGTATTATAACATCTAACATATTTCAACTGCCTTAAGATAAATCCTATAATTATCTAATTACTAAAGATAATTTTGCAATGTTTGTAATAAATTTCATTCATTTCATATGATCAAGTATCTCTCCATTGAGGCACATAAGTACTACTGTATTCCAAAGTACCTGTGTATAATTAAATAATTAAAAAAACGCTCATAATATAAATCTTAAATATCTTAACTTCATGAATTATGTAGATAAGGCGAAGAACATTAACGATGGTCATTTTCTTATCAGACAATCCACATTTAATTAAATTACCGCGACTATTAATAAAATTATAATTATAAATGTTTTTTTTTTGTACTTGCAACCCTGTTCTACTAGTGCGGTAGTCAGCCATCTTGTTTTTTTCGCGGGAGTTTGTGAATGTAACGAAACTAGCGCCATTGATAAATAAGTTGATAGAATACATTCAAGCGAGATATTGTGGTAAAAACTAAGTACAAATATAGACCTTATGTGTTTTGTATAAAGTCGTTTTTAATGTTCATTTGTGTGTCAATAACTTGTGGTCGATTGTAATAATAGTTGTTTACAGTATGAAGCCCAGCTGTTCAGAGGTGGTACGTAGGAAATTACATTAAATAATGCCAATTAAATGGCCGATACTTATAACTAAACGGCACTTTTTGCCTATCAGCGGATAATTAGATGGACAGGCATTGGTCTAAGCGTAACAATACTAGTTTGTTCGGTTATCACCTGTGCCTGTACTATAACCACTTAAAAACTCCAACAAGTAGCATTGTTAGTACTGTGAAAGCGAGAACGCATAACTCTTCGTATACCGTTGTCCCGCTTGCAAAACGACCAAAGTTTCGCTTAAGAGTCTCATGGTACAGGCAAGTTGGTATATTACTATTTTTTGTTGGAATTTTTGAAGTCGTCACGCGTATAACACTTCACCGTAAAATGTCGATATTTTATAATATAATTAGTTTAATTATCTCACCTACCGCCGTTACACAGGTGAGAATTGCATTCCTATCGAAATGTTTCGATGTGACATTTTTGTATGTTTTTGTCAAGCTATTAAAGGAAATGTTACACGCTGTATAAATACTTGTGCCTTATGTAGAACAGAAGATTTAATCTATTTATGTTATTGTACTTTTAATTGATATTACTTTCTTAGTAAGAACTTTGGCTGTTTTGTTTAGTACAATGCCACCTTTCAATTTAAAATAAAATATGCTTGTCTGACTTCTGAAAATCTTCTTATTCTTGTATTAAATGTTTAGATTAAAATGATTATATCATCCCACAGCTGGGCAAAAACCCATACCCTTATAAATCTCTTAAAGTTAGGTAATTAATGGGGTCTTTATCACTTGCAGGCAAAACTTTATATCGTTTATCAAAATACGATATTATTCAAATATCTTAACAGCATCTTAATTTTAATTTAGTCTTCTTCAGACAATACCCATAGAAAAAAAAACACCTGCACATCAACTAATAAATTTCTATACGACTGTTACCGCCATAATAATTTATACGCAAAGACATAATAGCCGACTTAAGCATTAACATTCCTTATTTGTAAAACAAAAGAAGATATATGAATTCCTTGAAACAATATACCTCCATAATCATTCCAAAAGGGAAATAACGAGTTATCAATCAACCAGTTTATTCATCAATCATCACAAATACAATAATAATATCAATCGTGTCAATCAATCTGTTTGTCAATCAGAAATACAAAATATTGTCAATTTCCCTTTACCGGTCCTGTTTTGGCAATTTTACAACGGATGTGAGGGGATCGATTGTTGACTGAAAAATATTGATACATACGAATGCTTTTACACGGGGTCTGTAGCTTTTCATTGCGTAGAATCAGTTTTTTTTTGTGTCGCATGATTTTTTTTTATGATGCATTATACTCGTAGTAACTTTAAAACTTTTTGTGTTATTCTCATAAAGTAAAATAGAGGATAGTATTTGAGAATAACGCAAGTAATCAGAGTGCTTTTGCGGGTTCTATATTCCTGGGTTGAAAGGTCCCTATTAATAAGGCTAATCAGTCTGTTTGACTGACCTTTGCTCTAGCCATTGTAAACATGGTGGGCGACCATTTTCTTTTGAAAATTTGGTTTTCTTTAGGTTATTTGAAGATAATAAGCTTCAAAAGTTGACCTTAATAAGTTGAGCATTCATTGAAAGCTATTTTATAAGTTTTGTATACCATTCTAACGTATCAATGATTCACGAAGAAATATTTTGACCAAACATCTTAAGCCCACTAATTTTGATTAAAACAATATTAAAGTATTAAGTACAACTACTTAGATCACTTTATCGACGACACCACACATTACATAGAAAATCACTCACATAAAATCACAATAAACATTTAACAACACCAATAAATCGATAAAAGAATAAATAAGGTTGTACACATCAAAATATTGCGAAGAGACGTCAAAACAGCTTCTCAATAAAGCTGACAATACGTAAGCGGCTTTGCTAACTTAAGCCAGGACACATGTGCAGTGCATTAGCTTAACAATAACTTAAGCTTGCCTCATCATCGGCCAGGTTACTTAAGCGAGTGCTGCGTTTGAACGGTCGCGAACTTGTCAGTTGAAAACGAATAATGTAGGACAGTTTAGTAAGCAAAGGCTCAATACGGGTGCTGTTTTTTTGGTTGCCATGCCAAAAGCTAAGAGGCTCCACTCACGTGTTATATCGTAATGCATAAAAATATGTAAAGTATCCTGTTCTTTTTCAAGTTAGCCCATAAAATACAATACAAAAATATAAAAAAAAAAAAATATATAATATAAAAAACCCTATGTTAACGTAACAAACAAACTTACATTCACATTTGTAATATTAGTGGGGATTAGCATTAAAATATTTAATAATGAAAGTTGTTTCTTAAATTTCATGTAATTATTGTATACTTCATAGAAATCAGTAATCATTATGTTAAAAAGAATTTATAAATTCTTTAAGCACTATCATTAACAAATCAGTCTACTCGAAATACATTCATAACCACCTAATGAAAAGTACAATATTAATCAAGACAAGTCATCAATACTTAATAACGATATCACGTAAAATTTGATTACTCATTAAATTGTAGGCGAGTAATAAGCTTGATTAGTCGAGTACGCTATCCCGTGTGAACGAGGCATGGAACCGAAAGCCGTTATCCCATTGGCGAGCAGACACTGCTGATTTATCCGAGCCCGCGGTGCTAATGTGTATGGTAAAAACTTATTATAGTTATTGTTCCTACATTTGTATGAGGACCATGAGTTCTGCAAATGAAGGTGTTTCTGGAGAAAACGATATTGGTTACAAGTTGTAAGTTTTCTGTTGCAACAATGGTACTTTTAATGTCTAAACATCAATTTATCTTGTGTAACTGTGTTGTATAACTCTATCGTCGATGGTACTAAATATGATTAACTATAATGAGATATCTTCTAGCTAATATTATTAGTAATACACGCAACATATTGTCTACATTATCGTTTTCTCATGTTTATAAAAAGTAAGTAAAGTATAAATAAAACAATGGAACAACACGGTCAATAAGTCTGCACCCATAGGCGAGTGGTAAAAGTGTCTACGCTAAACGCACTGTGAGCGAATTGTCGCGAAAAAGCCAACCATGATTTTGTGAGATTCACAAATACTTCTGGGTCTGGCTATTTTTGTGCATTACGTTTATTTAATAAAAAAATAATCCCTGTGTCGCAGGGAATGTTTTTACTAACATTCAATTCACATGCACAAAGACACCCAGACAGACAAGCTTTCGTGGATCAAATTCTTAAAGTGGGAGTAGTTACAAAAAATTAAAAATATAAAATAAATATCCATCAAAAGCCCACAACAATAGTACATACTACTTGATTATCTAGACTTAACTACTGGTGACGTAACGATGACGTAGTTTCTGCCACTGATAGCCCAGCAGTAATACAGTTGCAATGCCAACATGATGTACGTAATGATAAAGAAAATTACACGATACAAGGATTAACGGTGTACATCATTATAATACTGGGATTGTAGATGCTGGCTTGTAAATGCGATAATTGTTGGGTAGCTTGTATGAGCGGTATTCCTTTCCGTATATATGGTTCAGGTGTTCTGTTTGTTTCGAGTTTCTGTTTTTTTCTGAAAGATGTGGAAAGCTACGTAATTGATAGTTCGTTCTGACAGGAATTGATTCTTAGTTTTCGCTGTGCAAATAGGTGAATGGGTCAGAGTGCTAATGATTCTTGTGCTCGTTGTGCTATTAGTTTTCGTGTTTTGGATTATATACCCAAAGGGTAAAAACGGAACTGCATTACTAAGACTTCAGTTTCTGTCCGTTTGTCCAGGAGCTATCTTATGAACAGTGGTACCTAGATTCTTCTGCTGCTAGATTAAAACATTAACAGAAAAATGAAGGTTAGTTTTAGTCGGATTAAGGAGACATTGAATTGTTTTTAATAATTTTTTGTTAATTTGATTTCTCTAGTCCATTTTTACGGAACCCACTTAGTGTTCCACAAACTTCCACTGGGTCTTATTTAGTGCGCCCGATTCTTTTTTCCTGTGGAATCCTTGTGGAGATTATACAAGAATTGAAATCACAACACAACTAATTTAACAACCAAACATTGCCAAAAAAACACAATAGACTTTCTCTATATCCCATACTCCAGTTACAACACAATTGTTTAGACAATGACATCTAACAATAAATCGTCGACAATCGCTGAATTACGACCGTACATACATTGCATGGTTGCTTGAAAGTACATATTAATCTGAATATTGTATGTAAATGCGCTGTTAAACAGATAATGTATTGCCTTTTCAAACAAAGTAGGCTTGCTTTGTAGTACAGTATACAGTGGAGGTCTGGAAGGTCAAGGAAACCCTTTACCGCTAATCTATTAACCCTCTGACCGCTACTTGGGATAATAATGTGTGGTGTTACATCATGTTGGCTTTTGTGATACCTTACGGGTTTATTTATAGGTGCATGTGTTGCGGCTGAATTATATCGAAATGATGAATAGATTTGGGTTTTGGATGTAGTTTTAGTTCTAAATAAGTAGAATTTGAAAAAAACACTTAATTTAGTCTTAATTCATTCTTTATTGTAACGACAGCACAAACTCTTTTTGTTTTTATTGAAAATAATGAATTTTGTATTGGCTAGCAGTATAAATCGATCTATGAATTTTGTGTAAAAAATAATGCGTTAGATATATTAGATATTCTTTCAATATAAAACAGATTAATTTCACGCGACCCCGCCGGAATATCAGCACAATATGATTAAAGACTCTTGTTGGGTATTAAACTAGGTTATCCCTATAACTACACGTGAGTAAACCGCAAAAAATATTATAAGTCACTTAAATAAAACTACAAATACAATTTACAACATCACACAGATTACCCATCGTCATATACCAAAATCAGTTCAAAAACTCCGTAAATCACACAAAACAATCCAACCAATTTAAAAGCCTTTCAAATTTCAAATAGCAATGCAATAGCACCCCTGAGGGTTGGTAACTCGGGAGCAATGGGTGATTTCCTATGCAATGCCACAATCTAACTTCTATCAAAGAATTTCCGCAGCTTCGCTTCTCAAGTGATTGACAGTAGACAGCGTCTACCAACACTCATCCAAGTGTAATTGTTGCGAGTGTGGGAAAGAGATAGAACTATACGTTGTGTATGGCGCTGTCTTGCTTTCACAATGGTTATGATTTCACTTTAAAGGTTTCGGTGGGTTGATGGAGATTAACTGTTAGCTCTACACGTTAAGCTTATTGTTTTAGGGGTGGGTTAAGGGTGTTTTGAAATTTTGAACTGATTTTTTCTGTTGGAAATTATGGTTGGTTGCCATGTTGGTTTGTGTTGTAGATAGTGTTGTTTTTTTATGATTTATGTGTTAATAGTACATTTGCACTGTGAATATAATAAAATGTATTTCATAAATGAAAAAAAAATATATTAATTATTATATTTTATTTTTTGAAATTAATGGGTCGCTTTGATTTAATAGCTTATTAGCTGGCATTACCAAATTTAAACATATAAAATAATTGGTAATTTTCTCAAATCCAGTTCTACATTAGTTAAAGAGTCATTTCCACACACTAAGTAGGTTTTTTAATGTATACTGTATAGTTCACAAGTTAACCTAACACCATTTCTTTGTTTCTATAATTAAAAACATTTATCCTACAAGGATTTAATTATGTATTTTTAAACTGAAAAATCAATAATTACAGACAGACAGACAGACAGATGTATTTGTGAGGTACCAAGTGTCGTAAGTTTTCTTTCGCCCCACTAATTTGCATACAACGCCTTCGGATACAGAGTTAAAAATGTATAGACAGTGAGGTCCTAAGGAATTTCATTTTAATATTTACTATCATAGAGTATACTTTTGTTGGATTAACAAAGCTCTTTGTTTGTTTGTATATGCATGCTATGAATAAACTGAAGTAACGCGTAGTCTATCACCGAATTTATCTTTAAATATGGCACTAGCCTTCAAATTAAGACCGACTCGACTTTTTTTTGGAAAATAATTTTAAATTTATAGATGAACGATATATTCTTCTTAAAGTCATATATAAATGGGACAATAATACGAACTTTACATACCTTCTTGTTCAGGTAGGCAGAGTAACTTGATTATTTTTAATTTAAAATCGTTCGGTTATGAATATTATACAATTCAGCAAGCATACTATAACAAATATAAGGGACATCTTGTATGTCAACTATTTAAACTACGAAATCTACAAAAAGTCCTCGTATCGCTCCCAGGTTATAATGAACAAAATGAATTGAAATCTAACATTCAAACAAATGAAGAGACAGAACGCTTAAGTCTCAATACCTGCGTGAGAACTTACAGAGACAATGTGACAGTTACTTTTAATATAACCATTATTCCTTTTCATTATTATTATTCTATTATCTTCTACTTAACCCCTATTAACCACTGACCCACTTAGAATCATCCCACAATACGATTCTAATGGGATATTATTATCAGATCTAATAATGAATCAATTAGTATAATTAATACCGATACGGTCGTAATAATAGGATACAGGATCATAAGTGTGGAGGGAATTGGCATTCAGACTCGGCGTGTGTCAATGTTAGGAGGTTACGCCCAAACTTTGTGTTTGTGTGCAATTTAAATCGAGTTATATTAGGAGTCATGTCAGGATACATTTTGTTTGTTAATAATGAAAGAATACGTCAAAGACTGACGAGAATCAATAGTTAATACTGTCCTTTTTTTCTCAATCGACCCTGGATTTCTGAACTTTCTTTACTTTGGAATCCGCCACTGCCTCACAATGATAGGTAAAAGTGATGATATAGCCTACTTACAAAATAAATGCTTTTATTTCATCGTCATTTGCACAAGCTTCACATAACGCCTTCTAGTCACAAACAAAGTAAGGCTTGCAATATGAATATCAGACAACTAATGAACACACTCATATGTTTCTAAATACATACAAAAATTATGGATAAATTACATCCAGTCAAAGAAAAAATGCCCGTGGTCAATGATTGAATGATTTGTCAAATAGAAGTCAGGGCTACTAACTCTAGACTCTAGAAGTCTAGACTAACAGGGAAGTCGTTTCCAATCACAGATGTAAGCACAGTAAGGTTAAGGACCAATTTCATTGCATAAAATTGTCGGTTATTAAGGCAGTGTAGGCACCTCCCTCAACTAATCTGTTCTTTCAACGTATTGCATACATTCATGAGGCAAAATTCAAACTAGAGTCTTAAAACAATTTATTAGCGTCATTCAAATGACACCTCACGCTCTTAGACTTTGTCATAGAAAACCATTGTCCATTTAAACAGCAACGTATCGTATAAATTATGTCGGTAACGACAGCAACAAAGTAAAGTACTGTTAGTAGAGCAAGGCACGTCGGGAATGCTTTTCAAAGCGCGAGGATGAAAATTCAATTAGTTGTCCGAGTAAGGCTATATCATAGATTCATAGCGGTGCGGTGTGTGAAGATACCTTCAGGGGGCATACCATCACTGTTTAAAGTAATATTAAGGAAGGTGGGGAAGCAAGACAGAGCATTACGCTTCGTAGAGCACCATCTCGCTCCCACAATTGCAATCATATAACATTAGGTTAGGAGTGGTAGGCCCCCAGCGTGCAGTAATTGGGTCGCCTTGAAATTCAATCCGTTACATTAGGCATGACTGAATAATATGAATTTGAAAATGGATTAAATTTATCCGGGTATGTTTTTTAACTTGTTTGTCGTATCCAAGACTGGTTAAAACCTTAAAAGGGATTTAAGAAATGTTAGAAACAGTTGAAGGTGGTGAAATTTGTGCTCTTTTCTGAAGCAACAAGTGTGACTGATTCGTGCCTTGTTTTGCGTAGTTTTTGCGGTATTCAACCTTTTTAGCTGTATTGGTACAGTATTTAAATTCCATTTTAAACACAGTGTATAATCAAAATCGAGACCAATCACATCAAAGTGGTAAAAATGTTGTATAAAAAGACCTTTATGCAGCATTGGTAAATTTATAATCTTCAAATCAATAGAATTATTGCTCGGATTTGACAAAAAAAATGGGAGACACCAAATATTTTTTACCCCTGCCAAGATCGAAATGTCAGCATTTATACTTCTGCGTACAAAAGTAACTACTTACTAGTAATTAGGTAAGTACAGTTGCTGCAAATTTATGGTAACATTTAATACAATTTATCTTGGCGAGGTATTGTTTAAGGTGTCAATCATTTGTGAATGTTTCTCATTCCACGATCACGATTCGCCAGTAGCTGTGGTCCACGCACGACTTTCCTGGTTTAATAAGTAAAACAATGTTTTTATTTTAATATTATTGTGAGTACTTTAGCAGAAAGAACTGAAATATTATTTCTGTGTCCGTGTTGCTTGTGGTAACTGGGTTGAGGAGGACAGGTAGGAAGTCGCTCCTTGTAAAACATTAGTACTTACCTGCATTCGGTTAGAATGGAAACTGACCCCAACATAGTACCGAAAAGCCTAGGATGATGTTGTACTTCGAATTTGAGAGTATATTCATTACTAGCTGCTGCCCGCGACTTCGTCCCCGTGGGTAGTAGATATAAGTTATGATTTATACCTGCCCTGCTTTTTTCACATTTTCCATTGTATCTTCGCTGTGTTCAAACAAACAAACTCTTCAGCTTTATATATTAGTATAGATAAGATAGAAAATATTTTTATCCGACTGGGCCACCTTTTGAGTTTCATCATAAGATCAGGGCTATCACGACGTCTTAAAGTAAGCTAGGAAACGTGAAAAACCAATACAAAATCGGCGTAGAATCATTAAAGTGAAATCTCTCTTCCACACAGAAAATAAAATTACTTTAAGGTCTCCAGTTTAAAAGTTTTAAATTGGATTGAGTACAATGCTTATGCTGTTTTACATGAAGATGTTTTTATATGAAGGTCCTATCTATACATTTGTAGGTCTGTAAACAGTTGATTTAGGGTGTGAGCACACAACAGTGGTGTCGTAATTTTGACTTGTTATCGGGGTCGTTACGTTTATTTATCGTCTTCAAAACAAATATTCCGGTTGAAATGCTTTTAATGTACCATCAACTTTATGATCGCTTCAAGCATTTTGCGGATAAATTGTTGCGAGATCAGGTGTGGAAATAGGTCTAGGGTTTTTTGCATTTGAATTACTATTGACACCTGGGTATGTTGCTAAAGGGTAGATCTATTATATGTAGATATGTATTATTTTTAGATTGAGTGAACGGATAGCCGAGTGGTAAAGGTAATCAAACCTAATGTGCACGACGTGTTGTGTGATTTATGAAATTTGTTTTTTACCTTCAAAATGATATTTTATAAATTAAAAAAATATTTTTTTAATTAAATTAATTTCTAATCAAATCTGTCTACTTCTGCTTTCATAAATCTGTCTGTTTACAAAATGGTGTTGGTGAACACACAGGGTGTTTCTACATACGAACCTTGAGTGATCAAGAATATTGTCCTGCGTACAGACGCAAACTCTTCTAACTGTTGAAGAGTTTTCTATCCTTTAGTTCAACTCTCACTTGATAGTATGTTATTGCAACTTAAGTGCTACAAATCAATATCAAAAGCATTTATTCTAAAGGTTAAGTTTTAATAAACACATTAAGATAAAGCAATACTTTATCAATTAGTTTCAGAACTGTACAGTTTATATCTGTAACTGGCAGTTGTATGTGTCTCTTTTGACATTCGCCGAAACAGTTAACTGGAACAACTCCATTCAGAAATCGTGATTCTTATTGATTTTGAACATAATTTAGTTAAAGTTATTTTCATTACGTAGATATTTATTAGGGTAAACTTCCCGTATTAAATCCAAACAACTTTTATTCAATATTTCAAAACTATAATGTTGCTATGTCTATTCTTTTAATTCTTCCTTCTAGCCTTTAACGTCCAATATTCTATCCTATACATTTGAGAGGTTTTTTCTTAACAGTATGAGGTCAGCAGACAATATTAATCATCTCAACTTTGACTGTTTTAATTAAATATATTGTTTTAACAACAAAAACAAAAAAGACTTCAAATTAAAACGACCTGAACTAAATTTTATATCGAATCATCCAGACCGAAATTCTGAGGTAGCAAACCTTAAAAAATATACTTAAAAACAAATTAAGAACTTCCTCCCTTTTAAAGTCGGTTAAAAGTCATGAAACAAATCTTCTCAGCAATGTCTAAAGTAAGAATAATGAAATTGTTAAAGCGTGATAACACACTACATGGCATAGATTGGCATCTCTTTTCCACAAATGCTAGTTGGTAATAAGCCCTTGAATAACCAACTTGAAAAGAAACCAAGACAAATATTTGGTGACTTCTTTAAGCAAACTGTTAATACTTTCCATTTTTTTCCCGGGAATCCTCATAGACACCCACTCCCCGGGGGGAGGAAATGGGTAGTGTCAGACTCTTACTCACTAAACCAGAACTTCTGTGAAACATCGTCCGCGCTTTTGTGTCAGTGTATGGCAATGCTTTGTGATCCTTCATACACCGACCGCGGGCTAGGGCAGTTACCCTACACAACGTATTTAAACTGCAGTTAAAGTTAAACTGCAATCAATTATCTTAGTCGGGAGGCGTTATTTCGCGGCTATTAAATTAACTCTAATTATTTTAAAGTGCCTATAAATGTCTGAAAACGCGAACTCGATCGAATATTATTAATGGGCTGCGAAAATCGTGCTCTTGTATCGAGTTGTCAATTTACATTATAACGAACTAATTTAGGTATTAACTTGCCGTAAACATAAAGGTTAAAATTCCAAAATCACCTTTTACTAGTAAATTGCTATTTGTATCCAACCTGATTAACCAGACAGAGTACACTTATGTTGATTTAGGATTCAAAATTTGAAAGAAAAAAACGTCTTAGTGTCCTCCTCCGAAACAGCTCGACCGATTCTCATTAAATTTTGTGTACATATTGAATAGGACTGAGAATCGGACTACATCTATTTTTCAGACACATATTTTTTATGTCTAGAACTCAGTTATATGGCATACAAACGTTTTTTGGGACATCTAGTGAAACAATAAAATTGTGGACTAGTTTCACGATGCAATGAATAAATTCAAATTCTGGAGCAGTGATCTTGGCAGATTAGTGGGATAAGTGACTGTTGTGTAAACTCATTATCGCAGAGGGAGGTTTTAATTAGTTCATTCTATTCATTGCAAATATTATCCGACTCGCAGCGCTTCCTGCTCTATTAAATAATAAATATTGTGGTCAATGTGTTCTTCATTTAGGTGTTGGAGAAAATATTTTAAATCCAAAGAGAGTCTTAAGTGTTATTTAGAAAAGGAAACATTAATCCGGCAGTGAGTGGAAGTAAAAAAATCTTATAGAAAATTCTAAAACATGAATATTGTGAATAAACCTCCGTTTAACTATAAAACCACGTTTAATACTTTTAGCCTTCAGTGGCTTTGAGTATAAAATAAAATATTATAATAAAATGCCCATAAATAGACACAATTGTGTGTACCGTTAGCGCTAAAGACATCGACAGTATTCTGTATAGCCACATATGAAGTGATTATTTATAATGCGCATATACACTGCGCTTTAAATTAACGACACCTGCTTTCTTAGGTAAGTCGCACAGCAATGGATTGGGGCGAAGCGATAAGGAAGATTTTGATGCCCAAAAAAGTAATATGAATGTCGTGGTAGCGGTTCCAGTGCGTGGACTAGCACGAGGTAAAGGTTAGACTATAGTTTAATTAAATTATTCTAAGACACAACTGACAAACGATGAAGGCAGTGCCGTATTATCCATAAGGCACTTTAGGCCAGTGCCTAGGGGCCCACTATGACCAGGGGCCCACCACCAAAGTAGGCATCTAAAAAAGGTCGATAAATTTGAAATAGCTCGATAAAACGAAAGTAACTTGAACCAAGGGGGCCCCCACTCCCTTGTTGCCTCGGGGCCCCTGGGCCCCTAGATCCAGCCCTGCATGAAGGAAAACATGGTGAGGAGACCTAAATTTAAAACATTGGAATCTGAAATAGTCAATAAGAAATCGTGGTGATCGATGCTCAAACCTTTCCCATATGAGAATATAGCTGATAAGTAGATAGTATTTGCTATGCAGTTTATTTTTCTCCCTGAAGTGCTGATTTCGTGTAGCCTAGGCTGTTTTTTTTTTTCATTTTACTTAAGTAGTATATATTTTATCAGTTTCTGAGAATGTGTTAAACTAGGCGAGAAGAGGAAAAATCTCAAAGAAAAACTTGTATAATATTATAGCTTAGCTTGTCTCTGCCACTGGACGCTTACCCGCAGGCCACCCGATTGTATTTCATCATAAATATTTCTCGAAAGATGATTTATATGTCAGGCTGGTCTAATTATTTGGGTCAAGCCTTTACCAGATCAAGTTTTTTACAAGCTTTCTTATTGTTTGTTACTTTTTATAAGTTTGACTTTCATTTTTAAGAAACAGACCTTATAATATACGTTTTGTTTCCTCGAAGAACGAGTTGGATTGGCTGGGTTTTGATTTTAATACTCGTTTGTATGAACTGATTTAGGTAGTGAAGTTGGTTTTTAAGCGATTATGAAAAAGTAGAAGGTTCTTAATTCTTTGATTATTTTGTGTTTTGTACAATGGTAGTATTTTTTAAGCGACTTCAGTAAATATATATTTTTTTAACTTATTGTAGACGAAGCTTCAGTACACGCAAGGTGACTATGCCGGCTCCATGGGTGCTTTCATTTTAACTACTTCATTTATACATAGTTCCCCGTTCTTTCACTCCTCTCTCTCAGGCACATTTTCATAAAGCCATACAAAACCTTAGATTCTTCAGATAGTGGTTGCTTCAAAAGTACATTGACACCCCAGACTTCAGTATATTCTAGCGTACTATAAAAATGCAACTTGCGTACTCTCAAAAATCTAATTGAAATCATCGCTTTCTTGTAGTTGGGACCGAATGATAGTATCAATGTGTTACGACAATTTTGTTGTTGTGATGTTCCTTATAAATTAACTGTGTTATTGTATTACT
Source organism: Trichoplusia ni (assembly GCF_003590095.1). NCBI lineage: Eukaryota > Metazoa > Arthropoda > Insecta > Lepidoptera > Noctuidae > Trichoplusia > Trichoplusia ni. The sequence continues at coordinate 3,422,085 of NC_039490.1, forward strand.
GTTATGCCTTCTTAAAAGTTTAAAAAGTTCACTTGAATTATCAAAAAAAAAGTGATATAAAATAGGTATATTTAATTTTTTTCTTCTTTGCAGACAATTTCCTATACGGTACCTACATAAAAATAGTATATTTTTAAAAGCTTGATCATACTGAAATGATGATGAGTGAGTTCACCGCAAATACAAATTGAAAGCTACTTTCAAAATCAATCAAAAACAAAATTTTAATTACATTTTATTTTACCGAAACAGCAGTAGGTAAGCAGAGTTAATAAGCAATTAGACAAGGCAGACACTGACTATTGTCACGATGTGTATCGTAAGCGATGTTTTCTGAAGCTATTATATTGTGGTTCACGTCTCAATCTAAAGGTTAACCGTGTGTCTGTTACTGTCAGACATCGCGCCCCGCTGTGTTGTGTATGCGCACCTTAGCCTTAGGCTGGGCTGAGTCATGAGCGGTAGCGGGAGACGATCGTATTTAGTTAGACTTCTCCGATAGAGGCAGTCAGTACTGAATGAATTTTTAGATTTGGTGAAGGAATCCTCATAGGCACCTTTCCTTTCCTTTGGGGAGGAGTGGGTAGTGTGAGACCCATACTGACTAATGCTAAACCCCCGTGCTACACAACATTCGCGTTTTGGTGTTGGTGCACGCCAATGCGTTGTAATTATTCAAGCACTGAGCGAACACTAAAATTACTAATTTTAAAATTTTTGGCTAATTTTAAGGAAGAGTCTTAGATGTTCTTATACTAAAACGCTAAGGTACGCGATAACAAGACAGTGATTAATTTCATAAACCGTATTCAAATTACTGAGATATCTTACAGAAAAATCTTTTCGAGGTCTGATTTAACGTTTGTTAGGAGCAAACACTGTACATTAATGAATGGCACTCATTGTAATATAACAGTTTTTACTTTATTTTAGAACTAATTCGGCTTCCTCTTATCCCTTAAACCACACATTATAATTTGTTCTACTAAATTGTCTGTAAAACTCGCGCTTAGAACGTAATGTTTAATAACTTATGCCACAGACCGCTCACATGTAATCGTATGCTTGTTAGATTGAACTCTAAAACAAATAAAATTAATAATATCTACTCTTTATTTTTTATCCAACTAATATTATAAATAAATAAGGTATGTGAGTATGTTTGTGTACATGCATGTCTTGGCTACACGCAAAAAAAGAACGCACCAATTATGAAAAAAATAATTAAGGATGTATCTGATACCAAAAAATACCGTTTCTTGTGTGATGAGGATATAAAAATAATATGTATGTATGAAGGGTCGAGCATTGATCACCACACTAGCTCACTGTGGGTTGGCGATATCAAATTCCAATAGCTATTTGGAATCAAGGTTTCCTCAACATGTTTTCCTTCTCCTCCACACTGGTGTTTTAGAATAATGAAGAAAATACTACATAACTCTAAAAAGTCACCGTGGTACTTTGCCTGCGTTGGGATCAAACCTACACCTCATGCTTACGAGTCCATGCATACAACCACAACGCCACCATAAATATTTGATAAATCGCGGGTAACACCGCGGGGCGCAACTAGTTAAGCTTTTTTTATACTTCATAAACGCTTTCAATACGTGTGGCTTGAGAGTATATTTGTTTTAATTACGAATTATTTAAGTGGCTGGTCTGATTGTTTCATGACGGGAAAGTTTGTATGTCGATAAGGCTATGGTTAATTATTTTTGTTTAGAAACTTATGCTAATGTAATTTTCGAGTATTTCTAATTTTGTTATGTAAAAGTAAGTTTTATCAAATTTTATCGAAAGTATTTAGATTAATCAAGTCTAAGCATGTTTGTTTCTCAAGAAAATTATGGCACTTGCTCAAACCTATTATATATGTATTAGTAATTTTCACAAAAAAATATATATTTGAGAGTTTTGCAAATTAGATGATAGTCTCCGATAGTTTCTCCGAAACGGCTTGATCGATTCTCATAAAGTTTTCTGTGCTAATTCTGTAGGTTAGAAAATCACCAGGACACTATTCTATTTTTAGTATGGACTGTTTTTCTACACTGGAAATTCCTTGAAAACAATGCATACGGCTGAATAAAGTTTGCTTGATCACCTAGAATCGGCTAGTAAAGTTTATAGTACCTATATTAAACAATATTGCAAAATGATTGTAAATCCGGACACTACGTAGTCACGTCGGCTGGTGATTGTGGCGTTTACGTGCTGACGTGACGCCATTGTGAGATAAACAGCGTAATCGTATCACAGCCATTTTCCTAACTAGATTGGTTCGTTGGACACGTTTATGTGTTATAAAGGCAGTCGAAGATAGACAATATATGCACTTTAAAAATGAAAAAAAGATGATTTTTTGACGTCATTACATTAATATTTCTCGTATTCTTACACAAATAAAAGCTTCTCGATAAGAGAAAATTAATGATCTGTCCTAGGAGATTCAAGTCTTTTAAAAAAATCACCCGATAGCCAAAATTTTGTTTTTTGTTTTTTATTAGGTATTTATCAAAAAAAATATTTTTTCATTCTTAAGAGAGTCCTTTATTTGTTGTTGTATTTGTTTCTATGAAATAACCAACAAAATATTCCAGTAACTTGTCACTGCTTACATAGCACCATCCAGTTTGACAAGCAGAGACAAATCCAGAAAATGGCGTGTCGTTGTGTGATACGGAATTATTGTCAGCCGCACATAATGGATGTGACGCTTTCTCATAGCCGTACAATAATATGTACACTGCCGACCAGGATTATGGATACACTGTATTTTAAGAAAATTGTTCAAAATATTGAGGTTTTTAGTATGGCTTTTGCTTTCGGAAAAATAAAAATCCCTAAAAAATTATAATATTATCTTCAGCCGATCGAAATTTAAATAGACGATGTTTTAAAATTACGTCGCCTTTTCCTTTAAAATTACATCTTATTTTAGCAGAAAAAAATGAAAAAAAATTGAACAAAAATACAAAGTACGACCAGAATACTATTTCACTCAGGGATGATTAACTATGGTACTTATAATTCTATCAGTTTTCCAGTCCGATACTGCTGGTACTTTTACTCAAGGCATATCACTGACAAACATCGACTAAAGAGTAAATAAAAAATTGACCCAACAGCTTGAAACACGCCTAAACACCGGCAAAAAAAACTGTCAATCTCCGCGTACTAACAAGTGCTTGCTTACATGACTAATATACAAAAATATAATCAAAAGCTGGTATAAGATAAAACAGCAAACAGGAAACCGATCGAAAGCCTGAGAAAAGTCCAATATTAATAGCGATAAGTATCTAGAATCTTGTTATAATCTAAAACGTGCGGAGTCCTATCATCTTGTGTAGCTCATAAGTCTATTTAAAGCCTTAATTAACGTGATTACAAATACTGACGGTGTAAGAAGCTGACGTTATTTACTGCATTCATTCACTGCAATCTCTTAGACTCTTAGAAGTGACGTTTTAACGTTGAGAGTGACAATGGATCATCATGGGATTTTGTCTGTTATCTTTTACCGGTTTTAATTATAGCGAATAACTTTTATGAAAGAAAAGTTTTATTTTTTGTTTGCCTAAAATGTGTTTTATTTTTGTGGAGAGGTTGATTTTTGCAGCAGTTTTGCACGTTGCTTAGTTACTCTCCATAACTACGTATTTATCCACAGATTTCTTTCGGTTTCAGGAATTATTAACTATAATAATAAACTATCCACAATAAACATACTTAGAAGATAAAATTTACTATTTTGATTGCCGACCTTCGACAAATCTTAGAAAACGAAGACCTAATCGAATCAGCTATCAATTATTATTTCCCATGATTAAAATTACAACATTTATTTTTCATTATCTAATTTTTTTGCAAAAGCTTTCCCCTTTTTCTGCACTGACGTGAACCTATATCTAACCGAAGATCACGTGCGAACCAATCACTGGCATTATTGGTCCGTGACGTCATCAGTCGCCATTTTGTGCATCAACTTAGCTCTGATTTGTCAAACGATTGATATCTTGGGAAGATATCTCTGAAACTATCGCCTTTCGGTATTTCGCTGATATTATGGTCTAAGAGAATGTCATTTCTTGGTGAGATTGAAAAGTAATGGTAACACTTTGGAACTAAATTAGGTAGGAATTGGGAACTAGATCGATGTTAGGATGTGACACGTGTGCGGTAAATTACAAAGGTAGTTTACAGGGGTAAGTAGGCAATAAATGTAATAATCTAAAATGTTAGGAGCAAAATGAACTTTTTTTTGTTCAAAATAAACCCGCTCTGAAATGTTCAATCCTTTTTTTTTCGAAGGGATTTCACAAAACATTCGAGTTTCACAAATACACCTAAACTTAGAAGAAACATACATGGATCACAATACAATGCTTATTCGAGAATCGAACAAGCGACTCGTACATGTGGGTTTAGCGAAGAAACGAACGGTTTTGAATTTTGCTTTCATAAATAATATATTTTCATGCTGATGAAAATTCTAATTCAACAGACATTATTCATTAACTAACTTTCTTTAACGCGTAGTTACAAAACATTTGTTTCCTGAATGGAATGAAACGAATTATTTTGTACACGGTAAATACACAAGCATAAGACCTCAAAAGAACCAAAAATTCGAAAACATAGTAATCATCTAAGTGTGAGAATTTGGTCTAGGTTCAAAATTCAATCAAAAAATCAAAATCAAAATTCATTTATTCAAATTAGGCTACTAAGTAGCACTTTTTTAAGGTCAGCACCATTTACATTGGACAGCACCCAGTTTCGCCCAGCCTTCACCGCTTCCTAAGTGCTTTTGCTGTGAAAGAAGAAACGGCGCAACAAACTCCCCAGCAGCACGCTGTCATTCCGTTTACAAGAAATATTATAATTGTACAGAACAATAACAAAATAAGTGTGTAGGTGCCATGCCAAACAAACAAAAATTTGAGGTCGCTGTATCTACCTAATTAATAAACCCGTCTTAGATTTTGCATCAAACTAAGCTTATAACATGATCATAATAGATGGTAATAGCAAGATCCTTAGCAAATAAATAACCTACGAAACTGTCGACGAGAGATGACTGCGCTCATTATTATCTGACCTCTCGATCAAGAAACAAGTATTTGCATGGTGAACTGTCAAATAGACTAAGATCGATGCCTGGATGTCTTAATAAGAATGATTAGGTCTAAGCGTGGGAGTTGATAATTATGAAGACTAGTTTGTTCCAGCGACTTTGTTAAAGGTACATATCATTATTATATTTGTCTGCGATGTAAAGCTATTTTATTTTGGCAATCGACAAAGTAGAAACTGCGACTACTTACCTGCACTTACGTTTGTACGTTTAGACTACCTACTAGCAGTAGGTGCAGAGAATGTAGTTAGATCTTTACCATGAAAATAAGAAATTTACTAATTAACTTAAAGATATAATGCTAGACTAAAAAAAAATATAGCGTTTGGACTTTGCAGTGTATGAAAAAACGTCTTATAAGTGCCATCTATGTAGTATTAGTAAAACTAATACAAAGCACGGTTACTCACAACACTTTGAACAGGGGGCTTCAAATGCAATTAGTACATAACTTTTGTACTAGATGGCGCTGTTGAAAGTATTTACAACTGCACCAAATGAACTTGTTCACTTAGTTTGTAAGAAAAGAACTAGATGGCGTTAAACAAGATCATTCACTGTATGCTCAATAGATGGCATGGTAAACGATTTTGTGAAAAGGTTTCATGTAATTTTATTTTATTTGATTAATTTTAAACAAGCGCTTTAATTTTTTCCGTTATAAAATATGATTGCTTCTATAAAAATCATTTTCTAAAGTACATTAATTTATATTACATTTATGGAATTAAAATTTCCAGTTTACTTTTAATGGAATCTAGTAATAAATTACTAAAACTCATATCAGATCATAAATAAAACATCCATACCTCATTCACCACACAAATACACATCTAATTAGCAGTACCTACACCTACATACATAAGTAACAAATCAGAAGGTATTTCAATCAAATCACATGGAATTTAATCAAAGACATTCCTTCGAGTGTTGGTTCCATTCCAGCGAACCGTGAACATCTTAACGTTTCCATTTGAGTGGTACATATATATTATTATAAGTGTCATGTACCTACTTACTAACAACATTTGTAAAAACGTAGGCACTTTGAAGCAAAAAAAAATTGATAGAAATTTTACGAATGCGTTGTTACATAGCCATAGGTGCCTAACGAACGTTTTATTTCATGTGCTATAAATTATAATACAATAAAATAATGGTGTCTCGTTTTAAATGTTTGCATAGGTAAGTATCACGAAAAAAAATTATTAAATACATACCAATCAGTTTTCAAATAATTTTTGTATCATATTAAAATATAGCTTTTTTTCTTTCCTACTAGCGTAAAAAATATTTATAATAAGAACACCGCCACTAAAAATATAGTTCGTATAGTTCGTAATATAGTTTCGTTTAAAATATTAAAAATTCATTAAAATTCAAGTAAATATTACTAAAATAAAATTTTAATTAAAACATTTATTTATATTCAATTCTGCCAGCCTCTTGTATCCAACAGAAATCAGAATCATTCTTTATTCAAAACATTATAATTTTTCTTTCGAGGACATTAAGTAGGTTTGAGAGTATTCTTCAGAGTATTGGAGTGGCCTCCGCAGCGAAATGAGCATACCACTTAGACGTTGTAACAAACCCCTTCAAGTTCACTCAAATTTTATTCATTCAAATTTTTGTGAACAAGAAAATGTACTTTCAAGAAAATAAAACAGGACAATAGGATCCCTTCATGTTTCCATTTACTTTCATTTTGTATTATTTAACGAAAAAATATCCTAAATAATACTTAAAATTATTTATAAAAATTAAGAAGCAAATCCGCGGGAAATATACAATCTATAAGTTCGGACACTGACCTTAAAAAGTTCAAAAGAGGTCACATTGCAACTGACAGCCATAAATCATTTACAACTCGCAACTTACAAAATAATTTCGAAAAAGTAAATTACTTTCAAATTAAGAACAGGGTTCGTCATAGAAACAATTTGAAACAAAAGTAACGTAGTGAAAAAACAGACTGTTTGACGTTTGCGTCGTGTTGTTTTTTGTCTTAAAAATAATTGAATATTGCGAAAAATAAATGATGTTTTCCGATGAAGAAATAAAAGAAGAAATACCAGAGAGTGGGTTCATGAGGCCCGGCGATGAGATAATAAGGTGCGATCTTCGTTTATTTCGATAAATAATTGCAACGCGGCCATACTGATTTTGCTGTGTGATTTTACGTTTGTTTTATTTTTGTTTTATAATATTGTTGCAGTATTCGTGAAGTGTGTTTGAGTGACAAGTTTGACAAAAAGGATTTGGGTTTCAATGGTGAACCGTTGCTATCAAATTCGAGCAGGAGCGATGTATGTACTAAAACATTTTGTATTTATTAGGAAAAGTTCAGTATTTGTCGTAATATCGTATTTTATTAGTCCGTGTCGATGTTGGCTGGGCTTGTCATTTAGATTTGTCTGTCATTGTCAATATGCCTGACATCTATTTTTAGACCGGTATAACGTCATATATCAATCAAAATTAGTGATTGAAATATGTATAGGTTCTGATTAATAAAACGCCAGCCTTTGTACTTTTCAACTTTTAATAGGATAGTTTATTAAATACGAATTTCAAAGAAGTCCTTTTATCCTGGTATTTAGGAGTTTGTGCTCACATTGGAGCTTTTTCCAGAAGCGCTTCCTATTATAGCTCTAATTAGAATGCCTTTTAAACCCTGAAAACCCCGCCACGAGTTTTGTAATGTTGTAGGTACATTTACGTACTTATTTACAAATTATTGTTATGTATTAAAGGGTGGGCGATACGGGGAGCTCGCTTAGTTAAATAATACTTTGACATACAAGAACTGCTACTTTGTAGCCTATCTTGAATGATTGGATTTAGACTTGATTTTAGATTTAATATCATGGACCCAAAAACCAGCATCGTACCAAAACTAGTATAAGCACCTGTAAAGGTTAATTTTTACGATAAGACCTTTTGTACGCGAGATAACAGAATGAAAACCTATTCTCATATTTAATTTTCCTGGTCTAGTTGGATGTCCCCCGCTCTCTATTCCGTGATGGCTTCTTCCCTGATGGCTTGGAGCAGCAGCAGGCGAGGTTCGCGTGGACGGAGGAGGATGGCAACATCGCGTCACTGGTCTCCGAGCCAGGGTTCGGCACCACCGGACAGACTACGTTCGGAAAAGATTTGGATGCCGCGCTTAAGAGTGAGATGAAGGTATACAATCTGTTTGTCGTCACGTTTTTTGTCATCTATTTAATTTAGCGAACCATTACTGGGTTAGGGTTTAATTCATTAGCTTTAGGTAAGATTTTTAATATCAAGTGTAATAAATCCCATGAATTTAAATTAGAAGAAAGCATTTTTGTAATATGCGCACATAACATAACACGCTTAGATATTTTCTTCTATTCGTCACATTGCATTCATGCTGTGGAATCGTTTACTAAATTCTTTCATTGTATTGCTTATTTTTAGGAGGCAGATACATCAAGTTCTGTTCTGCAGCCGACAAACAGGAACGGACTTACATTCAGCAAGAAGATATTTGGAGAGCCACATCTCGTATCTTCCACGTCAACTGGAAATCCTGGAGCAGGTAATACAATAGATAGAATTCTAAAAAATTACATTTAATGGCGAAAAAGTCAGTATAGGCAACGTATTTATTAGATTAAATATTATGAAGAAGACCCTCATGACACCTTTTTACATCTTTTATTTTCCTTCCTTAAACCTGAACTAAACTATACTTGAAATTGTTTTTAAATGATTTTAGACAGAAACAAGAGCGGTCACGGTACATGCAAGGTGGATAAGACAGACCCTCGTTCCCGGTTTCATTACGTTAAGTATGTGAAGCGACACGGACGGACTGTCAAGCTGTGGGAGTGCGGCATTTGTAAGTCATCCAATCCAGTTATATCTAGATATCATTTGTTCCCAGTAAATAACTAAGTTCAATTTTTATATGAACTGAACTAAACTTTAATAATTTAATTTGCCTTTTAGTGTCGCAGAGTACTTCTAGCACATTGGGACGAATTGCGTTTTGCAAAAAAAAACTTTACTTATATATAATTAGAATAATTCTTAATCAAATGGATGAAACGGAAAAGGAGTTTACACACGCTTATTTATCGGGTTTGCCCGAAGACTGACTCAACCGGATCTGCAACATTTAATTACAAACCTGCACTATTTAAATAAAAACAGTATTTGATCATCATCATCGTCAACTAAACCTGTGAATGTACAATTTGCTTACTGAAATAGCTGTGGCAGGGCGAGACTTCCTCAGGTCATTACATCGTTTTGCTTCCACAACAACCAACCCACATTTTAACATACACGGTACATAACATCATTTTAAGATATACCTTCTACCTTTGATCAGGCAGTCGCGAGTTCCAACACCAGTACACGCTGATGCGTCACCTGCCCACGCACACGGACGAGCGCAACTTCCACTGCGTCGCCTGCGGGAAGAGCTTCCGCCAGCTCTCCACGCTCAGCCAGCATCGAGCTATACACTCTGCTGAGAGACCGTACGCTTGTGAGGTCAGAACTTACCGTTTTAAGTACCTATTACTTATAATGCATCTTGTTTTCATCATAAGCCTGAGTGAGATCTCATTGTATTTCAATCATTTATAAGGACCATAGTTACTTTTTGGGTCAAGGGATTTTCACTTTTGCCTTCACCAGCATTCCGTGACAAATAAATGTTCGTTCCTCATGACCAATGTAACAAACAGGTTTGCAACAAGACATTCAACCGCGTGTCCACTCTGATCTCCCACCGCAAGACCCACTCGGACGAGAAGCCTTACAAGTGCCACATCTGTCCCAAAGGATTCCATCAGAAAGGTTACCTGTTATCCCTATCCTTGTATCCTCAACTTACATTATACACTGTTTTCAGAATTATTACTGCCTATTCAAACACAAGCTGTATTTGGAACCTTTTGAAAAGTCGTTTGCACTTCTACTCATGGAGACAGATACTGGCACATACTATCTAAACTTATAGAATCAATACCGCATAAGTTTCATCAGTCTTTTAAAACTGGTTATTTGCGGATCACCTTGCTGCAAACGTTATAAACCTCGCATTAATAATTAAGGACTGGACCTTTTTCCGGGTCCTATCGACACCTTAGATTTGTGCCATCATTGATACAATGTATATTCCTGTGCAGGCAATCTCCGAAACCATCTCTTTACCCACACGAACGAGCGTCCGTACCGCTGCAACATCTGCTTGAAAGGTTTCAACCAGCAGTCGAACCTTGTCTGCCACAAAAACAAGGTAAGACCACTTTTAAATTTGCGTGTGTACCTACTTGTTTCCTCAACATATTAAAAGATCCCGTAATCATGAATATTTTTCAACATCTTTGAAATCTAGATTTTCTTCCACAGGCTCACCCGGATGATAACAATTGTCCTCCTGTCAATGTTCGCGGCAGAACTACTCCGCGTATTACACGGTCAGCCACAGAAACACAACCTGACTCTACCAGGTAAAGGAGCGTTTGAGAATACGTTTACTGTACTTTATAAATAGTTGTTATTTTACAAAATTTACATAAAGTTATCTTCATTTACCTGGTTTTTATAGTAAGGGTCATAAACCACTTTTTGATAATTTGTTTACTGTGAGAACGAAAAATTGTTTTTTACTAAATTCTTAAAATTCTTATTCATGTTCAAAAAAATGCTTCGACATTAAAAACTATGTAGACACAATTGCCAGTGGGCAGACCCCAATCGGGCCCGAAGGCATTCGTAGTACATTCATCGTTTAACTTAATGCTAAGTACTTCCTCAGACGCGGTAACTTCTAACATAAAACTTTTAACGAGTTCCTACTTCAGATTAGTTACGCTGCATTTAACTGTCCTGGCTCACGTCTTAATTGAGTTGGATCTTGGTTTTCTACATTATCTGTTGGAGAATATAATCTTCATGTTTTTAATCAGACTTTTACTTTACCACCTGTACATATTTAGAAGGTGTTTTTATATCAAGTAGACTTACCTCTCAAACAAGGTAGCTAAATTATTAGATAGCATTCCTCAAAAAATAAAATAATCTCACCCAAAAAGTCTTTCCAGGCCTCATGTGGAACATTGCGAAGTTTCATCATCAGTGGGACCGTACTTACCTTCTGTTGAAGGCCCATCATCTTCGACCTGGACTCCCAAACCCGAACCCTGGGAATTATCCAAACACTACCTTGAACCCGGAGACATTTGGAACGAAGGTCCATGGGGTTCCATGAGCAGTGGTGTGATAGTTGACCCAATAAAGACCTACCATATGGGAGTAGCTTTGGCGACCAGACAGACGCCATTTGCATTGTTAAAGCCTGATAATGGTACCCCAGTGCTGGTCAAAGTTGTTGATACGAAGCTTCCTGGTGGCAAACAGGTAAAAATTAAAACAAAATTTGAAAAAAGATATAATTTTTAGATTACAGTTAAGAGAAGACGTTCTATTAATAGAAGTGATATTAATTATTTAGATACAATTTCCTGAATTTTAGATGTTAGTGCCAGCAACAGCTGAAGATTTGAGAGTTGGAGGCAAAATCGTTTTGAAAAATGAGGCTGAAGACGGTGCATCTCAGGTATCTGTCGAAATGAAAACTGATCTAAAAGAATTGACTTTACCTTAATTAGTAAAAACCTATTTTTGAGAATTTTGCCTGGCTTTTACCCTTGCAACGTGCTCAGTTTTTTTCCCATGCTTGCTAAACAGCTAACAGCTAAGTACACATAGTAATGTTTTCCTTGCGACCAATGGCAATTGCCTATTTTATTTCAGCATGGTGATATGGAACCAAGGTTGGAAGCTAATGGTGCGGTTCAGATTCGAGTACCAGTTGTGGCTACTGTAGTGCCCAGAATTAAGGCTGGTGGGAGACTGCAGCTAACAGTTGAAGAGCCTCACCATGCTTACCACACTGCTTTGTCTGCTGATGGTGAGATCACTTAACTATCGCTATAGCATTAGATACACGTGGATCCAATAACTGGGCTTAAATTAGTTGTTTCCTCAAATGTCATGTAAAGTGGTTATGCTTGAATGTAATTTTACACTTAGAATGTGTACTAGAAGTGTAGTGTACTAAAAGGAAGCTGTGAAGAGCGAACAAATTAGTATTGTCTATCGTAAATTTGATTTTCGTAATTACTTCGAAAAATTAATTCGATTTTGAATATGTGTATAAAGTTTAAGTAATCATTACTTTCTTAGTAGGAGAAGTGAACGTAGAACCTTGCACGACCCGCAACGACACCCGCGCGGGCGCAGCGTCACTCGCCCGCGCTGATCCGCGCCGCATCGACACCTGCAACACGTATGAAGATGGGTTACGTACTGGTGAGGAAGGATAGACCTAACTGTTCTAGTAGTTACATCGTTCAGAAGTCTGTTTCTAAGAGAATTCTGTATATTTTAAAATTTTCACCATCAAAAACAAACAAACAAAATTGTTATTTAGCTATCAATTCACACCGCCCTTTATTGTTGCAAAGAAACAGATCCCCACATTAAGCATATCCATGTTGGAAAAGCAGTTTCACAGGACCTAATTCACTTAAATGATTTAAACGTTCTTCACACTTACACAAAAATAACACTTTAGCATCAGCATATAATATAATATAAGTTTTCTTCAACAAATAAAAACCAAAGCCTTGCCTTCGTTTTTGCAGGTACAAGAATATCATCTACCTGTGCATTACCGCCACCAGCACCGTCCCCTCCATTGGATCTGATCTCTATGGACCTGTTTGAGCCAATGGAATGTATACCATTAGGTAACTACAATAATGATTTCTTAGATACATCCTATTGGGTATCTTCTCCAATGAATACAGCAAGCTTTTAATCATATCATAAATGGAAAGAAATATGCTTCAGGTCCCCAAATAACGGCAGTGGACAATATTGACCAGCCGCCGCCGTCAGACGACTCTGATATATTTATCGGGGAGTTTGAGGTAAGCTTAAATTCTTCTTAACATATTTCTCGAGGCGAAAGGATCTAATTTTATTGTGAATTTGTTTTGTCCTTATTATTTGCTATTAGGTGAACAAATTTATACAATAACCAAACCTAAGAAACCACTAAGAAACCACTAATTTTTTTTGAACATTTTTGATTTGGCTTATTATTTTGGGGCTGTATCGTGTTTTTGACAAGAAGACATTCCCTCATCAAGTAATTTAGAAGGGTGAGGTTCTAAGTTTGTCAGTATTTCTCTGTATCGTAGTGGGAAGGACTTTGCCCAGGAGTGGGAAATTCCAGGATATTCCAGGATAGTAGTAATATCTCAATACTTCGGACTGGATGCAACGATTTCGTTATTTTTTCATTTGATGTGATAAGGAACATTGGGGAGTGTTATCACTAAGTTTCCAATATCTCTTTCTTAACCAAGTTCTGATTTTTCAATTACTTTTCAACCATGTTTATTTTTGTTCAGACGCACACCATACCCCCGACGCTATAGTCTTCACATCATGGACAAGACGATGGACTACCATCGCCAATACCTGAGACTACTTCTGATGCACTAATTAAGGAGCGCATATAAAAGCAGGTTTTTGCACGAACTGAACATAGTTTATTTTATTTATTTTTTGTTTTATTTTTATTTATGCATGTGAAAAGGATGATGGTTTTGATTTAGTTATAAGCGAAAATGAGTTATGTTGTAATATACATTATACTTTTATTGAGCATGGAACCTTGTTTTCTTAATATACATATTTATCGTAGGTAGTTTAATAGCTATCGAAAATGGCCATATGCCAGCCTACCGCCACGCCTTACTTTATTATGGGTGTGGAAAACTGATGCCGCTTTACACCGCGCCGTGCCACAATATAGAATTGTAGGCACCATGTCATGGTGACTTTGGACTAGCTAGACTAGCTTTACAAGTAAAATAAAAGTTTGCTCAGCAGTGTCTAAACGTAATAGTAATAAGCCAGTAGGGGTTAAAAGAACATCTACACTTACATCCTCTCCATCTGATGATCGATCAAGACTTACCCTCCTAAATTGCTCATTTTGATTTTAACAACGATTTCTATCAATAAAGATGCCTTCAATTCAAGGGTCAAAAAAAGGCAATTTCCTGTCGTCAATGTAAATAATCCGGGATATTATTATGACGTAGCGATGACGTGTATTATATTGCTGCGATATCGTAGTCTATTGTTAGGCACGTGGACGGAAATAGGCCCTTTTGAGGGTTGCGCTGTCCTTAGTTTTAGTATTTCGTTACGATAAAAGATGGCGTTAGTGGTAACTAGTGAGTGAGTAGTTTAGGGCTTCAGTAGTAATTTTATATTAGTTTTGGGAATATTTTCGAGTGATAGCTTGAAATCTTAAATGTTTAATATCTGTTAAGCATTATTTTAATTGTTTCACCCTCTTATATAAGCAATTAGGTTTTAAACTTAATCTAATGAGTAACCTTATAATCTGTTTTGATAAGCTTCCAGCCATCTCGCATCCAGCTGAAAGCTTTACATGCACTTTATTTCATAACGGCTTACTCGCGCGTATTTGTATAGGCGCGAGTGAAACCGTTTCTAAATAAATAATTTTAAATCCGCCTTTCGCTATGAGAGTAATTAGCAGTTTCTTTAAATAAAAAATAACAAAATCGTTTTATAACGACGTAATAATGTATAGGGGCTAAAAGATTTTCATCCTACCTAATCCTGTTACGATTCTTAAATCATTCGCACGCGATAGATGGCACCACTTACATCAAAACTATTCTGCAGGCTGAGATAGCACTGGTAAGATAATGGCATTTAATAAAATAACAAATCCATTACCTATACCTTTTATTGCTATTAATTAGACATAGAAAACGTTAATAAATCCAAAATTTAAAAACAAGATTTAAAGCTTATTGAAAACGAGGTATCAAAGGTTATTTTATTAGTTGAATAATTACCTAACACACAAAATAAAAAATACAACATAACAGTGTTTATTTGTCGAGAAGGTAGTACCAGCAGACCCGTGACAGACAAAATGATTTTATCAATGCTTATTAGTGGATGTTTATCGGTCCTTTTTTTTATTTTAGGTACCAAATAGGTATGTAGTTGCTTAAACACACTGCGCCCAGAGTTTATTTAATGTGGAGTAGCAAACGTAAAACTTTAAGTCCCACTGTGGTAAACCCAAAAGTTCCCAAGAAAACCCCAAATTCAACAGGGACAATAAACGTAGTTAAAAATTAAATTCATTTCATCCTTTATTTGCGATCAGTCAATTTGCGACTAATAACATAAGCGACCAACGTCCGACCGCAAAAAAAATCGCACAATGTGACAAAAAATCGCCATAACATTTAACAAGTAGAATGTGACAATAAAACGCGAATTACGTTCGTCCAGTTTTTTACCAAAGCATTGCGCGTGGCGGGCACGCGACCTAAAATATTAAAACTGGTGTTAGATCTGACACGCGGCCTTTCCCACCAATAAATAGAGAAATCATCTGACAACCCTGTAATGAAAACTTAAAACAACACATCGTACAAATCACAACCTTATCTTTTGCACATAAAGTTCAAACTCAACTACAAAAATTCGTAGCAACTAATCAAAAACTATCATTGTAACTTCGACTTTATAGCAAAGCCTTAAGATTCAATTTCAAAAATTCTAACTTTAGTTAAGATTAGGGTTGCCCCCAATACTTAATACCGCCCCCGACGGTTATCGTATAATGCGTTGGCACGTGGCGTTGTTCGTTTTTTATCGGGTATTTTCGTGCGAACGCGGTGGTCTGGTGGAGACTGCCCTACAATGGGTACTACGTATTGTGAAATGTGTATTGCATGGGAAATTGACGGAATGCAAGTCTGGTCGTGACAGAAGTTTAAGATGGGTTTTTATATGAAAAGGGTGCTGCTGGGAAGTTGGTTCAGAGTGATTTTTATTTTTCATTAGTTTAAATATAACTTATTACGGGTAACTGAAAAAAAAATGAGAGGAGAAAATCTTTTTGACTATTTTGCAAGGATCATAATTTCAACCATAAGTTTAAACTTGGCGATTACCATTATACCAATATCACGTAGCAGACTACACTTCCAAATACTTAATACATTCTAAAAACAATTAAAAAACAAACACGTATAATCCTACAATCTCACACACTATCAATTTAACAAAATATCATTTAAAACAAACAAACATTCTCTAAGCCCTCTCCAGGGTACAATCGTACCCCAGAATTCATATTTTGATTATGATATCAATGTCACCCATTCGTAGGGTTTTTTATACCCATTGTCCGTTAATACACATATTAACCCATTAAAAGTCGCGTGCCGACATAATATGATATTTCACACGTATAATAAAATCATTGTTGTTATAATGTTGTTTTTTTATGTGAGAAATAGGGATGAAGCAGTCAAGAATAGATTTATTTGAATTTGTTGTTTATTCGATTATAATGGTACATGATTACGAAACTTATACACTGTAGGAAAGTTGAAAATTTTATCAACATGAATAAAAACTGACACCTACAATCGTGTTTTTAAAAACCTTGTTTCGATGAACAAAAAATTGTTTTTTCTTTTTAAAAAGCTCAAATCAATAAACTTTTGATGGAAAAAATATTACCTTAATCATTTTAATTAGCAATCGTATTACAAAATTCGCTAATTTAAGTAAAACTCAAGATTGCTAGCCCTCATTACTCCAAAAACAACTACTACCACCTAACAACACACTTTTCAACAGCAATAACATATTCCAACAAAATACTGGACTCCGCCCGCTAGCAGTCCGAACATTAACAAAACGCGACCAATTACACGACAATTTCTCAAATAAGTAGGAAAACGCGACTCATCTTCCCAATAATTAACGATGTTACGTCCGCGACAGACGCGCAACAGTCGCGCGATACCCGCGCCGCACTCGCGCCACACTCGCGGCACGTGTCGCCGCGTGCCGCGGATCAACGATTGGTAACAAGGCTGTGACGACTCTATCGGGAATTGTGTATAATGAGCTATGACATTGCTTAAAAGAGACAGTTATTTGGAAATGTATTTATTAAGGTTCATGGGTGGATGGTATTTAGAGATGAGATCTGACAGTTACAGCTGTATTATCGTGTTGCTCAGGTAACCGGGTTGAGGAGGTTAGAAAGCAGTCGTTCCTTTTAAAATGCTGCTACTTAGCTGCATCTGGTTAGACTGGAAGCTCCCTACATAGTTTCGAAAAGCCATGAGTCGAGAATAATTTCGATTTTCGATCGAATCCATTTTCTTGAAACGCCCTATATTTTGGTGGAAAAAAGAATTGCTGTTATAATCTATTTTAAGATGATTCGATTAATCTTTTCAACTATTCCTTACTGTTTAAAATAAACTCTTGAGATTCCAATATCCCCATGAATTCCACGGTTACACCGTACTTCATATGACTGATTAACAATCCCTTCTGGCTTAAAAATCCTAATCCACTATAAAATCATCACAGAACAAGGCTATCTAACCTTTTTACATAACAACAACTTTCCAAATCCTTATTATATGAAAACCTGAAAACAAATCAAAATCCAACTATCCCTTAATCGCCGTACAAAAAAACAACACAAATAACAACAAAACGAAACGAACACAGAAATCCATTCAGTACAATTTGAAACTATACAACAATATACCAATGTACGGTTTAAAAACAATACCACTTGCAGATGCGAGGTCGGACAGATTACTCTGGCATATACCACGCATCGCTAGAGACGCAAATTGTTCGCTAAACTGATTACTACTGCTAGTTCCACATTGTCTTTACTACCCTACCCGCCACCCACTGGGTAGATCTGTGGTCGTTCCTAGAAGAGCTTGCGAATTTTATACATTATACAGTTATTGTATAAATATGGCGTTTTCAAAATTGTTTAGTTTCTTAATATTTCTAAGATGACCATCAGAAAAAATGTGAGGAAACCTAGATTGCAAAAATTGGAAACATAAATCGCCAACCCACAGTAAGCTAGCGTGTTGATCAATGACTGCACGGATAGCCGAGTGGTTGAGGTCACCACGCCAAACCCTGTGCGCTTCATGTCGTGACCAATGCTTATTCTGAGTCTGGGTGTCACATGATTTGTATATTTGTGAACCCCCCGCGACACAAGGATGAAATGTTTACTGCGGGAGTCATTTAAAAAAAATGCTCATGCAATATGCGGGAAGCGGCTAGTGCCTAGCAGTAGATAAAGGTGAAGTGAGATATGAGATGTATTAGTGAGTATCCTAAAATCAGGAAATACTTCAAGCACTTCCAGTTCTGTCATATCTGGGTACAGTCCACCCACAAACCATCAAATTTCTGTATAAATTCATTATATTTCAATGGGGATGCAATGCGTTTTTGGTAATACAATTTGTGTGCGGTTTGCGAGTACAAAGTTGATTTCGTTTTTTGATAGTGAACCTTTACAACTTGATGACTTAGGGGAATGAACTATAGTTGACTAGAATTCAATTATTTCAACGAGCTCTGAGATTTATATAAGAATTCGATAAAGTTCAATAAATCTAAAAATATTTTGTAATAATAATTTGTGTACTAATGTAAAGGATCGGTTCATCACTGTGTATTTTAAATTGTCTTTAAATTAATTAAAATTCTCTGAAAGCGATTTGTTTTTTCAAAATTTTTAACTTTCGCAAATGTTTCGTAGCACTTGCTAAAATTTAAACAAGACTTTATTATAGGTTATTTTAGGAGACAAATAATAATGTCATTTATACAAACAGATGACTACTTCAAAATATTAAATGCTTTTAAATACAAGAAACTCATCTGGATTAGACGACACTTTCGACAACATAGTCATATCACACTTTCCTTTCACAAAACATGTTTAAAAACCTTCTTACATCACTGAACTTCAAAAACTCTACAAAAGCATTTATTTAAATACAATTACATACGAGTTCACACAGCAAATACAGATATTGAGGCGATTATAATTAGTAGCAAGAATTGCCCTCACGACTAACGCAATAAGGGGCCGGTAGGGGCCGACAGGGGCAGGCAGGGCCCCTTTATGCAATAACTGCGTCTCCTTAATTTGATTTTTATTTTGATCTCGTTTCGTGTTGCCGACGGTTTGATTGTCCCTTGCCTAAGGCGTAGGTATATTGCTACTTGTATTGTATTGAGAAGATACTTATAATTATGGTCCTAATATAGACATAAAAGTTTTGGGGATCTTTTTCTTGTTATTTTTTGTCAACTTTGTCGTGTAACTGTGAAAGCCGAATAAGTCTATCTGAAGTAGGTATTTCAGTGATATAGGTAGATATAATGAGGAAATAATTTAACCTCTAAAGCAATCAATAGAACCTTTTTTAGGACCGCTTAACGCTTACTACATCATTAAATAAGTACTCGTAGGATCATCGTTAGCTATACTCGTAGACCAGCGGAATCAGAAATTTACTTAAATATTGTTATGTGAACAATTTTTATAGGAGCTCTATATTATAGCAAATACGTCTACTTGATAACCAACTTCAATAATTTACAAAATAAAACAACAACCACGTGTCATCATAACGAGATTGCGTTAAAAGTAACATCATTCACTTTAGCCCACTCTGAATTAATGATATCCATACACAAAGGAGGAAAAAAATACAAAAATAAAGCAAAAATTAAAATTCATAAAGCATCTCACTTCACATATGTGTATTTTTATTGTCATTTTCTTTGTTATTTTAAAACAACAACCTTTGATACAAGAGGTACTTGGAAATTCAAACGATCTACAGACAACCATTAACAATGAAAAGTTCCCGTTAAAAGTGCACAGGATTTAAACACCTGTTTCTAAAGAAATAAGGGTGAATTTTCTATATCATGTTAAAATGCTTGTGTCACATTTATTTGTATGCATATGAGTAGGAAAAATAAACAAATTAATTTTACTGTACGTGTACGTGGGCTGGAGCCTTTAGCACGTCTTAAATTATGATATATTGTTTTTAAAATGATTGTTTCAATAATGTTCGTATATTGCATCTTGAACATTGTAACAAATATAGTGTTAAGAATATACTTTTAAATTAAATTCTATTGGACAACGGAGTACATCGTAAGTTGTTCTGGAACCTATACCTATACAGTTAGTTCCTAAATTGAGCATTGATTGTGACTATTTTGACAATTACAGCCTTTCTATAAAGTTATGACTCAACTAATTAAATATTTATAAAATAAACAAAAAAGAGACAGTATTAAATCAGATTAAACTAAACACAATTTGAATGCTTCGCCTACCAGACAGAAAATTGGAAAATACCAATGAATTTATAATACACAGAAAACAGTAACAACGTCAACTATTGGTAAGCAGCAGAGCCTCAACTCGTCAAATACGAATCGAATTCGCGAATCAATTTGTCTACAGCCCCGCAGAACAAATACTCAGGTAAAATGCTTCAAGTATTACATAGAGTAGAACTTTCTCATTTTCTACCTAATATCCTGAAAACCTAGATAAAGAGACATCTAAGCGCTGTCATGAATAGGAAAAAATCTATTTGTGCTTATGATTTTCGTTTTTCACACGAGGTAAATACTTGTCAATTTAAGATAATTAAAAATTGTAAGGTTGGCCCTAAATTTTTTTGAGTTGCCATCAGATCTAAAGAAAAATTGTATTTTTATTCTTCGATAGCTTCTTTTCGCTGATGCTGACACATAAATGTCATTATTAAACCGTGACTTAAGTCCCATAAACCGGTTTTGTGGAGCACTACATATTGTAATTGTATATTTAACAAATAAAAATAAAAAAAAAGTTACTAAAATATCCTTTAACTTTTCTTATTATTTAACTTAAAAGCACTAACTCCATCACAAAGAGTAAGTCATAGAGAGTTAATTGATCAACAAAACTAGCAAAAAAGTTAAACTTTCGTCGTCTTCATTCAATCAAGTCTGTATTCTTAGTCTTTGGCAGAGAGCGCCGTCTGGAGCGACGCAGAACCAGTTCAAGCCTAGATTTAGTAAATTTACTAGATTTAAAGTCTGCTGGTTTCTTCGGGCGCGCTATGCAAATTTGACTTACGTTTCCGTACTAGTTTAAGAAAACGCCGCGTTTCTGAGACAAAAAAACGAATCAGTACCTACACCATAATTCTTTAAAATTATTTATTATTTTATTTCGAATATCAGATTTAAAAAGATGAAAACATTTTTATCGTTTTTAAATATTTACTAGAATGATGCCTAATCATATTTTAATAGTTTTATTTTAAAAAAGCAACTTCAAATATCAAGGCATATTATATTTATAAATATTAAACATATACATATTATATTTATAAATATTAAACATATACATATTATTTAAAAAAATTACGCGGTATAAAAATAATTTATAATGACACTTTCTCCTGGAGTTGTGAACATTATTAATAACCGCTGCGTTTTCCCGACTTAGTGCGTCCACTCCGCGCCTCTACGAAGTGAATTTTCAATGAGGATGTCACAGCCTTTCACTCGGTGACATTTGCTCGTGCTACCGGTTTGTTTGGACAAAAGGGGTTTTTGCCTCTCCAAGGAAAATCCAACAGATTTCTTGCTCCGAAATTCACGATTTTCTTGATTAGATTACCTACTTGGATTTGAATTTTGAAGGGTTTTGTCAAATTAATAAGGATGGAGATAAACGGGTTAGAGAGTTGAATATAATTTGTTTGGTAAATAATTATGTTTTTGATTTGTTTTCAAGTTAGTTCTGAAGTGTTTTAAAGTTTCTTGCATCAGTGGATTATTGACACCGACTATTTGTAAATGTATCTTTGTCGTTAAATAAAATACTAAACATAAATTCATATACCGGACAATTGATCATTAAATTTTTCCCGTACCTACCACCCAAATGTTAATTTGCACAAAATGCTGCAAGCCAAAACGAACAATACAATTCATACATTATCTAACAATGGTTGTACTAACCAACATAATTAACCCATTTCAACACATTCACGAGCAACGATGCTCAAAAATATAAAAAGTACAATTCGACCACGCATTGGGAATTTCGAGGTAGCGATGTGTGTAATCTGCATCCATTATTTAGGCTCACAATACATTCACCGCGCAGCTATTTTTGAAAATTAAAAACGAAATTCGAATCGAAATCGTCGCGGGTTCCGCACGAGTTGTCGGCGAAAATGGAAAGTTAACAACCGCGGTAAATAACCACAAATCACTGCTTCCTAACACCCGGGGCAAGATTTAAATTCACGCGCGACTGTAGCCATTGGGTTTTGGGGATGGTGTTCATTGTACCACGTGTGGGGTGGGTTGAGTTACAACAAAATTCCAACCTAGTATAGAGAGATTTTCTTTCCCCTATACAGTATACGGATTATAACACTGGGATCATACTAGTATAGAAGGTGACTTGAAGTTCACTTTTTATGTCTTGAAAAACTTACTTCGTCGACATGATTTTATTAAATAACTTTGTCCACAAAAACGGTGCTATAATTATATACTGAAACCTAAGACAGAAACACGCTTGTGCGATACTACTACCTACATAAAGCAAAGTAAATAGAACTCTCTGTTCCTAGACAGCACGTTTCGCCGAAAACTTTGTTGATAAAAATCATTGTACGCATATAGTTCGGTCAATAGGACGCACGGTTGTCAGAAATCTCTGTTCCTAGAAAGCACGTCTTGACAGAAACCTTATTCATAGAATCCAGTTTCCAGATAGGTACCTCGGTTCACAGAAAATGTTTCTTTCTATCTTAGATTCCATACTCAAATAACTTACGCGGCATTTAAACGAAACCGTATGAATTTTGTTATTGTCAACTTCTTTAATATTCAATTGTTTTTTTTTATCTTATTCGACTTCAAGACATCTACTCCCTATTAACCGAACTTCTACACTCAGATTTAACATAAAATCTCCATCTTTTCGTCCACATTTCTCGTGACTTACCAACACCAACAGTGTAAACTCACAGCAACCCAAAATCAACATACGACCACAACGTGCCTCACGCAACGTCACACAAAAGACAGAGGGACGCATGATGACGTATTATTATTTTTAAAATTCATTCACACTTCAACGTCCTATCAATCAAGTGTAAAACCAACCTTATCCCCTACACATTAAGAACTAAATTTAGTATAATAGTGTTAACACTTGTCGTTGCTTGCACGCGGTCGGTGCGTATCGAATTTGCGGTATTTACAATTTCGTATAATGAACCGAATTTTTCGTTTGCCGTGACTAAAGTTAGATCCTTTTGTTGTATAGGCATGAATAGGTTGATGTAACTATATCTAATTGTAGTTACTGTTGTCTGTAAATCAATTTAGTAACGATTCTTTATTATGACATGGCAACGTTTAAGTAGTAATATTTGTTTATAGTTTATTTATTTTTGTTATCGAAGGTTATCTAAATTTATCAACACAAACAGTTACGTACCTAAACCAATTACTTTACTTTAATTAATTGCAAACGTAATTAATGAACGCTTAAGTAACACAAAACAATATTCTATTAATTATTAAGCCCTATTAAGCGTTGTCATTATTTTCACCTCCCTATATCACATTTATAAGACTATTACGTCATGAACTTGAAAAATCATTAAACAAAACTCTTGCTTCCAATATAGAAAGCAATACACTCTCTGTCCCTCACAATTGAGGAGTATATTACACGCAGTTAGATGCAGACCTCATGCAGATCGGAAGTGACGTCAGTTCACAATAGATGGGCCCAGCATCCGGCGCGCGCGCACCGCTTCCTCCAGAACTAATGTCGCGGTAATATCCGAATGCAATTTACTGGCAACACCGAAAATATTGCGGTTAATGATGGTAGAATGGTAGTTTGGTATATTTAGTGTTATGGCCTATTGTCGTGATTACGCAAGGGTAACAATGAGAGGTAATAAAATCTTAGCTGGGTGCCGATAAGTATGTTGTGTTATAAAAGACACAGTCATAACTATTTGATTCTGCACATTCTCGTAATGATACACGCGATTCTTTTCATCAATTTTTTTTATGCAGTTCTTTCTCTAAAAAATCTTAATAAATAAAAAGTAATCTTAAAAATAGTTGACTTGTATGTCACAGGCCTGCTTAGATTCATATATATCCTTCTTCCATGGGCCTGTCCAAAAAACACACCGCATTAAACTAAATCAAAAATCAATGCAACTCATAATGAAAATACTACATTTTCCGGACTTGAAAAGAGATGATGACTTCTGAATTTGTTAAGACGTTTCTTCTCAACTTTCACTAGTTATGAAATGTTACTTAACTCTACAACTTTTAATGCTACAGACTTAGATTAACTGTAGAGCATTTTCTATTATTTTATTGACTTTTACGATTGTAGAAATGACACTCTGCTAAAGGGACAGTATAATTTCTCTTCCCGTCACAGATAAAGCTCTATCTAATTAATTGAGTATTTACACAACACACGCATTGTGCTGACTGGAACATGTTGTACAACAAGCTTAAAGGGCAGTTCATTAAGCTACAGTTTAAGATGTTAAATAAACATACGAAATATTATTGGATAACTGGATGGTGTTATGAAAGATGTAACTATTTCAATTATGTAACTTAAATTGGATACTACGTGACAAATTTTAAGGTAAGCTATTTTAGACTAAGTGAGAAAAAAATAGGTATTATTTATATTTCTAATATTCATTTTGTATGTTTATGTCGAGAGCGGTCTAAAAGAACAGTTTAAAAAACTCATCGTTCAAAATTAAGCACGTGTTTGATATTTTTAAATATCAGAGCAAGTGGCGAATATAAGATTGAAGTTATTAATTCAATTTATATGGAGAGACCAGTACTCACAGTTCCTCCATTTCATTAATATCACACTATTTACATTAATGCATGCAACACCAAAAGCACATGTATAGTAACTTCACTTAGCAAATAACCAGGCTAGTGATCAAAATCAATCTTTATTTTCATCTTACATAAAAATATATAGACAACAAAAACAGAAGAGACTACCAAACTATGATGTATCTATACTGAATACTGCCATTCAAAATCCCCCATAGATTAAGAACGCTAATCAACAAGGGTGCAAACTACCCCACGATTCACCCCACTGTAGCGGGGGCGAAGTGTTAAAAACACAATAAGATATAATACGCATATACCACGACAACTCTACATTAAAAAACCTTAACCATCACTCTAAAATGACCTTTATTATAACGTGATAAGAGTTTAGGATTTATTTGTGAGTTGTAATTTAAACTTTGCAGAAATAAACTATAATAATTCGCAACGCCTTCAAAGTGTCATATCAGTCAAAGTGATACAAAATACATATTTTGAATTGCGCCCTCAAGTGAAACATGAAGGGGTGCATTTTGTTCGTTTTATTGTATTTTAAAGTGTCATAAATATTAATGCTGTAATAAAAAGTTTTGAATGCAGTATCGTTTACGATTATGTTCAGTTATATTAAGTAGCTTTAAAATAATTATGTTGTATGAATATTTTATTCAAAGGGACTTGTGTTACGAGTAGCTATAGGATATTGAAAAATAGTTTTTGTTTAAAATAAGAAAAAAAATTGTTTCTATTGGCAGTGTGTTTCAATAACATGTAACATGTGCCGTCGGATACTCGTACCAGAACTATTTTTTCCGAATTTCGTACACGAACGGTTACAATAGTCATTATTGCTCACGAAACAATAATGTTTCATATTTTTACTTTACCTAGTTGCAGAGTACCTAAATCCTGTAGCGTTTTACTTAAGACGAGTATTTTCACATTATACGATACAGAAATAGTTTTAAAATATACTAATATCATAGTTTTTCTCTTACAAAAAGGAAGCATACCGCAGATATAAATATTTCGGTTCATCTTACAATTTTCACACTATGACTTGACATGAAAGTTTGAACAAACAACCTTCATGTAAAATCTACTGAAGAAACAACTATGAACTCCTTCCGAAGGCCTTTTACATTATCTAGCCATATAAGGTACATAGATATATGAAACAATAGAAAATCACAGTAGGAATACTCAGACACATAATATTCAATGACATTATTATTTAAATTTTCCCGCCAGTGTCGGGATGTGCCTAAATTTAAATGACAATAGAACAGCCTATTTGATTGTGGACGAGGGGTCGAAAGTACCCAAAAGTACCTTACTTCGACAATTTATTTTCAACTTTAAAATTTTTATGTTGAAAGTTTGAATAAGATTTGGAAGTTGAAATGTTTGTGGGTCTTGTTGATTTCTTACATAATGCTATCCTAAAAGATAAATATCCTAGATAGATTAAAAGTACTTAATTAGTATAGAGTATCAGTATTAGGAAAAATACTTTCATACAGTTAATAATTGGAAAATAACGTTTTGACGTTGAAACTATTATCGTCTTATTACAGAGTTTTTCTCGTTTTATGTACCTAAGAGATGGCTTGAGATCTCATATTGATTGGTTTTCAAAATTAATAAACGTATAAGTCGATAAGACAACAATGTATCAAGATTTTGGCTAACTATAAAACGACACGTAGTAAGTGTCGTGTTTTATTAATACCTAAAGACGTTATTATCTTTATTTTTTCAATGTATCACTCACATGCTCAAATCTATGATTTTTATCAATTCATCATGTTTTTTCATATATAATAAGTGAATAATATAAGGTAATTTGTATAAGAAGCTTGGAGTTGCTCGCTATGCCGCCCGTTCCAAACAGAAAATGATTCCCCGGGAACATTAAATCGGGATAAAAAAACTATCCTATGTATTCATCCAGGTTATAAAGTCTCCAAATATTCAAAGTTTCGTCTAACTCGCTTCAGTGGTTTTTGAGTAAAAGAGCAACAAACATCCACAGTGGTTGCAGGATAAATTCTTAAATCACTAAATATGTGAAGTTGTCATGACAACAGTTTAAACTGCATACTAGCTGCAATCATTACATCCCCTTAACTTTAGATTATAAGTACGATACGTGTGTGTAATAGATGACGTCCGTTCCTCCGGCCGTCCGTCTGTTAGCACGGCCCGTTTCCGACGCGCCACGCGCCCAATTTAAAGTATTTTAAAATGGTATT
Organism: Trichoplusia ni; assembly: GCF_003590095.1. Classification (NCBI taxonomy): domain Eukaryota; kingdom Metazoa; phylum Arthropoda; class Insecta; order Lepidoptera; family Noctuidae; genus Trichoplusia; species Trichoplusia ni. The sequence continues at coordinate 3,449,412 of NC_039490.1, forward strand.
CCTGTATAATATATGTATATATTTTATAGCTATGGAATTAGCATTTTGTGACAAGATTGTACGTAGTAAAACTGAAATAGTTTGCCACTTTCTGCCATTTTCTTGAACTTATATAAAACTAGCTGTTGCCTGCGACTTCGTCCCCGTGAGTAGAAGATATAAGTTATGATTTATATCTGCCCTGTTTTTTTTTTACATTTTCCATTGTATCTTCGCTCCTATTAGTCGCAGCGTGATGGTTTATAGCCTAAAGCCTTCCTCGATGAATGGTCTATTCAACACAAAAATAATTTTTCAATTTGAACCAGTAGTTCCTGAGATTAGCCCGTTCAAACAAACAAACAAACTCTTCAGCTTTATATATTAGTATAGAAGTATAGATATATTAGTATAGATAATGCTTTTTGTTTAACACTTCAAAATTCGCTCTAGGTAGGCTCTAAGTTGAAAATGTTACAAATATTAACATTTGTGGGATCAAGTGTAGTTTTATGAGCGTTTTCTTCATTAGAATTACCTTTTATAATTGATAATACTATAGTTTAAAATAGATTTTAGTGTAAGAATGGACACGCACTGACCGTAAAATTAATCAACGTCACCAAACACTAAGAATAATTCACCTTAAAGTATAAATCAACGGAAACCAAACTATTCCAAAAGCAATCTCAGCCACAAATATTAACCCACATTCAATTCAGACAGAAAACTGAAAATAAAAGATAAAAAGTATTAATAAGCAAAAACTCGGATCCGAGGACCGCGAAACTAATCTTTAGCCAAGAAAAAAAAGGAAAAAAAGAAAGAAATCTTTTCATTTCCTAGAGTACTTCGCCTGGAAACTGAATAGGGGTAAAAACGTGGTGTACGGGATTGAAACCCATCGGGGCGGACGACGCCGGGCGGCTAGCATTGTTATATTCCTGTATTGTTATTAAAATTGGTGTAGAATTAAAGAGGACATGTGCGGTTTAAATCGCGTTATTAGGACGGGGTTTGTGTTTCTCTGTTTGGTTAAGAATAAAATGTAGAGTCAGCCGGTTTAAAACTTTCAATTGTTGTCGACGAAGAATAGTGTGACAATGATAAAACTTGAACTATTTTTTTTATAAAATTATTTGGGCATCAATAAACTAGAAAAGTGAAGTTGGATACTGACAACAGCGAATTAGCAAAATATCTTTTTTTTTTTCAAATTGAAGAATTTGAAAGTCCTTTGTTTAAATATGTTTCCTTCACCCGTACCTATATTATTTATTAATATAATCTTCGTATTAAGAAACTAATGTAAACTCTGTTTTTTGTACATAGAAAATGAAATGACAATTTTGTTATAAACCGAATTTTAATGTAAGTAGGTACCTAAACTAATGGAACATATAACCATTGCAACGGTTTTGTGGGGCTTAGTTAATAAGTTACGTACCTATTGTTTAAAGATAAATAAATAATAAATAATAATAAAATAGAAGTGCTGATGATGAATATAAAGTAATAAGGAATTGTGAATATCAAATAACGTTATTGTAGATTGACTGTAAGATTTTCCTCATTGGAGTTTTAAATGCATGGAAGTTTAAAGACAATTACAAGTACAGAGGAAAAACAAAACAATGTTTGGCATTCCGTTTTCAACTATAAGAAGTTTTATTGTAACTGAAATTATTATTTTGGCTAATTCTTATTTATTGACGCACTTATAAAAAACAGCTATAGCACCTTGATATAAATATAGAAAACATTATAAACGTGTCGTGTAAAATCATAATATAATGTATGTACTCAAATAATGTTACAACATGTGTCAAAGTCTATCGTTTAATTTCGTATCAATTCAATTTCTCATGTTCGTATACTTACGTTTAGCAATTAAATTTATAATTAAGAGAAGCACTCATGTTTGCATCTAAATTTGAATCGGAAGACATTTTACTAATTACAAATTTATGTTGCTACAAAATGACTGTGTTTTAAAATAGTCGTGACTGAAATCTTTGAATTCGAAGAGGATATCTCGGTTTAAAATACAGTAAATGTCTGCAAATTCCTCCTATATTCGTATAATTATAGCTAGGAGTTAAGTTCATAAGCCGTTGAACAGATGTGCAACCACACACAACAATGCACTGATGCGATTTGCTTCCACACTTCGTTACGCACGCCAGTAAGCCCCTTATTGATATACACTTGTGTTATGTATATAACTCATTGTTTTCGATATTAATTTCTAGATTATTCTGAATGAAAAAAAATTAAAATGAGTTTTTGTACTATGGCTAAAATATCCAATGAAATATTATACTTTTGTGTTCAAAACTTAGACAATGGCAGACCTTCACATTTGCTATGATGATACTGATGATGGATGTTCCAGTTCCAGATTATCCGATCTAAAGCCTAAAAGAAAAAAATAAGCCTACAATATCTACCAATAAGAAAGGTATTCGGTTCAAAGTTGCATTTTTGGTCCCTTGGTAACCTTTTTTAAGAACCAATGTTGCATACAACCCTAGCCCGCCCAGCGTGACATAGTCATTTTAAAAATCACACTTTTCAGAATATTTAGTAAAGAATGTCTGGATTGAATGATTTTTGTAAACATGCATTTAATACTGATTACAAACTTAAAACACTCTTGCGTTTTCAAGCATGTCATCAGAAGGCTTTTAAAAATGTGTTTATTTTGTGTCACACAAATTAACTGCATGTGATTTACACGCGTGTAGAAAAAACATAAGGAAATTTAATCCATTTCCATGAAAGTAGATGTAAACTTAACTACGTCTAAAATAACCTTTTTCTTTCACACGTCGATCGGAAAACCATTGGGTTTCTGTCAAATAAGGTCCGTGAGACGAAAAGGTCAAGGTTATGGGGTTTAGGGAGGCTTGAGGTACCCAACGATGCGAACTGGTCCAAGCACACCCAAACGTTACCGACGAAAATGGGAACTTTCAATTTAAGCAATTCACGTAAAAAATCAGCCATCGTAAACTGGCCCTTGGATAACTTGCTTTTGCTTATAAACTTGGTTTATTCGGAAATAACTAAAGAACCACCATTTTTATACTGATTTTAACTCTAATATGTAAATTTCTTAGTTTATTATGTCGAAATTCAAAACAATCTTAGCTTTTCTTTTAACTAAAGCATCGTTTATCTACTGACTTACTGGAAACCTTTCAAATATCTGTTTCAAAAGGACTTCGTTTTGCTTGGCTACCTATAAGACCCACCATTCCTATTACCCTAAAAACTACCCCGTTCGAAACCCAAATCCGTACGTGAAACTTTCCACATCCGCCATTCTTACGAAATACCATCTGCATAGCAATCTTGGAAATGCATTTTCCATGTAGGCGTGGTCTGAATCAGCCAATGTGCACTCAGGCGATATATAGTACATCCAGTCCCACTTGACCTTCCTCACTCCCCCGCGTCCATATAAAACTGAACCAAAAAGAGGAACATTGCATATTTTCAGAGCTCTTGTTATAATGGGTGCGTTTGGAGCTCCGCCCATCTGCGCGCTTGGTTGGTTTTCCCTGTATGTTAGAGCAGTTCAGTGATATAAATTAGAGAGGGACAGTTGCGACTTTTCTTAAAGATAGTTGGCAGATTATATAAGACGACAATATCGTACATAGAGTCAGGTCTAACAAAGTGTTCTTATGTAAATGAGAACGTTATTTATGATTGGATGTAGACTTACAAATTGATGTCACTCTGTGAATATATGTGGAAAGTTAATACGAATTCTATTTTCTATCGAAAATAAGTTTCGGATTATACTTACCTTAATTTTACGCTTGTGTAGGTAATTGATTTTCAGATACAGGTACACAATGTTTTTTGAGAAAAAATATGAAAAACATTGGGGAATGGTACTAGAAATACAATGCAATTGAGACGGCAACCCTTTTTGTGATCTAGAAATTATCATGTATGCATATACATACATTAGCAAACTTTAAAGGGTCCCATGAGTTTGAAAGTCAATATAACGTTGTTCTTTTAGCACACTTGTAAGTGATATTAGTCAGTATTACTAAAATCCCTGCCTTCGACGGATAAAATGAAATATATGCCTCTCAAATTCATTTTCACCAACTTACATACTAGTCCTTTCCGTAGGTACATTTGACTAAAGCCATTCGCTTTAACATTGTAAACCTTGCTTTTCTGACACCACTAAGACTCTTTCTCTTTTTTTATGGCTGTATTAATACTAATAATGGTTTTCAAAACTGTATAGTTGTATATCAGAGTATTTTCTTGGTTTTAGCTTTTTTTCATATGTTTAGCCGGACAATCAAAGTTCAGTGCGTTAGCTTTATATTCTTTTTGCGAACCTCGCTCAAGTTGGAACTAATTTAGCGAAACTAAACTTGACTTAGTATCACTACCTCACCTACATCGAAATGGCGAAAATCTATCTTATACTACTGAAAACCATTAACAAAATCCCTCTATTTCAGGAATCCAAAAAATTCAGTACTAGAGTTAACGAAATGAGCATACACTCAACAAGACATTGAAACAGTTATTTCTCATTTCAACAACAATGCATTGCCTAGACAACAGTATCTCCTATTAGACATAGTTTACCAATACAACAAAACAATTTAAAAAGAAAACATAAATACGTTACAATATTTATTCCCTTACATAATATTTTAAAACCACGCAAAAATGAGGAAAATAAAACGACCATAATTCATGAACTATACTTGGAAGGAATTCGTCTTACATTCTTTATAACGATCGTAAAAAGGGGGGAAGACGGGGCGATTTGCATGTGTAGGGAGGTACGGATTAAGTGAAAATCTGAACTATTCGGTGAAGCCAGCTGTAATGTGATAGAATATCAATACTGATTCAATTTGCTACTAAGGAGGTTTAGTCTAGTATTATCGTTGTTTTGGTTAGATTTTGTTTCGTTAAATTTTATAAAAATGCTTAGCTGTGGAATAGGTATGGTAAATGTTATTGCCTTGTAAATAATACTGAAAATCCCAAGTGACATTGAAAAAGCGAGATAAATAATAAAAAACATTGTTTTTTGTAAAAGAACATGCTTATAGAATTAGAAATTTGTAAATGTGACTGATCTTTCTATCCAAAATCTAACAGGGCAAAATACTTGTAAACCCTGTTACTTATAAATAGTGACAACTAGTTTTAGCTTACTTATAACATAAAATTCAAAACTTTTGGACTATTATAAAAAATAACTTGTCATTACTTAAGGTAAGTCCAAAAAAGTCTGTAAAAATCGTCTCCTTAAGAAGGTACACCACAGAATCTTATTATAATACTTTTGCGGCAAAATGTTTCTTAGTTTTTATGACACGAGTGAAATACGGTTATGGGTTGAGTTGCCCAACTCTCCCCCGGATTCAACCCGAGAGGGGTTCAACCCGTATGGAGATTTCGACCCTCTTAAATCCCATTGTTTTCAAAGTATGAAGTCGGGGTTTTTATATTGTAGTTAATTTTATACTGCCTATGTTTTGTATGTAAGTCTTGGAGAGGTTTATTTTATTTTGAAGTACTTTAACTTAATTTTAAGTTGTAGAGCACGAGCAAGATGAATTGCTTTACAGCCTTAATACGATCTTTATTTGAAAACCCTTGTCCTTTGTTAGACTATGATTGAGTAACAAATAAATGCAATACATAAGGCTCTCAATTAAAAGTCATTATAAAGAGACAGACAAACGGACATTTATCAGAGTAATTCAAAGAAGTGTTGTTAATCAATACAGCATTAGATCATCTTTTGAAAAAGCTATAATCAGCTATCCGTGTAGTGTTATACATAATTATAAGATATATAGTTTTTATTTCTCTTAAATTTCTCTCCTAAATTTTTTGCGTGCCCAACAGGGTCCATATTGAACTGCTATTTATTTTCTACCATCTCTGTAACATATGGAATGCAATAAATGATTGAGTATTGAGTATTTACAAAAAAGTTTGTACATATATTCGTTTTGAGAATTATAAATCAGATGACCACAAATGCTTGTTCTAAATCTTGGTGTCTTTGAGCATTTGACTTGAATGTTTTTGTAGAGTCATTGAAAAAAAAACATGATCTAATCTATCTCACCTAACCCAAGCTCAATAGCATTATTCCCTACCATGCCACTCCAAATCTAACTCTATCAACATAGCACAAATACCTATCTACGTACATACGTATACCTAGGTATACATGTTGACCTAGCACAGGTCGTATTCAGTATACAGAAATCAATTACAATAATTGTTCGCAGCCCACCGCTGCATTGTGCCGGTTTCAATACATTCTCATTACGCGTAATGGCCTACGCCACTGCAATTTTGTCTATATATGTACTTACATTGTGTATGTAATGTGTGTTTGTATATTGTTTTAGTTAATTGCTGTTGGAGGTAAGTGATTGGATAAGATTGTTTGATTTTAGATGGTTTGACACAAATCATAAATAATTGAGTTTCTGAAACTCGTTTGTATGTATGCTTTAATGTGTATTTTTACTGATAATAACAATAGTTAATATTTAAGTTACAATTAGTAAAAAATACAATAAAATAATAGTAAAATGAGCCGAATTTTCGACTCTGACGCACCAGCGTATGACTATACACATATTTATCATAATAACTATTATATACTACATAACAGTGTACTCTTTGGCGTATTATTAAAGAAATAATTAAAAAGAACTGATAGCAGTATTTCTACATTGAAAAAAAAATACTTATCATGCTACGCATAACCGTAGTTCTCTACAAACCGTAGTACCTGTCTACGAAGTGCTACGAAATCGAACTAATTACATTACTACGCCGATGATCCAATCACATCCACTTAAGATCAGTGTGGCTATACGTGTACGTGCTAGTACTACAGTACATATGGATAACCGCACTAAACCTGGGCGAGTGGATCAGCCATTACTGCTAATGACTTCGCTACGCTGCCTGCCTACGCGGCAGGGGTGAACGGGAACATGTACGTACATGTGTTTGATGTTATTAATGTTAAATATTCTCGAAATGTTTAAAAAATATGTGATTTACAGGTACTAAGTTACATTACATAAAATATTGCTAGCTCAATAAGATACTTTCATAATTCAATACAATCATAAAAATAAGTTTTGGGCATTATAAATCTAACTAATCCATTTTTCTGACATATTTTTTTACGGATAAAATTATTTTTTTCTTCACTTTGCCTTATTTTAAACCACAAAATGCAACAGCAGCAATCTTTCATTCTATACTACTTCTGAAAAATTACATCACAACTCATGCTCTATCAAAAATCCCACTTAAATACACCAAAAAACAGAACTCTACCATCAATCTCTACAAACGGTTGAGTAGCAACCCTAAACGGCTACACTGCACCGCTGCACCCGGCGCTACAAACACACGGCATAAACATCGCCGCCGGTCTCTTCGACCCGCTGATTGGATTTATGTATGCGCGCTGACGGGTTGATATCATGTTAGTACATGTTGAATATTCAGTATTGAAAATTCTGTATCTCTGTAATACTGTTGTTGAGATTTTGTGGTGCATGAGTTTTCATTTTGGATGTTTGATTGGTTGTACTTTCTTTTAGAATTGGTTGTGATCTTGATGTTCAAGACAGCTGGTGAGTAAGATTGATGAATTTTGAATTAAAGAAAAATTCGAATTTTGAAGTGTAAATGCTTATAGAAACAGGAGACTTCTGCGCTTCTGGAGGGAGTTGGGATGGCTGGACTGACAGCCTCCCAAAGCCATCTGACGCACAATGGGCCGACTTGGAGCCTACGTGCGGAAAAAGGAGCCCATCATCAGCTTATAGAAACATGGGTATATTACAAAATGTTATCCCAATGCGATTTCACGATACTTGAACACTAAAAACAACGACTAAAACACTAAAATAAAAGAAAATAGTTTTATTTTTTCTGGAAATCAAAACTCCAGCTAGTATAAGACGTCACAAACAATGCAAGCATAAGATCAGATCGTCTCTACCTTAACCACGAAAATAATAATTCCCGAAGCCATTAAAATATGAAAAATCTTAAATTTTACTTTTCACTACAAGCCGTATCCAAAGCATAATACCAAGCCCGCCTTACGGGATTCACAACCGACCAATCCTTGCTAATTTTATACATTTTGCTGATAATCTAAAAAAAGCCTTGCAAAGTCGTCGGCCGTTCAAAAGCCTGGTAAATAGGCGTAATAGGCGTAAACGCAAATGTTGTCTAGTTCACTGGTCACGCCTTAACGCCTAGGGTCGTGTGTGGCTAACCGATGGAAAATATTATCAGGAAACAGTTGTTTTATGTTGACTTAAATAGGTGTGAGAATTTTTAAAATAATAGGCTGAAATAGTTACAATGGGCTCAATTACCTACATGATTCAGTTTAATCTTGAGGATCGAAAAGTGCTATTTAGTAGTCAAAATAATGACTCAGTAGGTTTTTTACTTTTATAAAATGACTCCCGCATTGAATAGTCAGTTTAGCAACTATGTAGTAAAATTAAAACAGTGGTTTTCGTTAAGACCATTTATCGTATCATTTCAGGTAAGGAGTAGCATCTCAGTCTTAAGTCAAATAAACTGTCATTTATTTATTCTTTTATCGAATAATATCCAAAAAATGTCGGTTAACACCAAAATGGTTCGGCAGAAAAATCCCACCATATGAACTGATTTGCCTGCTATTAACAATTATTAATATAATATAAATACTTGAAATATTAAAAGTGGATGAATAATAAACGAACTCAATATTATCGCCAAATGAATCACATTCGCTGAGTAATTTAAAACGAAATGGCGAACGTTTTGTCTCTCATTCAATCATTAATGTGATATTCATTTATAATAATATGATTTCTGATTCATAATAATGTGCTTTTTCATTCGTTTTAATTATGAACTCATATTCTGTGGCTCTGGTTTGTTAAACATTTAATTTTGAAATATTTTTCACATAAATATGATTATTTTGATGTACTTTTTCTGGTATTCTTCTGATGTCGTATTTATAATCTTCAAAAGAAAGCTATATCACCTTAATTTTATAATAGAGGATATTATTTTTATTTGCGAAGACGTAGTCGATTAGATATTTAACAATAAAAACGTCTAAAACCATGGGAGCAAGTATTTGCTCTAAATAATTTTAAAGTGCATAGAAACAGTCACAGTTTTTGCTCAGGCTTACTTCAGAAATCTGTTGAAACCATTCGTGTCCAGAACAATTTATTTCCCTTCGTATCAAACTTTAAAACCTAATGGATGTCAACCACGTATCGAGTCCGCACGTCATCCATTTTCCTGAACATCGCAGGGCGTGAACGATCCACACAACCGGAAAACGTGCTGTTATTAATAAAGCCAACTATGGTTGCTTCCAATCTTTGTCACAGCCGCCTCTAACCATCGGCGCGTGTACAACTTGCCAGCTCGATGCATGTACAAAACCACCTAGTGTGGAAACACAATAAATGTCAAACGAAACACACTGAAATTCCAACTTTATTTTGAAGTTATAGAGTTGAAAATCGCGTGTATTATTTTCTGTTTTAAGGCGCGAATGTTTCAGCAGGGTTTGCTCCTGCGCTTGACAATAATGCATGGCTGAGCTAATGTTTGCTTTGTATCAAGCTATACTAGTTATGTCCACCGCGGTCCGCTTGGGGCGTGAATGTATAATTTGACTCGTGCCGTACTGGAGAATAGCCAATTAAAGAGGTTAATGCATTTTGTATGCGTTTTGATTAGCTAATATCGAAGTTGGGTTTTGGATAAACTGTTTTATTTGTGAATTAGTTTCAATGCAAGTTTGTCGTCCTAAAAAATTGAGTTATACCATTAACAGCCTTGTGTGCCTATTCAACGCAGCATTTCCTTTTCAAATTGTATTTTTTCTCGGAATAATTAATCCAATTATCATGAAACATAAAACTTTACTGTAGTCTGCAAGCAACGTTCAAATAGAATTTCAAGCACCCAGTGAACAAACCCATTTTTGCGAAAGATCTCAAAGAAGAAACTACGATATTAACCAAATTTCACACACAAAATCAAATCAATATATGAAACTACGTCAAACATACTGAATGTTTATCAAACGTTCAATATCTCGAAACCAAGCCTTTACCCTACATATAAACAGAGGTGTTATGTACAGACACGGCCACTAAGGGGCATTACAATGCTAGACAACTTGGACACTACAGCCAGCTTAGTACGACTATATTGAAACGGCTGAACTATGCAAACCAATTGAATCCCAATAAATCTACTCTTTGTGTGGCTGAGACTGGCTATCAAACTAACAATTTAGATTTAAATAAGACTGGTCATCTTGTGTTAAACTACTGGCTTCTCTTTTTTAATTTATAGTTCGATATTTAAGATAAATAAGCATTAAGCTATCTGTATAAGAAGATTAAAAAATCATATGTGAAGACGTCGATCCTCGGTTGTCCAATTTTTCAACCTATAATTTTTTTGCAAGAAAAATCTGAAAAAAAGTATTATAACAGTTTGTAGTTTGCTACATGAAAATCCCATCTTATCATTAACTAGCTGTTGCCCGCGACTTCGTTCCCATGGGTAGAAGATATAAGTTATGATTTATACCTGCCCTGTATTTTTCACATTTTCCATTGTACCTATCTTCGCTCCTATTAATCGCAGCGTGGTGGTTTATAGCCTTCCTCGATGAATTGACTATTTAACTCAAAAAAAATTCCTGACCAGTAGTTCCTGAGATTAGCGCGTTCAAACAAACAAACTCTTCAGCTTTATATATTAGTATAGAGTATAGAAGTATAGATTTACAGACCCTTCAGAAAAAATCGTTTTAATTTAATAGTATCGTAATAAACATCATTGATTATGATTGTATTAACTTAAAAGCGGCTCATAATTCAAATGACATGCTTACAAAAACACAATTTTAATGATTGGGTACAACGCCTCTTAGGTTCTGTTTTGTAATATAAGTCAAATTATTGTTATTTTAATCCAACTTCAAGAAGGAGGTTCCTAATTCGCCTTTAACTCTAACTTTGGAATAGCTGGTCTGGTTTTGATTCTAACATTATGTAAATATCCCAAAGTAAATCCAGTGTAGAGTCCACTGTATACTGACATGTTATGTCTAGTTTGGCAGCACAAAAGCCTACCCCCGCACAATGCAGGCCTCTTGCGAGCGCACGCCACCACAAAACACATGTCCTGTGGTCAAACGATTGCTTTTAGTGCTATGCAGCAAATAGACCTGGCTTCAGGGTGGTTATTTTTTACGATAATGTAAATTAGTTTTTGTTTGGAGCAATATTATTTGGTTTAATGTATTTTTTTTCATTTTCCACATGTTCTTGAAAAAAATACTCTTTCTGATAAATTCGGTCATTTTTATAAATGAATTTATGTAAAAGTTTCGAATTTTTTTTTTTCGTTTGCAGGGAGAGAAAAAATACCTTCATTGTAAACTTTATTGAAAGAAGCACTACATGTACTTGAATATGCATGAAAACAGCAAAAAATATTATCTTCTTAATAATGTTGATAACTTACTCTTTACATAAATGAATTACCTTATTTTGGCATCTTCTAAAATAATTTATTGACCAAAAGCAAAAAAATAAAAACATTATTAAAACAACACAGTTTTCATACACATCCTAGCCTTGGTAAATACCAATATATAATACGTAGCCCCTCTCCACCTTCTCACGTCTATACCCTCAGAAGCAGTGATTCATTCGGCAGCCGATGCACGTTCGCTATACAATGCACCCGACGCCGCTCGCTCTGTATGGAAATGCTGAGAAATACCTATATACATGGGAATCGCTTCTATTTGATTTTCAGACATGTAATGTGTTTTGGTTCGGAGTTTAATGTTACTTTCTTAACGTAGATTTGTTAAAACGTTGATGTAGGTATATTGAAAAGCATTTATCAAAGAATTTAAATTGTCTACTTTCACACAAAATCTTTAAAAATCTTCAGTCATATTGTGCTGATGCTTTAAGTTTGTAAAAGGTTACAAAGGACCAAGTAAATGATCTTTGACTGTATTTAATTCATTGATGTGATTCAGAAGAATATCAAATGTCAACCGAATCGTATATAATTAGTATTCTTTAGATTACGTTTCAAACACACGTTTTAAACATTTAAACTAAGATCACACCCTTGTCAATCAAAAGGTGCTACTTAGTAGCCTAACTTGAATAAACCAATTCTGAATTTAAAAAAAAGTCCACAAACCTGTATAAAGTCTAAAAACTTAACACGGATACACGAAATCTGAAATACAACTACCGAAATCATTACCCTTTTGGAACCCTTTAAAAATAACCCCGTGTTAACCGACAGTAGTGGGGTGGGCTACTATGTACGGGCATGATTTTCACGCCAACGTGATTCTCGCTCCGTATTTTACCCCGGGTTTATATTTGAAAATATTTTTTGTCTAACATATGAAATATTTTTAAAGTTTCGTATTAGGTTTTGCGTTTTATGTTTCAGATAGTTTTTGGAAAATGATTTTTGTGTAGTGTTGCTATTTTGTTTTTCTTTCATATTGGATTTGAATTTAGAGTTTTGTTTTATATTGGAAACTGATTGAGTTAGTTTGGTTTTTTTTTTATTATTTTGGCACCGGTAACTTTTCTGAAATGACATTTAATTTATTTTGATTGCACATCTTTGACTGTAATCATTATCGAATGCTATATAATTTAAAATTACATACATACATAGTTATACTTTCGTCTTAAGTTGAGGTGTTAAAGGAAATAGTATATCTTATAAAAACATGAGGCTTTTGGGGCCTTTGCAGAAGTGCGCTAAATAATCCATTTTTCCTAAAGAATCGTACAAGTTTTTATATTTCAAAGAATTCTTACATTCCTGTATAAAAATATAATAACACAGTTATCAGAAAACGGTCGGCGAATAGTCAGGCGTAGTCCTGATTGGAAACGTTTGGGATCGCGCCAACTAGCGTACGTGAGTCGAAAATATATGTCTGACTGCCTCCAAAGGTATAATGGCGGATGAAATATAATTGGTATGAGAGATATTGCAGATGTATTTGTTATTTTGTTTATTTTTGATGTTTGTTTGTCGTAAAAAAAGGTTACTTAATTTGCAAGACAAGGTTTGAACAAATGCCGACAGTATAAGTTATGATTATTTAGTGCGTATGCGTATTAACTAAGGAACTTTCTCAAAAATATTGTACACAAATTTAATCATACTGAAAATAGAAGAATAACCTCAAAATACGAGTATAAAACCATCAACTAGTCAAAAAAAACTACAGCAACCACCAAAAAAAGATATTTAAAAGCAGTTTTAATTCTAAAATACTTACATTCCATATTAAATCTTTCATTAAAACTGATATATTAGTAACAAACCAGAATTTAATATACCTCTTTAAATAAAGTTCCCAACTAAGTTAATGAAGGTAACATTTTAATAGTAATACTACATCAAACGTGATCCTGGCTGTATGCGGTACTTACTTGTGCCTCACCGACTATATTAAACTGTAAGTTTGTGTTAATATCTACATAGTTCTGCCACGTCACTTACAGGAAAGATTTGGGGACGAGTGTCACGATTTTAAACTTAAGTTAAAGTTAACTGTGGTTAAGTAAAATGGAAACGAGCAATTTGATCTTTTTTGTGAAAGTTCTTACGACGGAAATCACAGTAATGTTTAATACAGGTTTAAATTACTTAATAGTTTACATTTATTCAGTTTTTTTTCACACTGGAGCCAAGTAGACTACATATTTTTTTGTTTTCTTTGTACAACTAGATATCTCTTGATTTGTAGAATAAAACTCTTTTTTTTTTCATTAAACTATGTCAAACAATGATAATTTGACAGGTGTATTAAGGTAGACCACTGGAATATTATCATTAAAATACCTACTCATCCCAAACTTAGGCACGAAATCATCGCTAATCCAAGTTCACCATCTCTCGTACAGTGTAACCAGCCCAATCCTCCATCAAATATCGTCAGGCTTAAAGCAAATTGTGACGTGCCGCCATCTTTGACCACGTTCGCGATTCAAATTGGCGGTTTGTGGCATGTGACGTCACTTGCTAGTTTGCTGGAGATGTGGATAAACTGTATAACTATACATATGTATTACTGTAACTATATTATATTAGTTATTGCGGTGTTCGCAAGGTTTATAGTAAGCGTTTGATCTTGATGTTTCAATATTTAAATACATGTTATGAGTTAAAGTTAGATTCTGTATTGAAGAACTTGAAGCTCATTAGAATTTAGTAAGAAATTTTCATCTATTTCATTTTCGCAATTAAAATCTCTCAAGACTTTTTGGTTACTAGATGGCTGCCCGACCATTTTAAAGCTTATATCTAAGAAAAACTTAAAAGAAATATTAAAACCATGGATCTCAATCCATAAAGAGGGATTTATCTCTTTAAAAAAAATCCCACATCTGTTAATCCAAAAATATCTTATAGGTACTTACAAATATCTTAAAATAAGTTACCCCAAACCAAATACTTACCCATATATAAAGTTGTAACTAAATCACTGACTATACGCACGTGTTTGTCGGGCGTGCGACACGACCGTTGCGTTTGACGCGACGCGCGTGTCGCCGACGCGTTTACGCGTCAATTGCGTCGCATTCCAGCTAAATGAAATTTTAGTAAAATATTTAGATGTGCCTCTGTTTCGATTTTGTTTAGTTCGAATGGAAGTTATCGATGCGTTATGTTTAAATTTATTTTGCTGTAACTGTTATTTTTAGTTTAGTAGTTGTATTTGTTATTTGTTATTTCAAAGCTATATTAAAAGTTGATTGGAAAGTAAAATTAATAGGTTTTTTGAAGTAAAGTGGATTTGAACAAATTCCTTTAATTGAGTCTCTTTTATAGGCTCAACTTACTAACGTGCGCTAATATTAATTGAAAAAACTACAATAATCGTGACTTAATAAAAAAATATTTCAAACTTAATCCCTTCTCAACAAACTCTCAAAAACTGCCATAAGCAAGTCACGAAAATAACCTGCTTACAAATTTCAAATCGAATTTAGCAGGAACAACCCCTGTAGCCATCAGTTCCAATCAATATCCGATTAATCAGTCGCAGCGAGCGGCGTGTGCGCAGTCGCGCGGAAAATCTTACAAAAAATTGCGGGAGGGGTGGGGGGGGGAGTTTACGCACTATCGGACATCGCCATTTATTCGCGGGAAATTGATGCTGTGGAGTTGGTAGTTTGAAATTACTATTGTGTCGGTGTTTACTTAGACAGTGGTTTATGTTCCGAATTATTTAGCTATGTAAAGAACTACTGATAATAATTTACAATTTTCCTTTCGGAATATACTTAAGTAACGCTATATTTTTAGGTTTTTATAATCTAAACTGCAAGGGTAGCCGAGTAGTTGAGGTTGCCACGAAATACCTACTGTGCCCAAAGTGTCGCGGGATCGAACACCGCGTAGAACAAACATTTGTGTGATTCACAGATGCGTGGCTCAGCCTTGGTGTTTTTGTGCATGACTTGAATGTTCGTGAAATCCCCCACGAGTCTCGCGACGTAAAGGTTACATTTCTTAGTCTGGTAGTTGTTTTTAGAACTGTAAAAAATCACCAAACCCAGCCTCCATACGAAACCTTTTACCAAATTGTCATACACGTTCCTAGTACACGTTCAGCCTATTTTCCACATGACACTATCCATCGTTTTAGAGAAGGGTGGCGGTTGTCGATAACAGGGCCCTATAAATCATTCCAACAAATGTCTCGTCGTTGCCTGCAGCCGACGATTTGCCTGCCCCGCCTCAACAAGCGTTAGCAAACGTTTGCAAACTTATTGCTACTGATTACGTGATTGATTGCGGTTGTTGTCTGGAGATGATGTTGTAATGTATTGTGTTTTTAATTGCTGTTTTTGTGGTTTATTGAGTGGAAAGTAATAAATGTTGGATTTATAGAATACAAAGACTGTCTTTCTTGGAAATAGGAAATTCTTGCAAACCAGACCTGGTGAATGATAGGCTGACATACAGTATAAATCATTTTTATAATATTGCAAGAATTGTTACCTGATAGATGTGACATATACATTAAAATGCTGCATCTAATAAGTCCAAAACATCTCTTCATCTTCATCTCTCATAAATCACAAGGACCTTAAATACCATGATAATAATCTTTACAGATCACATCTATATGTAGATTTGAATATTGGTTTTTTAAAGTTAAAAAGCAACTTTAGGAAGACTACTGAATATTAAATCTAGAACCTACAATTAAAGACAAATACCTAGCACAGAACATTCTCGAATATCTTCACAATATATCGCTTCTAAATAATGTAATATATCAGCACGTGTGACGTCACGCGTGCAGGTATGTCTGCCTTCCGACCCGTAAATCGTTATGCCCTGTTACACGGTTTAATTAAATCTCAAATAACTCGAAATGCCGTGTGACCTATGTTACAAATAATTATTATATTCACAACAAAATGTACGTCTAATTTATATTAATATTATTATGTTGCTCCCATAATATTATTGTGTTATAGATTATTTTGAAAATGTTGAATTGAAATTTGTATTTGATTAGCAATATTGTTGCACGGTTCGGTGTGTCATTTGACTAATTAGAATTAATTAGTGTTTGTATTTTAATTATAGTATGCGGGAATGTAATTAAGGTATGTGTTTAGTTTGGTAATTTACCTATATAATGTCGGTTGACTTTTATTATACATACCTTTAATATTGATCTCTTGAAAAACCAAATGCTTTTAGAAAGATTAGTAGCTTACATTATTTATGTAAGATTTAAATACATATATACAGGTCAACCATAACGACATAGGTTTACTTTTTGGTTAAAATATAAATTTGTATTTTAACTGCAGATACAAATAAAGCTTCAATATTTTGACACCTATTCTAGAATATGCAGAAGACAAGTGTTAAACTACAAAACAGTTTCTTTTATAATCTATCTCGTGTCTAATCTACATACCTATATAGTACCAACCTATGTTCGTCCCACTGCTGGGCACAGGCCTCTTCCCGTATAGGTAAACTTTGAGCATTGATCATCACGTTGGGGAATTGTGATTTTGTGATTAGAGATTCCGTCATTTGAAATCCAGGTTTCCTTCAACTCACGATGTTATCCTGCATCGTTTGTCAATAGTGTCTTAGAATAATCAAGAAAATACCTACATCCTTGATAAAGTCACATTTTACCAACCACCGGGATCGAACCTGCACCTCATGCTTACAAAGCCATACATAGCACCGCAAGGCCACTATAACATTCGTATCTATTTGTAATATCGAATTAGGGGCCATCATCCCCTTCTCTCTAATTTACAAGATATTCTATTAAAAGGGAACACCAATTTGTGATAAGGTCGTCCTAAAATAGTCTTATATTGGGATGTTAACTCCAGTCAATTATGTCATTGTTAGTATTAAAGCAATTGTTTATTGTTTAGACTGAAACTAAATTGTCTGTATTATTGTTTTGCTTGGATTTGGTGTTATTTGGTTTTATTGACAAGGGATTTTCATGATTTTTAAAAAGATCACACGTCAATTAGTCGGTTATAATAATGAATAAGTGTGTGTGCCTAATCTTAGTAAATATGTTTACATCTGATTAAACAAATGATTTAAATGGATGTTATGTTAAATGAATGTGCCGACGGAAAACTTTTTTGGGAGAAGTAATAGAGTGTTATTTATTGTTTTTCAATTCGACAAATGTTATAGAAGTTTAGTATGTAGGTAATCTTTATTCCAAAGAACTAACAGTTATGATGTGTAGGACAAACCACCTATTAGTTAGGACGTACCGACGGAACGGAAAAGAATACATTTATACTACACATATTATGTTCTTAAGTAAGTTCATATATTTGGTTTCAGTAACTTATCTACTTTAACCAAAATACATAAAGAGGTGTCGCTCTCTTTTTTTTTTTATATTAAACCTAATTTATTTAAAATATTGCAATCACTTAAAGAAGAAACCTGAAGAGTTGATCAATGATACTTTTAAAGGTTTTCCTTGCAGACGAAATAAAAAATAATCTAAATTTAAAACTCCCATTGAACGTACATTTTAATCTGCTTTAAAATATAACATCGGCTGCATAAATCCCATCTTTTGTAGGCCAGAGGGGCTATAAACCCCGAGAATATACACGGAACGAGGAATACCTTTCGTTTAGTTTTTTTTCACTCATTACTAGAGCGGTTTTCCTACTTTTTTGCCCTTTTTCCGGTGAAAGAGATAAAAAATGAAGATGAACTGGCGAGGTGCAGAGTAAATACGGGGCGATTAGTGATGTTACTATCATGGTTAAAATATTGTCGATATTAGGGCCGATTTTTCAATTGCCAGTTAAATTTTATTCAACGAATATGTTTGACAGCTTTTGTATAGAAAATATGTCAAAGTTAAGTAAAAGTTATGTGACGATTGAAAAATCGGGCCTTAATTTAGTAAAATTTGTATTTGTTAAGATTTATGCAAGGCTGTGACTACGATAACACATTTATTACGTATGTGAGTTTACTACAATTGTTTCATTTATGCTAGCAAAAAGCATTTTCTCTTTGATACTACATTGAGAATTTTCCGTTAACAGTATAAAATACAGCCACACGTAGATTAAGATCACCTTTTTTAAGGTCTCGTCCTAGAAAAACTAAACCCTGTTACTGAATTTAAGTGTCTGTCCGTCGGGTTGTATTAAAAATGGAATTCTCTAGCTTTTGCTGTAAAAACTAGAGAATTAAATTTTCAGGGGTGAAGTATTACTGTATATATTAAAATTGATGTATATCTTATAACTGCCGCTATAACAAAAGGTAATCA
This sequence comes from Trichoplusia ni, assembly GCF_003590095.1. Taxonomy (NCBI): domain Eukaryota; kingdom Metazoa; phylum Arthropoda; class Insecta; order Lepidoptera; family Noctuidae; genus Trichoplusia; species Trichoplusia ni. Next base: position 3,468,358 of record NC_039490.1, read on the forward strand.
AGGCTAAGTAATGATAAGAAACTTCGGCTAATTTGTTATTCCTTAGCCTATTCATAGTGATTCAGTGTCTTTGCACTTGGCCAGTTTAATCAATAAAATTTGTAACAAAAACAACTTAATACGATAATCGACATTTCCCATCCCTAAACCGACCGCAGACCGCACGGGCCGGTAGGCACGAAAAGTCGTTCCCAGCTCAAATATATTAGAATATACATTACCCTACGTGACTCCAGCAATGAATGGACCCACCTCTGTCCCTGGTATAGCCACGGTACTATGGAGGTAGGTATGCAGCCATGATGGAATGAGTTTTATGATATAATGGACGAGCTATTGATTCTGTCCGTACTCGCTGTAGTTGTGTTTTGTAATTGATGTCTGTTTGTGTTTAAATGGATAGATGTGTAAGAGTTGAGGGTGGATTGTGTTTTGTTTGAAGGACATGTTTGCCCGAAAGCTTGGGAATTATTGTTTGTACAAGAATAACGACTGAAAATGTCTAAAACCGGTTAATGATTGTTGAGGTAAGCTTATAAGTACTTATACAAAACTTAATTAAAAATTGGGTACAATCATGTACATTGCACTTCAAAAGGTTATGTAGAGCTTACCATTACATTCAATGCAAAATCATACTTTGAACATATGCAGTCCCAAGTTTAGTCAAGCACATTTTTATGTAACATTCGAGAACAAAGAGACAAAGGGCTTAGGCTATTTAAAAGTAAAACTAAACTCGTTAATATTGATCAGAAATAGTCGTATACGTAGTTTCTGAACTCTGAAGCCTTGTACGCAAGTTGCAGGGAACAAGTCATCAAAGAGCAGTTAGCAAATACTTGAGCAGTTAGGGCGCATTACGCAGTGCCAGGAGGAGACAAGTTTGTCTCTTGGAAGTTGAGGACCTATTCTCATAGGAAAGGAGTTTGGCCATTATTTTGAATGAAAATCTAACCAGAACAAGGAGTATGTATCAGAAATATTGATTGAAATATGGTTTGCATATTTTCTCAAAGGAAATGTTTCTATACTATTTTAAGTCTATTACACAAATTTCAAGTACAAAAACTATTTTAAACGAGCAACATCTTCTGTCAAGACGAACGCCATTTCAGTCTGCCAGTGACCATGATACCTGCAAAGGTGTCGAAACGTCGGGAACTAAAATCTAAAATTAAACCTCGATAAAAACCGTAAAAGTAGTTTTCAATGTCTAACATTCGAAACCTAAGAAACTTCTATTTTACCTACTTTTCTAACAGTTTCATCGTTGTCCGAGTATGCCTATCTAAACTTAACTTTAAACTACGATGGATAAAAATATTTTTACGTTTATCGTTTGTTTAGAATAACGATTTGACCACAATTCTTTTAATTTTCCAAGAATCTTATTTTACCACGCCATAGCCACTGCGCGTAGTGTGTCACATTTTCGATACTCGCGCAGGACAAGCACTTGAGTGATTCAGTTTTTGTGTATTTTGCATGTAACTTATTATAAATGTTTATGATAGCCCGCGAAATACAATTATTGAATACTTTAAAGCGAGAGTTTTAAGAGCGTTTTTTTTATTATTTAAGAGTTACAGATAAGGTATGACGAATGATCTACATATGACAAGGAATATATCGAGTAATAGCAAATAATAAAACGAGTGGTTTTGACAATAGCATCCGATTACCGGTCGCCTGCCTGCCCGGGGCTGTACGTCACAATGACGCATGCACACGAAATAGTGCGCAAATTGAACTATAACTTTGTTTCTTGGTGTCGACCCGACTTCACGACACTTGGGTTTATTGCAGCGGTACTGTTGAGATTTGTCTACCGTGTATATTATATTCATTATAGTTCATTTGTTGTAGGTGGTTCATACTGCAGTTATTGAAATGGAATAAGGTATTTTGTAGAGTTTTTTAGGGGTTAAACAAAATTCGAGTCCTAAGCTAGTATGGACGTCATGAATACATGACATTTCTTTTTTTCCCTCAGGAGTCGAAAATAGCTACTTAAGGTAAACTATTGTATCACTTAAGTTAGTTAGCTATTGGGTAGTAGCAGGATCCCGATTTAAAGAACTTAATAACCTGTATTATATACATTTTTAATATAAGGAACAACGGTGTCACCAAAAAACCCGCAAAGAATATCCGTTAAATCTTTTTTCGGTCGTCACTTATCATCATAGATTAAATTTTCACCTTCAGCTAACTGAAAAAATCCATTACTTCCGCCAGATGTCACCGAAATCAAATGTCGCTAGCACACGAGTGGAGTGGAGATGGATACACAATATTTTTTATGATATGAAAAAGTCTTCTGGTTGTTGTTTTGCTTTAAATTATTCCGCGTTATAATTTGGACCAACACTCTTTATTAAATGGTCCAAGTAACAAATAATCTCTTTCTGCATAATATATAATTATTCGTAATTTTAAGGTAGGTAATAGCAATGCTGTGTTCGTTTACAATTCTTCATTAAATAAAAAATAATGATACAAATGCAATAAATAAAGTAAACGTTTACTTCCTTAGAACACCAAAAAAAAACGAAATCCAACTCCATAATTTTCCCTATCCAGGCCGTACCACTGAAACACAAAGTTTTTTTAATCGACAGACAGACAGACAGACATTAATCAACGTCGATCACTCGCAGGCTTCAACAAATTGGGAAGCCAATGTTTTCGGTGTATCGGCGCTTTTGTCTTCCCGTCATTCTGTTCGTTGTTAAAATACTACTGATTAGAATGTTTATTGGTGAATTTGAATATTAATTATGGATTTGTCAAAAAAGGGGTAATTTTGACCCATACTCTTGCTTAATAATTTTTATTGAATTTTCATTTTCGATATGTCATCATAAGGGCTTAGGTATGTGATTGGAATTGCATTTTAATTGTGTTCACAGAATATTAAAATTAATCATTGGTTGCCGTGACATTGCTTGTGACAGGACACTTGATCAATATAAAATAAAACTGCATTTTTTCCATCACTGTGAAAATACTGAGTCTAGGCTAGTAATTTTAGTTATTATTAAAAATTCTAAACGTGTAATATTTGTAAATTGCTTTTTATTAAAAATAGTCTTCCATGCATCAGTGTTTCGTGAACAAATGGTAAAAACGGAACCCTAGATCACTGAGTCTAGTCTGTATGTCCGTCACTAGCGTCTAATAGCCTGTGATAACTAGACAGTTTAAATTCTAACAGTGATTTATTTGTGTCGCCTAAGATCAAGGTTATCCAACGGTTGTTATGATCGTGAATTAGTTGTGTGACAAATAAATGGGAGCATATACTCACAAATCATTTATCATCCAACCGATTTGTGTGTCGTTAGCCTACTTGTACGAAACCCTCAGTGTCGAGATTCCAACTCGCACTTGACCGGTTTTATTTTGTACTTTCAGTATATTTGTACTCATTAACACGTTACGTAAGTATTTAATTCTTACAGAACTGATTGAGAGTCAAAAACCCAAAGTCGTTATTAAATCTACAAACATTTATATATATTAACGAAATTTCAAAATTTCATTAACACGCAACGAATATGGAAAACTCCAATCTGACTTTATAATTGTTGAGAATGGATTCGAACCCAGAAGACAACTAACTTTGCATATTTCGCTATTAATAATTAGGAAGTCTGTACAGCGCAAAATGCGATTTATTCCGATTTTCAGTTTTCAGGTTCCTTTTGTTTAGCGGTTAAGACGGAGCTTGGTGGGGGTTCGATTTTATCGAAGTTAAAATAAAGTATATGCTTTAAATCGTGATGATTCAGAGCTAGTAAATAGAGATTTCACGTAGAATGCTTATGACTATCATGAAAACTATATCTATTCTCTATTATAGTATACAAATAATACAGTAGGTACTGGAGAATAGGAATTCAAAAAACTTGAGCAAACCCTATCAATATTAAAGATAATTCTTAGTATATGTTCTATAATTTATCTGTTAACCTACCAACTTATTCAATCAACTTGCACATATACCAACAAAACTTACAGAAAATCATATTCAATACTACCTTATACCGAGTGAAGCTACGTGCTACGCGTCTACGGAACGCTACGAGCTACGAGCTACGCCCCCCGACTTACGTATTCGGTATTTCTCGGTCGACGTCACCGTCTTCTCGAGTCGTCGGTTCTTTACGCCCCAGTGCGCACGCGCACCGCCGGATAGATCGTATTATAAGATTTGTTAAAGGATTGCGTGGATTTTCTTGACAATGAGATCTTTTCGCCGTCTGTCATAATTTCGTTTGGTTATTAAACAATTGAGTTAGGATTTGAATGCTATTTGTTACGGTTTTAAATATTCGAATATGATTTTTGGTTTACGTAATTGTAGGAATTTCATTACGAAATTCAGTATTGGCTAATAGTTATCTTGTGAATAAACTAAAATGGTACGCCAAGTTTCAAAAAGCTAGCTACCAAATTAAAATACTTAAAATCCATCACAAGAGTGTTTTGTAACGCAACACAGAAAACCTAAAAATACAAGAAAAAATATTACGCATTTAGCTTTCTTCACCTCCATAGAAAACTTCACCAATGAAAACTTCCATAGAAAAATCGAACCATACCTACAATGGTATAACACCATTTCACGTATTGAAACTCCACCTGAGCATCCGACCGTGTAAGACGTGCCAAGTTTCACCGCGACATGCGACGGCCACGCAACGATAACGCAGCGGTGACGCACCGGTGCCGCAGCGGTGACGCAGCGATAACGCAGCGGTGACGCGTGACTCTCGGTTCACACGTTTGCCATTTGATTTACCTAACTTTGTATTTACCCGCGCGCACACCCCTTGACTGTTTCTTCGGGTTAAAAGAGTTAAAAGGTAGCTTCATAGTTGGTCTCGGAATTGACTCTGTTTGGAAGGTATTGGTAGGGAAATTTGACAGTATTTGGTTGAATTTGTAAGTAGTAATAGTAATACGAGAATAGAGTAAGACTTTTGTTATATTCTAGAAGAATACAACGGAATAAAAATGCATCTTATATATAAAACTAGCTGTTGCCCGCGATTTCGTCCGCGTGGTTAGAAGATATAAGTTATGATTTTTATCTACCCTGTTTTTTTCCACATTTTCCATTGTATCTTCGCTTCTATTAGTCTCAGCGTGATGGTTTATAGCCTAAAACCTTTCTCGATGAATGATCTATTGAACAAAAAAATATTTTTTCGATTTCTGTTCCTGTGATTAGCGCGTTCAAACAAACAAACAATCAAACGAACAAACTCTTCAGCTTTATATATTAGTATAGAGTATAGATATAGATTCTCATGTTACAATGTAAGTTATCTACTCCTCCAAAACATCTGGTACTATTTTTACTAAATTTTTTATGCATATTTAGTAGCTCTGAAAGTCTGCAATTTACTGATATTAAAGTGACATTGAAAAATTATACGGAATTGTATACTGTAAGCTGTTTCTAACTTTTTATTTCACATTTCTACGATTTTTTTTAAATTAAACTTAGATTTTGATAAATGAATTTGATGCATTGCTTACGAGACCAAGATAAACCGGGTTTTATTACAATATTCCTTCCGTTAAAACTGCATTTTCCATCTATCATCTAAACATTGATATCTATTGTTGAAGAAAAGAGAAAGAAATACCGTGTATCGTAGCGTGAAGCGATCGAGATCAAGTCAACCATCCACACGTAATCAGAACCTCATTTCTCCTTAAACAGCCCTTCCTTATACACAACGTAACGTTGGAACATGGGATCATGGGGCAATCTCTTTTTAAAGGTGTAAAAAAAACAATGAGTGCTAGAGTCAATTATATATCCTACTAATATTATAAATGCGGAAATTAGTATGAATGTTTACTCCTCTTTATTATATTTTTTTTAGTTTTTATTATATTATTATTTGATAGTTTCTATCCCGATTTAATGTTATCGAAGGATCGTTTTTAATTTGTAGCAGATGGACCCGCGGGCAATACCTACTAAATAAATAATTGTAACACTACACTTATCGTTTTTACAGCTGTGCTCTCTATTTTAAGTGCTAAGCTGTTGAGAACCAAGCTATGCAGTAGGGGTCTTGAAAAACATCTTTTTGGATTGATTTTATCACCTAAATGGTTCCCATCAGTAAATGTTAGCAAATTTTCTTAATTATTTTGTAGTTACAATAACAAAAAAAAAGAGAAGAAAAAATCATTTTTATACTTAAGTCGAAACTCATCGTGGTCTTATAAACAATTTCCTCGTTGACAATATCTGGATATATTCGCTTAGAAATATAATTTAATCCGCGCACAATAGTCACAATGTGGGGTCCCCAGACCTGGCTTTTTTACTCACACACGTCGTAGTTATAGGTATATCACGAATTCACGATCCGGTATGGTCCTATGTGGCAAAATTTAAAATAGCATCGGGCATACGTTTTAGCATTAAATATGTCATGACGACTCACAGTGAAGATTATTATCTTAAAATATTTTTATGCTGTAATGATGCGGTGAAAAAGACCTGGTGAGAGCCTGCCAAACTACGTCACCCATACAAGTTATCAGTCACAAAAACAGGAAAAATAGAGCCACCTATTCATTGATTTCAATAATTCCTTAATTTAATTCATGAACTTAAAGATATATTTTTTATCAATGCCAATATTAAAATGTCGATTTGAGAACATACCGGCAGCTGTAAAAATTCAGTCGGCGACGCGCGACCGTTCTCCGCGATAAGATTTGAGATCACCACGGTTTGTATTCAGCAGGGTCGGCTGCCAGCCCTGGAATATATAAATGTGGATAAGAGAAACCAGTTTTTTTGTCATGCAAGTTTGTGATACTCAAAATAAAATATAATAAACACGTGGTTTAGTGGTCATGGTGTACTTACTTTCCTATTAACGTATCATGAAGATACTGTTAATTTAACTAAAAATGATAATGTTCTATTTTTTTTTATTCACTCCTAATGGGCACTGGATGGACCAAAGACTTTCTGCCAAAATATAATAATGACGATGAATGACAGCGTCCAAAATTAATGATGATCAAATTTTAATATTGATTCTGTTTCAGTAACTTATAACTGTTAGATACCTTTTTTGTTTTGCACAAGTACATTGTAATGCACAGACTTTTTGGTTTTCAGAACAAAATAAATTTATTTTAGATTACATAAAATGAAAGTCTTTCAATCTTGCGTGCGCTCCTATTATTTAAAACAATAACTGGAATATTACTAACAGATACCTACCTACTTATCCACACCCTTAAAATCACAGTAAGAAAAAACGAAAGAAAATAGGGATGTGCGGTTATCACGCAGTATTGGTCACGAATCGTGAGACTTCAAGCCGTTAGTACATACCCTATGTTATATACAATATCTATTGTTAACATATGATCCGAAGCTATTGTTGAAACACAATGCGGTTTAGGATAACTAAAGTACATATGATATTATATACGTATTCTGAATCACTGATTTCGATAAATGTACATTAGATTCGATTGTATTAATTCAGTTATACTAATTATCAATGTGGAATATACATAATTACGTTGTTGACATTCAATGTAGTGTTCATTTGGTAGCCGCTAAGACGGTATTCTAGTGCTTTCTTTCTCTGAACTTAACGGAGGTTATTTGGTATTGACAGCTGATTTCATCATCATCATCATTTCAGCCTGTAGCTGTCCACTGCTGGACATAGGCCTCTCCATACGATCTCCAGCGCGACCGGTTCATTGCCACCTGCATCTAACAAAACCCAGCGGTTTTCACCAGGTTGTCGGTCCATCTGGCAGGTGGTTGTCCCACGCTGCGCTTGGTGGTACGTGGTCTCCAAAGTTGATTTACCTAGACCCAACAGGCAATAGTTGTCGTGGTAGCTTTTCGGTTGTCTTTTGTTTTTATAAGCTTGAAATAAAGGGTTCGATCCCACTGCAAACGAGTACCACTGTCAAGTTGTCGAAGAATTAGAAAAGTACGTGTGTAGAGGAGCTCGTGGCTAAGCTATAACCGGCACGTTAAATTGTGGGTCCCAGCTGTTATTCCTACATCTTTGACAGTCGTTACAGGTAGTCAGAAGCTTGAAAAAGTCTGACAGCCAGTCTAACCAAGGGGTATCGTGTTGCCTAGGTTGAGGAGGTCAGATAGGCAGTCGCTCCTTGTAAAACACTGGTACTTAGCTGAAACCGGTTGGACTGGTAGCCGACCCCAACATAGTTGGGAAAAGGCTAGGCCAATGATGTGTGTACTTTTCTAATTATTCTAAGACTCCACAAACAAACGGTAAACGAAAACGTCGTGAGGAATTGTGTCTGATATCACCAACCCGCAGTGAGCTAGTGCTGTGATGAGTGCTCCATATTATCCCATATTGGGAATGTTTTGACCTACCAAATAAGTGCAAACAGACATCTCACGCTAGTGCTAAGTAATAACTGAAATTTTCGCTATCTGAATAGTGACATTTCGTCCAGTACTAAAACACCATTCAGCGTTAGCATGTTATGTATAGCATGTTTTAAGGTGTTAAACAAACTACTATTATAGACAATCAAAAATAAAAACAACTTCAACATCAATGTAGAACAACCACGAAAACTCAAAAAGCAAGAACACCATAATTATCATTAAAAAGATCCGACACAAAACACAAAATATAATTTACGCCACCCTAAGTAGGTAATACAATTTCCAAGATATAAAGTCAAAGAGCTCTCAACCCCTCCCGCTCACCCCGCCCCGGGTTCACCCCCGCTCCCGCTCAACCGCTACGGTGTCGCAATAAACTTAATTACGTTAATACGACCTCAATACGTGACGTTCTACCGTAGGGTGACGTACACGTAGCTAAAATAATGTTTAATATCATTTTGTGGTATGATTCTTGATTTGGATAGCTAAAGTATTCAACGCAATGCAAAATTTATTGACACATACTTATCATTTCCAAATTGTAGTTAATTGCATTGTATGTTGTCTGTGATTGTGTGATTATATTCTTTTTGCATATATCATTACGATTCTCGAAAACGATTATGTCAAACATTCACTACTGTTGCATAATTGTTAGTGTTTGGTTAATTGATAAAGATCGTTCTTTAGTTTAATAGCCAAAAAAGAATATTTACCTATGTCCTTTTTTGTCCTCTAGCCTACTGTGTCCCACTGCTGGGTAAAAGCCTCCCGAAAATCCTTCCAGGACTCTCTATTCTGGGCCGCTTGGAACCAGCCTTCGCGGTAAGCGTTAATTTAAGGTCGTCTCGCCACCGCTTCCTAGGTCGTCCACGACGACGCCGTCCATCCGCTCAATATTTATGTTGCGTCCCATTAATTATTTATCTCATTTTTATAAATTCCAAGGATTTACTGTACCACAACCTAATTAAACCCTGAAATATCATCTTGTACATTGATTTCAATCTATCAAAAACCTGAGTCTTCCTATAAAGGCAAAATTCCATGTAAATCCGCGAATATTCCCCACCTCAACATTTAAAAATAAAACGTGTTTCTCGTCACGTCTAAGCACGCTACACGTCGACAGTAGCGTCGCAGTAATTACTTGCTAATTACGTGACGCAGCCAGCGTGCGCAATTACAGAGCTGTGTGAGATATGCGAATCGAAACTTGCTACGAGTAATGTATGTCGTAGGAGCAAATCTTAATTTGTTGATGTTGAATGTGAATATGTTTTAAAAGTTGATTTTGATAACGGCGGATCTAGGTGTGGTGGTGGTGGATTGTAGCCTTAGTTAGACCAGGAGAAGGGCGGTACACTTTTTTTTAGGTTTTCGTGTCTTCTTTGAGCCTACGCAACTACTCGTAGATCACTCAAAAATATTTCCATAAAGCATCCAGTTCACGATTATTAGAAATTAATTTACGTTTTCGCTTTACAGCGTGAAGTATTAAATAAAAATAATGCAGCCAACGTATTAAACCCGCTGCAAAGTGAATAATGTTGCACTAAACACTTGATGCAATTTATATAGCTTTATAAATAATTTATTAGCATCTAAATGTTAAACTTAGTTTTTATTTTGATTTGCCCAAGCAGCGTTACAAGTTTTACAAAATGTATGAACTGATTAACGCGCAGATTTTTGCTTTGATAAAAGTAGAGTAGTATAAATGAAATACTTTTTTCAGGGATTCAGCCAAATTAACTTTATATTCTTAGCTTAAAAAGCCAATATTAACCTAGTTGGCAGGAACATGCCTACCCTATCAACACTCCACCAGATACTCTCAAACTCTACAACCCCTTAATACATAGGTACACACAAGGTAATCTATCCGATCGCGCCTGCAACCCATTTGGGACGCAATTACGTAACGTTGCATTGCAATATCGGTGACAGCATCAGCTGATCATGCGAGCGCTGGCTGATGAGAAATTTACCGCCCGGCCACCGGAATGTTAGGCTCAAATTGATGTTCAATTTGGAAGATTGAGGCTGGAATTTTGTAAGATTTTCTGGTAGACATTTTAAAGATAAAATGTTTATATTATTTTGTCTGTTGCTGTCGTATGATAAAAACTTATTACATACCTTAATAGATAACGACTCAACTTTTTATTTGACTGACAGTTTAGGTATAATTTATACCTTTCAAATATGGGAGTCACAGTGTGTAAGTATTATATTATGTAGACACAGAGAAATCTTGGCTGCATACATTTCATCAATAAACTTTAATATATCAATAACGTCATTATTCAACACTAGCTGTTGCCCGCGACTTCGTGCCCATGGATAGATGATATAAGTTATGATTTATATCTGCCCTGTTTTTTTCACATTTTCCATTGTATCTTCGCTCCTATTAGTCGCAGCGTGATGGTTTATAGCCTAAAGCCTTCCTCGATGAATTGTCCATTCAACACAAAAAGAAATTTTTAATTTGGACCAGTAGTTCCTGAGATTAGCGCGTTCAAACAAACAAACTCTTCAGCTTTATATATTAGTATATATACATGAGTACTTATGCAAGTCGACTTTTTTGTTAGTTACAAAATAAAGTACATCCTTATATATTCCATTCCATTCATGCATTTAAAAGTACTTAAAAACTTGTTCAATTAAACAATATTTGTATCGAAATAGCAAAACAGATGCATACAATATCCCAACATGTGTACTCACACAGATTTTAATGTAAGTGCACCACTTGCTTACAATACATCACTCTGGACATCTCGAGAAACCTACCAAGAACTTAAAAAAATATAATGCCGCATTCGTTAGAAAGAGACATCGCTGTACAGTATGTAGTTCGTCTCACTTTTACAACTGCAATAGTTTTATTCTATGTTTTTTGCGTTCTAGTTGTAGGTAGGTACACCCCAATGTTACTGTATTGGCACCGCGGGTTTGGGCCTATTTGTAACAATTACACTGTCAAGGGTCACTTATTGATGTATTTATTATATTTCGTTTAGAAATTTTGTGGTTGAATGTAACTGAAGTTATATTGTTACGATTGAGGATTAGCATGCTATGTCTATTTAATTAGACTGCAATTAACATGTAAAATCGATAAGGGTTTAATTTAAAGAAATTAAAAACTAACTACTAAAAATTATACTTAATTACCTATCTACTGACTAGAGTTAAGTTACAATATTGTTTGTAGCGATGTATGAAATCAAAAATATGTAGTTGATATTTCTTAAGTTACACTTTGTTCCGTTTATACTAATTTCTTGATTATATACCTAGTTATATCAAAATAAATATATTTCAGATAAATAAATGACCACGTATTTCCATTAAATAAATCGTGTATTTATTTAATAAAACAGGTTTCAGTTAAATGGGTTACAATATAATGCTATAAAAAGGGAAAAAAGTCACAATCGGCTATGACTCTCTCAATAATCCCCAAATTAACTTGGCAGGGGCGATACCGATGCCACGGCTCATTACATCGTGTGCTAATCATTGTAAAGGCTTGTGCTTATCGAGGAAAATAAATATACTCTTTGAAGAGAAAACTTCATGAGATGAAAGCTGATCCTATTTTTAAATGGAAAGTCCTCCGTGCTCGGGGACACAGATGTAACATGTAGAGGCCTTGTTGAGAACTTTAATCTAACATGTGATGAAGCATACACCCTTACTTTATAGAAGCTTCAATACTACTGTTAATTAATGAGATAACATATATTTAGACTATTAGAATAATTGCTGTAATGCTTATTGTTATTGTTCAATTGAAATAAGTACTCCTCTACCACGATATTCTACGACTTGTCTAAAAATAGAGTAATATTTTGAAATCATTTTGTGTATGCGTGTGGAGTATAGGCAAGTAATCTTTATCCAAATCACTCCTTTAATTATTCAATAACCATAACTACCAACAATTATAACAACATGAATAAGGTCATCAACAACCAACCGTAGAAAATCACCACTTTATTACCTAAAGTATTCTAAACAAATAGTATATTTATCCAGTGTTTCCTATGTGGTTTTAATTCACTCTCTACCCTTACACAAAAAGGAATCAATAAAAGTCTAAGCCAGATTTTCACGGAAACATTGTCCATCTTTCGCCTGTGCATTTAGCAAAGCCTTTACATAATGACGAAGCACTATCCTACAAAACCTGGAGTTATTTATCTTCGATCCGAAGTGTCCAGCCACGGACCAACATCGCCCGCTCGATCCATCCCTCACGACTAATCGACCGTAAGCAACCGACCAAGATTAATAAATGATGCTTAAAATTCAACCTTTTTTCGGCTAAGCTAATGGCCCAAAAATAATTAGCCGTTTTTTATAGCCGATTCTAAACAGAATTTATTATTGGATTTTCTTGTTTTTTTTTAACGGTGCGAATGAGTTATGATTTTGTTTTTTGTTGCGGATTTTTCTTTGTTTTGTTTTGGTAAATGGGGTTTAGGTGTATGTGTACGTATGTAAATTGTGGATTGTTCTATTCGCCGTATTTATTTTAGGGCTGACCCTATACAAAACGACAAACATACTCGTCGGATAAAAGTTATCTGGCGATTGAAAAACTGGACCTCAGTAGTAGGTGTATTTCTGAAATTACCTAAATCATGTTGATACACTTGTCATTTTAGTCATTAATCACATTTTATCTAGTTATTTTATGTTCTCGCTGCATTGCCAAATCAATAACGTAATTGAATCTAATCATTTGTTGTTGTAAATCATTTAGACTATAGTAAACTATATAGTTTTGATAAAGTAAATTCTTTTGTAAAAAGAAGTCGCAACTTTAAGGACGCCTATAAATTGGACTATGCTGGAGTAGGCTTAAATGAAATTGATTATTATATCGGGGCCAAGTAAGGTTTTTGATGATTTTTAATTATTTGAGCCGAGACACTTAAGGATCTGTTAAACTATAATCATTCTTTTGAAGATCTTTGATTCTTTAACAGAAAGGGCTTTCATTACAATCTGATTATTGTTGGTGTTAAATAATATGTTTATATTTCCAAATTATTTTCTTGCGTCTCTTTGATTTTAGTAAGGCGTCATCTAATTAATAGAATACCATTATAACTGATCGCTAATCGATGGACAACAAAAAACACCCTGGACCATGTTATATCTATACTAATATATAAAGCTGAAGAGTTTGTTTGTTTGTTTGAACGGGCTAATCTAAGGAACTACTGGTCCAAATTGAAAAAATATTTTTGTGTTTAATAGACCATTCATCGAGGAAGGCTTTAGGCTATAAACCATCACGCTGCGACTAATAGGAGCTAAGATACAATGGAAAATGTGAAAAAAAAACCGGGCAGGTATACATGAATCATAACTTATATCTTCTACCCACGGGGACGAAGTCGCGGGCAACAGCTAGTCTGCTATAAAAATCAACACAAATGTTGCTTGTTTCGGTATTTTGTACCGAAAATACGCAGTTAGTAAAAGACAGTAGGGAAACCTTGAGAGGAATGAGGTTGTATATAATATTAAATATGTAGTTTTTCCAGTAGCTTTGCGACAAAATAATAAAATATGTGTAAAAATAACAAGCCATATATTATTTCACTGTTTATTGAATTTGAATATAATATCGTTATAGATAGGTATTTACAATAATATTCGAATGTTCTGAACTACAATATAGGTATTTTCGTATTTCTACATATAAATAAATAATACACAACCGATAATCATCTACCAAACAGACATAGTCAGGTATTTTAGGAAGCGAATATTTCCATTCATTTGAAAAGCTATCAAATTAAATGAACATTTTGTCAAAATAAATGAACATTTTGCGAGAATAAATGAAACGGTTTCTAAATTCAAATATTTAAAAACATATAAGTTTATAAAAGTAGAAGCTCTAGGTTGTATGAAATATCTTCGTTTCTCGCGGCAGTGACTTTTAATATATTTTCAATATTTAACGATACAGGTACGTATTATAGTATGTACCCATGTATATATAAATTGCTGAGCTGTGTTCTATTCCTCTATGTTATACTTTCTATGTTTCTTTGGTATACATCCAGTAATATATAAATATATTAAACTATAGCTAATGTAAATAGTGGTTTTTTTATTGGTATCAAATCAGTAAATCAATGTTATATTTAATTTTCCCACACAAAACGCCTTGCCCATATTAAATATTATAAAAAACTATGGTAACAATGAAATTATTTACGTATTCAAATGTAAAAAAATGAAAATTGAACATTTATTTTCATAAAAATGTATGAAACTACGCACACTACATTTTTAATGAACACCATTGAATAAAAAAGGACGGTTATACTTAAAAATGTAAAAGTAAACTAAATTTCTTACAAAATTTGGTGTCAATAATGAGCAATATCGATTTCAGGGGAAATATGGGGTTGTATATTGGCGTGATTACCTGTAATATTGCATTTTGGCACAATTTATATCGCTATATTATATACTATATGTTATTATATAAATATTGATATAATCTACATTATTAAACCAAACATCAATAGATATATCTAGCTATTTGACAATATAACTCTAACTTTAACATTTATAAAGCCGTGTCACATATACATAAAAATATTTAAATAAGCAGAAAGGTTATAAATAAAAGAAACGAAAATAATTTGTATATTGTTTTTACTTTTATCACATGGATTACACAAATCTCAAATCATTTAATCAGACTTCAAAGCGTCAATTTCTAAACGTCAAATTGTACTTCAAGCAATGACAGATCAGCAAACGTCAAATTTGAATAATTGTCAAAGCTCTTCAAACAATATGACGTTAGAAATTTGACGGATAAAACGTCACATAAGAACATAAGACAATACAATTTCAAAAATTTAAAATTAGCGAACATTTTTAAAGCAATTGCAAAACGCCATTGGCTTGAGCAAACAGTTTGCCATAATTGAAGAAAATATGAAAAACATTTTTTCAAAAAACTTTTATTTTTCGTCATTTAAAGACACGATTATTGTATGTACTTCAACTCGATAAACCTACGTGCAAAATTAACTTCGGAAGCTCAATTTTAAAATTACAAACTGCCGACCATTTTACTTAGGCCCCTACATTTAAATTAGTCACAAAACTAAGCTTCGTACAACACAACAGTAGAGGTCTATTTAAACTGGCTTTTAAATAACATGTAACATCAGTTTGATATGTTTTATGTACTATATGTTATTTTAGGCGTATCAGCTTTATTCTCATAAGATTGTGTTAATATCAACAACCCATCTTCATAATAAATGGAAACTCTTACATGCAACTATTTACATTTATAATATAAACGACACCGAAAATGGTAACGTACCGCTATGCTATCGAGATTATATAGTTAGGCCTACCCAAATATCCAAATATGAATTTCCAAAACGCGTTAAATAATACAAAGCTAACGTTCCATCGAATATTTCTATGAAATAAAACATTTTATTCCAAAAACTATATAATTACGCCCTTTTGGAAATAAACCTATTTAAACAGCTGCACTAATTTTAATTAATATAATACTTATAGAAACAAAAATATACAATCAATAAAAACCTACTATGTATAAATAACAGCCTAGAATTTTACTATTCAATAGTAAAATTGTTTCATTTAACTATTTTATAATATAGTTCAATATAAATAAGGTTATGGTACGTAAAAGCAGTGTCGAAATTGATACAATACTTCATAATAATAGTAATAGACCAGCATGATACAATAATTTTGATGCAGGCCCAGTAGAAGGTTGCTTACAATATCCTTGAGTCATGAAAAAAGTTTTTAAAACGTTTTAAGTTTCCTCATTAGCAGCGATGAATATCTTTTAGATTAGGACTGTTTCAATTGTTAAAGCGAGATATGAATGTAGCGTTGTCTCGCTTCTACGTTTGCACCATCTATAGGATCTCATAACACAGGCCGAAAGTATTGTTTTTCTCCGCCCATTGATATTGTATGACAACCTCAAATTAACACTAACATCCAAACCTATATTAAAATATCGATTAAAATTCGAGTAATATCATTAAAAACATTGCATAATTGTAATTTCAGCTAAACATTTTAAACTTTCACTAATTTCTCGACCATTTCTTGAAAGAATAATGTTAGTATAAAAAAATGCTAAAAATAAACAGACACTTACAATACTTTTTGGTTTTAAAACAAACTCAAAATGTCTGGCTCAATTTCCAAAATATTCAATTACAGACAAGACATTTAGACTTATGTATTCGTGTATTATAATATATTTCCAATATAACAGGAAGCTTCTCTCCCGGGAAGACAATTCCATAAACATTAGCCAAATTAATCAATATCAAAAACTTCAAAATTCTTTAACTATTAATAGGTATAATCATAACCTGAATCGATAACTAGAAATCGATTAGAATCGATTTACAACCGTTAGTTAACATTACCTTTGCTTTCACAATTCTTCGGTGGATGCTATGGGAGCTTTGAGGAGTGGGGTTCTGGGGCTTTTGGAGCCATCGGAGTTTCTGGAAGCTGCTTGGAAGTCTTCGTTGGAGAGCGAAGCAGGTAACGGAGCAATCTTCAGCTGATGGCCATTCAACTTGATCTCGGTAATGGAATGTGATCTGCCGTGATTGACGTTGGGTTTCTCCTTATTAGTAGTTGTCATGGGGTCGTGGGTTGGAGTCTTGGCTAGCGATTGGGTTACTCTTGTCCTGTTGGACTGTTCCCTTAGTGCCATTTGGTAGGCCACTTCGAATGCCTCGCCTAGTGTGAGGATAACTTCAGTCGCTTGATCCTGAAATAGATAGATATATCATGATGACTAAATGAACTGACAAACGGTTATTTCTCCTTTCAATACTACCCAATCAATACACAAATAAAATCAAGTTTAGTTTTAGACTATAAACTATTGCATACCACTAAATAGTACCTAGACAATGCAAGACTCTTACCATGGTAGCAACTCTAAACACGTGACAGTAATGACTTCTGCTGGCGTGGTCCTTCGTGATGTACGCGAAATGAGTCAAGTCATCAGCATCCTGGCACGCGCAGTGGATGTTTCGGATCTCGTGCTCACACACCAACTCCTGAGGTGGGAAAGGAAATTTAATACGAGAAGAATTAAAAAAACCGAAAGTTGTGTAGCAGAAGTTGATAAATATTATGGAATGCTTTGATACATACATTAATTGGCATCACGCCAATTAGTTTAATAAAAACTACGCAAACAAAATAAAAACTGTACTATTTTAACTGGACAGTAAACTTTCGTATCACAAAAATAAAACGCCAAAATTCTTTTAACAAATTCTGTCCAAAACAAAATTTCAGTGATTTTTAACGCACAAAAAAACAGGCCAAATTAAATTTCAGCCGTGCTTCGTAAGCATAACATTGAAAAAAACACTAATTATCCCACTTAACTAACCGTGAAGAGTTCTAACATAAAAATTCATTGTACAAAAAGGGACGAAAGAAAAAACAATCCTTTTTTTCAAGAAACACAAAGAAGAGATTGGTCATCGTTCCGATCAAGTGTGAGGAATGGCCCGTAATTAAAAATCAGACAAGAGCTAGGGTCTTGCCGACCCTTTGTTACGGACCCCGGGATGTTTGCCGTCTTACACTTGGATGATCTTCAAAGACTAAACTGTATCTAAAGTTTGCGACGTAAAGGACCAAAACTACCAACTTAATAAGGAACGTGTCTGTAAAAACAATTTTATGTTGTTCATTTTTTAGATCGTCGTCATCCGAAAAAAAAGGAATATCATTACAACAAAATCAAAAAGATTTTATATTAAAACACACATCATTATACTCTAGTCAAAAAACCTTGTGCCACATTTTTCCATCCTTAGGTACTTACTCTAGTAATATTAAACTCTTTTGTGCCAAATTATTCCATCCTTACTTACCCTAGTAATAGTGTTTAGGAACTTGACACCTCTGTAGCTGATGGACAAGATGATATCGGGGGAGTCCCTCGGTTCTTTGGTAGATTTCTTCAGCTTCTGTATCGACTTCTTTGTGGATTCTGTGCCTCGGAGCTCTTTCACCACTGTCGATCCTAAGTACTGTGAATAAAATGTATGATCAAGATATTGGTTTGTGACGTCTTAAGATATTCCTGTTGACGACTCCAATTAAATTCAACACAAAACGAAACTTATTTAAATAAATCCTAAGATAAATCAAGAAAATTTCCTCCTTTACCAAGAATTACCTTCTTTCGTGCGATATCGATACTAATTTTACCAAATATTTAAAAGAAAATGTGCTAAAATTAAACTTACATTAGCTACATAAGTTACAGCCCCAGTAACAAGCACAAAAGGCTGATGCTTCCACTGTGTCTTCAGCGCTCCTGGTACTCCGACCAGCAGCTCTGAAGGCGCTCTGATCTCCAGGTCCGAAGGTCTTGGAGGTTGAGGAGCAGGCCTGTTCTTTTTGCTGCGCTTTAAGGTCTCTCCACCAGGTGGCGCCAGGGTCGGCACTACAGGTGGTGGAACCGGCTTGAGGTTTTCAGAAGGCGGTAACTTTTCTTTGATTTCTTCTTTAAGCTGCTGTATGTTGTTCTTCTAGAAAAAATAACATTATTGTTGTATATGCTTTGATAAAGACTAAGAAACTACGTAGGTTCTTAAAAACACATCAATGTTTACTATTCCCCAATTACTATTTTCATATTCAATTCAAATTGCCACTTCTCCTAACTTAAAATGAACCCTAAAATGACACAGACAAACTAAGTACCTGAACGCGAAAACCTATGAAAAACACTAATTAAATCAAAAATACGCAAGGCAACAAAGCACAATACGAAACAAAACGTAAAGTGACACTCGCACTGAGATTCACACTTCAGAGGTGCAAAACAAAACGCAACGGGGAAAATTAAAAACATAGCCAGTAAGCGTAAAATTTTAATTAAGGTACTAAATGAAAGGCACACAAGTAAATAATTGAATCATCTAATTTGATGGTGTCATTGGTGAAAAACTAGACGCGTATGAAAGGACCAGTGTTCCGGTAGAATTAACTCGAATGGAAAGGCGTAATATGGTGCTATAGGTACCAACTACACGTTCCGAAGCCACTTAGGTGTCAGGACTTAAGGACCGGTTTCAATTGGATAAGGTTATTTTATTATTTGCTCTCGTTTGTAAGATATTAAAACTGTGGATAGGATATTTTAATAACAGCGTTGAAGAATGTCTTTTGCATTAAGACATTATGTCATTTAATACATCATCGTAAAGTCTTATAGAAGTCAAAATATTGAGTATTAATTTATCGAATTTACACAGTTTTGTTCAAATGAAACACAAAATTTAGAAAAAAAAGATAATGTGTTTTAGCACCATCAAAGTATTCACATTTATGATCAATAATTCTGTTCATGTTATTGAAATTACGAAAAAAAAATTTTTTTTCCATCATTGCCTCAGATCTGTTCAATATTGTATCAATATTCGAATTACTTATTCAGAAATATTTCTACGTGTGGTCGAACATCATATACCTATACTTGTCCTATTGTAAGCCAAATAAATTTCTACATAGTTATTTCAACATTAATCGTGACAGATTACGTTTATCAATCATTACAAGGGACCGTATCGGCCGATGTTTATGAGATAAACAGATTAGATACGGCTTCTCTATTTGAATGGACCGTAACGGTTTTTTATTGACATTGACACTAGAGATTAAAATAGGTAGTCTGTATTGCGAAGGTTATGACGAATTGTAAGTAGTGAACTGATTGAAATAAAAAATGGAGTGTTAAAGGCGAAAGTTTATTGGTATTCAGAATATATTTAAATTTGAAATTAGGTTTATCTAAGTGGTGTTAAAGGACTTATCAAAAGGTTATCGAGAGCTTGAAATAAGGAGTATAAATTTTCCACTCATATCTGCATTAGCCTGTTAATTAAGTTTTGTATTCAGCATCCAAAAAACAAAATACAAAACTTAATTAAATAAAACGTCGTTACATGAGATACAAAATACCTATTTTCTAAATAAAATTAATACATGTTTAAAGAAAGTAATAAATAATTTAATCCTCATAAAAATGAGTGTAATAAATCAATTCTAAAATGCAAGTACGCAAGCTTAGTTGGGGCGGTCTACGTACAGCTCCCTACACGAGTTGAGTACCCTACTCTCGTTCAATGCGAGCAGTTGAATAGACGTCGAATTGAGCACTAATTACCTATACAGGGTTGGCGACGTGTGAAATTAAAAAAAAAGCCTGCAAATGCACGTATGTGAATATCTGTGCACACGAAAATTAGACGCGCTTGTATTTTAAATGAAATTCTATGGTTAACGTACAGCCGCCATATGTAAAAAATGGGCATGAATTTTAAATAAAAATTTTTTGTATAAAAGTATGTAACTTAGGAAAGAAAATAGTACGAACTTTGAATTTATACTAATATTATGAAGAGGAAAGATTTGTTTGTTTGTGTGTTTGTTTGACACGAATAGGCTTCGAAACTAAGGGACCGATTTGAAAAGTTTTCACTGTTGAGAAGCTACATTATCCCCGCTTAACGTAGGCTATAATTTATTTCCAAAAATATTAGGCTTCCGTGAGAAAATTGCAATAAGGTGTCAATTGTGTCAATCGAAAACCTATTTCTGCGAACGCTGCTAAAACTATTGACAATAGAACAAAATGATGTACTACGGGTTTGTAGATCTTTTTAAAATCTATCTTCTAACCACGCGGACGATGTCGCAGGCAACCGCTAGTTAAGAATATTTTGAATCCATTCGCACTTAAGTATGTAACATAATATTTATGTGGAAAAGTAATTGAGCATATTATATGGGTAAATAGTAGAATATCGTAATTTTGCATTGAATGTTAGTAAACCAGACAAGTGGCTAATATTATGCGATTTAGTACCTGCGTGCCAAATACTTATGTTAATAGCGTAGCTTGGAATATACGGCTAGATTAGATGGTTCTCCATATAGATATAATACAAAATATTGGGGAATTGAAAGCATTTTGTATTTAATTGGTTTTGAATCAATAACCTTAAATGTTTTTGACAATATGAATAAAATAGTGCCATAAATGCTGTTTATGACGAAACAAAATTATGACCAATTATGTTCCACAAATTATAATGAGCTTGATTTTAATTAATTATTATCTATTGTGGACATTCCAATGGGTCATGATACAAATACAGCCTGGTGGCATTCACACGAACAAACAGACAGACAGCGAAGCATATTAACCGAGTATAAAACTCCTCATATATTCCTACTTAGTTAACACGACATCCTCACCTTAAACATATTAAACGTTAAATTATAATTAAGCGAGTTAACTAACGTATTACATATTTAAAACTCATCGTCAAGATGTTACTAAGAGGAACGAGATTAAAACGGCTAATCTCAGTTAAATTGCTCATCTGCCAGTTAATTACGATCACGTGTGGGGCGGTAGCCTGGCAACGCCCCACGCAGGTGTGCTAAACATTAGGAATGCTGTCAACGATTTTGGAATTTTATTAAAGAGTATTTTCTTGTGTGTGTGCTTTTTGACGGCGTTTTAGTTAGGGGTATGTTTATTGAGTGTAAAGAATGTAAAGATTAGCTTCGAGTCTTCTGTTGACTGTTAAATAACGTTCAAATGGAAGACGTTCCGTAATTTTTTTTAGTATATTATCTTAAAAAAAATTGATGCGTAATTAAGTTTTGTACATAATATAGCGCCTGTTTGAGGTAGAACCTCCCATTATAGCGTTAAAGTAAATTCAGTTTTATCAAACTTGACATAATTATCTGAGCCTTGAGCATACTTAACGGATAAAATAAACATCTTAAATGGTTGTTTACAAATCTGCACAAAAAGCAAAGCTTTTCTCCAAAATCAAGAAGCACATTTATGGCTGTTCCGTATCGTAAAAAAAATACCTCATATTACATATGCCAATTCTATATGTATTATTCTATAACATTGGACGGTAGTACAGCAGGTGTACTCGTAAAGCCTGTACCTTATAATATCAAACCAGTTACGGTATCAGGATATCCTCTTCAAATAAATTGCCAATAACCACAGAGACCGCAGGTGGGCAACGCCGCACCGTAAACTTACCATATCATGAGCTCAATAACAATTTCATGTTTAATAATATTCATTTGCAACATTGAAGACGTTTAAAAATACATTAATTAAGAAATGGATATTGCTCAAACTGTCCAGATGCACCGCCTAAATTTTTGAGCTTTTACGAAACTTTCATCACACTTTCACACATCATCCCCATCACAAGATATGGAAGTCAAAAGTCAAAATGAAATTCGATAGCAGAAGATTTAATGGTAAAACAAAGGCTCATTAAACCATAACAATTAATGGGGGTCCAGTCTACAATTTTACGGATGACAGCCCTTGATTTGTGCTTAGCCTCATCAAAACCAAATGCCAACTAACAAGTTATCCAATTACTCATACACATCACTTTAAGTCACATCACCCTTTAGTCCATCAATCGCTTGGTCGGTCTCATTGTATGGTGACATAGCAACACCCTCAACAACTCACAATCGTCGCTTTACTGCAAGGATATCCTTTTTACAAGCTTTTTGATTGAGCGAATTGCTCACTTCATTGCTCAGATTGAATCATCCTGGGGTGTCATTTGAATACGATTTGATAGGCATATGTATTTATAGTTTACGATTTAGCTTTTGATATGGGATTTCGAATATATTTTTTTTGGATTTTAACCAAATAACAATATGAAATTTTGAATAATGCACAGATTTCTTAAATTCTTCAATGTTGTCAAAGTTTAATTCTAAGAAATCAATCGGAATTCTAGAAGAAATCAGGTTTTTCATGTCAACTAATCACAGTAGCTTAGTCAATGTCAACGCTAGTAAAGATCAAATTAATGCAGTCGTATTAATAATATTACTAGCAGCTTATAATTAACGAGGTTTGCAATTAAAATTTCTAGACTAGTATTAAAAATGTATCTCAATTTCTTTCATATGAAGTCCAAGTTAGTGATTTAATTCAAAACCTGTCCCACACTGTCTCAAAATCCATCTCATTCATCAAAATCAGTTCACTTTCTAGAGTACAATTAAAACAAATCGCGCCTCAAATTCTTCGGCCCGATTTCGTCTTCGTCAATCAATCTATTTAGAATTCAACAGCATTCTGCTTCGTCTCCAAAATTCGTTACGTGATGTTTTTACGACATTTATAGGGCGAATTTACTACATCAGTGTTGTAATCGCTTTCTCTTGCTATTGATCAACCATAGTGTATGGGAGACGTTGCATTAGTATGCATGGTGTTGACACCAATCGTGAGTGAACACTCAAACACATATTACCTCTGCATTATCATAATATTGATGACTATCTACCTGCCTTCACTGGCTTTAATATTGTAAATCATTTCTGGGACGGATTTGGTGACCTTAATTATATATGAATGGATTCTATTAAGACATGTTTGGAAATATTAATTGTTTGAAATCTGTATGCGGTTTGAGTATGTACCTGACATCCGTTGGTAATTTTAACTGCAAACTCATTCTGTTTACACCTCACTCAACTAATTACATTTGAAAAAGTAATCAAGGTCAACTAACCTACTGGCAATTTGCTCAAGCGTTGTTATAATTATGCATTCCAAATCATTCAAAAAGCTTGGTACCTACTTCAGAACTACATAATCACCTTTAATCGGAGATCAAATAGTTATCGTTCTTGCAATCAGAACCATTCATAACATATGATAATACCATTCCATTGTTCATTGTACACGTCTACGGGGCTTGCATTTATAGTTGCAAACACTTTAACATCTACAACACAATTATCACTTACCAGAGTATTGAGATCTGCATTTATATCTTCCATATGATTCGCTGGACCATTGTGTTCACCGGAAACCGAAGCCAGGATCCTTTTCCGATGACCAGCCTTCTGGATCTCCAGTACAGCCGTCAGTTCCACCTCCCATATCCTTCTCACCCTATCCATATCTACATACAAATGTTTTCTAAAAGTATCACTATATTGTTCTAAGTTTATATGCTTTAGCCATTCTTCTACAGATTCATTTTGGTTTTTACTTATATTGTTATTGTTATGATTATTGCTTATTTCAGTTATTTTAAGAGGTAATTGTTTTGCTGATTCTAGTATTTTTTGTCTATCATTTTCTTCTATGCCCATTTCTCGGAGATCGTTTTCGTCAAGGATACCGTTCTGGAACAAATGTTATTGTTATATGTCTGAGTGCGTAATCTCATTTACTTTTTGTCGTTAACTACTAAATGTGTTATTGTCCCAAAGGTTCATGACATGAAACAAATAGTTTTACGTAACAACAATAATTATTTTACTGTGTTCATCAAGATTAAAGTTTTCACAAAACCATGTAAAAAATAAACAATGTAAGTCTTTGATGCGTATCGTATCGACACAACAAAAAACTTGTTAAGATTCGTGCACTGTTCTCACAATCAAAAAGACTTAAGGCACCATATATTATTCCGAAGATAGTGGTTTCTTAGGTTTACGCGAACGTTAGACATTGAAATAGAGTTTCATCAAGTAATTTTATAGAATATCTAAAAATATAAGTACTCACAACAAAATCGATATCATCGTATCCACTTTCCAGAAACAAGGTCTCATAATCATGCAGTCCCATGCCGGATAGCCAGAGGCCAAGGCTCGAGGCCACGGAGGGACTGAGACTGGACTCGGAGCAGCTCAGGCCGAGCCTAGAGGTGAACTCCTGCTCCAGCTCGGACACGAAGACGGACTCCCTCACCAGCTTGCTGCCAAACGACGCCATTATCTCTGAGATCTTCGCCCATTCCTCCTGTTGACAAAATAGAGACATTTAGTGTTAATAGTAAATTGTCTAAAAACAGGTTAGTAATGGATGTTGAAAAAAAGGCACAATATACTATAGAATGTGTGTAAATAGAATTGACATAACTGTGCAAATCCATTTTTTTCCGAGACATCAATATATTTTATTTTTCAAAGTAATATTTATGTATATCTTTAACACAATCACTCGAAACTATATTCCTAAATTATTTAGTTTTATTTGCGATATACAAGCGGAGTAAAACCATGAGAAAATCCTCCTTACATACATAATTAGGTATATTATGTATATTGTTACGAGGTATGCAAGAAAATATTTACCAACTAGATGAAATACAACTCTTTAAACACGAGAAGAAAGGAAGGAATTTAAAAATAAGTTGTAAAAGAATTTGGTATTGTAAATGAGTAAAACATACCTACTCTACTTTTATTGTTAATTCAATAGTATTTACAACAATCGTCTTATTGCTGTTGTGTGTTTATACCTATGTATCCCTATATCATGTGTTAAACAATACGTTATCTATGTCTGGAATTGTCGACAACTTATCATTAAAATTCCTTAAACAGTTTGTTTTTGTATATTATTTATACAAATAAATAATATTGTAGTGTCCGATTGTTTGTAATATTGAAATAACTCTTTTTAATTCATGTTTATGAATATTTATATGGTAAATGCACCAAAATTGCATTTTTATATTTTTTGTCTGTTTGCTCCGGCTTGTCTCTGAAATGGCTGGACCGTATTTAACGGGACATTAGCTGGCATAAGTTGGCGTAATAAGGAGTAAATAAGACTACTTTTATTTAAAAAGAAAAAACTAATATTTCAAAAAGTAATGTTGCTTTTATGTCATAAATATTTTAAGTGTCATTTTTTAGGCGCGAACGAAATTGCGGGTACAACTAGTTTAAACTTAAATTACATACAAACATTTGCTGAAAGAAAAAACATTCCTTTTTAAACAAATAAAAAAGCTTGCAAAAGCCTTTAAATTACGTTTAATTAAAGTTTAAGTAAATTTATTTAAAGTTGAAACTGTAATTAATTCAAAATAATTTTATTACTTTAATAAAGTCAGGCATCGAACGTTTACCTACACGAAGGCATCTGCTTAACACCTGCACGTAATGTTATGTACAGCGGATAATAACCTCTTTAGTCCGGTAGGCTGGCATCACTGTGACAGTTTTGTTATTAACCTTTTTGTTACCATAAAACAAACAAGCAAGAAAACCAGTCTTTTTTTTGGGGTGAATGTATTTTTTTTATAAAATTTAATCAATAGTATAATAAATTTGATCTTCGTGTTGAAAAAATTATAATTATTAACAAGAGCTAGCTGCTACTTATATGACGTATATGAAGAAGTTTATCTTATTTTAGAGATGAATACCTATTTACATTAATAAATCTTTTGAGCCATTTGTATTTAAATCTTTTTTTTAGCGTAAGGATAAATAGCACTCCACTTGCCGTTTGATACAAGATCAAATGAGATGCACATTCGCACATAAATCGCCTTTAATACAAAATAAACTAAATTGAAATCGCTTATCCGTTTGGGAGCCATGATGTCTCAGAAAGACGAACAGATGATGACACACGTCAAACTTATGACACCCGTCATTTTGACACTTTTCAAAACTGACAACATTTAATAACAATTTTTCAGTTGTAAAGAATAGCAGATTGCCATAAAAAAAGAAAAACAATTTTTCATCCACACATTAAATTTGCATATCACAATCTCTTCAAATTACTCGACATCGCAACAGCTGTCAATCCGACACGCTTTATGTCTGCGCGTGCGCACTTAATGTCCAGTGTCGGGAGTCACCTGTCTGAACACCTGTGTGCATGCAACCTCCTTTTAAAGTAAAACCTTGTTGTGGAAGCGGGACAGCACGCTACATGATGTAGAGCGGCATCTCGTTTCTATATTGGCATCAGTTTTACTTTATGACGTAGTGGTAGGATGCTTGGCCACCTGTAGGCTGGTTTTATAGCCTATTTAATGGTGCATTTGTCTTCGATTTACGCTTGATTCGCGGTATGAGCAGGTTATGTATATTGTATATTATATGGCGTTTTTGTTTTATTTAGATCTACATATATGAATAAGTTAGCGGGTTAAGTTCTTTAAATGACATTGAAATGAAACGACTTTAAATGAATGAAAAATCGAACACATATCCTCCAATTTAGAAGTCAGGACCACAAACGACCTTCAAACTTTTCAGTGACATTGTAGATATATGATAATTCACTTAAACATATTACAATTTACTTTAAAACATAAAATAAATACTTTCCCCTCGAATTAGAACACAACGTGACATTGAAACTTTCATAAAAACTTATATAGGTATATCTATAACCTTACGAACAACATCCTAATTCATATTTTGGAGGAATCACAAGAATAATCTTCGTACTTAATTTTCAGTCTTACAATTGTACAGCCTCCCTTGGAGACCCATAAATAACGAAATATCAAATTAATAATAATCACCACATCACGTTTTAGTGATAAGAGAGACAGCATTTACTTTATACTGAATTAAATTTGCGCTACATTAAAAAATACAAAACATAACCTACACTTTCCTTGAGTAAGGTTAAGTAAAGTAAGTGCTAAGGACAACTTACTTCATCACTTAAAACGAATGCAAATGAAACAGACAAAATTATCCTTTAAACTAAAAGATACCAATTCAAATGAATGTTTGAAAAACAAAACACGGCTTCAAAGGGTATTTTTAATTTGAAAACAAAACGCTATCACCGTATTAGCAATGTAAATGAGCGTATTTACCAATATGTCATGGTTATTTTATCTTAACCATTGAATTGTTTCACTGTTTGTTAGCGACCTTGTGTGCGATCTTGGAAACTGCATAATATAATTAATATTGATGATACCACAAATGATGTCATTGAACTGTTTTAAATATGAAAGCTATTTATAAAACAGGTTTATTTAAGACGTTCTTCAAAAATCTTGTCTTGTATTAGGTAGTTTTATTTTATCTAAAAAAATGTGTGATAATACACATTTGACCTGACCTTTACACATCCTCGAATTCTCTTGAAGCTGTCAAGTTTAAGCTGTGGTTTTAACTTTTGTGTCAAATGAAAATGTATCTATTTTAATCAGTTTTCTTAGAAAATATAATAATATTATAATTATAAGTAGTATATTCTTTCTCTCCTACTTAAGTTATGCCCGACAGGGTCCATAATGACCTGTGACCTTACTAAATATTTGCGCACCTGTATACAATTATAGTATGCAATAAAGAATTGAATCGATCGATATAGGACCATGTCAAAAGTTAAATACAAGTAAAAAATACAAGCCTCATGCACCAGGCACTATAGAAATTATTCGGCTCTTTGAAGCACAAGAGACAGACGTACAATTTGGCACAACAATAGTATTTGTGAAACACTGACGCATCTAACAAAGGCAGGAAGTATGGGAATTATCTGCTGACGTCAGCACCTGTGGTTTTATGTACCCCCTCTATATGTTGTTGTATACAGGGTGTTATGAAAAAGGGATCGGAGGGTTATTATAATTAATTTGGTGGCCACAATATCAATTCTAAACTAATATTACTAATATGCAAAGATATAGATATAATAATATGTTTAAACACCGAAGGCTGGATGTGTTATTTATTATCACGGTAACAGCACAAAACGAAACAGTGTTTTTTTTTATTTGTCTAAATGACAAGTCACTAATGATAGTATAATGTATTTTATTGAATTATAAATCATATATTACTTAAATTAACAATAAAAAATAACCTTGAACATCCCGCATAAAAGCAACAGCCTGTATACAATCATTTGGCTGTATAGTATAATTAGTACGCAGAAATAATGCAACGTTAGTTATTCTTTACAGCGCCTGGGCGGGCTAACAACGGAAAATGAGGCACTTCCTTTTTCTTTGTGTAGTGTAGGTGAGTAGGGGAGCAAATGTATAGGTTTCAACGGTCTTCAAAACATGTACTAACATAGCACTCCCTTAAATGATTTTTTTGTATGATTTTATTGAGTACTATCGGCTCCGCGCTTAACATACCCAAAATGATGTCCTAATCGTGGTTATAAACTATCTGTTTACTAAGTTTCGTCAAAATCCGTTAAGTGGTTTTTGCGTGAAAGAGGAACAAAGATGCTTACAAACTTTCGCGTTTATATGATATAATAAAGTGTTACAAATCATAAGCTAATATTCCATGCGTTTTATTGATTAATATTTACGAAGAGCGTGTTTCATGAAGTTTCTTATTCACAAACAACACAGATCTTTCTCATATTGATGCTAATAGATGGCGTGATTTCATCATGATGTAACTCAATTTGAACAGTTACGACGCCCGACCTCAACGATAATTAATGCTACTTTTATTCATAACCTGTAAAATGTTATGACTCTTACTCCAAATGGTATTAGTTAGCCATTTAATATTCAGCAATCGAGAAATAATTGAATCGGGCAATAAATAGGAATATAAATGCATATTAATTTAATAGGAATGTAGATAAGTTTAATGAAATGATTCATATTATTTCGTATTTGGTTAGAAATGTCTCTAAATCTTTAAGTTGGGTTTGGATTGATGATTAATGATTTATATTTCGACGAAAGGAATTTCTTAGGTAAGTTACCTATTTTTTTAACTTCACAAGCTTTATTCAAATTGTTTTAAATACTACCTATTAATTAGTATTTTTTTTTTTCACACCGGTATGTCTGAAATCCGCGCTTTCAAACAAACGAATTCAATACTTTAATCATCATCAAACTTGCTGTAGCGTAGGGTACGCTACAGCAAGTTTACTCATTAGAACACTTGCAAATAATTAAAAAAAAAACTATTTTTTTCGGTGAAATTCGTTTAACGTGACCGATATGGATTACAGAAGCTACACAATGTTTGTAATGGTTACTAGCACTGATACATAAACTATTTCACAAAGAAATATTTAATTATATAATTTATATAATTACCTGCTCATCAAACGGGCTGAGTATCGACAGTGACTTCTCCCCGCTCTGCGTGGAGCTGGTGGTGTTACTCCTCCGCCGGACCTCCTCCTCCCCGTTGACGCTCCGCTCCGCCTGGCCATTCCTCGCGACGGGCGGAGGCGCAGGCTCAGTCGGTGACGCGTCGTACACTGACTTTAGCTTCCTCAGAGTCTTGGGACGTTCGGCCGGCATCGGCCGCAGTCCGATACCGTCTAACGTTGTCGTTGAGCCTTTGAAGAGGCCTGTGGACAAAGAGTTATATGTTTTAATAACAATAAACTTGTATACACAGTAGTGTCAAAGGTGACCTACTGTTAGAAGTAGGATCTCTACCCAGATCTGGATAGATTATGAAATTCTGGATCGACATATGTTAGGAGAGGTAGTAGGTACTTGACACAAAAAATACAGGACCATTTAACGAAAGTATTTTCTTCAATATATGTAAAATTTTATTTTTACGAGTGTTAGAAAGTATAAAACAGATTCAACCACCAAAACTTTTCGATTCTGAAGACAGTCCATAGTTCGCGACTTTTTGTATTAGTTGACAGCACGTACTTGGTCGGATGATGTAGTCACATCAATTCGTAACGAGAGGTGATAAATCTTGACTATTACAAGACACTATTCCGACTATCACCGACCATTTCGCTACACACAAAGAGAACAAGCTACACGCACCGCTAATTGTTGCACATTTCCTCATGACCCATTACTCAAAAGATTTATGAGATCGAAGATCGAACACGAACTATCACTGACGTAACATTTATCTATTACTGTCCCATTATATGTGTCTCACAGCTAGAGCTATATGCATGACACAATCATGTCATACTTTCGTACTAAGATTATAAAGGCAAAAGCGTGTGTGTGTACGTTTGTCATCTCAGCACTCTTAAACGGCTAGACTAAAATTTAAAACATTTAAAATGCTCGCTTTATTACTTTGGTATCGCAGTCTGTCCGTCTGTCAGTAGGTCGTATCTCATTGATGTTGCTAGATAGTATAGAAGCTAAATAGTAAAAAAATACATTTATGACGTATTTCTATCGCCGCTATAATAAAAATTATTAAAAATAAAGATCGATGTTAAGCGTCATAAACTGATTGGGTAAATATTTGTCAGTCTGAAATTAATATTTCACCCAAGCGATTTGGTATCGTTTACCCTATTTATTCCGTAACTATGTAGACACGACAAAAAACCGCGAGTAGCATCGCGAGGCGCAGCTAGTGTTATATATGTATGTTCATACATGATATCAGTCATGTGATTGTGAAGAACTACTTAGATATAGATTATCTGTGGATGGTCTGTGATTAGGCTCATTTCTGATAGGAAAGGAGGACTGAGTTTTATTGAATGTGTTTCGAATACCCTAATCGGTTTCATCTTTAATTCAAGACATTCGATTATATGGATGTACTTTTGAGGGCGAAACAATTAACTAGAGGAAAGTTAACAAAGCTTTCATTCTCTTGTTGTGGAGTAGAAATATTGTAACAAAGTTTATCGCGCAACACAAGAGCATAGTTTTTTTGAAGTCCGATGACAAAAAAATAGACAGTATACATCGATATACACAAGGGATCGAACACGCTGTGCTCGAACTGCAGCTGGTTCGATCCTAGCCTAGGTAAGCGTTTGTATGATGTTCGAATCCTTGTCATGAGTTTCGGTATCTTCGTACATGTGTAATCAGTGGAACACAAGGACCTAATTAAATTTATGCAAGACTCGTTAAAAAAATATTGATTTATTGAATCCTTTCTCATAGCATTATTGAACGATATGCTTGACATGCTAAATACAGTAGCACTTATCTTAGTTCTGATGGAACAGACGCTATCGATCGGCCTTGTCACTAGACCGGTTGTTTTGATAACTAGACCAGCCTTGGTGCCGATAGTAAAACGTATTTTCACTTTTTATACATCGTGTTTTGAATGTCTAATGTAATACTTTAGAACAAATACAACTGTTTCTTGTGCGTAACACTCCTAAATTATTATTTTGGGTCTATCTTATAGTTTGTTTTTAGTTTATTACCTACATATTTTAAAATCATTTAAGACTTAGTCATAAATGTCGATTGAATGATTTCCAGAACCAATTTTGTTGATTGAGTTTGCGTTTCTAAAGTCTTTTGGTAAATTATTGATTCAATATGTCACTAATTTTTGGTTCGCTGTGCACTAAACTTGTTAGAATGGAAAACTAACGTAGCAATGACTACATAATAATATACGACTAATAGGTATAATAAGTGGAGAAGTATTAAAGAAGTGCACATCGAAATTTAGAGCTGAAATGGTGATCAAAACAAGTAATATACTTCAATAAAAACAAAAACATTCGAATACATCAAAATAAACAATGTAGAACGACGCAGACACACGATATTCCCGCAGTGCGTGCGCGCATGCCATACAATTCAGGCCAATTTATTCTGAGTACGGACGCGTGAAAACGATTTTAAGCTCATTACTATAGTTTGCTATGATTTACTATGAAGCCACTTTCATATGGGGTAAGTAGAGTAAGTAGCGTTTAAAATTACAAAGTACTGGGGAAAACGTTGATACAGTTTTAGAAAACGGTAAACCTCGTTGTTATTATTATGATATGGAAGACCATTTTATAATCTTAGAATCGTTTCATTATAAGAGACTTGGCAAATAACACTAACTGCCATGGTTTTTAAATAATGTTGTTTTATTAGCAAAAACGTACAATCAAATTTAAATAAAAAAACTACTGAGCCAACCTTGAAGAAATTTTTATGCCACCAACTTACTACTTCACGTTAAACGAAAAATAATCAATAAAATCAGTTCATCCAGTCCGAAGTTCTGAGGTAACAAAAATAAAATAAAGATGATAAAAGAACACTTATTTTGATAATCACAATGTGTACATCTGTTTTCAACGCATCGAAATACTAATAAAAGTACAAATTAATGTCTCATATAAACAATGAAAAGTTTCGAACAGTGAAACCTCTATTTAACACAGCATTAATCGCAAAAACACTTTTATGTAACGGACAAAGCAATCACTATATGTACACAACTACATAACTGATGAAAGTGACTGTAGCTTCAGACAATGGGTTCGCAAACAATAAGGTATTGTGGTATCCGTGGCCCTGCCAGCCCTTGGTGTGAACCAGACTCGGTTTGATGGCTGGGATTACACGCGGTGCGACCACATGACAATCAGAAATCGTGGATATGTCCCACGCAAGTGTATAATAGGTAAACTGGTCATATTACCAAGTATAATACTTATATTATGATATCATTATGCACCTATGGAGGTAAGGGATAGGTGAGAAACTTCTGCAAAATAAATTTCATAAGAGTAAATTATGTTTTTGCCATATTTCTACACTAGATGAGGTAGTTTAAGTAACGTATCTAAACTTGTAACTTAGAGATCACTTTATACAAAGAATATAATGCCAGTGTTACCCTTTTAAATTCAAAAGTACTTCTAATAAATAAAAAGTATGCTTAATAGGCACTTGAAAACAAAAAACACTTAATATCTCGGCTTCATTACCCATTTCTCAAGTAGAACCAATTGTTTAACAAGGCTCTCATACAAAAAAAAAACAAAACAGTCTATAAAAGAAAATTGCTGAACAAATACTCAATAACAAGTCTTCTGATACAAGGAAAGTGTTAGGTGACGTTGACAAGGATCTGCACAATATATAAAGCGATTGCATCAATACCAAGGTAATGTAAAACGATAATAATATGACGGCCTTAAACATATTAATCACTGTGTTTGACAAAACACAGAATGACACATTTCGATTCGTACGTATTAAAAGTAAAACGCATGAAACAAAAGATAAACAAAGGGAATTTGCAAAGAATGACATCATTTGAGGAGTTAATGTTCTGGTCAGGTTTGTTAGGTGTCTTAAGGGTAAGCAAAATTGATAATTTAAATCCCGAGAATGGTATATGGTAATGTTATAATATCTATGCTTCAATATTTTCTAACTCCTAGATGGTTGATATAATACTACGTTTGACATGGGAAAGGCGAAAATAAATAAATTGTATGTAAACTACTATTGAAGCATGTGGTCCTCCTAATTATTTACTGAGAACCATGCGGGTTGGCATTCGCAATTTATGGCTGACTCCAGACATACCTATTTAATATATTATATAGGATCTTCCTTTCTAGCATTACAAACACTGAATTATCAATACCAAGAAACAACCTTTTCTTTATAAGGAAGGTTATTAAAATACTTTAGTTTACCCAAAACAATTGAGTGCTGTGTCAGAACGCAAAACTACAAAAAACAAAATATCTGTGGTCTACTTGGTACAATTTTATAAAAACGCTACAGGTAAACATTA
The DNA here is from genome assembly GCF_003590095.1 of Trichoplusia ni. NCBI lineage: Eukaryota > Metazoa > Arthropoda > Insecta > Lepidoptera > Noctuidae > Trichoplusia > Trichoplusia ni. The sequence continues at coordinate 3,503,207 of NC_039490.1, forward strand.
AAATTATAATCAGTATTAATGATGTCAATAGTTCCACATATTGTCTTAAGAGGACACCAGTTGACACTACTGTACTATTTAGCACAATAGCAATCCCATTAGACTTGTGTGAAGTGGGTTTATAGCCTACAATATAACATCAAGTGACTGTGACCAAAGAAATAATAGATGCACAGATTGATGTTATACATTTGCATATTTTACGAGATAATTTAAATTGATAGCTTTTAAAGTTGTGGGTCAATTATGACAGAATATGTATTTATCACCTTAGAGTCACATTAAATTACATAGTCACTTGTTGTGCAGAAATATCGGCGTCAACAATCAATTTAATTGATTAACCAATTAAAATTATTATTATGGACCTATCGTAAACTATCGCCGCTATTTAAGTCGTAATCCTGATGAAATAATATGAAGTAGGTAAGTCTTAACCCAAAGTCAAAATGAAATTAAAAGTTGCCAAATAGGAAATGTTAATCAAATCTGACATTTACGTAAACAAGGCGTTTACATGATGTCTAATACTATGCTATTAAACGCCATTAATCAAAATCACATGTTGGTGTACAAAAAATATTGTAGGTTTAATATTGCAGACGAAAGTTTTTAAATTGACAGTGAAACATGGATATGTCAAGAGTGTGAACAAGAATATGAAAGAATCAACAAACCGTATTCAATAGTTATTTTTGAGTCTAGCATAACTTTGAACCAGGCACCTTCAAAATAATTGTCAAGAAGTTCGGATACACTTACAATTTCCCATTAGTGTGGCAATCATTTAACAATCCAAACAATTGCACCGTCGTCATCTCTTCATTAGTCAGATTTATTTAAGGAAACTCCTAGAACTATAACTTTTATTTTGCGATTCAAAGCACACAATTCATCACTATCTGAACACGAAAAATCACTAAAAACTTCCTCAACGTCACAAATTCCCGACTCGATTTGTCATCGGAGTGGTTCGAGTAGTATTACTTGGTATATGATGCACTGTCCACGATCGTCCTGGCAGCCGTTACCGAGCCAACTGACGCGTCCAAGTGAAACAATATTGATAACAGTCTAACGTCACTTATCGTACACCACTTTAATAATCTGCATCAATTTAGTGGAGACAATTGGTGGACAATTTCGTTGGAGACGAGGGGTACAACGAGTGGCTTCAATTCATTGATATGTTGTTGTCTCTGTTTCTCATTCGCGATAAACTTGAGTTACATTAGAATTACGTCATACTTTACTATAACATACCGATGGTTTATAGGTACACCTGCTGACCTAAGGTCGAGTGTGTTGTTTTGAATATACTTGCACTTTACTACCGTTTTATCAAGAGATAATCAACTTGTTATCATGACAAAATTAAAATTGACCACAAGGTCATTAAGGAAGTCAAAATCTGGATGTCAAATTTCAAATGTTGGGTTCTTTTGAACCCCATTAAACTTAGTTTGGAGAAAGATGGAATTACCCAAAACACGTATGTGCAATCAACGAAAAATATACGCAATTATTGACAAAAATCAAAACTTTCCATCTCTCTCCCAAAACCTTATCAACAAACTTTCGTTCCAAACAAGAGATTAGTTAAAAACTTCGAAACGCTAGTCAAGCTAGGATTACTTCCAAAAATCCCGGTAAGGGTCTTGTTATCGCTGTCTGTGCGACATTCATCTGTTATCTGTACTGGAATGTTGATGCGAATCGAAGCACGTCACTTGAAAACAGGAGTGCCGTGTTTGCAGTCATCGAGGATTAATCAGACATCGTTCCTGGATTTTTGTAGATTGGCGTGAAACGGAAAAAATGCTATTCAAGGAAATCTAAAAGTTAGGTGTCCTTTAAGTTTGAGCGCTTTTGTAGAGCTAGTAGCAGAAATCTGTTATTATAATTTAGGATTTGAATACGTTTTGTTCCTTGATATCAAAAATGTCGTTATATACAGTTGTTATACACAATAGACTACCCGGATAGCCGAGTGGTTGTAGTCATCACTAAAAGTGCGCACTTTTAGTGATGGCGTCTGTAATGGGTTCGAGACCCGTGTAAGACAAGCGATTGTGTGATGCTGATAAATAAATGATTGTCCTGAGCCTGGATGTTTTAGTGCTTGTGACTTGAATGTTTGTGAAACTTCCAACAAAACAAGTGTAAAAATAATTAATGCTTTGAATGATAACGATAACAGTTACTTATCGATGCATTCTGCTTATCTTTTAAAGTGACACACCCTTATAATGCATCTTAGAATGAAAGCAATGATATCATTTATTTTTGATATCAACATGTTCTTTTGTAACGTGACCGTCGAGTCGTATTAATCTAGACTTTAGAGTCTTTAGACGTAAGAAAAATGACCATAATTATATTGCGCAACCGAGGCTTGCCTCGAGTATTCTTTATACAGCATGTTTTGTTTAATACATTTTAGTTGCAACTTTTTTTACCTACGAGTATGTAACATGTCTCGCTCTACAAACACTGATCGACTTTAAAGATAAGATCATTATCGCCTAACATCTAATATTTTCTAATATCGTAGCGATAATCATAAATCATTTAATAATAATCAGTACTGATAATATTAGTTCCAGATCTTATCTTAATTGGATTAGAAAGTGGTCAGGTGTTACGAAATATGGTCAATGGCTTTTGGAGAATGAATGAATATGAATGGATTAAGTAGTAATAGTTTTAAGGGTTCTGTATTCAAAGGATGAGGTATAAAATAGGGACAAAGGGTCCGCTGTCTGTTCGTTCGTCTGTCCATCTATCGCCAAGACTTTCTGAACCGTTTTGGCTTAATATTTGATAATTCCAAAGTTGATTAATTAGGTATCTGTCGCCAAAAAAAAATTAATAGTTAATAATGTGGGGTTGGTACAATATGAGTGTACCAACCCTAGCTACATCGGTTTGCATTTGATGGCTGACCATTTTTGGACAGAACCCTCATTCTCGTAAATCCCACAAAAAGAACCAAGGTTTACCAAGACTTGCGATAAAAATTAGGGCCTTCATTTTTTTTGTCAGCTTTTGACAAATATGTGGCAAATTTATGTAAGAGTATTTAGGATAAATATCTTTAAAATCTTTTTCAGAAGTTTTATTAAGTTCAGTAATATAAAAGTAAAGTTTGAGCACGAAACGCTATTTTAATTAAATTACAGCTTGTATTCCAATTCCATGTTAAAATTCTAGTTTCTTAACTATATGATATTAATACCAGTAACAGGTCATATCAATATGACATAATATGACATCCCTGTCACCGTCTGGTGTACAGTTAACAGTATTATAACACTAAGCAGACGGCATATGTTGTAGATTAAGTTCCAGTAACCGAACGCCATGTGCTCACCGACAAGGTTAAATATATTTCGGGGTTAGGGTTGTGATTTAACCGTTTGGTTAAATAACAATGATTTAACTGTAAGGTTATTTTATTACATTATTACATTTAATTAATAGGCCGTAAACGGTTTAATAGTTATAACTGTTTGTTGGAAATTAAATTTTATTTCGAGGTTTAATTAGTGAATCATTTATAGGCGACGAGAAAGAAGAAAGAGTGGTATTTTCAGTAGTTAGCCGATTATCGGATAACAAGTAATAGACAAACGTTCATAATGAAACCCAACCATTAATATAAAAGTTAAACCTAAATTCATGTCTGGCTAATACTAAAAACTTAGCCATATCTAAAGGTACTGAAAAACCTTCTAAAATTTACCACTACTGTGACAAGCATTAGCCGTTCCATCTCATAGTATATAATATGACGATTAAATCAACGAGGTTTCCTAGCTCGGATACCAGTCTCCCACAAAGTGAAGTTTTTATAAACATAATTTTAATAAACCCGATGGAAAAAAAGTAAATGAAAAAGTTTTATATTTACAGCAGTAACTTGACGCTGTTTTCTTGTTTGCCAACCCTAAGCCAGCTAAGATAACAACAGAGGATGTGTAAGTTCAAAGTTAACAGTTTATCTTCACGCGCGTGAATCTGTGGGGTGGGTAAACATCTAGCTTACGGTGAGATTGGCGGAGTGACTTCCTGCGCCAAATGATCACATGAGATATCTACCCTAAGGTTAAACACGGTTTGCTATACAACCAATGCACGTTACAAGACCACAGACGTTTTTTTTGTTTGAGATAAAAGGTAGATAACTTAGCTCGTGGCTAAGCTATAACCGCATAAGTGATACGATCACAGGTTAAGCTATGCTTGATGCGGTTGGTCTGTAGATGGGTGACCATCTTTGTCATAACGAGTTCCTCCGTGTTTCGGAAGGCACGTTAAATTGTGGGTCCCGGCTGTTATTCCTACATCTTTGACAGTCGTTACAGGTAGTCAGAAGCTTGAAAAAGTCTGACAGCCAGTCTAACCAAGGGGTATCGTGTTGCCCAGGTAACTGGGTTAAGGAGGTCAGATAGGCAGTCGCTCCTTGTAAAACACTGGTACTTAGCTGAAACCGGTTGGACTGGTAGCCGACCCCATCATAGTTGGGAAAAGGCTAGGCCAATGATAAAAGGTAGATATTATTTCGGTTAAACTTAAAAGTAAAGAATATTTTATTTAAGTTGTGCATAATTCGTATTCTTGTGTAAAACAATTAAGAAATACTGTATGATAGTTTTAAATAAGAGCGCAAGTTTTAAAGACTTTACCAGAATCCAAACAAAAAAAATTGTCTTAAAAAATAATAACGTCAAATAGAGACGGAATGTTCTTGTTCGTAATTCAAAAAACATTGTGGCAACATGTAAAAATGAGTCGAAAGGAAACACCAAACTTTTTACAGAAAAAAAAGATAGCGTTCTAAAAACAAATGGAAACCTTATCCCGCCTTATCCATGTCTTTCAAAACGTAACTTTATAAAATAAATATGAATCAAAACGAGAATCAATCTTATATCGATGACAATAAGGTATAAAATGTGTGTTAGTAAAGTAAAAAAAAGTAGAAACATTTTTTAACTAGTGAAACCCGATAATTCTTGTTGGTACAGTTTTTTTTCTTATAGTGTGTGATACACGTGTTTTCATTTTATAATGTGTTTCTAATTTCTTGACAGCAGTCGGGCTGTGGGATGCCGTATTACCCAGTTAAAAAAGAGATGAGGCAGCTTGGCAGTATATCTATTTAATTACTAATATTCAGCCGAGACACTAACCTAAATATTGAAGACAAAATTTACCTCGAAATATTTATATGATCCCTCTCTTAAGTTCATAATATGTATCTGAATGTACTTATTTAAATTACCTACACATTAAATACTAAGCTAAGGTAAGTGTGCACTTATTGTCTTAGTTTCCTACAAAAGATCGCATTAAATAGACTAAATATTACTAAATATTGAGAATAGGTACCTGAATTTAACTATTATCGGTAAACGAGTGACAAATTTACACAAAGTTGAGGAAAAATGCATTTCTCATAATTTCCGAATGATCCATCACGAATTCGAGAAAATGTGTAACACAGTTTACAGACAGTCGTTACCGTGATACGCAATTTTGAGTGGTATGACATCATACGATAAGATATAAAATATGTGTTGCAATAGTTATTGTTTGCTATAATCGCTACTGTTTTAGTAAAGATAGATAGGGGTAATCTATCAATATAACATCACTAGAAAATGTATTTATTTTGCGTATTACATTTTATTCTAAGTATTACTATATGAATATACATAAATATAGTAATACGTATATAAAAGTAGGGAATAAGAACTTATACCATCTTCAAACATAAAAAGTCGCAGAACATTTTATGCGTACCAGAATGAAAGCGAAAAAAGAAAGTTCATTGGTTTTAAGTCTCTGTCCTTAAGTGATTGTTCACCATATAAATCTATTCTAGTAATCTATACTAATATATAAAGCTGAAGAATTTGTTTGTTTGCTTGAACGCGCTAATCTCCGGAACTACTGGATAAAATTGAAAAAATATTTTTGTGTTGAATAGACCATTTATCGAGGAAGGTTTTAGGCTATATACAATCACGCTGCGACTAATAGGAGCGTAGGTAGGAATGGAAAATGTGGGAAAAACGGGCAGATGAAATTCATAACTTATATCTTCTAACCACGCGGACGAAGTCGCCGGGAACAGCTAGTAATCAATAAACAGAAAAAACATAGTTGTATCCGCACTGCACAGTCTTCCATAATTACTTACTTCATTACTAATAACATACTATTAAAACACAAATCCTAACTTAAATACATCTTTAACAACATAACTCTCACATTTACATAATAAACTACGATCTTAAATTAAGGAAAATACGTCACAACATGTACTAACAAGAACATCAAAGTAAATCTCTGATTCATTCGATGGGGCTATTCTGTGACTCACTCGTTAGTCACTCAACAAAAACTCTGGGTATTTGATAACCGCTCTCGTTTTCAGAGGTGCTACTGTGCGATAAAAAATGGCGGATTGTATTCTGGTTAGAGTGATTAGAATTTATCGCATCCTAAATACGTTTAATGTTTTTTTATTTAATCTGGTTTGGTAGAAAGGAAATTGTACGAAAAAAATGCACAAAAAACGAACCTGACACTCCTGACTATACTCGGCAGTGGCTTTACTAAGCTTTAGGTGAGGCTCAAGGTCAAGAGGACTTGAATTTGTTAATTTCCTCAAATACATGACCATACAGAAGAGCTCATACCTGATTTGCTAAAATTTGAATGAGCTTTTGCTACTTAAAACACCACCAATCACAATCTTATAATTAGTAAGTCAATATTCAGTCATGTCCAGTCACCTTGGGCATGTGAGACATAATGTAAACAAACCTACGTGCTCTCAAATGACATAGCACCTACATATATCTTAGTACCTGTTTAGGCACTAGACTATTTTTTGTGCATTTCGTCAGCACCTTAAAGGTTGTATACCGGTTATTCCCCATACGAAATGATATAGACCAAACTAAGCATGTATACATGTACACTTATTGATATATGCGTAACTCAAGATAAGTTGAAGGTTCTTGATTTGATATGAAAATTAAACAATAGAAACGCGATTGATCATTCAGTTGTATGCATCGGTTGGATGTGTATGCACGATGTGCAAGTTCGATTCCAACGCAGGCAAAGTACCATTGTGACAGAAGAGATCAGTTGAGGAAACCTAGACATATTCGAATCTGAAATCGCCAACCCGCAGTGACCTAGCGTAGTCATAAATGCTCAAACCTTCCCCCTATTAGAGGGATTAATAATTTAATCACACTTAGAACCAACTAACAATACTTTTCTTTGAGTCAAACACTAGAAAACAGAAAGCTTTTTTTCCAACAATTTTAACGACAATTTTATTTCCAAATTAACAAAAAGCAGGCGTCTAGCTCTGAGCAATACAAACACATAATATACCTGTTTCCTTTAAGAGGCTCATAAAAATATAACGACCGATAAAACAAACACATTATTATGAGATGTTTCTTAGAAATTCTTTGACGGTATTATAATGAACAGAACCTTAAATACTAAATACTTCGAAATAGGCAATTTATTATCGACTGGCTTGTTGGCTTTGTGGTAAGTGGCCGTGACTGCTATGGCAGATGTCGTGGGTTCGATTCCCACTTAGGCTGTTTGTGTAATTAGTTCTGTATTTGGGTTTAATTTATCAATGATATGTATTTAATTTGAAATATGTAAGTATTATCAGTATTTATCAGTTTTCTAGTCCTTATTATAGAAGCTTTGCTTAATTTGAGACTAGATGGCGTTATGAGAAAGTTGTGGAATATTATTATTATTTGTTCTATGGCTGGGTGTAATTTTTCTATAATAGGTATAATTTTTGAATGGGAAATTATGTTTATCTGTTATTTAGTCACACGCTTTGCTTACTTTGATAATAGGTGACGTTGTTTAAAAATGTGAAAAATTATTCAAAATAAAAAAGAAAACTTTAGTACAAAATACATCTAAATAGGCGTATTAACTGTGGTTCTTGGTATTAATAGGTGATACAGAACCCTTGCAATAAATATTATGTGGCCATAAAGGGTGGACAAAGGGAGTTCGATGACTCGATCTGTGTGTGTTCCCATGGTGTTAAGATTAAGATGATAACTGAACTGATAAGGCAAGATCTTAATAGTAATAGTATAGTTGTTTCATTTGATTAACCTTAATTATCCAAGAAAAAATCGCTACTCGATAATTTACTATGAAAATAAAGCGTCACAACAATTTCACCACTTTATAAAATTTAGCAATTAAATTGGATGGTAGGTTTACTTTCGATGAAATCACTTGAATTCGCTTGACTTTAACTGATCTTATTTAAACGCGATTTATTAATTATAATACAAATAATAGACCTAACGTTGTCGTATCGTACGCCAGCGGAGCCGCGCCCCGGCCGATGCATCGACCCCGCCACCTGCCGACCTTGCAACGCCGAGCACATTTTGTTTATGTTACACAACTTGTTCCTAGCTATTTATGCGAAGCTTTGATTTCTGCATAATTGTCATAAAATTAAAAGTTATTTGGCACTGGAATCAAACTAGTTTTTAATAAGTTTTTATGTATGGCTTTTCGAGACTTTTTATATAATATATAAAACTATATTTCTATGTAAGACAAAGTTTTTTCCACATAGTTTCTATGCTGTAAAAGTAGTAATTTTGAATTTCTCTACATTAGAATATCTTTTACGAAATTGTTGGCTGGAAAATGCCGTTCATTACTTCTAGAAACAGATGGTATATACCGTACTAAACTTGACCGGTAAACTAACAAGCCCCTTATTACAATACCAACCTCTAACATTCTTCTGCTGAACAAAACTACCAATAATAGTATAAAGAACGATAGGGCATTGATTACTAATTAATTACATTGTAAAAATATTTTAAAGGATTCCATACATTTAAATGACGTTCGACACTTATTTGTTTACCGTATTTAATGCTCATTTGCATGTTTTACAAAGAATAAAGGTGACACATTACTATAAGGTGGAATTTATGGTGTGACGTCAGCGTCACACACCATGGACAATTCAATTGTCGTCAACGAAAGTTTTCCTAGAAGATTAATCATTTTATTTTAGTATGGTATATGAGTTTACAGTAATAGAAAGAAGAATAACGATTTATAATTTGATGAATCATGATTTTGTGGCTACCTTATTTGACAAGCGAATTTGTTTGAAAAAAAGTATTTAACCTGGCTTGTGCCAATCTCTTTTATTGAAAAATCGATCAGAAACTAGTCAGCTGACCGTTAAATAAACGCAAGCAATCAATCAAACACAAATGACATTATAAAAAAAAACCCGCACGAGATATACGCAAGAAATATATTAAAATAAATACAATAGAATCCAATTATCATCCAACACGTTACTATTATTAATAATAAATGATGATTACTATATTTACAACTATTTGTAGTCTAAGATCCAGTCTTGACCTTTCAGGCTTTAAGGATTACGTAAAATGACTTTAGCCTTGAACTTATAACACAGTTAAACCTCGGGTCATGTTATTTATTTATGTAAATAAACATACATATGAATAATGATTAAAGTTTCGTTTGATTGTAATTGACATTGGGTAACGAATAAATAGTCTTGATTGTCGATTCTATTGAAATTGAATTGGCGTGTCGTTTGACATGATGTTATAACTTTAATTTTTTTTATATCACAAGCCTTCTCTCCAAAACTTTAAAGCAAGCAAAAAGGAACTTTAAAGCGTTAATCTTTGTCAATTCTAGTTTTTCTGAAAAAGGAAATAAATACGTGTCTCATACTTTTCAATTATCTAACTGAGAGACTAATGAGATTTTTCTTTTTATACCTAGTCATCATCCATATTCCCAAGTAATTTAGTAACCTTTCTTTAGGGTTTCGTATCAAATCAAAGCATTTAAGGTTACTTCTACTAGCTCACTCGTGCCGAGTTTGTTGAATATTTACAGCCTATTAAAAAATCACAACATATAATATACAACACATTTACATGTTATAAGAATATGTACCTACACAATTAGTTAGACTCTGCTCCTAAAACTACAAAGTCCACTATTTTAAGAGACAGAAACACTAAAATAATAAACAAATGTAAATAATACACAAATATCTATCGTCAATAACACACATATGTTTGATATTATCAGTCCCCATAAGTCTCAATGTATAAAAAAGATTCACATGACACTAGCACCTTCTATCCAAAAGTTATGTTCGTAAGCAATTATTTGTTGAACATTTAGCGATATACAGTAGATAGCTACAAAACACCATAGTTAGCACATTATGCGTGTTTGTAGGACATCATAATGTGTCCACAAGGTAGCATGTGTAGTGTTATGTTGTGTTACTTAGAGTATGTTACGTAAAGAGTAAGTTTGACTCGCGACCCGCTGCTGCGGTAGCACATGATTATGAACTCCGGTTGGGTTCGAAAGGTGTCCCGAAAAATAGGGGTGAGAAAACCGTTGCAGAATTTAAAAAAAGTGGCTGTTGTGATTTAGTAGTAAAACTTCCTTAATTCCCTTGTGAAGGCGATGTTTTGTATTTATAGGTACATTTGTCCAAATAACCTTGATCATATTCAGTACCCTTATTGAATAAACGGGCTTTTTCACATTAAAAAGATTGGAATCGAGCTTGAAATTAACGTGCTCAAACGAACAAACAGCGCTCAGCTTTATAAGTATAGATAATACGCGATGCGTTTCCTGCTGGTTATGTTCCGACCTTAAAAGTTTCAAGATTTCTAAAGTCACAAGACAGGCTTAGAAGTATAGTTATTACCTCTTCATACACTCAGGCAAAAACTGTCAATCACTGACTGAAAATCTTCAGAGGCAAAGGAATACAAATTCCATTTATGTCTCATCTTTCTAGCTTAGCAACAAAGTTTTACAACAAAACGCATTGTTTAAGTTTACTACTGATTACTGAAGTCTTTGTGGTTGACAACAAAACTGGACAGTTACTCGGAGTTATTATGAAACAAACAAAACGAGGTCTTGAAGACTTTGACTTGAATAGTCCTATGCTGTTAACCTGAGCACAGAGGTTGGCTTTCTTCATTGGACTATCACAGTATTTTAAATTGATGTTTAGAAGAAAAGGTTTTAAGTTATTAACAAACGTGAAAAAATTGAATTTGCGTTTCTTCTAATAACTTATTACGCACGTAAGTATTACTATATTTAATCAGTTAATTTTTTATTTGTATTATAGATTAAAGTAACATATAGCAATTAAGGTAAAGGTCTTAAAGAGGCGTAGAATTTTGGCCCGTAAACACATCTGTTTAGCCCCGGGTAGTCACGAAAATACAATGAAATGGCTTCATATTTTCATACAAATTTCCGATTTAATAAATTACACAAACAGAATACGATTGCCTTTTTATTGTATGCCAAGTTCTGCAGAAATTAAAAAAAAGCTCAAGCTAAAGCTCATCAATCTGAACTCTTTCGAATAAATGCTTTGGAATACTTTCGAACGCTGCAAACTGCGCACACGCAACATGCAATATAACGATCAAACAAAATTTGAATAACAATCAACAATAAGTTAGCGGGATTCAAGGTCAACGATCTCTTTTATAGCTATTATGAGTATTTAACCCTGCAATAAAAACGCTAATAAATCCAACGTCCACAATGGGCGATTGAAAGGGCCTAACAGTCCGCCATTGACTGACAGGAAGGGCCGGAAGTCGCAGGTAGAGCTTCCGGTTTTGACGCATTCAAATCTCGAATGCAATGGCCGATGGTAGATAACCGTTTATTGGTAGATTCGTTTCGTTCACGGTATCTGCATATTAGGCATGAGTCATACAATACAATTAAAATGCACTTTATTTACATATATTTAAATACATATGAATATGTTGGTAATTACTTTTAATACTGCACTAAAGGTGAAATATTAGCTTGGTGAGTGCAGGTTCAATTCTAAACAATAAATTCTACAATAATAGCTACTTTTGGAATTTCATTATTATACAGAATAAAAGGATTTGCGGGAGACCTTCGCTTGGCAAATCGAATAGGTGAGGAAACAAAAGAAAAACAACTTGTAGCCTATCTCATAATATAGAAGAATATATTGCCAATATTTGCATGTCCAAGGTACCTGGCTAGATGCCGACACGGAAATATTCTATATTCTTTGTAATATACAAACCGTTATACTACACTGTATGTCATGTATTCATAATAATGTGCTAGTTAAAAGTTACACCTGCTTTTTCAGAAATGAAATAAATGGAATTGAAAAAAAGTTTTGAGGTCAATTATTGAACCTCTATTAATGAGTTTCCGAATAATTCCGATACCCATAGTTCAGATAATCCTGCTTCATATTAAAATACTCGCTATGCCAGTGACTTCGTTCGCGTAAAGAAATGATTTTAGGTAGATTTTTTTGGATACTCTATGTCTTGCAAAATAAATACATAATCCCCTAAATTGGAATTTTAGAAATAAAGATTTTTTTATATGTAGATACACACAGATACATTGTGTTAGCATTAAATGATCTACACCAAAATTCCGTCTAATATTAGCAAGTTCCGATAGAGGCCATAATATTGAACTTTAGCCAATCAAAATAGGTGGAAACGATCATGATATAACCTTCACAGTTCATTTGTGCTATAATTATGATAGCACACATTTAGAACTGTGTAAATTAAATGATTAATTAATTACCAAACCTGTGCTTACGGTATATGGTATAAGATGCTTTTAAATGTAAGCAACTTAAATGTCACAAACAATATCACTAACAGATGTAAGTTAACGGGAATAAATGATTTAATTTATTGTTATTTATTTATAATAATAAAGCTTCTTGGTCAAAGTAATCCCTACTAATATTATAAATTCGAAAGTAACTCTGTCTGTCTGTCTATCTGTCTGTCTGTTACGCTTTCACGTCTAAACCACTGAACTGATTTTAATGAAATTTGGTACAGAGATAGAGTTGACCTTGAGAAAGAACATAGGATACTTTTTATTTCGGACTTTTGAAGAGTTCTCTAGGAAACGCGATATAACCGCCGGGCGAAGACGCGGGTGAAAAGCTAGTATACAGATAAAATTAAATCCTATTTGTTAAAAAATATGAATCCATAATATATCTTGGAATAGATATATTATGGATTCCATTAATATATACCACATTATAGTAAGTTTAGGAGCACAGTTCAACAGCACACAAGTCCTTGAACTGATTGATAAACTGATAGGAACTGACACAGAAACTGTTTGATGTTTCGTATGATAGGCTATCGCGATAATCGCTGGGTTTCAATCATACGCGCCCATCGTGTATGATAATGTTATGTTTACTTTTGGTTCTGCAATCAATATTAAGGAGTGGATCACGAAAACTAGGAGCTATATTATTGCTCTAGTACTTTTAACAATTTTTCAAATTGATTCTTTAAAGCGTCACAACTTTTTATTTATGAATCGATTGTCATGATGTAAACACTAAATGTTAAGTGAATCTTACAAGAGTGAAAACCGCATTATAATCGAATAAGGCATTGCTGGGTTTATCGAGTACAAACGTGAAGACTGAAAACCGAACAGAAACAGAATGAAATTTTAAAAAAATCGGCTTTCGTAGACCACGCAGCAAAGATTGTTCAAAAAATACTCTATGTACAGATTTGTCTATACAACGATTTTATTAAATTAAATTGTATGATAATTTAAAGTTTTCATAACTTCGTAAGTCCATTGTAAGTAAGTCATGATAAACACAAGGCACTGATTTACTCTTGTAACACTTTTTTTAATTTCAACTTAATTCAAAAAAGTCATAAAAAATCTAATCTCATCTCAAAAATCTAGAACACCAGCATAAATATGGGGATGGTCATAATAGCCGGAGCCCGCATCACACGCTTGATTAACGTAGTATTGTTCCTATAATGCCTTATGACCATAAAAACACCTTTCCAAGGGACCAACCACGGACCCTTAATGTAAGGTTACTGCAGGTGTGGGAAAGAGACGCCGCTCTACACTGTGTATAGCGCTGTCACGCTTCCACAAATATCTTTGAGAGACCGTTGGTAGGCCACGAGCAATTTATGGGGAAAAAGCAAACATTCAGCTCACGTACTCAGATCACAATGGAAGATATAATGGGCTTCTGTTACACGAAAAAAGTACAAAGAAAAATAAATCCTCCGACTATAAATTTACAGTTCGAAATTCATTGGTGTTCTCGTAAATCCAAACGAATGATAACTGTCTGGTTTTCTCGCACCCTCCAAAATAAACATTAAAGTTAAAGAGGTAGAGTTTAACTTTCTTTGTGATCTTGTTTTCTGAGATTCTGATCGGGAAGTTGTTTTTATTTGTAATTCAAACCAAATAATAAAGGATTAAGGTGTTTTTTTGGTTGTAATAAATTTGGCGACGCGGACAATACCCATACAATTTTACACGTTTGGACACGAGATGGCTTGACACAAATGGCATTAATAATTCTGAAATGCTCTCGATTTTGTATGGATTTTAATTTTCTTTATAATGGCCGGAGACTTTATCTTGGAAATAATAGGATTCTTCTTTTTCGTATGTTCCCGGTATTGTTGGATATTAATGGTGTATTCAGAATGAATGGACTCGTGTCAACGGGCTGTTTTATAAGCCGAAAGGTTTGTGTGTAGTTGCAAATAAATAAGTAGTGATATGAATAATACTCGCTGGAAAGATAAGGAAAAGTCAGATTATATTTTAGTTTTGTAAAATATCTAGACAATTTATTATATCACAGCTAAGATATAATTCATCATATTACCGAGACTATAAATTATAATTAGGATAGAGTTAAAAATAGAGACTTGCCCAGGGGAAGAACTAAAAAGATTACATAAATATTATTGTGGTTTAGGTAATTTATAATTTTTTTGGGTTTGATCTAATGTCTGTTCACTTAGTAGTAAAAAAGGAAGGATACGCTTTTCAAAACGGCTAAAAATGTAATTATTTAATTAAATTATTAAAAACACAACTATATTCTCAAATCTGCCAGTACTGTACAATACTGGCCAACCTCAATTTCTTTTTTATTTCTTTTTAAAATAAGAACATACCCATTTGCCCCTCGGTTGGCGCGTAGTCGGGAATGGTTGGGCCTCTAACGCACACGTTATCACGAATTATCACTTGAACATCCATCACATGATCATGATCACTTTTCACAATTCATTTGCACTCATTTTTGTCACTTTGAAGAAACCTTGAAATAAAAAAAAATAAAAAATAAGTAAAGAAAATAAGAAAGTATTAAAAAAAATTCGCATGTTTTTGATTGTGGTTTGGTTAACTTATCCTTAAAACTAAAATAAAAAAAAATAATCAAAACACGTCCTGATCTGTTAAGTATAAAAAAGAACCGAAAACGTAAAAATACACTCTTTGTCTTACGATTATCATGAAAAGCCTGTAATTAAGTACCAAATATACAACTTGGGTCTCATAACAACCGTATCATAACAGACACTTGGTCTGTTATCATAACACTACGAACCGCCATAACATAGTCACGTATGTTTTCTTTTTCACGTCCAATCAACTGTCAAACTGACAGCGCTTTAAGTTGACGTTTTTAAACATAACCTTTAAAATTTTAAACATTCGAGACTCATTCACAATAACTAAACGTTCTTTTCAAGTAAAAAAGAACCGTCTATAGATAATTGTAAAAATACATTTCTAATTTAGAAGCACATGTCTGCGCGATTGTCTATGGAAGCATAGATTAGTTGAATTTGTGACTTTAATAGCAATTTAGTAATACGAAACATATTAACAGCTCAGTGCGAACCGTAAATTTTATATTAAGTAGATAAAGGCGCTTTCAGATGAATCGATTAAAACCTCGCTTTTTTAAGTATCTAATCGTTATTTTTAGTAGTATGAACCACGATACTACACGATATCCAATACTAAGGTTGCTGCTACAATACCTAAATGAACCAAACTTTTTCATTTTACATTATCTAACATGGAATTCATATTCACAAGCCACCGCATCTGGTATCCCACCGTAGGTACTCTTAAATACCCATTGTTTTCCGACTACAATGAATAACAATAGGATCTTCCTCAAGAAATGCAACATTTCAAACTGCGTTTATCTGAACAGCCCCTAAGCAAGCAAAAACAATAAGAAGCCATCGGCCGAGAGTTCACTGTTCGAGAATAGAACATGTTCTAAATATAAACTGGCCGTTAGTGAAGCGCCGCGGGAACACGCGTTCTAAATTTAAATCGGATTTTTCAATTTCGATCCTGTCGTTTTGTCACGTTCAAGGTCGTTTCCCGAAGAAAAATACAATTTTAATGGTTTTTAAAACATCTGGCATACAAGAAAAGACGAAAAAAGTTTTAACCGTCGTCGTTAAAATTCAAAATGGCTTCCATTGTTATGGTTATGTAAACAAACTAAACTTATTTTAATTAGATTTATAGTCGCACATACATATCTGTCTTAGCCTTGGTAAGCAATCAAGGGTCGTGTGGGCGTTTTATTAAATATATTCCTTACTGAATGGTCAATTTATTCAGATGTCAATAGATAGCAATTTGCGATCGTCTGTTTACCTATTGGCACGCCGGCAAAAGTAATAACTTTCGATTTTCTTGAGTATTGAGAGTCGTTTTCGCAATGAAATGTGTTTCAAGGATTAGATATAATTTACGAATACATAGCTATGTCAGTGTAGGCGTGTGAATTCAGAAAAGATAGGTGCGTTTCGTTTGCAAGAACTCAAACAAACGCAAATGTATGCATGGCTTTGCATAAACTTAGGTACGCCTTTTAAAGTTAGATAAGCCTATACATTTATTGTATATTCGGCCGTATTTATTTGGCCGTAAAACACTAAAACTTGACAAGTCAGAGGTTGTCACATACACTGCGTTAAAAAAAAGCAGTAATCACTAACGCTGTCCATGGACAATTCTTCCTCGCTCGTTAAAATTTAAATATAGAACTAAAGAATATTGCGTACCAGTACTAAATATGCCTTATCCTGTTGACAGACTGACAAATTGGCTTTCTAAATCGCTACTGTTTTAGACAGCCAGTTTAACTTGAGCCGTAATAAAAAGTAGATGTAACGACTTCGGGGGTGTAACAGACTGGTCTTGTTTATCTAAATTTGGTTTAGAAATGATCCCCTTATGGTTAGTGAAATTGTCGGGTGTCTGTTACACGTATATTTAGACTAAGTTACTTTTTGTAGCTTCCTTTACAATACTTAGTCCCTTAGTTTTATTTGTGATGGTTTTATTTTGTCTGGCAACTGTTGGTTCGACGATTTACGCAATTGCTTAATATATTGCGAATTTAACGATAATGGGGGATTCAGAGTACAAAAATTTGTACTGCTGTAGTTGGTCGAAGTTACGTTATTTCTCAACTTAACTGATAAAAAATGTTTTAGGAAACAACCTGATAATTTTTGAAGTCGATCAATTCAAACATTATAAAGTACTCGCTCTTATATATGGCACATTACACAACCACAATATTGCCTTAACCACAAATAATATGTCACAAAAAATATATGATCAGTAGACCCGTTTTTTGTTAAATTTGAAATGTAAACAAAACAAGGGACGTCGGCCATTAAAATGGGATATGGGACATATGACGCGACCATTTTTTTTCTTAGAAAAAGCTTTGAATTTGTGTTTACTGATATAAATCAGTTTACAGTTTATTTTATGTCTCTATTAGATTTGGTAGCGTGAATAAATATGGTCAGAATGGTATTTTCTCAGGACGTCATTGCACAGTCACAATTTTTTTATGAAGTAATGATAAATGTTATTTTTATGAATTGAAAAAAATACAGCAGTAACAGTTTAAGATAAATTTAAATACTTTTTGCGAGTCAATTCTAATTCGAAAATGTAGTGATTTTGATAAATACAGTTCTTTTTTTTAACTTTATGTAAATCAACCTTTTATTTACACGTAATATATGTATTTGAAGGTTACTTAAAATAATTCATGAGCATAATCTCTAGAGAATAGACGATTGAAGCGACAGAACAACAATGAGAATATTTCCATAATCTCATAAATATAACACTATAACAATAAACCCGTTTAAAACGAAATTATTTCTTAGTGGGGGATCTAAAGAAGATCTGACCACTAGCAAGCGTCAATAGAAGGAGGGAATAGGGCTCTAAAGATTTGTGGTAACGAGATTTAGTTTCGCACTTATGGATCGTTTCCTGGCGTATTTATCAGTTGAGAAGCATCTAGGCCAATGATGAAGCTTCGGACTAGTTCGGACCCAACCAGAAACCTTAATCATGAGTCGACGTGAACTGAATCTAAAAAGCATTTCCAATAAATACGTGTATAAAACTGTATAATTATATCACCTACAAATACATTTTTTTTTGTTCACGGCATAGATCCGAGCTCTTTCAAGTCCTTGCAATTTTGGCTACCTCTTTCCGTAGTCGATTCGCCCGAACCGGGTGGTAATAACTGATCTTTTTACCCATTTACTAGGTTTTCATCGGCAGCTAGCCGTTCAGAAAATTAACTGTCGGACAACGGAGTCTTACATTGCTAAGTGGACTTAGTTTCCATGGCGTCTATTTTTTTGTACTCTATGGCTAAACAAAACAGTCTTCTTGGAATAAATAACGGTATTAAAGACACTTTACTTGGTTCCGGTGGGTGTCGCCACTTGTGTCCGAACGGTACTTAATGTCCACTTAAGACAGGTACAAACATTTTCAAACACACGGGAGGTCTAATTTGATACCCGCTGTGGTTACTACAGCTTTTTATTCAAAACGTGTCGAGAATGTCTGTTATTGTCTATGGTCTTTTCTTTATCTTTCTACAATACTCGAAAAACGGAAACAAAAGCAAATTAAGTGAAAGCTGGCGAGTTCTGAATTCAAATTTGAATAAATACTCATTAACCGTTATTTTTTTTTAATCCTCGATTTCGGTTTTGGAACGCAAATGAAGTATACAGCCCATTAAACAGACAGATGTTCGAAATCCAGATAAAAAAGTAAGTCACAGGGACACATGCAAATGATATTAACACGTTGCAAATTAGTTTAAAAGGGCAATAAACCAGGCGAGACGTAATAAAGGCAACGGTAACGTCCTCCTCTAAAGCTGTGTTTACACCTAACATGGAGCAGCGTATCAGTATTAAAAAAAAAACTCTAAGTGAGACACTCACATGACTTAGAAATTGAAATTAATTGGTTATTTTAAAATGATAGCTACACCTTTTTACAAGTAATCGTTAAAATTCTTGCTATACTAGAATACTTCGTAAGACTCTTTATGCTCTACCATTATCAATCATCGAATCCAATATTTTTGAAAGCCATTTTGAAGTAGCATCGTGTAAACCCGTCTTAATCCTTTTAATTGGGCAGGATCTCTAACGGGACTTGACCCCTAAATGTCCGATATGTTTTAATTTTATTGGAACTGGTTTGGAGAAACGCTATCGCGGTATCGTCAGAAACAAAAGGCGGTGAACGAAAGCACACTGTCGAAATGATTAAAAACCTACACAACATTGATGTTCAGCATGCTTTCAGAAGAGTTTATGCTTTAGTTACGATCCCAACACAAAGGTATTATATTTAACAGTATATGCACGAATAGCCGAGTGGTTAAGGTCACCACGCCAAACAGTACACGGGATCGATCCCCGCGTATAACAAGCGTTAGTGTGATCCACGAATGCTTGTCCTATATTTATGTGTCTTTTTGCATGTAACATTCTTTGTGTAACACTCTTTGGAACACCCCGCGACATTAGGAATAAATTCATTACTCCGGGAGTCGTATAAAAAAGTAATAATAATACATTTGTGTGAGCGAAACAGCGCACTACGTCTCTTTCACAACTACAATAATATCACGTTAAGAGAAAGTGGCCCTGAGAGGAAGTAGGCTCTCAGGACACTTGGTAATCTATTTGTGTTTTTGGACTTTCGGTGCTGACTGTACTGCCACGGAAACGAAGTCGCGTGTTAACGATCACTGCAGGGCTTAATTCATTGTCGTATCGAAATTAAATTTGGTATCCATACAAATTAAATTCCTTTTGTATGTATGTGGTGATTGTTGAATGGACTCCATGCTGGTTTGAGTTAATAATCAGATTAAATGCATTCTGAGAAAAGCAATTGTTAAGATACTATATATGAGCTTAGAACCCCTGTTACTCTTATTTTAGCGAATCCTCTAACTACTGGACTGCGCTATGGAACAGTCATAATAAAAAGTGGTCTAGCATCTCAATAAGTCGCGACAGCTCATGATTAAAGACTTCGGTTCGGTCCGAAACTAATCGGGCGTTCCCGATAAATACGCGTGAGTTAATATATTACGTTCTTGCTATTGAAAAATGTTACAAAATAATCCAGACATATTAAAGCTACTTGTTTAGATTACTTTTTTAGAAAACAAACAGGAAACACGTCTACTAGGTTTCCTGATTTAGGCTAACAAAGGACAATTACAAACCAACGTCTTTTCATAAAAAAGGTTTTAATGCCTACCACGTAAGGATCCCAAGGTTAAAACATATAACATTAATCCCTGTATCATGAACTGTTAAAGGACTATTGCTGTTGTAGAAGCAAGACGGCACACTATACTTGTATAGTGGCATCTCACTTCTCGGCAACAAACTCGCTTTAGGAACCAGTAGTGCGCAACGTGTTAACCACTCCATGTTTTCCAAAATGGCGTCATTTGTTTAGTTTTCGTATTTCGGTCACGTGTGTTTTGACAATGGATAATTAATTGGTATACTGTAATTAAAAAATAACAGCTGTCATATTTTACAACACACTTTTGTACAACATGTGCCAGCTTTTATAATAATTTGGTAGCGAGTTAGGATAATGTGACTAGTTCGCAGAGTAGATGTTGTTTTATCTAAAATTGTGAAAAACCTGAATCAATAGTTTTAACAAAAGCTCAAAAACGTCGAATGTGCACTTTATTGTTACATCAATACAAATTTATCTAACCAATAACTACTTTTAAGAAACTTAAAAAAATCTGACACCTGACATACAAGGAGTCTCGCGTTAATCATGTTAAAACATTCAAAAATGTAATTAGCAAACATCTAAAATTCAAATCAAATTCTTGTCGTTCATCCAAAATGGCGGTGCAAAACAAAGGTTGTTTATTCCTCCAATAGAACACGTGTCTAATAAATAAGACCTCTACTAATTGATAAATAGCCGTTGATTAGCGCACTTCCCCAGCGCTGCGCCGAGTTGCGCGTGCGCACGTACTACGCACGCCGACACGTCCGCCGTTGCGTCAGTCTAGTCTACTTTGATCGAAATTTGCATAGTAACCGATTCACATTCTTTAACTTTTTTACTTAATCGACTTCGTGTATTTGGGTTCATACCTTTATTTTAGTTATAAAAACGCGAGAAATAGAAATGAGAGGAAATAATAGTTTAATGAGACAGTTAAACTATGTAAATTGTTTAAAACATAGCCTTGTTATATACTAGAGCTTGTTACCTAGGTTCAAACAATTAACATTCAGACATTTTGATGGGTGTTAATTTTAGATTGGTTTTTAAATACACTCGCTTCCGAGAAAGATAGTCTCTATAACCATAATCTAATACAGAAATTCCACGACCTTGTATATTGCCCATAGGAACAATTATTAGCCATTCTAAAGAGTAAAGTAATAAACTGAACATTCGCTACCTTTGATGTTACGCACGGCAGTGACGCTTGAGATCGCACCAATTTATAAATAGTGGCCGTTTCCTGGCGCGTCATGATATGACGATTGTCCTGTTTTTGAAGGAGACTTCAGAAGATGAAGGAATGAGAGGAGAGGTCCAGACACTTGATGAAGAATGAAGTGTAAATACTGGAGAATTTTTTTTGGATAAAGAAATAATATGCGATAGTGATGACAGGGGGCGAAAGGTTTGAATTTCATCGTAGGAAAGTTGGTGTTTTAATAATTGTTGATTGTTACATAGTAGACTAGGATATGCAACTTGTTTAATAATTAATCGAACGAGTTATTCTAGAAACTAGCTCTAAAGGTTCATGTTACAATTGATTATTAAAACATTATGCAAAGGATGACAATATCAAACGAAAAATTAAAAGCACATTTCGACTTTCCTTTATCAATAATATTTTGGAACGCTATCAAAGGACAACTGGAACAGAAGAAGATGGTTTGTAAACCGGTTAAAGTTTTCATAATAATAATATATTGTTTGTGTAGTTACATCTTCCTAAGATTGAATGCCATGGCAACAGCATGTCTCTCTATATTTAGAGCAAACACGACACGCAAATGAGTTAACGTTAGTCTTGAAGTTAATGTCGAATAGTTGCGTACGTTTCCTGCCGATTCGCAGAAACACATACATTTTAATGCCATTCAATTTAAAAAAGATAAAGATAGAAATTACAAGGAAAATAGGTATGAGAAGAAAACTGTGGTACATTGCTATACGAAGGGGGTTAGGCAATAGGTAATTGCTCTAAAGTTTCTAACGTGTTTACAAAATGTTACAGTGTTTCACAAAACATGCTTGGAACTGGTAATGTTTTGTGTGTGTGAAGTACATATTAACAAGTAATGGGCATTTAATATGATGAAATAAGACACTCAAGTGAACAATTAAAATAATGATAAAATGGAAAGTTTTAATATCTTTTTACCAGCAATTAAGTACGATAATTATGAGTAATAAGTACAACTATTGTCTCTGTCGCAATATAATACCAGTGTTTTTTATATTCTGAAGCAGGAAGTTGAAATTCCATTCAATTGCGATTAATTGTTGTAATCAAGCAATTGTCAAGAGGATTACGTTGCTGAAATTAACAATCATAATAGAAGATACAATAATACAAAGGAAAATCAACTTAAAGACGTAGGGCATAAGGTTGGAAATGATAACGATGGAGAAATGTAGTAAGTATGAGAGACTAAAGTAAATACTCGACTAGTTAAAGAAGGGAGACAAATGACAGTCATTTAAAATTTAATGGCGCTTATAAAGTAATTTATGTGAATAAAAAACTTGAAAGGATCGTATTACAAGGAGACAAATTGTTTCGTGTTGCGTTGAAAGCTGAACATTAGAAAGGAGTTCGCAAAGTGCAAGAAATTTTATGTCAGTTTTTTTTATGAAATTTCGAAGTTAGACGTAATTACTATAAAAGGTTAGACAATTAAAACCACGCACAATGCAAACTTTCTAACGCGAAGAAATAACAATGAGTGCTAATTTATCAAAATACGTATTTAACAAAAAAAATATACGTGAAGCCATTATTAGTAGCTACCAGTAGAAGTACCATTATGACATACACCTACCAGACCTAACCTAACAAACCTTATCGAATGAATTTCCATGATTACCTCCCACCATACAATTACAGATCCAGATTAAACTGAAGGTCATACAAATGATATCATTGATGCGACGTACAACGACGAAGGTCCAACCAATATAAAAAGGCCTACGATCATTGCTATACTAGTTCAAATTTTATCACAAAAGAGTGAAAAACGGGAGGACTTGGATCTCCGGTACTACGAGTTTGGAGTTGAATCATCAGTGGATCACAATGAATGAGAAGCTAATGTAACGGTGCATTGTTTGAAATCTGTTCCACGAATCATGAAACATGGAGTTATATGGATCATGGACAGGATTGTGAAGTATTTGGAAATGAAATGATCAAAATAATAAGGAAAATATTTTTATGACATTCCACTGTATTTAAAAACTTTGACTAGTTGTAGTCACTATGACGTAATTTATTATAGTTATTTATTTGATGACATATTACTTATTACACAGTTTTCCTTATTGGTGCTTGTAAACGAAGAAATAGGAGTTTTTTATCGTTCTGAAAGAATAGATGTTAATTCAATAGATGCTAAGTTAATAGATGCTATTTCAGAAATCCATTAATTTGATATGCTTTATTACGTAAATAGAAATGCCAAATGACGCGGTGTTTACCGCTAGATCCTATTAAGAGTTTGTTGTAGTTTCCTTTTAAGTATTCGTCTCATGCAATGTTTTTAAATCAGCCTAGATATCTATTACCGGAGCCGCATTATCACCATTAGCAGAAAGTTCAAGTTAATTTAACGTAAACGCTGCCTTCTTAAGTTTAATAGCATTTACTGCAAATAGACCACATAAATTATCATTATCACCATTTCTATCTTCATGATTGTGTATTTCTCTACTTCCCAAGCCATCAACAATAATAGGAAATACTTCATCCGTACCGATGTCATACAAAAAACGGTTCCCACTGCCATTTGTTCGACTTTTCAACAATTGATGCGTACATCCTCCCGTTTGGCCGTAGACACCTGCCTTCCATCCGTTGGTGCAATAGAAAACGTTGGCCCATTCTATACACGTAGGTACAATAAAGCAATGGAACTGTGCAGCGATGCTTAGTACTTATTGTATAAGATTTTGTTAAGATTAAAACTCTATAAGTGCAGTTAGTCCCATTCTTGTCTGGCCTTCATGTGAGGAATGATTTGGGTTCGTGACTTCATTACAAACTGCGTTTATATCAGCTTTATTGTCAAGTTTGTATGAGACTTGTAGCAGAAAAAGGTTTAATTCAACCTCCTCGTACTTGATCACAGACGTGTCTATTATGCGAGCCATTAAGTCTGTCAGTGTCTATTTCAATATATAATAGGCTTATTATTGGGGTTTTCCGATTGAAAAACTAATATGCACCAAGGCGTTTAGTAACATGCCCGATAATTGGTCATGCTCTATTTAATACACAACTTACAGTACCTATGACGAAATATTAGTAGTACTTATACACGCAAAAGTTCTTACACAATTACAACATTGATCAGAAGTAATAACTCTTTAAATTTTTACCGAAGAGAATGTAGATAGCAGGTGCCTATGCGTGTCTTCATGATATAAAGGTTACCATGCATTATATTATCATTAAAGCAAGATAAAGTTATTTAGAAGGCAGCGATTTAGCTGGGATTCTCACGCAGCTAAGCCGTGTTAATAACATACTCTATTAGAACATTCTTGTTGCAGCTACATAGTTCCCTCAACGTAACGTTGCTATTATAATATAACTCTTATTGCGTTTCCCTTGGTTGCTTACGATATTACTTGATGATCAACACATAATTAGATTCAACCTAATGCCCAGCTGTGAAAGGCTATAATTGATTAAGTCTTTCGGTCAGACGATCTCAACCATGATGAGTATACCTAATTAAATAGGAAATAATCAACTAAATGGACAGATTTTAGAGGAGACACCAGAGAAAATTATATTCTATAATAATATGTCATACAATTTATACCGTTATATATTAATTGTAGTATATTTAAGTAACGATAGTTCTAATGTGTGTTTTTCGACAGTTTGCTTTAAGCCTTGCATCATTAGATGCAAGCTTGCCAGTCTTGTGAAATATTAAAGATTTGGAGTTATCTTTACCGTCAAGATAATTAAGATAAGTGAGGTATGCTAGGAACAGTCGGCTACTTACACAAAATGACTGTGTGCAACATTCTTGTAAGTATGCAAAACTTTTTCATGAAGACAGAAAATCTTTATGTATCTATTCGAAATGTGAAGTGGAATAGTCGCAAATAGATTTTAAAGAGCTTTTCTTTGCTAGACTTCCAAAATAAACAGTCGCTCATATAAATTGTAAAAAGAGGTCGATTTAGACTGAAAACAAGATCAGACCGTTATTTAAACTATTTCCGACTTTATGTAGCAAAGAATATCCAGGATGAAGTTTGATTCAACTATTTTGAGAGTTCGGTAAGTATTCCAAAGATTGTGGAGCGGTTATTCAATACTCTGGAAACCTTTGTAATGTAATTTAATATCTTGAAAGTTGAAATACTTAACAGCTTTGTGTTGGCAATAATTTTTGCCATCGTCCAAATACAGAAAAAAAAGGAGTGAATATTTCTATCCAAGCTGTTCTTTCTTCTTTTTAACTTAAAATGTTTTATTTATTTTCTAATTTAAATACTATGTTCTCCGGTTCATCGTTGTATTGTAGGCAAGAGCCACAATTTTAAGTTATACAATTACAGTAAAAAGAACAATAACAATTCAAAACTTAGGGGATGCTTCAAATATAAATATGAGTTTTAATTTTAATCAAACCACATCATTACATCCTCTAAAATCAACTTATCAGACAGTTACACTTAATAATTGATTTTACAAAAGTTTTTACCATCAATTACAAGGTCCCATATTTAGTCAAGTTAATTTTAAATCTAGTAACTTCAATCCACTAATGAACCTTGCAACCTACTGTGAAACATAAATGGGACGTATAATTAATTATTGTAATAAGTATGTTTTAATTATTTATGAGATGTATTAATTGTCTTTCGTAATTATTACGTTAAGCGCTTGCTATTAACAATATTGAAATTGACAGTTTGATTAGGTGACTGAATAAAAGATGAGGAATTTTGTTAACTTTGATGTTAGAGAAATATGTAGATAAATATGTTTAAACTGTGGATAGTGAAGACATAAATCAAAATATTATGATAATTTTATATTCAATTTCAATCATTTATATTTGCACCTATACTATTCATCATCACTCATGGTTGACAAGAAGTTTTTTTAAATATTTAATTCAAGTCTTCTCCTTGCAGAATAAATGCATTAAGGCTTAAACCTTCAATACCAGTGTATATTTAAACGATGCAAAGGCTATAAACGAGGATGCAACACCAAATAAATATATTTTTCTCACTAAATGGGGAATATGCACGTGACTTAAATATGGACAAAATATTTTTTTTTGTAATATTTATTGCTACTGAAAACACACTATACAATTATTTTTAGAATTTATTTTAATTTAATAATGAAATTTAATCATCAAAAAGTGGCTGTTTTGAAATTACCGCGCAAATTTTCGAAACGCAACACTATTGGTGGAACAAAACGTGACGTCAGTTTTACACGAGACGTCTGCTGTCAACAAGCTATTTGTATGGTTTCTTTTTGGAGGAATAATTGTTATTGTATTGTGTCGCTGTTTTTTTATCTTAAGTTAATAGTTTTATGTGTTCAAAATATTAATTAATTGTGAAGAAGGACTTAGAGAATGACTGAAACCGGTTTCGTAAAAGCGCAGTCGGATAATCTTCCGAAAATCGACGTGTTTATGATGGCCACGTATTTCGCTTCAAATCCAGATTTATACATACATAAAGATAAATTTAGAATATCGAATAAGAATTTTTAATAATATCTTTACAACTTTTTGTAAACTAGGTTATGTATTGTAGAGGTTTGTAAACAAAACAAGTAGGTAGGTAAAAGTAAGAATGATTTGTATATGTATTTTACTTTTTTGATATCCTTACTTACATTGAAATGATCTTCACAACAGTATAAACAGCTCAAACACGATACATTGTCTCTTCTCATCGCCTTGCACCACTTTTTCCTTAGATTTTCACCTTTCGGCATAAGGAAATACACTTTGTCAGGTGCAGTGTTGATGTTATTTGGACACATAGGAACGACACAATATTTATAATATGGTTTTTTGTGCTTTTCCATGGTAATTAAGTCGATATTCATTCACTTTATTTATTTTTTGGTAATTTTGTAAACCAATCACTTTGCTGTTGACATCGAACTCGTGTAATGGTGACGTCACGAGCAAGCGCGCCAAAATGGCCGCGTTTAAATTGATCGCGATTTTAATATTTAATTTTTTGCATAATAGTTTATATTTTGGACGTGATATTTGTATGTTTGGTAATGTAAAAACTAGTAGAAAAAAAAACATGCATATTCCCCATTACCTACTGCGAAACTTCTCTTTTCGTTTTACAAAACTTTTCCTAATAACTACTCGAGACTGAAAATGTTAACTCATTAGCACTCTACAATTAAAGAAATGATCACATAAACAATGTACAAAGGTAATACTAAAGTAATTTGAGATCGTTAACCACACCCACAGTGGTCATTTATCTATTCCTTATCTGGTGGCAGACCACAGTTGACCACACTAGGGTCATTAACTATCGCTCACTAAGTTCACTGTCAACGTACACTAATGCGCTCTCCTTTTTATAGAAACTATTGCTTATAAGTTAAGCAATGATCTAGCATTCGTATGATACAGCAATGCTTGTTCTGTATCTAGGTGTTTCGATCTGAAATCAGGGTTTAAAGTAGTTTTAGTTAGGTTTTAAGTTTTCGTTTACCAGCAAATTAAGTAATAGTTTCGGTAGAGTATTAGACTTTTAATCCACGGGTTTTAATTCAGATAAAATATGTTTTCGACTGATTTCAAGATGAATGAACTGATTTCAATATTGTTGAGAAATCTAAAATTTAGTAACGTTTAAAATAACATAGTTCTAATATTAAAGAGGGGAGTGTAATTGCTTTTCCATTAAAAAAAATCCCGCGATAACTTAACAAAGCATTCACATCATAAACTTACACGATATTAAATACATATAGTTAATGTAAATACATTTTGCAACCGATAATAAATGGCAGTAATAATGGTTTGCGTCAGTCTTTATTAATTACAACATTTAATAGAATTTTTACAATATGTGGATAACATACGTGCATACAAGTATTAAGGATGCAATCATTTTTTAATGACAGCAAAGTTAAAACCATTGATAAGATTGGTAACAAATAAATATGAAATCGCGAAGTAGATAATATAAAACTTTATTGAATACCTTCACAAACGACAACAATTGTAATATAAAAATATAATAATTACGACAAAAACAGGATAAGGATATTCAAGAAACTAGAATTCGTAAATTAAAAATTTAATCAAAAAACAATTAAGAGAAAGTTAAAAATCGAAGTAATAACGTAAATTGACTTTCGATTTAAAATTACTATAATGGCTCTACCATCAACTCTAAGAGCGGGTCTTGTAGTTGTGGGAACGAGATGCCACTCTACGCCGTGCATGGTTCTGTCTCGCTTCCTCGACTTTTAGAGGTCGTGGTAAGTGAACAGAACAAATTACCTATTAATAGACATAGATAAGGTCAATTAAACTGCTATTTGCTGATATCATTGTTAACAATATTTTGATAGACTAATATTTGTGTATTAGACAAAGATGATTCAGTAAAATGTAAAGATGGAGAAAGAGAAAAGAAAGATAGTAGAATAAAATGCCAAAACCATTATTGGCAATATGATTTCCCAGAGTTTATATACGCAGAGTTGAGAATTCATTAAAGTTAATTGTTCATTGCATTCTACAGTACATTAGTAAAGTGTAAAGTGGGTTACAGTAATAACAATCAAATATTTATTGTTTAAACAAACTTCGATAAATGAAACCAATTAAAATTCTGATAAGAATAAAAATTATTTAATTTAAAATTCCACACACAATTCACGAGCATACGTATAGTTCAGTAAAGAAAACGAATATAGAAAAAGACATTTAATGTCCAAATGTTTTATGAAAAAATAAAAAAGCAGAGTTCACCATGTGAGATCCTAGCAGGTTGTATCGAATTTCACTTGAAAATAAAATATCGTATCATGACATCTGCCAGTCAAACTCGAAAAGATACACCTAATACAATGTAATATAATATTTCCGAGCACGGTGAGCAAGCTACCTGTAGGCCTTACCTAACATCTTAAAGTAAAACAAATATATTTTTGAAAGACAGAGGCACCGGTCTACTCAATGTAGTGCGCTGTCTCGTTCACACCAGCAACAATCTTACCTAAGGAGTTCATAGTAAACCCCATTGTCAGTATAGGACTGCTGCTATTGTGGAAATGATAAAGATAACCATAGTGAGAGGTGCTCTACAAAAGATGTCGTGGCAAATACTAGGTTGGCTACATCAGCAGGTAGATTAACAAAAGGTATTTTATTGTCTGTCCTGTGGAATGGTACTTGTAATAAACAATAGTGGAAGAGCAATGCACATGTACTGGAAGGAATTTTTATTATTTAATCCTTATTATAAGGAGCATACCATTTATTGGCGGACTATAAGGCTATTTTTAATAATCCAATTAAGTTTTTACTGAGACCTTTGTATTAAAAGAAAACGGAGGTAAAACTTAAAGGCACTTCATTTTTTCGGGTTACACAGCACATTTATATATCACAATATAGTTAAGGCATCGCTAAATACAGATCATAAAATTTTTAGTTACTAAAATCTTTAAGTAAACCGACTCTTTTTTACTTTCCTCTTCCAAGATGATAAAGGCAGAACATTTCTCATAAATCAAACATCATAATCTCATAATTTTTTGCCATACGGAACCAAGCTCTTGAAACCATCCGGGGCTCGAGAGCCGGAAACAGTTATAAATCGATAAAAACAGCCAACAAGGGATCTTTGATGGGGGCTAGAAAGTTTTGAGCATCGCCAGATGGCTCGCATTGACATAAACTTAGAAGATAAGACAGGAAGACATTTTGTATGAGTTATCTATTGGCGAAGAGCCGAAGACTAAACATTCGAGTGTCTGTTATCTAGTAAATTATATTTGTGTATTTGTAATTGGTGGCTTTTGTTTATTACAAATATCGGTTTTACGATGTTCTGAAGAGTGTGAAGTGGAAAAAGAAACTTTGAGGGAAATTTGCACAAGTTTTGCTGTCACTACATTTTTGTTAGACGATAAATGTAGAGACTGAATGCTTAACTTTTTTTATGAGCTTACAACAATTAAAAAACTTTCAGTGTAAATGATGATGCAGGTGTTTATGATTTCCATTCAAACTTCTTTAACTTATAAATACGTTTAACAAAAAAGGAGAGTACGTCGTTTTCTTACAACTTTTCTAAAGCGTCTTCAAAACAGCTGACAGCCTGCCTTACTTTACTTGCGAGATATATTTATTTATTATCCTTTTTTTGTGCTCGCTCCTGCACTGTTTCGTGCAAACGTGTTTTAAAGTGCGTTGACACCAGTACTGAGGGTACCGGCTAGGGATAAAAGTGACTACATAAAATTATAGAGTTTAAGTTAAACCTCGATTATGAGTCGTGACAAGTTAACTAGCTGTTATTGAAGAAGCAGTGTCTTTTTAAATTAAGGTTTGAACTGGATAGAATGTAGAGTTTTTGCTTTTGCTTTTTGTCTAATGCGTTGAAGACATTATTCATGTGAAGGTATTATCCAAAAATGGATGAGACAATCTATCTATACGTTATGACATTCATAAGCAGTGGGTACTTATTGCTTTTTTAAGATACAGATTCCTGACCATATTTTGTGAATAATAAATTCGTAATTTTTTAATTGAATTTGTGTTAATATCAGCACCAAATCTTCTAAAGCAAGAGCAAAACATAACCTATAGAACAAAATCAGATATTGAATAGGAAAACAAACAGGAGAAGGTACTAGAAACAAACTGAACGAAAGTACTTTCCATGGTATTGTAAACGATACTTTTGGAGTAAAATAGTTTCGAAAACCATTAACGCCAGCATAAAGACAGATCAATGGGTATTAGGTTTACAGCGCGCATTGTAAATACACAAAACATTATACTTTTACTACTTTCCTTCTTTATGTTTCTCAAATTTTATGGTTGTACACAATGGGTGCTGTTGGCCACACTTTTACGAACATTAGCATAGCGCTAACCACTTATAAAGAGTCGGGGGCCTAAAATGTTTATTAAGGAGAGTCATACTATGATTTGCAAAATTATATAATCCACATCAAGTACGTTTTCATTCAGTTTAGCATTGTGACAATGTTTTGTTCAAGTCTCCATCCTTTTGGCATACGAATACGGCCCAGATGTCAAACCATAAGAGCTAGGTAATATTTTTCTATAGTGTGATAATTAATCTATTAAAGTGAAAATTTAACATGCGTTCTATGCAGTTCAGGGAATGAATTCATAGTATGATTCTGCGAAAGAACCATTTTAGGCGCTTCTTGGTTTTGTATAGAAGATTGGTTAATTTTAGGTCATTGTATATTTGGTAAAAGGGAAGTATTCGGGCAAATGGTTCTTGTATCTTACGTCTGAATACAATGCAACACGGTAAATGAAAGGCTGGTTATTGCCTTACGAGATATTATGCTATAAGCATAAGATTATTGTGTTCATTGCATACTAATTGATTCCTAGGCTGGGAAAAGTTACAAACTTGGAGTTCAATTACAGAATCGAGAAACGAAATACTGGAATTAATTGTATTTATCTACGATCGTAGCTAAACAAGAATTGGGAAGCTTTAGTTTTTATGTAGTTAATTAAGTACTGAAAAGTTAACTTTCAAACAACTTAAAGTTTCCAAAATGAAATTAAATAAATAGCTCTTGGCTAGTGCAAGTGCAAAACACACCATAAAATATAAAGAACAATATTAAAAAAATTGCCACCTATCAAAACTCACATTTTGCTATGATCGGGCAATTTCACAATACTTCTTTTTCTAAGTCAGCGTTTAATATACGAATATTGTGAGTATTTGCGGGCTCTTACAGCTCATTATTAGTATGTACTTGATGAATTATCTTCGCCCCCATTAGAACCACATGCCGTCATCGACGAAATGTGGGCGCTGTCTAACAAATGTACGGGGATTACGAACGATGACAAACAGAACAACTTCGATACTATTAATATAGAATGGCCTAAGTTATACTAATAAAAATACTAAGTAACTTCACTAAAGTATACTTAGTGAGATGTAGAATAATAATTTTATAAACAAATTCTACCATACCTAAGCGCCTATTAGATATATCAGAAAGCTTACGAAAAGACTCTACAATTAGTTTTTGGACTTTGTATCAAGCTAACAAAAGAAATGATTTCTTCTATTCGCTAAACTCTGTAGTCAACAACAAACGTTACTGTACAGTCAATAGCCATAACGAAAACCAAAACAACTTGAACTCTACAACAAAACAAGAATTATGTCCAAAAAAGCATCTATTTACTCTAAAACGGAGGCACGTGGCTTAATGACGGAGACCATGTGTTCCTCGGGTTAAACTAACATTTGCTTAGAACTACTTAGTTAAATGTTCACGAAAACCTGACTCATCGGAGTATTGTACTCTGTACAGCTACCATGTGATTGCATAAGTGATGTAGGTATAGTAAAAATGTGTTCAGCATTCAATGTTTCGTTATAGAAGTTTTGTCGAGGATTTGTAATTGATAAATTCGTATTATAATTGTAAAACAGTGTTTAAAGCATGGTAGAGTTTCTTCAAAGTTTAAAAGTTGATACTGAGACACTTAAATGAGACTGTATTAATAAGACACAGTGGAAATAAAACTATAACAATTAAAAATATTTAATGAATAGATCACTCTAAAATGGGCACTACTTCCTATTTTTGTACTTGAAAGAGGTAAAGTCAGACCTAAGTCAAAATCGTCATAATATATGATAAATAAATTCAGATATAAAACAATAAATTTCGCCTAGTAGTGTTAAGAGATAGCATTATTATTGATAATTTACGTCGCCTGGGTTTTACCTCAAAGGGGAAAACTGATAGGGCGATACTTTGTTCGCGTCTATTTACACTACTTATTGACACTTATTGCAAGAAATATTGAGACAGAAATATAATAAGTATCTATTTGTTTAAAATATTCCAAGCTTTCGTTAGGCATGCCCTTTAAATATACCTACTAAAACTTTCATTTGTTTTCGGAAGAGCTGTATTCCAGGTCCTATAAGGCTGATCGACAAAAAAATAAAGTGCCAAATCAAAGTTTAAGTAATGTGATTGTTTGGTAGCACTATCAGAATGGATATCGTTAAATTAAGCAACATAAAAATAATCATGTTCTCATAAAGCAGAGGTTTACGAGTCTAAATTTTAAACAACACCAGGGTTTCATTATTTAAGATGTACTACACAAATAACCTAATTTTGAGCAATTTGACCATCATACACCTTACAATACTTCAAGCGAATTCTTTAGAAATACCCAACTAAGTCAAGGTGAAGAACGTTTAAAAAGGATATTATGACTGAGAATAATTTACAAAAGAACTTGAAAGCCAAAAGGACAGGAAAAATATAAACAACACAAAATATTACGAACATAGAATGCGACTGCAACGAGAATATTAATAAAAAAGAAGGTGAAGGTCAAACTGTTACAATATAAGCACAAATAGGTATTTGAGATGACCCCAAACTGATAAATGGGATGATAAAAATGAACGACGCAGTTATTGAAGAGTAAAACACTGCAGACATGAACGCAGGATTATCGCAAGCTAATGTTATGTAATACGACACTTTTAATAAGGAACCCATTAATAAAGAAATAAATATTAAACTCGATCTTATTAGTATGGGTTTCGACAATTTCACTTCCTTAATTAAGGATTCAGTGTATAACATAATATAATAAATGTAAACGATAATTTTAATGGTCCTTATTAAGTGATACGAAGTTTCCAGTCAAGATAATTTCAATTCAAAACGAGCTAGTTTAGAACCAGTAAGTTTAATACCTGCCTTTATTTTTACTTCTGCAATATCAAAATAAATGAATTTGAACCGACTTTTAATGACAACAAATAATATTTAATGACATCAGTAGACGAAGCCACAGCTGAATAAATTAAACTTGGAATAAAATTTCCAATATTGGAATAAATGAGGACCAATAAAAATAAATAATTAACGGACAAAATTGATAATTCAATAAACAAAGACCACGATGATACTTTGAACTCGGCTATCAAGTTCATAAATGTCATTATCAAATTATGAATATTAAATCCAATATAAATATAAGATACATTAGTTACACAAGATAACATTGTTTACTATAATATCACAAATGTAGAGAACGTTACGCATAACAAACTCATTCATGGAGATGACTCAAAATTTGTTTATTTTCATTTTGTAACAACATGAATCACAGAACACTAAGAAAAAAAACGGTGACATAAATGTTAAAAAATACCACATTAATAAGTTAACCAAACCACTATCACGTTTATCTATGACGATAATGTCTTTATAGAGGCAAGTTAAAAATTAAAGTTAAATACAAACCTTTGTTAATCAGTCGATCACTTGAACAGAACAACACAGTATAAACAGACACTTGTTTCAAACTGGACGCACAAAATCACTAAAAAGGATCTATTTGAACGATCAATAAATTTAAAATTCGAACGTGAAGCGGCTTCGATCGATGCGCCTGCGCAACTGACAAGCGGAATCGGCGAGCCATGCGCCGGCGCAGGCTAACCCGACCGATTTGAAAAGACCGTTATTTCTTTAAGTTGAAGTGGTCGAAGAGGCTTTTTTAATTGGATGGTTCAAGGTGTGTTTATTCACCGTGAAACTAATGTATTTTTAGTAAATACGTAGGGCAGGTAACGACTACTGTAGGGCCAAGGGCTCTGATGGTAAAAGTCTGGTGTTTTTATAAAGTATTGCTTGGTTCGTCGATGTTATTGACTATCGAGGTTAGTTTAAAATAGTTACAATATTTATTGACAATAGAATTCGTCTTAGGAAATACTTTGAGATGAAATTACAAAACGCTTGTTGTCTCTAATATACAATTTGGTGTGTCTATAATAAAAAGCCTAAAAAAGACGGTTCCGTACAAATTGTATAACCTCTTTATTTCTAGTATTTGTTGTTATAGTGGAAAATAAATACATAATCTGTGAATATTTCAACTAACTATTATTGTTCATGAGATACAACCTGGTGACAGAAAGACGGACACACTTCGGAGTCTCAAAAATACGATTCTTTTTTTACCTTATAGGTACAGAACTCTAAAAAATAAAGCATGAGAAACTGTTTCACTGTATTAATATACAATTTCGTAAAACAGCCTTCCTATAGCTACGTATTACGGTATAAAATTATAGTGATCACACCAAACTCGTTTTCCATTAGATTTTGATTAGATATTAATACTCGTAACGTTTTCCGTTACGGAATTGGTTACTTAATGATCTAAAATGGTTATGGTTTTGCCGCGTAATGAATATACTTATTATAACATAAATGCTGTGAACCTCGACAGTCCAGTACACTACTTTAAATATCATGATAAGATTCGAAATTGGTCTGATTTCAAATCTTGATTGTATTCTTCCATTCGTGTATTTCTGCCATAAGTTTTTATAAGCGATTCGCACTACTTACTACTTGAGTATTCTTTGAGTTGAAGTTGAGTACATATATTTTGTAATAAAGACCAATGATACACTTGAATTTGAGACAAGCAAAATTTTGCTGCCTTCAGCATTAGGCATCTATGAGCCATAAACGAAATTTTCTTACTAAGGCATCTCTAGGATGACATTACAGATATGTGCTACTTGATCTTCGATATGACTCAACTTACGCATTTCTTAGATTTTTTTAATCATCCAACGGTCATGTCATAGTTTCTTTCACAGCCCCGATTATAAAAATAGAAGGATATGGGTACTACTATCGTTTTTGTTTTAACGACTCCCACAATAAGGAGTTTAATTCTTGTATCAGAGAGGGGAAGTTTTAAAAATATTCCAATACCATGAAAAAAAGACATACAAATTCTCTCAACCAGATCACACAAATGCTTTTCCAACGCGGGAATTGAACCCGCTAAGATCCGCACACAGTAGGTTTGGCGTAGACACTCGGCTAGGCTATCCGTGCAGTTAATATACTACCAGTGGGCATTGTCCATTTGTTTTATTTATTTACAATATGGGAATGTAGAACTTCAGGTGTGTAGTTATGTATACGATAAACACAGGTGCAAACCACACACACATATTTAAGAATACCATACTTATAAAATACCAAAGCATTTCTCAATAAATCAAACATGTGTTTTTAAATCGATCATAATCACTTCAGGATAGATGTTCACTACAATACATTCGTGTGTTCTATATTCAGTTTTGTGGATCGGATCGATTTGGATCAATAACACGGAACAGAGGCGGTGTCAACGCACTGCGCTCGCGGCTGAACACCAAAGACTAAGCAAGTAACAGACTTGAACAAAGGCCACAGAGGCAAACCAATACAAGTGTAATTTGTAGATATACTATTTAAAACTGTGAGAAGCTCGTGATTAAGCTACAAGTGCACAAATTAATTGATGCCGGGTTAAATTACGCTTGATACGGCCGGTTTTTCGGAAGGCGCGGTAAATTATGGGTAACGGCTGTTATTTACACATCTTTGACAGTGGTTACGGAGTTAGGAGCTAGAAAGTCTGATAACCAGTCTTACTGAGGGTTATCGTGATGGCAACAGGCAACTGGGTTAAGGAGGTCAGTCGCTCCTTCCTTGACTGGAAGCCGAACCTAAAAGAATTGGGAAAAGGTATGAATAGCTGAGTGCTCTAGGACAGATCTCCAATTACAATTTTGCTACTGCAATTTCTCCGGCCGGTTCTGACAAAGTGAGTGTATATTATGCGTTAATGTTCTCGAAAAGTCTCAAGTGCTACAGTGAGACGGTCATAACATCAAACTGTACGCTCTCGGTAGGTGTAGGTTGAGTCCGTCTGGTCAACGAGTGAAGTAAACTTCAGCCCAGGGACGTAAGACTACACATACATCATGGCAACTTGTAATGGTGCAGGTATCTATACTTAGCCAGTTTTATGAATGTTTCTCTCTGTAAGGTTTTACTCTATGCCAAAACGGCGACGCGACCAATTACCAATACGTCAAGTGGACTGACATTTATTAGGCCGGTGATATAATTATGTTTTTTTAAAGATAATACTGGTTTATTTTTGTTGCCTTTTATGTTTATTTTTTAAAGACATCGATTATACCTTCTTTGGTTAGTCCTACGTATTGAATAAATATTGATTAAAAAACAGATGTTTTTGTTTTTCCAGTGTCATGGCCAAGTTTACGCGTTAGCTTCTATGTTTTGGCATTGAAAAATTTCAAATCGAACTCACCTCTAAGATAGACATGGTAATTAAATTAAGCAAACTTGTGTGAACAAGATAAACTGTAAAGATCGACGAAAAGTCTTTTTGGTAGAGTCTCATTCATTAGACAAGTGCAAGTGCATAATTGAAAGCGTTAACCCTTCTTTGGAACATGTGCTTATCAAAAATAAACTATATTTCCATACATTTAAGATATTCGATTTTCTCTCCAACATTTTTTTCCCAGTATGCGAAGCCATAACTCTACCGTGACCATCGTGGGATAGCGATATACCAGCAGCACATTAATAAATTAAAAAATGTCGAAATCCGATAGCACATTCATGTTTCTTATCGTCTCTCTGATGGATTCGTCGTAAGATTTATCTTCCTACACAGGCAGTTAAGAAAGTTCACAGAAGTTTTATTAAAGCACCCGTAGGCGATAAGTTGATAATGTGTCATACTTATGTGAAGACATTTCATGCATTGGACTATCAGTTCGATAGCTACCAAAATTAATGACTGCAGTTAATAACATACCCATACAATATTTTATCTCTAGTAAAGAAAATTCATCTATAAATGCGTTGAAAAATCTCAGGCATTTATTTACAAAAAACTCTACCACACGGCACACATCATCAAAATCACTTCTAATGCATGATACACACTAGGATTCCCATGAGATATCAAACTACGCCAAACGCACGCCTCAAAAAAGTCTATACAGCTTTCAAACCACCATCAAAGCATAAAAGCAAAAAGCGTTGTAGTTACCTAAGAATCTAATAGGCGTGCCTATATAGCGTAATAAATTTACCATTTTCCTACCTTGTCCTTATATTTACATGTAAAAGAAATAAAAAAAACATTAGAAATTCAAAATTTGAGAAGCATTTCTCGAGTATCGAGGTATTAAATAGCAAAATCATGATAATTTAATACCTATTTTACTGAGAGAAAATCTGAGTTGGAAAGTACTATTATATTTATTCAGACACGTTATTGCTTTGAAAGTATTTATATTGAATATAAACTGGTCGATACACGAAGCATAATTCACAGGTAGGTAATGAAATATTAGGCGCTTGAGGCAGGCTTCTATTTTATGAAGCGAGTAATCGTTGGCCTAAGCTGGTACTAACTGTGGTACACGGACTGTATAACTTTGATATTTATGTGTACATTAAATTCCAGTGTCGAAAGTGGTATTTATCTTATTTAATTATATTATATTAAATCTCTATTCCCTACTAATATTATAAATGCGAAAGTAACTTTGTCTGTCTGTCTGTTACGCTTTCACGTCTAAACCACTGAACTGATTTTAATGAAATTTGGTACAGAGATAGAGTTGACCTTGAGAAAGAACATAGGATAGTTTTTATCCAGGACTTTTGAAGAGTTCTGTTGGAAACGCGATATAACCGACCTCGAAGCGGGCGAAAAGCTAGTATTAAATAAGAGTTAAAAGTATCTTTTCTATATTAGTCACACGCGCATCAGATCGCATAAGTAATTTTAAATTATGGGCTAAGAGTTTAAATGTTTAAATATAAGTTAAAAAACAAACAATGTTACAAAGTTACAGAAAATAAACTATTAGTAAAAATGCGTCATATTCACTAAATTGAAAACATTGTAGAACCAAAAATCACATACTATTCTCATACACAATGAATTAGTAGAATTGGTGGTAATTGGAGACAATGAATCATTAGCGGGGCAAGGGGCAAATCTCCAAGTTTTGTAGGAAGCAGACACGGAGTCACATCGACGGGACGTCGCCAGTTCTGCGTCATCTAGTGGACTAATGTGGGTTGTTTTAGACATACTAAAATATATGTCTCAACCTGAAGACTATTCTAGTTGGCATTGTTCGTAAAGATTGGCAAGCGTTTTTGAATTAACATCGAAATTTATAATTTTTTGTTAGTATTAAAATAAAAGCCATGATAGATCCCAGTGCAGTGCAAAGGATTTCGTTTCCACGTAGAGTTATGCGCTTTTTTCATCCCTCTTGAGAATGGGACACTCGTCTTCATCTCTTGGTTCGACTATAAATTTACAATATCGGCAGCAGTTAATAATAATTAGCGGACGAGTAAAGTATATATAATATAAAAAGTTTGTCTCTACAAAAGGACGTGGGCTCTATAAACAAATTCATGTACAGGAGAAGTCGCATACAAATTGAAAGAGGTAACGAGAAAACAAATTTAAAAAGGACTAAGTGTTCCTCTTAAGAAAACTGGACCACCTGATAATATACCTACCTACCAAATAGCTTTTAAATCTCACAATGGAGATAATGAAACACCTCTACAAACATGGTTTCTTGACACGTCCTCCAAGGTTTAATTCTCGGAACTATCCCAATGCCGACTGGATTATTTTTTAGTCGGTTAGGGAAAATCCTTTAATAATTCCATTGTACTTTAAACTGCATATTACTTCTTACGTGTATGCACCCAATATCACTCTACCAATATCTCTCTCTACTCATAAGCTGTTTTAAGAGGTCACACTGTAGGCAGTTCCTACCCTGAAACAACTAACAAACCTTTAACTGAACTGCTAACCTTATCAAGTCAAGAAACAATTAAAATTGATTGTCAATAAATTCGTAGTGTCCTAGAGATTGTCTTCCGATCTGCTTCCTAGCTCTACCTTATTTACTCACAAGGTTGTAATTACATGCCTCAAAATCTTAAGTTTTAAAATAATATTCTTTTGTCCTTAATTAATTATTAATGTAATATTTTGTACTGCAGACAAAATCAGGAACTAAAGGATTTTTCTCCACTTTTTCACACACGTCAAAAACCTAAACTTTTCTAAGTCTTGAATAACTACTTCCTTATGATGTTAAGAAATAAAGAACAAAAATAAAGACCTTTTCCTTTGTCGCAGCTAGTTCAAACCTATGAATACCTAGGAATATCTGATTCTTATCCACGACAATGCCTTGACAGCTACTTCAAAATCAAGTATCATGCATTTGACATTGCATAGGACAAGATTATAACATAAATATTTATACTGTCCAATACTGTTTCCTACTTGTATGGTAGTCAAACAGATAAACGGATACTATTGTGTTTTTATGTATAGGATTGTGAACTTTCTACAGAAAGGTTTAAGAGTCATTATTTAAGTGCATGCATATTCGCCGAATTTGTCTTTGTTTGGCTTTAGACTAAGGCTGGCAGTTCAATATTATCATTGATTGAACAAAGTAAAACTATGTTCTATGAAAATAATATTGAAAAATCTCTCCAAAAACGTGTGTACTTCATTCATGAATCGATGAAATAGTAGAGATAGATAGAGCACTGATCGAACGAATTGAAAATCTAAGTACACTGCTACTTTTTCAAAATTTGTTTAGCAAGTTGTTTGTAACCAATCAAAGAAAATTACTCTATATTATCTTTAATATTTGAACTTCTATTATTAAAAAAAAATCATTAATTCGAGATACAACACTAAAACTTGAATATTAAGTTTGACAGCCCTATAAATGTCGAGCGCCACTCGTCGGTCGCGCTGCGCCTGCGCCGGCGACGACTGTGACTCGCTAGCTCGCCCGCGACAGTTTATTTCCGAACGTTTTGACATTTTGACACTCATGTGTTTATTGCTCAATGTATGTCGGTCTGTCGATACCATTATTGCTGTTAATGTATTTGAGTTACGAATTAATCATTACGAAAATGGGTCGAATTGCAGTTGATATGGGTCAAATGGAGACTGGCATTTTTGAAAATTAACTTAGAGATATACAATGTAGGTTGGAAAAAGACCTTTGATTAGACAAGAATTGAGGTTTCGAACTTTACATTAACCTATTAAAAGACGCTCTGTAGCCATTATTTACTATGATATTTCAATTAGTCAAATGCAATGGGTGGCAATAGCATGACGTTCGTTTGTTTTTTAGACCCGGCTCCATCGTAACATTTGAGTATCGTGTCTCGCCTGACCCATATTCAGAACGCATTGAATAAACATTACATTTGATAAGTACGTGATTCAAAATTGAAACATTGTAAAAATTTATACAAACCTTCTTATTTACCAGTCTGTATCTGAATTGGCAGGCTTCTTATCTTTATCGTACGATTAAGCTAATCGGCGCCACCATTTTATAGCAATGCATCAACAAGTAATAATATAGCATTTTAAGAGTACATAACGTGCATACTATGTAGGTGCACATCATCTTCGTACATATAAATTTCTCATTACACATTGCAATAGGAACTTGAAACTTAACTTTGTCTATAATATATATCGATCTAAAAATTGTAACTATGAAAAAATAAATCATTCTATTCTGTTCTATCCACAAAATCACTTATTTCTTCACTATAGATATTGAGAAAAAACAAATTATTATATCTATCAACCGCACAGTTTTGGTCTCACCACAATATTTTCCAATACAATAACTTCAAATAATAAGCAAAAAATGCCTTCAATGTCAGTCAGAAACGTGTTTTAAATCTAATTAACACAAATATTAACGATGATCTATAAAGTTAACGGTCAATTATAAATTACGTGTAGTCTTGAGTGTTGAGGCACAACTTGCATTTTTTGTTTCGAAACCATCCATCAATCAACTGGTAGTCTATTTATCTGTTTTGGATGCTTTAAGTTTCATATTGTTGCGAACAGGCTTTTTTCGGTAGCTATACAAAACTAATAAAAAATATCTGAGATTTTTAGAGACCACGTGTTCGAGCGGATTTTTTTTCTTAATTTAAAATTCTGAACAACTAATGTTTATCATCCGTTTACTGTCCTTAAAATAAATCGAATATTGAATATCACGTCCCAATACTACGCAAAACCGTCTTCCTTTAGAAAGTCACTACAATTAATCACCTCTACAAAAAAAATATAAAAATATCCTTATTATCGTACAAGCGCCCGAGCAAAAATCACGCCTTTCAGTTGTACCTTTTTTATTAAGGTTGTAGGTCTGTAGTAAAAACAACAACTTAATTAAATAAGACGTAACAGATCAACAAACGAGTACAAGGTATGTCTCGTTTCGTTTTTTCACCTAATTTAATATTCAGATTGCATTTCAACTGGTTGTTTATACAAACCTTATCGAATCGTAAGCTTTAGCCTTCACTCTAGTTATAATGATTGTCGTAAAAAGTAAAACGCGGTGTGAACATACCAAGGTGTCACGATTTTGTTGGATCGTGGATTAAGGTTATCTAAAACGTTAAATTTGTTTTGCAATCTTTAAGATTTTTATGGTTGTGGAAACGTGACAGCGCAATAGACGGCTTAGATCGGCATCCCTCTTCCCCGCCCGCACTTGGCTATAGGCCCTTCGTGAACTAAATTATTCTACGAAAATAGACATTCCACATCGAAAACATAATAGTCAAATCTCATAATAATTAATTATTAATACGCTCTGATTACTACAGCTACATCAACCACAAATTTAGACTTTGTGTGAGGTAATACTAGAATTTGAGTAGATTGCTATTCATTCTCATAAAACCGTCATTTAGTTTGGTCGGTAAAGTTGAGAACAATTAAAATCAATTTAACGAGATATTAACAGCAGGTTTGACTTTTATAGTAATTAATATAATCGCCTGACTACCGACTGCGTTTTCATTTAAGTATAACCTACTATCACACATGAGCGACCGGTTTAATCCGAATTAACCTATGACCTGTAAATTTCAGAGTTATTTCAATTTAAACATGCTTTTATTGTCCGGTAAGAGGTGAACCTTAACCTGAATTGGAACGAATAAAATTTATTTTAGTGTAGTTTCGATAAGTTTCAAAATTAAAGATAAAGTTCAGGGGGACGAAAACTCTTGCAGCATTTGTGAGAGCAGAACGACGCACTACATTGCATTGAGCGTTTCTCTTTCACAAAGACATACTTAAAAAAGTTCTGTTAGCTGTATAACACGTAAATGTAAGACATTACAATTGTGTCAATTAGAAATAGAACTGCACAAGTTGATCGATAACTCGTTACAACACGAAGGAACTCTCCTTGTTTCGGAAGTCTAAATTGTGGAACGGTTGTTATTTACACATCTTTGACAGGCGTTACGGGCAGTCAGGAAGTAAAAGGTCTGACGACCAGTCTGAATGTCAGTCATGTAACTACGATGAAGAGGTAAAATAGGCAGTCGAACCCAATAGCCATACCCAAGCAAGATAGGAAATGACTAGGATGATGATGAATAATTGTCCATAACAAAGCAAAAGTAATTTAATGTTAAAAAATGTTTTTTTTTCTGTTGAACAAATATTTGTGCATAATTGTTGTACACAACTTAATCTTAGCTTGCTAATACCTTGTTCCGCTTGCACATTGTTTTTACAAAATCTCGAAAGCGAACAATTCTAAACAAGTGGTTATTATCCTGCCTAACCCGCAATAGTTAATCAAGCGTAAATTGCTTGGTAATAACAGGCGATGATAGCTGGCAACACTGTTATTATTTCAAAATAAAGGCCATAATAACTCTAACATAATTTGTGTGGACTGCAGTAGAAATTTCTTATCTGTATAGAAAATGAAATTTAAATTCAAAAGCTCCTTTAATGACTTTTTTCCTAGATTTTTATGAATTAATTGAATTGAGTCAAGTTACTACTAAAACGACTTATAAACATTTATATCTTAAAATTAGGTATGGTTACTAAGACAATAAAAAA
This sequence comes from Trichoplusia ni, assembly GCF_003590095.1. NCBI lineage: Eukaryota > Metazoa > Arthropoda > Insecta > Lepidoptera > Noctuidae > Trichoplusia > Trichoplusia ni. The sequence continues at coordinate 3,547,975 of NC_039490.1, forward strand.
ACGCGTGTGATAAGGGTGGCCACTGAAGTAATTACCGTTATAAAAAACTCTTGTAAAATAATCACCTATATATTACGAATAGTGTGCCAACTTAGAAAGTAGAGAAACCTTTACCCTATAATAGAACAGAAAAGGCTACTAAAAAATCTACATTTTGTAATTAACTATATTATTTGTAGATAACAAAACCTAGACCAAGCCAATATAAACTTCGACGCGTTCATCGAGTCATAAAACCATCAACGACTCACAAAACGTGCAGCCTACCTCACGATTACGTACAAATGGTACCTACATAGGTAGAACCCAACAAAAGGTGCTTTCACGAAATCCCATCAGCTGACCACAGAGCGTGTTTTAACAAACAAACCACAGACGCGCAACTAGTATGTCAACAATAGAAAGGGCTCGGCCACTCACTAAATAACAGTTACCGCTACGCTTGTGGAGAAACCGTGCAAGGTATTAAAGTATTAAAACTGTGTTATAATAAAAAGATTTAGAATATAATATTTTAAAAGATCTTTGGAAGGAGAAAGGTGTGATGATCTTTTTAGATACGTGGAGTGGACTGGATATCGTAAAAGATAGAGATTTGGAAGGAGAGGCATCGTCCAGAGGTGTGATTGCGGGAATACTAACGTATGGTTAATTAATATAATGGATCATGAAACTATTGCGTCCAATTACTAAACTTTTTAGGGATATTATGAGGTTTGTGTACCTAGTATGTTTAATTTTATACCTCCTAGACAAATTTTGCTTGTCAAACAGGAAATAATTCTATACCATTTTACGTATTTCTGAAGGTTTTATAATAATTAGAAAACGTGTTAACCACCAACACATTAACAAACTAAAAAAACATTTATGCATATCAACATCACTATTCTTAAACAACAAAAGCGTAAACATTAAAACCGTCTCCAATTAAGCAGTTACAAAAAACATTCAGTACAATTAACAACTTAACACGAAGTCATCAAATCAGCCTACTTCCCACACTTCAATGCTTTCTTGCGTGGGGTAAAACATCTGAATGTAGAATTACTTTCATATACAATCTGTCATCTTAATGTCATATGGTCCAATTCGCGAAATTACATTTTAGATTTATGACGACATGTAAACTGCAACCGAATATTGTGTGTAATAATTAACAGTGAGAGACGTTATTGCTAATCTCAGTTTTTACGATTTATGGATTATGTAATATCGAAATATCGCATTAAAATTCAATGTTTTTGGCTATCCATAAGAATCCGTCTTAAAACAGCTTATAATTTACAAACAGAATTACCGTGTTATTTATGAGACTCTCAAATATCGATATTGAACTGAAAAACATTACCAGGTTCTTATAATAAACTAAAAGTCTAACGGGCTGACATAAAAATGTAGACATACTATCCTTCTAAGTTACCCGACGACGGTACTTAAGTGCCAAGATGGAATACACTACTGAGTAAAAACGATTCTCGAATTTACAGCAAAGTTTCTAGTTTCTCAAAAAACTATACTCCAAATAACCTTTCTTAAATAAGTATAACAATAAATTAAAGTAACTTAATCGTTCGTATAGAACAATTCACCCAATTTCAACTGAAATAAATTAAGAACAGTATAAACTTTCAACCTTCACTGACGATTAAACTTTAAAAAAGAGACATAACAATATATCGTTTTGCACATTAACGTTGGACGAGAGACGAATGTAAAGGGTGGAAATAAAAAAGGATAACAGATGGCGCCGCGCGCCGGTGTCCCGTCGGCGCCTGCGCATGGCCGGTATTACGTATGCGAGACAGATGCAAAAGTTTCATGGAACCTAGAATTCTTGAGAATACTAATACATAGGTTTTGTTATGTCGATTACGTAACTAAACCTATGTCCTAGTTGGTGGACAAGGACTATAAAAGAAATTCTGATGTTAAATCGAACATCCTCGTTTAAACCTGTGTTGCTGTTTTACTTTAGCGGTGAACCCTCAGCCTTGGCCTTTATTATATCACATAGTATTGCACAAAAAGAATAGATTCAACAAAAGAGCATATTCTTAACTATCTATTTAGATAGTTAAGAATATTAAAAATTGGTATTCAAAATAACTTTAATAGAAGTTCAATGGAAGTCGACCTAAATTACGATGAAAGAAAGTTAGACAACTTATAAATATCTCTATATTTATAAGTTGTCTGCAAAGTTCTTGAATTTAGTTTGAAGCAGTGCTTGTGCTAGAAAATTACAATTGTTCAAGAAACTATACCCATAATACGAGTTTTTAAGCCACAAGAACAATTGAGTATTAAAAATTTGTTTCGTTTTACCCTTCTGCATACAATCTTGTAGTAATTTTGACGCCGTTACAAGGATATCGCATGTGTTTGTAATGCATACGCTGCTGAGGCCGACTTTCGTGACTTAATACAACTACCTGTTTCCCCTGATAACAATGATTTGCATATAACTGTTAAAACTGTATTATAATTTCCTTGAATGCGTTTTAATGATATTAATTTTGCATATCGACGGTGTAACACAATTTTTAAGGGTTATTGTTAATTTTTAAAGAGTTTCCTGTCTACAATATTTAATTTGGTTTACAATAATAAATTGACTAGTATATTCAGTTAACATTGATTGAAACTGAGTGACTTGCAACGAAATAATCTGATTGTTATGTTATTTTTTTTTTGTCAGTTTGTAAGATTTTTTTGAGGTACCAGCAAATATTCGACTCTGAAATAAAACGAATCGAATGGATTTTCGCGCTTTATAATTATATTCTTACATGAAATGTTTCCACGTTTTTTTGAAATTATTGAGATTGTAGGTTTTTTCATCTCACCTTGTCCTCCATCCTAGTTCTGAACGCATTGACGACATCCCAAAATTTTAATAGTTAATGTGAGAGTCTAACAGTAGTCCGGTTTTTTACGCACCCAAATTTAAAAGGCACTCTATTATTATATTTTACAGGTACACTCAAAACTACGGGAACAACAACACAATATACAGGCTGCGTTCAGTAGTAGTCCAACACCAATGATCAAGGTTATTATGCTAGGGTCTGTAACTATATCCGAGAGGCATTTGCGGTTTGGGACCAATGGTCAACTAATCAGGTTGCATTAAGAATGAGGAAGTCGGTTGGTTTGTGGTCTTCCGGCTAACTGTAGCATTAAATATGAACTATAATAAGTAAGTTTTAACTGATAATGTTAATGTAACTTGCCAGAGGTTTGGTGATCAGTGATAAATAATAATTCTGAGTATTACAAGTTGTAACCTTCTGTTCAACCTTCTTGCTCATTCATTAAGATTTTTGGAAAGAACAGCTACGAGCTAGGAAATTTTCGAGATTATTACCACACCAGGCGCAATTTCCTCAACTTCAAACTTTAATCTCGCTATTTCCGTACCTGTTCTTGTTTTTGTAAATCTCTTAAGATTTAAAAACATTAAGTTCTATGTATTAAGCAAAAGTTTCCAGACACTTGTACAAATGTACGTTTGCCTTGTACCAATCATAGTATAACTGTAATAAACTGCAGCACAAGAATTACAGAGGGCCCTCCATACTCATATTATTGCAATTGTGGAAGCGAGACAGAGTACTACACGACGTATAACGGCGACTCTCTTACGCCAAGGCAGAAATATTAAAATGAAATCATTTATTCAGCAAGTAAGGTATATCATCACCTTTACATGTCTTTTTTAAAAATGCTGGAGTCGACATTTCCTATCTGACTATTTTTATTGGACTTGCATTTAAAGGTTCGTGGTAGGTGTGGTCTTATAGTACTACCGTGGCGGAGCGCAAACGCACTCGCGGTAAACGCCCGTCTAATAAATACCACAGCACGAGACGCGGTAATAAAGTTACCACAGCTATGGACAAATTACGCTACGCCTATTGGTAATTGCCTTTTTCAAAAGAATGTTTATGAATACCTACTCATATTTTTCTGTCATGTACTAAGAGTACGGGTTACATTTAACATGAAAAAATATATTTTTTGTCAGAGATGCCTCGGAAAGTATGAAAGACTGTCGACAAACGGTTTACCGTTTGTCGACAGTCTTTAAAACATTGTAGTTTTGATTGAATGATAGTAAATCACTCTGTAAAATTTTATATTGAGATCAGATATTATAGTACGCACAACGTACAATATGTGATCAGCTGATTCCGGTAACATAGGAAGCCGACCCGAAATCTCAGTAAACTGGGAAATATATTTTTTATTTCCTCAAAATATTAACTATCACTTTCACACAAGACTTCCATTCCTATGACCTGCACGTCTTAAAACACAAATTTCTCAACTTTAAAACCAATTTATCCTCCATTATCGCGTACAAGCTAACACAGAACGCAAATTATATCAATTACCTACATAACAACGTATTATCTTGAAACTCTAAAGGTCAGATAATAAAAATACCTTCGGCCCTATTATTATGGGAACACCAAAATCGTGATTGTCATTATAGGGACGTGACGCAGGCTTTGGAAATAATGAGGCGTGTTCTCTGGACGTGATCTTAGAGAAAGATCTTGTAAATAAATATTGTAGGATTATTTTGCTTTTCAGACTGCAAGGATAGCCGAATGGTACCTATAGGTTACCACGTGTTGCGGGTTCGGGACCCTGCGTAGGATAAGTACTTGTGTCACACATAAACGCCAGGAAATGTGCTTGTGGATCAAGCAAATACTGCAAATACTAATTCTGAATGTTGTTATAGACAAGACTAACTGCAGACGTTGAAAATAATTGGAGAATTGTACTAACATTAAGTTTCGACTAGTCGGCCATCTTCGACAATATTAAGGTAATTATATAAACTGTATTAAGGTTACAAATTAAAATGATGTCAAAGCGCAGTCTCAACTCGAAAGTATGGAACAGGAAGCTTACTACGTGAAGATTACTAATACCCCAAACATAATACGAGCTTGCCACATCGACAGCAACATTCGAAACCAAACATAACTAATCAACGAGGTCCAAAGCTCCAATGTCTAACACCTCAAGTATCAGTACAAGTCACCAGTTACTCAATAACGAAACTTATTACGCATGTTTATTGCCATTAGCGGCCTGTCTGATAGAGATTGATTGGTAAGTAAAAAAGTAATTGCCTTCGTGGCATAGAAGCCGATTTATTAATGCATGTGCTGGGAACGAGCGATGGTAATCATGGCATAGGTAGCTGTTTCGAAACTCGTGTGTGATACTTTATGGATAAAAGGTAGGTAGGTAAGGTACCTCGAAAATGTGAAACTGAGGTATGCAGTGTCGTTTACGATTGGAGGGAGATTAATCAAATTTATATTCGGTTAGGTTTTCTCTTTAGCGTGATAGCGGTTATAAATATTGTGATTAGTGATTTTGATGGTATGAAATGGTTTTTTTTCTTCATGGTTTTTCCGGTAGTTTCATTCGTGTATGAGTAGGTGAGTGTACTTTGTACGTTGCTTACAAAATGTACATGCCCTTAGTATTTGAATACTAAATATTTTCCACAATTTTACTACACAGCCCAAAACGTCACCCGTCAAAAAGTTCACCACAACACCCAACAAAAGTTTATGGGGAAAAATGGTAAAAATCGTTGGCAGAGCAAACAGTGGTGAAGTTTTTGAGTGTTCGGTTGTTGTGTGGCGAACAATTCTGTTTACTGTCTGCCGGCCTAGTGGCGCGTGATGGCGTGTTTGCACCACAAACAAAGGAAAATAGGGAAAAATGCAGCGCTGCACTGTGACGTAACGACGTATGAAATCAACTTATCAGTTACATATTTGTTTATTCTTTTCTGTTTTTCAAAAGGAAATATTTTGAGTATAAAAGTTGCCCAAAACTTCACTTACAAAGTTAGATTGTTACGGTTTTTTCTGTCCCAAAAAATCGCAGAAGATTACGATTAAGCTTAAGAAAACGTTTAATAATAACTAAACGTAACTATTAACCTGTCCCACTTTCCCGTTTTTGCAACAGTCCATATTCCTAGAAACGTACATTGAGAACACGTCGTAAAACAACGTTGTGTACATTTGCAACTCCCTTCCGGAACGTTTCGAGATGTTGGACAAAACATGCAATATCGGGCATGACTCAGGGAAACATCACATGAACGCTTTCATAGCACAATAAGAACATTGTTTAAAGTTTGTTCAATTCAATAATCTTTCTGTAAATCTGGCTATTCGCCAAGGTCGATTTTAATTATCTGGTAGAAATAATTTTATTGAATATTTTAGTTATTTAATTATTTTGTGTACTATCTAACACAGGTTATAAACCTAAATATATTTGTAAATTGTTCGAAACTGACTATAAAATATCTTAAAGTATCCTACAGTTGTTAAATTGCACTCATAAATAAAACAAGAAATAAACTATCACTCGAGAAACTGGGTACAAGTCAATTGCGACCCTATTAACACGTGTAGAGGAACAAAAACACCAATAAATATCACATTATTCGTTCGTCCAAATACCTGATAAACAAAATCCATCCTGCATTGCAAACCTTATGAGTTCCAGTTAAAACTTTTTTTATTTCATGGGCCCAAGGAAAACCCTGGGAAGAAAACCCTTCAATAAGCAATTTTTTTCATTTAAAAAGTAAAAAGGACTCACCAGCAAAAGGCACGTCACAGACATATTCCTCGACGCAGTTGTCAGTGTTGCCGCTCCTGTCAGTCGCCCCGCTGGCCACTGACGCCGCTGAAGCTGCCCTCAGAAGGAAGATGTCAGTCTCAGTCTGACTGTCACGTTGGCCTGATCTCCGCTTGTATTCCTATAGGACAGAAAAACATTGTAAGGAGAATTGGTCTTTAAGTGTTAAGTTTTTTTGTAGAAGTCACCTAGTGAAAATTGAACCCCTATGGACAATTTTTAACATATGTATGTGAATATAAAAAAAACATGCATTGATGTCTCTTAGTAACCCAAATAGGTAAAGGACAAGAGGGTCTACAGGTTTATAAATGGTTTTAACAGAAAATATTTATTGCTAGTCCTTTATATACTTACGATACTTTTCCAAACAAAAACTTACTGAAGAAAATTGATGCTAAGATGAGAATTAATGACATTCTGTCTACATGCGATACTTTCTATTGTTAAATATTGTTCTAGATCCTCATTTTACTAGCTAGATTAGCTAATAAAGCGACCAATTAGACTAAAAACTAAGCAATCAAAAATATCCTTCATTACAGCAAGAATATTAAAACTGTGAACAATTTCCTGTGGTACATTATGCAAGTATTTCTTTGCATGTTAAGAATGTACTTAATTAAGACATACCGAAGTGTTCAAAACTGCTTAATCTAATCAGCTGCATTCTTATCTGCTCATAAAAACATTTGAGTCGTTAGGTTAACACCAAGCATGTGTTGAAAAACACTTTCAGCTAAATAAATGTCAAAATCCTTAGTGTTCCAGTTTTTGTTTTAGGAGGCTTCTAGACGTTCAAATACTTATAATATATATTATTGCACAATAGTACGAATAGTACGATCAATTATATTGTGCAATGAAAATACTGGTAAAACGATTTGTTTATTGATCGATTGATATAATCGATAGTCTCGGCCAAGCCTTAGTTATAAATAATACCAGCCTATTATATATATGTACGTCCCAAAACCATGGCTTTTCTTGCATGAGGAAGGTTTGAGCATTGATAACCACGCTGGCTTACTGCGGATTAGTGATTTCCGTTTCCATTACAATATCCTGAATATTATATTACCTATATTTCAAAACCAAATAAAGTTGCTACTTTTGACAACCCCTTTACTCCGAAATACATACCCATCAACGATTAACAATACAATTTTATTATTAGAAGATTAAAACGGAAATAGCAAACCAGCAGCACCATGTCAACATAGTAGGCAAAGATTAAGGTCATTACCAAATAATACAAATTTTATATCCCACATCATGGATATTGGACAGTAGTTACGAATCTTTTTACAAATGATGATGTATGAACAGATTTATATAAGCTTATCTTTGTCCAGTAATCCATGCATCATTCGTAAGTACCTACTTACCTTAAATCAAATGTTGTAATTGAAGTCGATGGTATATTAACGTAATACCTAGGTTCCAAATGTGCAAATCGATACCCCACGTCGATTTAGAGTTGTTTCGGTACACACATTATTGATGGATAAATTATAGTGTTAATAACGGTTTACTCACGGGCTATCTGAAAGTTTCAGAGCAAGCCGGAGTCCTTAATTTTCGATAAATGGAGTCCAAACTCTTATGGGTGTTATTTTTTTAACAAATTTGTTTGTCCCTAGCTTGATTCATCGAAACCCTGTCGTTTCGAAAGTTCGACTCACTCTGGACCGGAGACCTTAATTAAATCTACTCTCGGACCTCACATTACTATGTCGTGGGACACATTAATGCCTATTCTTCAATACTAGATATGTCTCAACGAAGTCCATTTCTAAGTAAGGCACGGTAGAGAATCAAACTAACATCTATAGCTCAGTTTGTCCTAGCTACCTTCTCTATAATTCCAGCTGATGTAACATTGTTTCCTGTAATTTGCGCTCTAAAACGGGGTGACCTCAATACGCTTGTCACTACACAATTAGCTTGACTTGGTACCTATTTGGTACGAGTAACCCATATAGGTTTAACTATGTTACAATATCGAATTCGAAATAATTTAATGCTCTCAAAATATTTGTTTACGTCTTTTCAAGCTAAATTTAATAATCTGTTCTAATTTTACGTTCAAATAAGTTCTCAAAATCAGTAAAAGTAATCAGTTCTTAAAACTTTGGAAACTGACAAATAAACTTCAGGCAAAAGTTTCTCATTATAAGGATGCATTGCTTAGTTAATTTACGAAGGCTCTCATTTTACGACGGTAACTTTCTCTTCTAATATTTCAGTATTTTTAATAAATAGACCAAAAAGTATTTAATTGGCGACATGACATCTTTGTGTTGATTATGTTTTTATAATCTGCAAAATCTACACCATGGGGATTGCTATTTAAATCAGTACGGTACATCCGTCTGTCTGCCTTTGGACTAAACGCCTTAAGAAAGATTCCAAGCAATGTCTACAGGTACTACGAGTTACTACTTACTTCTTCAGGCGCCTATAATGAATCTTGCCAAAAAAGAATCTTAACGAATATTTAGAAACGACAAAAATATAAACATTTCAAAGGAAAATAAAGCGATAAAAATATACAAAAAAAAAACAAAATCACATAAAATAATATTTTATTGCGAAACTAAATAAAATCAAAAATAATACACTAAAACTTAAATAAATTCGTAATAACTATTATAATTTCACAGTTACGTCGGATACAGTTTAGATTTTAAATAATATCAGTCTAATTGTCTTTCCGATTGCAAAATAAAATCCAATTCATAAAAACTAAGGGAATAACAACTACGCACTGAATATACTGTCATGTTGGTAAAATGTAACACAAACAAGAACATTCATAAAATCGTTTTATAAAATGCATTGATAGTAAATGCTTATAAATTCGGAATCACTACTGGTATGTAAATGCATAATGCGTATTTATTTTACTTTATTTAGGTGACACATTAGTTCAGTTAACTTGATAAAATACACTAAGTTTTCATAAAACAGAATTTAATAATAACTTTTTTATGAAAATGATTAGGTCCTTCGTGTAAGAGACAATAGAAGTCTTCTATTAACCATGTGTTTGGCCCTCTAAGGGGTCTTATGCAAACGTCTGTATTTTTATTAAAGCAGTCTCTGAATGAGCAACACAACTGTTTTTTGGAAGCCACATTTGCCTCTTATACGAAAAACCTTCACTAAGAATTATAATCATTTTTAACTTGAAAACTGCGTATATTTACCAAATTATAAATGTAAAAAACATATTTCACAAAACGATTTTAAAATTCAACTTACAACTAAAATAGCACCTTACGGAATACTTTAGCGGATAAAAAATAAACTATTCTATATACAGACAACACTAATATACTTTTTTTTTAATAATAACTTCAGAGCACCATATGTAAATAATATAAACCCTTTTTGTTTGAAAAAAGTTGTCATACCAATTTAACAATGTTCGCTCTTTCGTGCCATTTATCATTTTCAATACATTAAAATGAAATGGCATTTAACTAAGAGTGGCCATGGACAGGGTTTAAGACTAGGGTGCTAAACAGTTACGGTTTTACCACATAACTTGAGGATAATACTTAAATCTGTTGCTAAAGAAGAAAAGTTGGTTTTGTCAGCAACGCCTTATAAAAAACACTGAGCAATAACGTGGCTATGCGTAAGTGTTTTCAACTTTAAAACTGTACTTTGTAACACTACAGGCGTTACAAGCAACAGGTTTAAATATTTTTCCATTTCTTTTTATTGGTATCGCCGTGATATTAATAAAACATATTTATCAGCTATTCGCTTTGTTACCCTGCGACATTTTTCTAATTCTTATCTCTTCAACTACCTCCATAATTAGCTGAAATGTTCGAAAATATATTTATTTGATATCAATTTCTTTTTTTTTAGCATGCTCATGCAAGGCGTGTTTTGTGCGGTGTTAAAAAACATTATACTTATCAATACATAGCCGACACTCAACTTTAAAATTGAGTTTTTCCTTTAACGAAATGTCTCTACATTTTAAGTTTTGCTTATAGAAAAGAAAAGAGAGTTAATGCCCACTGAAAATTGAGTGACGTTTTAGTGTTCAGTGAATAGAGTGCTATTTTTTTAAAGTTTAAACAGTGTGGTTCTAGCAGGAAACATAATAAGAGTTTAATACGTAAATAGACTTTAGGTCAAAGAAATAATGATATAAGCAGTCATAAGAGCTCCCTTAACATATAAGTAAGGTTAGAGACATAGTGACACAGAAGTGATTTAATATATTCTAAAACGAAGATTCTACTTAATCTACTAAAAATAACAATAAAATATATTCTAATACGTGTAAAATCTAAACTAATATTTACAAGCACAATTTAATGAGCACATCTTCATTTTAGAACGATATTAGAATTTAGGAACTCCTATGACCATGCCAATCATGCCAAAATGATTTTTGTCTTGTTGTGTTAAGGATTAATATCATTAGTTCGATAACCGTTAATTTGAAACAACTTTTGCACTACATAGAGTCTATTTCGGACTAACCTGGCTCAAAGGCCTGATCCTTTCGTGAATGCAGTTCTCCGCTTGTTTAGCAGACGGTGGCGGGTGATCAGGCGTGGGTGGCTGCTCGTAATGCGTAGGCGACAACGGCATCTCGGCCCTATGCCCATCGTAATAACGTTCACAATCGCTCGGGCTATTCATCGACTGATCGTCTAACAAACTTTCTAGGGAAGACTTTTCTTGGTTCGAGTACTTTCTGACTCTGTTGTCGTTCATTCTCGGTTCATAGCTGTCGTTTGGAACGAAGTTGTTTCTTCTGAGTTTTCTTCTTGGGTTTTGTTCTTTGATGACGATGTTTTCGTACATAGCCGTGATGGCGACGGGTTGTGAGCGTTGTTTGAGACTGGGTCGTGGGTTGGGTATAGGGACCACTCTGGGCGAGTTGTGGTTTTCCTCGTATTCCAAGTAGGATAGCTTGCCGTCTACGTATTGGTCCACCGAGCGGCCGTGTTTGAGGTAGTGTTTAGCACCCTGTAACAAGAATTTCGAGTTTTAGAATGATATTGAACCTCATATTTCAACCATTCGATATCACTTTTCCAAATTAAAATAATTTAAACATTTCAATTAAGTCAGTGTTTTGAAATGCAATTTACAAATACGTAAACGTGATTTATAATATTATTTCACAACCTCATTAACATAGATCGTTCCACATTAAAATTCTTAAGCTTTGCATGGCTTCATATTTAATTATAGTGCCTATATTACCTTTACAAAGATTTATATGAAATACATACATGAATAGAAGTAAAAAGTAGATAATAGATTACAAAGGTTACAATGATTCCCTATTTACGAAAAGACACATTAATAACCACACAATAGTAGAATCATTAAGGCAATTTCAGTGTTAAAATTGCATAGATATTTTTGACCAAAACTGCATTTTTCTACATACTACTTGTATTATAGGGTTTTTGGGATTCGGATGTTACAATATTTTGAATAGCAAACCGCTCAACACCGCTTAGTTAATCTTTCAATATGAATATTATATATCGGTTATGAATACATTGTACCAATCTATTAACGTGAGCTAATTGAACACCATTCAACGAAATAGCCTTAGACCTTAAAGACAAAAAACCATACCACATCAAGCATACCAACCTCATCATCAGAGAGCTAAAAAGGTCTAATCTACGATCTACTTGATCTACTGTTACCTGTATATCATCCAAATCGTCTTGACTCCTCGCATGAGGCCTCAGCTCATAGCTGTACCCCGAAGAGGGGGAGTTGGCGTGGGTGGGGGACACTGACAGGTTCCTCCTTGGAGGTTTCTTAGGAGGGGTTGGCTGTAATACACAGACTCATGTTAAGGTCATTCGGAGAACGGAAGACAATGGGATGGGGATAAAACTGGTTTCTGGGATTGAGGATTGATGGGGATACGCCTATGAAATGTGTCTTTTGTGCTGACATAGTGATAAATATATTTTAATCATTCGTGTAAATGTGATAAGTAATAAACAATTTAATAAAAGTATACCCAAGAAACATTGAATAAATAAAACTGTGTCTTAATGGCGAATGGAAAAATCTCAAAAGAAACCAAGCTATATTTCCTTTGCAATTAATGTAAACAATTGAAGCATAAAAGTTTCATGTACCCAATATAGTTCATGGCTAAAGATATTTTCGCAGAAACTATTTCAATATTATGTGTGAAGGTTGTTTTAGATTTACGCGATTTATAAAACATTTCGTTTATCTTTGCTTGTTTTCAACAACTTTCTGTGTTACTACCATACCCGCGGATCATTTTCTAGTTTACGTAACTTGTGCTCGTTCGGCAAAACTTTGCAAAAGTCCTGATAACTTTCGGAGCAAAGCTATCTTCATATTCAAAGCATTATCTTAAGTACCAACCTGGTGACCAAGAATATACTATACTAGAATGCTTCATATGCTCTTGTATCTCACAAAAAACCTTACCCACGCATCCAATACCGCACAAATTCCTGATCTAAATTGACGAATGTAATGAAGCTTAATGAGCAATTCCGAGACAGGCCTATCTACGAGAATAGGTATCAAATAAGCGTCTATTTCTGTTACATCTCATTGTCATCGCAGAAGCGAGATAAGTGTCCGCAATTGAGTAATAGGGAATTTGAATGCCGATGAGGATAACATCGTGAAGTGGTCCAAGAGGCAAGCGTAGCAAGTGAATAGGTGGCAAAAATGCGTGGCTATATTAACAACGTTCATAGAGGAAAACGTTACTTTTTTTGTTTGGGTGATATCACTTGAGGGCTAACGGGAAAGTGAAAAGATCCACTTTGTTAACCGAGGTGATATCAGCGCTTATACTGGAATATACCCAAGGAAAAAATTAAGGTTTTTTATTCCGTTTTCCTCTAGTTATACTCTCAATTTAACGTTATTTTTATTGTTATATCAATTACGAAAATCTTTAATACAGCTGATAGAACTAGGACGTTGTTAGGCCTGTTCAAGTCTGTCTGTAAAATTGCTTCTAAATCCATACATTTTCAAAGCTAAATAACCTAAAATTCGCTTTAATTCCAAGTCACGCTTACCACTCTTCACTTGTACACCACAATGTGGCCCAAGTGGTCCAAGTAATTCAATCCTGGCTCGCGGATGAGGGGTAAATTGGTTGCAGCCGGTCATTGAATGGACAATTTTCTACATAAAAGCCTATTAGCCTACAGATGCCAGTACCCAGTGATTGCAGTTTCTGCTAGATATTGTATTATTGGTCCGAATACATTGCACCGTTCTGAGATACTGTACTAGAATTAAAACAATTACATAGATATTGATGAGGATATTCCGTCTAATGAATACCGGCCTCTTTGGTATTTAACTTCAAGATGAAGAGTGATCCTGTTTCTTAAATGATATCTATTTTTTTAAACAACGTGGGTCAACCTTGTCACAAATCAGCTTTGTAAACCTCATAATCTCGTACCACGGGACTTATAAGACAATACTAACCAAACCTAAAAATACAATACTTTATCATATGGCAATCCTATTGTGAATAATTCGTACGCACCACACACGAACGCAATTACTTTTAGCAAGCCTCAAACTCTATGACCCAGGCAATATGCTGTTGCTTTAAGTACCCATTGTCCCAACAGTATTTCTTAACTATCGCAACAGGTGTAGCCGAAAGCAAGCTTGAATAGCAATTGAGAGCCATGAAGTCCAGCAAGGAGGTTAGCAAATTTGGTAGTAAATATCTATAATGCTAATGTTGGTCCTTATGTTGAGCTTAAGTTTATGGCTGAATTGGATATATTTTGTGATGAGGATAGATTAAAAATAAAATAAGGACATGAATTACGTTTTACCGCTATTAGGGACAATCAGGCGGTCAAAGTCTAAACGGAAAGCCAAGTGTTTGAGCTCACCATGCCAAACCCATTGAGCACGACGTGTCGCCGGTTCGATACCCGTGTGGGACAAGCATTTCTCCTTGCCCGCGACTTTGGGTGCTACGTGTATGTGACTTGCATGTTCGTGAAACCCCCGTAACACGAGGAATAATTTCATTAATGCAGGGGACGTTTTTTTTTTTTAAATTGTCGCGTTTAAAAGTTCTATTGTTCTATTTTATTTGCAACACTCAACAACTTAAGACTGAAATTTTATTTTGAACACTACTTCGTTTAAGAGGCATAAAATCAGTCAACAAGGTAATTAACCATCAACAGTTGACAAACTAACGCTGAATTAACATCAGTTCATTGCAGTAATACAACGGTAATGCATTTAAACTGTCATTAAATCACAAATGAACCATTTTACACGGAACCACTGGAGCAGATGACGTAATTCGGTTAACAAATTTACTAATTGCAATAGTAAACTGACGAGGTTCCTGTAAACAGTATATAAAACGGTAATGTTTACAGTCTGGCTTTGTTGCCCTATATTTGCTTTTTAATGCGATGCTGAGAGGAAAGCTTTTAAAAATATAGATGATTTTACACAAGTGTGGATGGAAGTGTTTCATAATGTTTAGACTGCAGTTTTAAGTTCAGCTATTTGGCAATTGATTGTAAAACAATGGATTAGCTACGTTCAGATTCCTAACATTTGATAAAATCTGGCATTATATTATAATGAACCTAGATGTCCCGGCGAACTACGTACCGCCTAACAGTCGATGATCATTGTGGAGACAAAACATTAAGGGTGGACAACCCTTATCACTTAGGGGTATGAAAAATAGATAGCAACCGATTCTCAGACCTACTGAATACGCATATAAAATATGGTAAAAATCGGTAAAGCCGTTTCGGACGAGTACGGTTACTAACATCGTGACACGAGAATTTTATATAATGAAATTTTTTCACGAAAATACGGAATTAAGAAAGATTTAGCACATTGACCTTTACTGATTAGGTACGTCTCTTCATCCACCTAGATCATCAACTTTCACAAGGTCATTAAATTCGACGGCATAAACACAAGTAACATCATAACTTATTAGATACAGATACGACAGGAACAAATTCTCCAGAACATTACCAACAAAAAAGATTAAAAGTGCGTAAAAATACTCATGTTTTCAACAATCTGAACTATTCATCAGCAACACAAAGCGACGTGGCAACAATTTCTTGAACTACTTCGAACGCAGTATAACGCCCATAATTAACAGCTCACAGCCACACCTAATTTCCATGGAACACGTCGAGCCACAAATAACCCACACTTTCCCGTAACATTTTCCTTATAGACCAATAACACTATTAGTACCAATTATGTCACTATACTGAAATGTAATAACTGTTAACGCCAATTAGGGTGAAGTAATATAATGGGAATTCGTTAGTTTGACCGATGGGTTTGAATGCTTTTTGGGCATTAAATCTAGACTGATAAAAAAAGGTTTTACTATTTTAATGTTGATAGATTCATTCGATTAAGTTCTAGGAGAAATTGCACATGCAATGCATTGCATTGTTTAAACCCACACGATTAAAATGAGTACGAACATATGTAACAGAAAATAAAAGAACCATCCTATCCTAATAATACCAGACTAATCATTTCTCATTGTTTTGACATTTCAATCGAAATAAATCAGATCATTACTAAGTATTCTGCATTAAGAGACGTACCGTTATTTACATGAAGACTGTAGCAGTTGTGGGAAAGAGACAGCGCACTACACGTCGTAAAGCAACGTCTCTCTTAGACAAATGTGAGGTACTTTAAAGAGGTTGTGGTAGTTTCATTACAAAAGTACGCTCACGAAGACAATAAAAACTCGAAAGCTAATTTCCACGAAACGTTTGCTCGAACACAAAGTGCAAAATGATCTTCATTGCTTTGAAATAAGGACGTAAATGTTAACAATATGCTTATTAAAGTGTGGAAAACTGTACATCAAAGGGCGGATCGGTATAAATTGCCTGCGCAAGCGCAACGCTGATGCATGTGACGGCGATTAATATGGCGCCGGAATCCGCCATTGATTTGTGCACTGGATATTGACTGTGACCGATTACTCTTGTTGCTTGTTATAAATGAGAGCTATAAGAAAGGTCTTTTATGGTTAAATCTAGATGAAGTTACAAATTGGGTATGTCCTTTCGTTTATTTTGCTATCGCAAATTAGTACATGTCTCAAATATAGACAATGCTTATGTAGCTAGGAATAGCCATATAAATTCAATACGAAAACGAACAGTACGTCCCATAAATAACAATCAATAAGCGAAAACCATTCACGTCTAGATAACCTAACCAGACTGAATGAGTTTGTAAATTGTAACTGCCAGTATTCACACAAAGCCCACTTAAAAAGTCGAACAAAATTAATTTGTACAGCACCAGCGTCATATCCTTCAAAGGGTAGCTAAAGTGCCCATCTGGGGCTCGTCTGGTTCATCATTAACTTTACATATGTACATTTTATAAGGCCCAAAATCCTCTCTTTCATATTCCTCCACAGGAAGGATATTTCTGTCTGTTTATGCAACGATTGGAAGCGTATTAACCCGATGCACATATTTATTATTTTTTGTAAAAGCTTCGGTACGGTAACCCACATTTTAAGATGAAATCATCTATCCGCGCAACGCTCGTATCTTTACACAATGGACGCCCGTCTGTTCAACCACATGTGTATGGTGCAATCATTAACTAACGACCGTATAATAGATATAAATAGTTTTATTAATGGAACGTTTATTGTTCGCTGATTACCATCTGAAATTGAGTCTGTTCTCAGAAAATTGCAATGAACGTCAAGGTAAATAAAATTTATGTTCCTACTCATTCAGACAATAAAATAGAAATTTACTCTTATAGTTTTATCAATAACTAGCGACCTCCCCGGCTTCGCACGGATGGACATTTATTTTTTAAGCTTATTTTCCGGGGTAAAATATATCTAGAAGAATATCTCTAAGTAATGGTAAAAAAAAAATTTATGAAATCGGTCCAGTAGTTTTTGAGCCTATTCAATACAAACATACAAAAGTTTCCTCTTTATAATATTAGTATAGATAGCTATTTATGAAGTGGTTGTTATAAAGACCAAAAGTACCTATTTATTAAACTATATATACTAAAGGAGAACTGAATGAATCGTAACAAAATTAATGACGAACTTGAACCAAAAAGTCTTAGCAGTCATGTTTGGCATATGCTGATGGTACTCCAAATAGCTCCAAAAAAATAAAAGCTCATTTATGCTCATAGCGTACAGAACACGAAAACAAACGAAACGATCAATTCCCAATAAACACCTGCAGGAATGTCCCACGGGCCGACTGTCAATACGTGTACTGCAAACATGGAAGCGACTGGCCGGTGGCCAAACGCAAGATATTTCCGTACCCACTAAACATTCGGCATCAATGATCACAAAATACCCAATTACATCACTCTACTATATTTAAGAAGTAGGAACTATCTTGTAGGTCGACGGTTACCGCTATTAAAATAACAAACAGATAAAATTAGCAGCGGCTCATTCAGATATAGGTCTCTAGTTCATGCCTGTAATAATGCTTTTTAGTTTTTTTGGCTTACTATTAACAGTATTTATGACGAAGAAAACAAGGCAAATGACTAGGATGTTATGGATGAAGCAAACAGGATACTATAGACAGTACTTACATACAAAGTATAGCAAACAAGTACAAAAAAAATAAAAATAAGGAGAAGTTGGAAAAGATATTAAATGAGAGACCATTGGAGAAAACAGTTCAAGAAGAAACAGCTTTATTAGCATTAGATAACCCTGCAAAATAGTCCAGAAAACATACATAATTTTTTTGGTCAAGGGTGGACGACCATTAGTCACCTTTGAGTCCATGGAATTTGTATCAAAAAATCTCTTAACCAAACACATGAGATCATCCAGAACGGCTTTAGATAACAGTTTGGGACATATCAAATGCAAGACTAGCTGGCGACTTGTAGCTTATAATAAACCGAGCCTTGCTGTTACATAGCTGAGCTTGGAATACTAAGCAGTGTGGATTCCGTTACTATATTAAAGGATCCTTGTCCCTTATTGGTTGTTCCGGAGTTCGGTTGCGCTTTTACTCATTGTGCATATTGCAGGTACAATTGGTAGGTTGATGCACGACAATAAAATAGGTATAATGGTTATAATATCTGAATTCGTTTTATTTCTTCAATTAAAAAAATACATTCTCTCAAAATCCCTGAACAAATTAACTTTTTATTTCAAGTAGGCCTTTATCAAGCACTTTGCTTAACAGTCTCTATTATATTTAAAGTTATGCGTCTAATCAAGAAATAAAAATATATATATTATTCCTTATGGTGTACAATAAAGAGTATTCTATCTATCTATCTATCTATATTTTAATCGCCATGGAACATCTCATTTCTAATCTTCATCGAAATATTTTTGTCCACATGTTAAATAACACGTTGGAATGGGGTTACTGGGCCCTTGACACAAAGTTTTACTACGTCGTTACAATTTAGTGGATCTTTGACATACCTACTGTGTATAAAATAAAACACGCATTCATTTATGAGGAAATGCATAGTAATCATTCATATAAATGTAAGTATTGCATACGCAATTTTTAAAATTTTTGTACTAATAAAAACGTTTAACAAAATACCAACTTACATTTAAATCACAAACAGCGTTATACACTTCACACATACACACTACACACACATACACATTTAAAACTTACACATCACAACCTAAACTGCACAATAACAAATGTCACTCGATTATTGTAATCGATAAAGCGCGAATATCTCGATTGTCGTTAATCGAGTGCGTTGGAGCGTACGAACGCAGGCGTCGGTTTGATACGCGACGACGCGACTGACCGCCCAATTTCTTTGCGTCAACTTACCGCCTATCGTACCATGTGGCCGTCAAGAGATGTATCAGTTATGAACAATGCGGCATATGTGGAACTAAATATAGATAACGCAACACGGGACTTTGCAGACAAGATTATGAGATAGGTCAGCTGCTTCATTAATGATATCCGCAAGAATTAACCGTTCAAGAGAATGGAAAATGATGAGCCGCCTCTACACTATAAGCACGTTATACGGAGATATCACTACGCTATGGATAAAATATAAATTTCTATTTGAAGGTAAGATATAGCAGAAATCAGAGGTTTGGGAGAAGGGGAAGACTCTGCCCAGCAGTGGTTTCTTAAATAGGTTTAGTTAAAAAATTACGTAAAACATAATACGATTTCTATAACACACAAGAGCTGTATAAACGTTGATATTCATGGAGTTTTCATTTGTTTTAAAACCAGCGTCGGAATGCGTGACATACATGTGGCATTAAAAGAAACGTTAATTATTTTTTCTCATAACTTTTTTATTATTCTTTAAGTAAAACATAGACGTCATCATTTTACAGTTTTATTTTTAAATTACGTCGTCACATTAATGGTCTTAGTTAACTTGTGATGGTTTAGTTTGCTTTTTTTAAATTTGTGAACAGGCTATTCAGGCGAACAGGATATTCTGTATTTCTTCTTTCGTACAGTACCTACGCGTATTATGTTCCTCCGTATACAAAAGCAATTATAATGACATTTCTGTAAGTGTACTTTGAACACATTCAACATTTTTTTTCCTGTAAATCGGGCAGAACATCTGAAATAACTTACGGTTACGGATTTTTTTTATTCTGTTACAAATTTTATTCTAATATCTGCTCTTCGTCATCAATTGCTCCTAAATATAACACAGTTTCTCAAAAGCCTACAAACGTGTCGAGTATTACAATTCCCATGCATTTATATCCTGTCATATCGTGACAGAATAACGTGACTACAATTGTTAATATTTTTAATATCCTCCAGATTGCGTGTCTCGGAACAATCGCGCAACAGGTCACCGGGCGTGGACAAAACATAAATTAATTATACGGTTGTTGTTTTTGTGTTTACGACAAGTTATAATTTTAGTACGATCATCAATTATAGTCAGTTAATTAGATTAGTTTCGTATAATAAATTTTGTGCTATTTCGGGTAGAGGTCAAAGTGGTCACTTTTTAACATCCAATTTCATTGAGGGGACGTTTCAAAAAAATAATATATTTAGCCTATGATTACGATATCACAACCATGTTAAGCATATTCAATCGTTTCGCATCTGTATCGAAAACGCGAACTATGCCTTATCGTTCATCGATAAGTTCGTTTCCATTTGTTTACATTCATCGCATAAAGATAAAACATGGAGCGTTTGCACGATTCCTACTGAGACTGTTCTCAGCACAATGCAGCCGCAACTGAATAATCCCTTAATTGTGTTTAATTACAAGTGTTTTTCCCACAACCAATTAGTAGCCAGTTTGTATGACAGCCACGCAATAAATATATCACTTAGTTCTGTCTTTATAACGAAGAAATACCATTTGCCATAATTACTTGATACTTTCTTTCGTTCATCCAGACTTCAAGTAAGCGCTATTAATCAATAACTCAATTTTCGAAGTTTATTAATTGGTTAGCATAAATCATTGATCTTTTGAATACATACAATCTGGGTAATGATTGATTGTCATAACACTTGATTCCCTTTGAGTTGAAAAAAAAATTGAAAAGTATTTGGATGGATGATGAGAAGGAAAGAAGGATTGACATAATTTATATATCCACGAACATTTAAAAATAGATTAGGAATAATTGGGAAAAATATATTGACACAACATATAGTTATTAAAGAAAGAAATAGAATGAAAAGAAATGATAAAGTGAGTGTTGTAAACTTACCGAAACTTTGCTGTATTCATGATGGTGCGCCAGTAGAAGCGGCGCACAGCTCGAGGCCGCACTGGACACGCTCAGCGCGTCACCCTCGCTGGTCCCTTCAGCCTCGTCCCAACGCCGTCGCGCCGACCCGCTGCGAACACCCCCGACCAATCCCGAAACCCGCTCAAGCGAAGCACAACCAAGCGAGACGTCCGCATCGCCCCTCGGAATACCACTATCGTTCTCACCCTCAGACGACGAACTCTCAGAATCTTCTAGACAAATACCGCTCTCGTGGATTGACGAAGAAACCTCGGACTTCTCTTCAGTATTCTCCTCAACAATAACATCAATTTCTGGTTTAGAACGACTTCCAAATCTGAAAGAGTTGCTTTGCACCCAAGGTCGTTTTGTAGTACTACCATCTGACTTAACCGTCTCCGCGTCCGAGTCTTCTCCGTCCGAATGCAAAGTACTGTCTGAATCTTCTGAGGAATCCTCGATACATGATTTAAAGGAAGCGTCAGATTTAACAGTGACGTCTGATTTACAAGAATATAGTGACATGTGACCGGAATATTCCGAAGAGCTCGATTTTCTTATAGGCAAATGCACACCAGAAGCATGAGATAGAGTAGAGGATGTTGAGTTATCGGTTAATGATATAACATCTGCAATGTCTTTAATGGAATAAGGACGGCCAGATGTGGAGGATGACAGAGTAGAGAATTGTGACATGAGGGTGTAAATGGGGCTGCCCTGCTCCTTATTCTCGCTGGTTATTTTAGAGTTTCGCGCGATAATATCTTCGACAGTAACTACCGCATACGGTTCTTCTAAATTATTTGGCACGGATTTATTCTTAGGCAAATGAGACTTTTTCGCTGTCGAATAAGGAGTTGTCTCTAAAGTTATATCTGGTGTAGAGATACTTCGTTTTATGGCTGAGAACTTGACGATTAAGTCCACAGGTGAATTACGTTTTGTAGAGTGCAGCGTACAGTTACCAGATTCACAATAACATTGGAATGATGATGATAGCATGTCGTATCTGTTTTTCAGCGCCTCAAAATCAATAGTGACTTTTTCTTCTCCTTGGGTAGTTTTATCTATGAGGTCTTCAGCACTGCTGTGGAACTTGGGAGGTCTAGGTCTACAGAAGCATATAGCTGTTTCAAAATAGCTGTCTCTTTTGTCATTAGGAACCTTAGTAAACGGTGGCACATCCTTGTAGAGTGTATCTCTATTGAAAATGTAAATAAATTCTTGAACAGTTGGTGCCTTATAAATGCAATGTCCTGTACCTCTTATGTGATAATGAGCAAGCGTTTCTTTCAAAAATGAATTGTTCCATGGTGGCAAATCTTTAACTCTTAAAGAATCTCTATCTAATTCGATGTTTGTGAACGTTTTATGTCTGAAAAGGACTTTCTTCTGACCGAAACTTTCCGGCCTCTTATTAGGTAAGGTTCCAGTCATTGAAAGGTACATAGCTTTTTCGTCGTTACTACAATCTACATTTTCTAAGGCACTGGCCTCTGTAAAATCAGATGAATCTGAAACCACGGATTGGGTACTGGACGAATTTGCTTTCATTTTTGTATAGGGTGATGTGACACCATGACGGAAGGACTTAGATTTCTGAGACAGTAAAATATCCTCCAAATTTGTTTCGTCAATCATGGAATCAGAAGAAATAGTAGAAGTTCTACTTCGAATAGATATTTTTTCATCAAAACTTTCGTTACTGAGTTTCTTTGTAATAATAGACCTTTTGAGAGGTTCGGGTTTTTTCTCTTGAACAATAGAAATATTTTCGTACAAAGTTTGTTTCTGTGCATCGTCAAGTGGTTTTGTCGGTATGTGAACACGAGCCGCAGGTTTTGGTATAGTTTTGATCTCCATTATAACATTTTGATAAATGTTTTCGCTGCTGTTTTTAGTGGCAATCATTGTAGGTCTCGGCGGTGGTTTAGGAAGTGAAAGACTTTTGACACTTTCAGCGTCTTTTTTAACGAATTCATATGACTCGTAGCATTCATTCACTAAGTTAGTGGACTCTGCAGACACGATAGAGGTCACCGACTGTCTATCAGTCTTCTCTCTAGGCTCAAATATATTCAATTTCAATGTGTTATTGATAGCTTCATTAATATTAACATTACTTCTATCACAGTCCAATTCTGTAATAACCACAGATTCAGCAATTGAATCTTCAGAACCACTTAGCTCATTATTTTCAGATATATTAGGTAAAGATGTTTTAAACCCTGGACAACTCCTATTACTTCTGTTAACTACAGAGTCCCTGTTAAGGGTACCTAACCTATCAAGCGATATTGTATCAAATTCGTCATTACATACGATTTCACCAGATTCCTCCTTTTTCGACAGCATTTTAAAGAATTTACTGTTTCCTATGAGAATTGTATTTGTATTACTTTTAAACTCCGTTTGCTTTGGTTTAACCGCAGCTTCCGCAGCTACGCTATTAGTAATATTAGGAGCTGAATTGAACTTTGCTTTCAGGCCCAAGCATTTTGAAGCAAGCTTTTTAACAAAACTCTGTGAATGATTCTTTGTTAGAGCTGATGAAGATGGAGATATGAAGCTATCATTATTGTTAGTATTTTTCTGGGTCTCAGTCGTGGTCCTGTAAAACACATAAAGCGACAAAAAATAAAATAAATCATAAAATAAATTTAAACTTAAAATAAATGATGATTACGTAAATTTGTATGGTTAACATTTTGATTTACCACCACCAAAAGCCCAAACAAAGTAAATATACGGTTAAAAGAAATGAAGTAAAGAAAATTAGAAAGAATAGGGCTGTTAAATAGACCAGTCGAACAAAAATTGTTTTGCTTGCATAGTTTTCTTTTTTATGATAGATATTTTATCCTCGCACATCGATGCTTTGTTTGAATCACTGGACCCAGAAGGGACAGGAGGCTCATCAGTAAATTTCCGAAATACCTTTCCCTCAAACTCATCCACAGGATTTGGAGAAACGTTGGATAAACTCTGTACATTTTCCGCGTTCCTGCGGTTACTAAAACCGGACAGGTCATTAAGAGACGTGTAAATGCCTTCATTGTTTTTCATTGGCTCATAGATATCTTCACAACTGTAATAAACCAGTTGACTCCCGCCTAATCCTCTACCCTTGATCCTTTTCTGAATTTTTTTCTCTCTATCTGGGTCTTCATGACAATAACAGGGCATGGGATTAGCTTTATGTTTAGTTCTTGTAAAAGGGTGAACATTACCACGAAGAGTGCCGGGATTCAATTCATAAATATACAAATAATCAAGAGACCCATAGATGCAATTTATATCACCTCTAAGATGAACGAGGTCTGTTTTGCTCTGACAAGTTGAGATATCAGGATTTGACATTCTTTTATGATGATCCTTATTTACCATCTGGATATAGCCCAATGTGTTATCGGTTTCGGACATTTCACACAAAGTTTTTAAATTTTCAGCAGGGACATCATAAGTTTTATTTTTGTCATAATCTGTATATGTTATTTCCGTAGGCGGGTTAAATTTTTGTTTACCATTCATAGAAATGTAATCAGTCGTGATATTGGTATTTTGCTTACTTTCAGATTTTACTTTTTCATCATCAGGTAAATTCTGACTAAGATTTTCGTAGATGTTATCAGCATCATAGTTAGTTTGATCCGCAGCAACGAATTTATTCACATACAGTGAATCAACGCAGTCGTCATTAAGCATAGGTGTGAACTTAGGTGCATGCGTTACTGGTCTTCTATTAGGTAATGGTTTCTTTTTTGTTAGTGAATTTGTATCGCTTTCAGTCGAACTAATCTTAGAACATTTTTCCAAAGTACTTCGCCTTAATTTCTCACCCAAATCTCTTATGGGCGACGTAGATTTCAAATCCCTCGTCGGCGAAGTAGATTTTAAATCTCTAAAATCAGTTATTTGAAGAGCATTTACTTCTTTTTCTGACTCCGGACCCGCTTTGGATTTGTTTCTTGATTTAAACTCAGATATGAGTTGATTTTGATTTTCCATCAGCTCTGAACAAGCAGTATCAGATTTGATAGCGTTGCCCAAGATTTTAAGTTGTTTATTATTTTTAGCCTTAACTACAAAGCTTTCACTCCTTTCCCTCATATCTACGTTGAGCAAACTATTAGTAATTAGTTTACCCTGACTACCGTATTCCGATGGTGGTAATTTAGATATCGCATTAATCACATTATCTTTTTTGTTATCATCAAGTTTAGTTAGAGAAGCGTTTGTTTTAGTGCTAAGCATTTTAGCAGGGAGCATAGGAGGCACATTGCTATAAGTCCTGTAAATTAAAATGAGTAATTTGAGTAGGTTTTGTATTGCAATTTATTATGTTGAATCCTTCAATTAATTAAATTATAAGCACTCGGCAAAAATGCAAGTTTTTGCTCGGGCACTTTGTTAAGGGGAGTGCTCTTTTTAAATTTTATTGAGTTTAAATTTTCATCCCGTTGGTCCGCGTCTTCACTAAAGCAGAAAGTGCTTATCCTAAGTATTTAGCTCGCCATCAAAGGACGTCGACGGGAGATATTTCTCTCGTGTCACCCAGACGCCTCACCTAGCTGTTTGCAGACAAAATCAAAGACACGGAAGATTTTAATGAGGCAACCCGCATTCAAGGTTTTTTGTTTAACGTCCATTCTTTTGTAAACTTATGTGTGATGTTTTTTTTTTTTTAAAGACGTGAGCATCTTGTTTACCAAGTGAAAATTGTAAGAAAGTTGTGGAATTCAGTTGAGATTTACTACGTTCCACAGTTACAAGTGAATTACAAGTTGATTTATTTTACCGCGTGGGTATTAATTCAAACTTCGGAATAAAACAAAGATTCAGTATTTAATTGAATTTTATTTCAACAGATTTGCGTTTCGAATCTGAGGCGGTTAATTTTTAATTTTTATCGTCATACCTTTGTAAAACTGAACCGAAAATGAGCGACTGTAAGACAGCAATCATAGTTCAAAGGAGGCGCGCCGTGTGTCATAATTGAGGCGAGCCAATCCAATTAAAATTGAATGTTTTGAGCTAGCGCGCTCTTTGAGTAATTGCCGAGATGTCGAGATGCCTTTACAGGCTTTGCAACCGCAGATTTGACTTCACGAATCAACGAACAGATTTAAATAAAAAGAAATCGTGCGTGTTAGTATAAAGAGGAAGAAAGATAAAGATACCCTCACCGTGTTAATGGTTTTGCGTAATGAGGTTTATGTAGTATGAATGACTTCGTTGAACAGTCAAATGCTGAAATATGCGATGTAATAAAATACATTTTTGATTTGACTGCGAACTGTTTTTCAGCAAATGATTTTTTTTAGAAGGTGTGCGTCAAAGGAAGATCTGAATCTAAACTAGTTGTCTTACGTCACATGTTAAATAAAGAATTTCAGATCCTCCAATTG
Organism: Trichoplusia ni; assembly: GCF_003590095.1. Taxonomy (NCBI): domain Eukaryota; kingdom Metazoa; phylum Arthropoda; class Insecta; order Lepidoptera; family Noctuidae; genus Trichoplusia; species Trichoplusia ni. The sequence continues at coordinate 3,574,879 of NC_039490.1, forward strand.
ACTACATACATTTATTTATAACTGTGGGGTCAAGGGTAAATAAAAACTGAGTGCATGTTGAAAAGATAAAATTTTGAAATTTTAAGTTTGTATAAAAAACAGTACACATCAGAGAAAAATCGCAAATATTGTTCGATATAGGATTTCTAATACAACAAAAACAAAAAATCACTCTTTTTTATCCACCGAATTTCAAAATAGTCAAACTAATAATACAATTAGACTCCGAGGGTCTACTGCCACCTCTAAAAGCAATAATGTTGCGATTGTGGAAGCGAGACAGCACTACACCCGCGTGGAGGGTCGTCTCTCCTACAACCATCTTACTTAGAGAAGTGGTAGGTACCCACAAAAGTTACTAGAGAATATTACTATGTTTCATTTAACCGACTTCAAAATAGAGGTTTTCAATTTATCAATATCTTTATGTTTATTAAGTCAGAACTTCAGATTGGACGAAACGAAGTGTTATTGATAATTTTTTATTTAACGTGAAATTGCTGTAGTAATTTTTATTTGAAGTCGGTTGTATGTAGTTTTTTTTATAATCTTTGAATATTAACTTACATGACGGCGTCGGGACTGTAATCCGGGACCGGGAACGGTGGCAATTCCTTATCACTGTCGAATGCGCCCATGATGTTATCATACTCTGTTAAATAAATAGTATTTAAACATCGAAGAAATAATCCTGATGGAATAGATCGATAGAACGGAGTTGGTACATCAAAAGGAGAACTTTCCCATGCACTGAGGCAGTAACGAATAAAGAATCGAATAAAGGCTGTTTAAGTCAAGACTTTGTTTAAATTACAAATACTTTGGGTAAAACACTAGAACTGCAAAAACTACGATAAAGGGATAGTTGATATATCCATTCTCACAACATAATTAAAACATTTTTTTTTAGGTATCTAAGACAAGTACGAAGATGACGGTTTTTAGACACACAATATGGCATAATTGTTAGAGGATGTAAAACATCCACAAAGCATAAGAATTGGTCGAAAATGCGATAAGATAAGAAAATATTTTACTACTCATTCGAAATACAACAACAAGTATTAGATTAAGGAAGAAGGAATATACAATATAAAATCCGATGTCAATAAATTAATCACAAAAAAGGCTTTTGGTTACTGCAATGTTTAGTTTGATTAAAACACACACGCATTAAACAGCGCTATTAATAGTTTATTCAAAGTTAAAAGCACAGATATAAGGAAAATTATTAAATTAGTCATAAAAGCGGAATTGATTTCGCTGCGCTTCGAGCAACCGTACAGATAAAAAATGACGCGATTAGCTGTACAAAAACAATCGAACCTCGTAGTTTGCGTTTAATCCTTGGACACCAGTAAAACAAGGAGTCGACATACCTGCTTTGCACATACCTCGTATGACTTTTCTGACTTTTCTGGTTGCTTCTTCGGGGTATTCTTCGAAGAGGTGGTATACTGTCTTTCCGCTGGAGTCGTGAGCATGGAGGTCAGCGCCTTTGTTGAGGAGTATACGGACTACTGAAGGTTTGCCGAAGCGAGCTGCTTCGTGGAGTGGTGTACCGCTATGTGTTCGCACGTTTGGATCCATTCCGGCGTCAATTAGGGCTGTTACGACGTCCCTATGGCAAAAAAATTAAATTTAAATTTCAGGAACTTTTAACGATCTTTCTATTATGAGGACGTTTAACGAATGACAATCTGCTATCTCCGGTAATAAACTGTAATCAGTTACTTGTTTAACATGATACATAGCTAAAATTACAGTTCCCTATATCGCACTACATATCGCATATAGAGTATCTCTTGTGACGATGACTAACTCAATAATACTTTATCAATGGACTATTATCAGTAAAATATAAATGAATGAGTGAGAAATTGTCCATCTAATAAAATATGGAAGATTAGATTTTTTATGTAATAAAACCAATCCCATATTTTTTTAGTCGTGAATATCGGAATACATTTTTCACAGTTAGTTGAAAAATTAGAGGTTTTTAACTAACAACATTTCTCATAATTCTTATATCTTGACATAAACTTTATGAGCAGTGTCAACAACCGCGTGTGAAACATAATCCTGCTGTTATGTTTTTGATGCGTCAACAAAAGATTTTGCGTTCAATTGTGGAATATTTTTAGATGATGTAAAGCAGGTTTTTTATCGTTTAAAAAACGAGGAAAGTCATGTGAACAATGAATGTACACGAGGAGCAATACAAATAATATGTTTTCATATTAACTTTTTGGAAAGCCCTTTTGACTCCAGGCGATTCTGTGTGAATCTCTAACTAAGTACTATTAATTTATGAGTTGATAGATGATTCTTTAAGAATTTTTGCGATATGATTTGACTTTCTATGACACAGTCCGAGCTGAGAAAACCCTTTTTTACAGCAGAGAAAAAAAAAGACTGTAAAAATTGAGTAAATTCCGAACTTCAAAAAGACACTTCTAGATGTATAGTACTAGTCTAGGTACATTGTCTCTATTACAACTAACCTAGAAACTAGGGCCTAAACATAACGTCAATTGTTACCGAAGAAATAAGTAAGCTTGTATTATTAGATTTTAGAACAGTCTTGGCCCTGACCAAGATGTGCGTAGACACTTTGACGCGACGACTACTCATCCAATTACGTTAATACAAGCCATTACTAATCAAGTATTGTGCTCTATATTTAGATTTATAGTCTTATAGTCCTGCAGAAAACGGCGTCGTCAGGGTTTTGAAAAGATTTCTGCATAGTTCATAAATCATCGACCAGCATTTAGTTATATTAAATAATATTAAAATAATTTTAAAGTAGCTCTCTTTTTAGATGTTATATAACCTATGGACTATGAAATAAGTATGAAATAAATATTATTATTATAAATGGTTATTTCAGTTTATAACACTACTACATGAACAAGCATTGGCTACGACTGCCAAGATATTGTTTAGTAACTATTTCTGATCAATCAAATTCGGTTTTACTACGATTTTTAAGTCGAAAGTATCATTAGCCAGAAATAAAAACTACCGATTCGACATTTCGTTTCTTTAATTTTGTCAAAGACTGATTATGAGATTATCTCGATAAGTAATAGAAATATCAGAATCATCAATCTTTCCTAGTAGAGAAAATATAATGAAATGCCTTTTACTTTCATTTAAGTGTAAGTCAGCATTATTACTGTTGTAAGATACCTTTACATTGAGATATCAAGTAAAAATTACCTTTTACGCGGTGGTTGCATTACCTACAAAGAAAGATTGGCGTCCGTTGAAATCCCTTCGCTACTTTCATAAAACTTGGATCAAAATGAATTTTCGGACGACAGTTACATGTGGTCCTACATTTCGTACACATCGACATTCATAAACCAATGGAATCATTCATATTCATGGCACTAACGAATCCGGGAGTGAACGTATAGAGTTTTATGTGAAGCCTGATTTTTATAAATGAATAAACGATTGAATACTATTCATGTTGCCATGGCAATTTATGATGAAAGGATTTTTAGAAAAAATATGAGTTGGGTTTTGATTGCACAAACCCCAATCAATATGATTAGGTGAGTCTATTTTTGGTACGAGTAGTGTTTACCAAGTAACATAGGGAGAAGATAAGAAGATGAAGGATGTTAGGAATAGGATTGAAGCAAAGGGCAAGAGACAGAGGAGAACGGCAAAAAAGCGAGGTAATTTAGCACTTTAAATGAATAAAAACACATGTTAATTCTAGTCGTGAAACATCGATATTTTAGTCATGAAAGAGAAGCAAAAAGCGTAAATTCTCTATTAATAACACCTACGATTTCGACTCAATGTTAACAGTATTTGATTTTGCAGTTTCTTGCATCTTGCACAATATCTAAACACATAATATCTACTACGAATACTAAATGCTTCTTAAACTGAGAACGTTAATCATGATATTTTATTATAACACAGCAAAGTTAATCTATTAATGGCATTAAGTATTATACACAAAACCTGTACTGTTTGAAACTAGATATCGTCCTAGCCTAGATCTATTGTGCTATTGTTTTGCATAGCCATTGCCGTCGCTAATAACAAAACAGTACAGTAGAGTACAGTTTGTGTGTTATGGTTAAAGCATCCTTAGCTGTCTATTATTTGTTTGGATTGACGTCTAAAGGACTTTAAATGCCCTATTTAATGTAGTTTGTGCGTGTGTGTACTTTGAAGTACTGAGTTCAAATCCCAGTTTTCTGATACGAAGATAAAGCAAGGCCAATATGTTGAACTACAAAAGTTGGGATATCTGGGAACCTTACAATTCTAGAAGAAAATTTATTTTAAATAAAGTAATAGGGTCAAATTAATTGCTTATAGATATACAAGAATTGCTGCAAAATTAATATTAATAACGAATTAAAAAACAAAAGATAGCAATTCCCTTGTGTTATATTTGTCCCGAAATCTTAGTCGTTCCCCAAAATCGCTACATCTCATATACGAGACCCGTAAAATCAACAGTCACAAGGCGGGGACCGCATGCCACGCGTTGCCAATTTAACCCTTCGACAGTGCGCGCGGAAAATTGACACACTGGGTAACATGGAGCCATTGAAGATAACTTTAAAATGGATATGGCAGTCAATCCCGAAGTCTTAACAGTAGAACATGTTTGAGAAAGCAATGGTTAATATTATTCTGAAATGTATACAAGACACTCGCATTGATGACAAACAGACAGTTACAGCAGAACATTTCTGAATAGTCTACTTTACTAGAGTTGTTTAAAAGAGGATATTGTGTCCATAAATTCTATTTTATTTTTTTCACTTATTGCCAAATGTTTTACGGTAGTACAACCTGTTTAACGGCATTTGGCGCGAAGATTAAATTTTCACATAGTGTTATCACTGAAAACTTTGCTACCGCAACCAAAACATGTGTACAAAAATACCGCATCCATACCAATATTTACATAGATCCCGGTTACCGAACGCGACGTAAACAAGCAGGAGAGCTATCGATGCGTTATAACGAACGAATGAATATGAATATGAAGCAATTGCCGCACACACGCCTTCGTATTAACATATATTAATAATTTATTTGTACATCCATGTATCAGCTAAGACGGTTTAATATACACCTCGTTAGTGACAGCATTTTGTTTTAACAATAAACGGCTGTAGTGTTTGGCGGAATGTTATTTTGTAACAGTAAATGAGCTGCTTCTATTTTTGTTAACTTTAAGTATTGAGAAATTTGCGAGTTGTATATACCTATCTGTTTGTGGTTTTGACCCAAATACGGCTAAATTGACTTCCTGCTTATAATAGGTTTGATAACTAACATTATCACCTATCGATTATCGATGAGCTAAAACATTGTAATCATAGTTCGATTGTCATACCGCAAATCTAGCACTCTTCGATAATAAGCAAGTCAAGGAAATTTATTAAGTAATGAAAAAGTTGCTAAAAACCCGCGAGTTCACGACACTAAACTAGAATTCCATAAAACATTTTTTCGTAAACCAGTTTTAGATTATTTTGGCTGGTAAAGCTAGGACATTTACTTACTTCCTTCCATTCTTGCTAGCTCGATGCAGTGGTGTGTTGGTGAATATCTGACTCCGGCATGCTGGATACCTGTACTGGTCGACCAACTGCGGCCGCACTTGTAGTAGATGTTGTACAGTTGCGAGTCTGGTAATTAATGGTCAAAATTAGTCAAGTTACACGGACTTTTTTTCCTTTTTTAAAGAAGCGTTGTTTTCCCCATGATCATCGTCATAGCCTGTGGGCTACTAAGGGCATGTGATTTATAGTTAATCTTTAGTCAATAAGTTTTCTATGATCAATTCATCTCCTATCAGCCCCACCGATAATTTATTTTAACTTACTTCTTGCATCAGTACGCTTCCCGACTACGCGACGTCCTTCCTCCCCATATATTCCACTTCTCCTAACTTTACCATGGCATTACCCTTCTCGCCATCGAGTTACATTGATACAGCTCAACTTCCTAATAGTTTCTTACCTGCCATACTGCGCAGCGAGATCCAAGGCACTTTCGTCATTGGAGTTCTTGATAGTAACGTCGGCGCCACGGGATATGAGCTGAGAAACCACGTTGACGAAGCCAAACTGAGCGGCTATTAGTAACGCAGTTTCATGGTCTGATGTCTGCGTGATAAACAAGAAAATATGTTATTTACTAAAATTGAATTCAATGATAACGTCTTTTTTGCATCTTCTGTAATAAATTTGAAATTACAATAAAATTGTTATAATAGGAACGTAGCATCAAGAATTAAATTCAACCTGATTTTACAAAAATTAAAATAAAAACAGTCAAATAAAAAGTTTACGTCGAGGAAACGATCCCAGCGTAGGACAAGCATTTGTGTGATTTACGAAAGCTTGTTCTAAGTCTAAGCATATTTGAGTGCATGTGACTTGAAAATTTGTCAACCCCGCGTAACAAGAATTAAATTCCTTACTTTGCGAGTAGTAGAACATACAAAAAAACTTTTCACACACGTTTTCGACATACAGCAAACAAGTCCTTTAATGTGAAAGGCAAACTTTTAGTCATTGTTTCGTTTTAAACTATCACAAAATCCTGTTGAACACACCCTGCCGGTATTTATATCTTATCCATATGCAAATGTCGACGCCCTAGCAAATACTGACCGGTTCTAGGTTACCCTACCGTCTACCGGGCCGGTTCTATTGAAATAACTATCGATGATTGTTTTATAAAGTCTGTTCTTGCGATTGGTTGGAATGGGTTTGGTATAATAGTATTGAGTCTATGAGATAGGATTTTTAGAGTTTAAAATTTTGATAGATTGGCTGATGTGAATGATTGTAGAAAGACAGAAAATGTTTCTTGACTTGAATTTTATTAACTTTAGTTTTTTTTCCCCTTTAGCCAGTGGACCGAATGCGCCAGGCGAAGGATCGGGTGTTCTAGCTTGAGGGAATAGCTTGGGGGAGGCTTTTACCTAGCAGTGGATAATGATAGACTGAGTTGATTCATAATGTGAAACTGGTATTTCGTGTTCCTATGCCAATTTTGTCTTAGGCTGGAAGTGTTAGGTAATTGACTATACAATCTATTTACAGCAACATGTAGAGCAATACTGTTTACAATTTACGATGGCTTTACATGAAAACAGGCACAGGCATTATCTATTCAATTTCGGTTTATTATCTCGCATATTCAATGTAATATTGCTTTTTATCAACCAAACAAGATACTACTAACAACACATTTTGTAAATATTCACAGTACATCGTTATACACATGACCTACTTTAATACTATGACTTCAACTTTATGTTGAGTTTATGATACGTATATTACCTAGACGTAGGTACAGAGGAATCCCTTTACCAACCTAGGTATGTCTCGAAGTATGCAAACACCCCCGCGAACTAGTCCGTACAACGAGAGTAGTTGTGACGTAATACGACATTCTCGGAACATTGTAGGATGTGGAATGTTCTAATATACAACCTTATTTTTATTATGTACATACTTAGGTACTAAACCTTTAAGTTTGTTAACATCGCTAAATTAAACGACTACTTTTTTCTTTGCCACAAATTGGGATGTTGCATGCTCCACATGTTATTTCGGAAACGAGTAAAGAAAGCTGGGGGACAAAAAAGGAATATTGAAATTGAAATATAAATTCAGAAAACTATGTCCTACAGTGGACTTAGTGGCCTGGCTTAGTTCATTAAGGGCAAGGCAGGCAGTCGCCGGTGGGGGACTGGACGACATAGACTCCCAGGCCCCCTCCACTCAGGCGAGGTCGGAGTGCCGCTGGGTCTTTTTAGTGGGTATACCGGGAACGCCGTTCACCGGCGAGTCCCACATACCCGGCGGGGAGGGGATGCGTAACAGCAAAACGGGCAACATAAAAAAGGTCCTAGAAAAATTCTGGCGCAAAAAAAAATGTGGGTATCGAATCAATTAAAACTAGAAATGGAAATATTTGTAACGAATGATGATTTAAGATTTCTCTATTTCCTCTTCCAACAAATCTCTACTCACCAGTTGATCGATGTTGACGGGAGAGTTGCTGTGTTCTAGGAGCATGTAGCAGATGTCCGTGTCACCTTTGAATGCCGCCAGGTGGAGGGGCGTAGCACCCTTTTTGTCCACCATGCATGGTGAAGCACCAGCCGAGAGCAACACCCGGACTATATCTCTGGAAAAGGATGGTGGTTGTAATATGTGGACTTGTAATTACAAAAATTTAAGGACTATGTTATTAATAATTCAACCAAAGATCATCATCATCCTAGCATTTTCCCAACTATGCTGGGGTCGGCTTCCAATCTTACCGGATTCAGCTAAGTACCAGTTTGTACGGAGTGACTGCCTATCTGACCTCCTCAAGACAGTTACCTGAGCAACACGATACCCCTTGGAACTTACTTTACTTTCAAGCTTCCGACTGCCTGTAACGACTGTCAAATATGTATGAATAACAGCTAATATTGTAACGAGAATGTTTATTCGTAGTAATGGATGTGCATTACTCTCTTACGCAAAAACCAGTAGATCGATTTGGAAGTAATTTGGCAACAGCTAATAATGTATAATAGAAGATTTTTACGTACGAAAGACAGGAAAACATTAGTCCATTTTGGCCTATCGTAAGCTAAGTGTCTATAGGACATTAAATTTATATTTTATCATGTGTAACTTTACAATTGTGAGCAACAAATTCTACTTAAATTTTCCCGTTTAGTTTCCCGTTGATGAGTTATTAGCTGTTGTCGACCCCCCAGTGATGTCATAGTTAGAACTTAGAACATGTTGAGGAAAATATCCCAATAAACAGAAATTGAAAAATTACGTTAATTTCGACGGTATTTATAATTGATCGAAATGACTCAAATTGTATGCCAGTTACATTTTGACAAAGAAAATAATTGATGGACAAAATTAAATCAGTTACTTGAAATGACAAGATACTTTTTTTTTAATTTTCGTCAAACATACGCAGAGAGATCGCAAGATTTTGCCCGCATACATCAAAGTAACTGATGCGTCAGTAAAAAAGAAAATTCCTAATTAGTTACATTAGTGTTGATAGCGATTAAGTTAAAAGAAAAAGTAGATTTTATTTTCAATACTTTCTTTTGAACTAGTAGATATTACAAATTACGCAAAACAATATTTGTATACAAATATTATCCGCATCGGCGTTTATTGCGTTATAAATAATAAAGCTAGTATATTTAAACAGATTTTAAGGACTTTAATGTAACTTTAGCCTCCACTTATTTCACAATACCCTAGATTTGTGAAAATATAATGTAAAATCGGTTTATGAAAATTACGTAAATTACATTTTGGGAAACATTTTCCTATTGTGTTAACTAAACTCACTAAGCACTATAATAAATTAAGTATTCTCAAATATCACACTACTTCACAATGTAGGCTTGAAATAGTGGCTTAACACTTAAATAAAATTGAACATAATGATATGTATTTCGAAAGCAATCATAAAACTTACTTGCGACCATTTAAACATGCTTGGTGTAGTGGTGTATAACCATTGTCGTCTTGAACATTAACGCCAGCGCCCCTCCGCAAACTGTAACAAACAAACATAAAACTAAAACAACAAAAAACTATGAAAAAAACACAAAAAGCAGAGAAGATGTGTACGCAGTCGGTAGGATTCGAACCTACGCTCCCAGAGGGAATCTGATTTCTAGTCAGACGCCTTAACCGCTCGGCCACGACTGCTGTAAGATACAAAGTGAAATTGTCGACCTCCATACGACTGTGAATGTATAATAGTAAGTGAATATTTTGGCACCTGGGAAAGATTATAGCGTTATCAAGAAACAAAGGACTTTATTCATTCTACAAAAAAAAAAATCCTAAACTTTAATTACTTTTTTTACAAAATAATAAGTCGATTACGACGTAACAATACCGAGAAATTGATAAGAATACAGTATCGATAAGTATTTCTTACATTGGGGATAGCAAAAATATCTGAGTAAGGCATCGTTTATCGATTGTCAACATATGATCGAAGTTAATCCGACCTTGACACGATGGAACGGTCGACGAACTATGCACTTTATATACAACGAGAATAACTGTAACGGTACATAGGAGAAACAACTGTAATTGCATAAACTTTAGGCTTATTTTACTTTGAAATACCGTTGCGTAGCTTTTAGTATGTGATTTGACATTATAATGACGTTTACGCTGATAGCTAAGGCCCTTAGATTATATACCTATAGATGTAACCATTAAAATGACTTTCCTTGATAGAGCGAGATCGTTAATTGTCAGACTTATGCAAAGAAACAGGACACAATATATATTTTTTGTCTTTGTCAACATGGCCGGTCTTGTTGTTTGGCAAGATCTGAGTTTGACAGATTGTGACAAACAAACTTGGCGTCTTGCGGATTTTTCTGTGATTGTGCGAATTTACAGTGTTTAGTGCGTATAAAAATTGGATGATAAAGAATATTTAGTGTAAGTGCGATGGTGGGTTGCAGTGTTTTGGGCTGTAAAAGCCGGAGTGAGCGAAAAATTGAAGGAATAACATTTCACACGTAAGTAGGCGAAATTATCATTTCTTTCGTTAATACAACGCCCTACAAGGCCAGATGATCATTGATTATGATGTTTTGTAATGAATTCAGTGACGTGAGCCAAGAATATTGAGTTGTGATACGTGTTTTCAATATCACAAAATAAAATAATCTAAAACTATGAACGGTTCAGGGTTGCCATAATAGCTACTTGAATTTACCCAAATAAATCATATTTCATTTTTGTCAGTACATACGATTGTTGGGTTGGCTCAGGTACTCATCGTAGTTATGTTATAAATTCGAGGGTTTGTATTGTTGAATGTTTGTTTGTTACTCAATCACGCAATAACGTCTGGATGGATTTCAATGATATTTTGCACACGAGTAGTTTATTACCTAGATTAACACATAGGATACTTTTCACGCGGATGAAGTCGCGGGTAAAAGCTAGTAGTTTAATATTTTTATTGAGAGGAAATTAATTCTTCTGTATGTAAATTTATATTTACTTAGATTTATTTAAGTACTTTATTGTAGTTTATTTAACTTATTACTCAATAAAGATAAACTTTCGTAGCATGTGAATAAAATGTTCTTTAAATTTCAGGTTTCCATCCAATCTTTATAAAAAGAAATGGCTGGATGCCACTGGACGAGAAAATTGGCTGCGCAAACTTTCAGCAAATCTGTCGCCGAGGCTCTTATATTATGCAAGGGTTATCTAGCCATAGAAGACTTTGTACATTCAGGAGCTACTATTGAATTTATCACAAACTTTAATGATTTGTTTGATATTCTAAATAGCCGAAGTTTATATTCATATGGTTTTAAAAAACCTATCAGTAAAGAAAATATGATGAATGCAAAATTAGAAGAGTTAGAAACTTATCTCAAAACGCTCAGGTTCATTGAAGGTGATTTAGTCATTAATTCGGGAAGAAAAACAGGGTTTCTGGGGTTTTTAATTTCTATTAAGGCGCTAAGAATTATTTTTTACAAGTACATACATATTGGAAATGCTCCTCTTCGATATTTATGTACTTATAAAATGAGCCAAGACCATTTGGAGGTTTTCTTTAGTGCCATTCGCTCTAAAGGTGGGTTTAACAATAACCCTACTGCTCTGCAGTTCGTATCGGCGTATAAGCGACTGCTGATCCATGGTGAATTAAAAAATATTACCACAGGTAATTGCATACCATTAGATAATATTAATATTTTGACGTGCAATTCAAATTCCATTTGTCGTAAAATAAACAGTAGAAGAGAAAGAATATTGGCTATGAATGACGAAAGTCTCGATGAAGATTCAATTGTTGATTTGCCCGAGGGTCATGACTATATAGGAAACTTAGAATTATCAGAATTTTCAAAGGAAGCCATAACTTATATTTCTGGATATGTAGTGCGCAATTTGAAAAAAATAATAAAATGTGATGAATGTTTAGGAGCAATATTTGCAATTGAAAAGTTTCCGAGTTTTATTGCTGTAAAGGATGTTGGCGGATTACATTATCCATCACAAGATGTTATCAAAATTTGTGTGTTTGCCGAAAAAATTCTAAGACAAACCACATCAATACACGGGAATTCCTATTTTTCACAAAAAGGCACTTTACCAAAAATGACTTGCAGTGTTTTGAAAAAATTTATTGGTACAGAAGTCTTTGCAGAAATAAAGAATCATATTAATGAACAAAGTCCTTTTGAAAATCATTTTGTATTATTAATTAAAGCTATCGCTTTTAGATATTTTGAAGTCAGGATTCATTATATAATGACGTCATTATCTCATCGAGATGAAAGAATCAGAAATATGCACACTAAGTTAATATTGTTTAAGGGTCAATAATTATGAATGTAGGTATTTCCTTATGGTTTGTAATAAATATTTTTATGATCAAGACTGGTTTTATTTCATCATTGAACGTGTCGTGTGTGTTTTATGTCGTGTCGGTCGATGGATGTCCATACGATTCTCCTTACCGCCCTTGTAAAAACGAAATATTAGACCAAGGAGGTTTTATTAAAGTATTTCGTACGACTACGACATAAGAGTTACATTATTGAAGCTAGCATATAAAATGTGCTAATTCAGAATTTTTAGTTTGCGAAGTACTTACAGGTACTTATAATGTCTGTTCGCGATCAAGTAGAATTCATAATATTTTTTACCTAATATGTGGGAATTGCCAACTTATTAGGCAACACCATAAAAATCTATTTCTGTTTCAAGTGCGGTCACGCCATGGTTACATCTATAGGTATATAATCTAAGCTAAGGCCTGTTTTTTTTTTTTAATTAAAGGAATGAAATAGCTTAGGTTTTACTGCTATACCGCTTATACATATATAGTTATAGGTGGTATTTTCTTAGAATGGATTGCCTTAGATTGCATTGTGTTTTATGTATTGTAGTATTCTCAATGTTCAAAGTTATACTTTGATTTGTTCCTCGATCAAGGATGTGACGGAGCCACCCTAGATAGCCACATTTCGTATATGAGGACAAAATTTATTACAGAACTCATATCTCGGCAAGTCATACGAAATTCGTAATCAAATAAAATATCTTAATAAAGTAGGTCATTAAATACACAAATCATACCTAGCATTCATATTTATCTGCATAACTCGAACGTGTGAGTAAACTTTTATTAAATGATTATGAATTATTATAATAACCTTTACCTTATTTCTATCAAATAGATAGGATGGTAAATGACAATAGAAAGTACAACATTTGATTTTTAAATTTCTCATTTAATGTCTTTCCACGTAAACTGGGCCCCAATTCTGCTATTTACAATGGCCGACGAATGAATGCAAAATTGGCCTAAAATTTGGCCTATTTTCTACGCAATAATTGGAAATTTAGTTTGGGACGGTGCCGGTGCCATTCATTCATCGGGCATTCACAGGTCAACCGTTAGTGCCAAAATAAACAATTATGAGAATTAAGTAACGGTACAATGTTACGTAATAAGTGTGCAAACATTTAGATTGTATTCGCCACCGATGCCAAGTGAACTTATCTTGTAGTGTTAATATCGCAACACTTGACGAAGAATGGTTCTATTGTTATTTATTTTTATATCAGGCGGGTATTATTAAAGCAATCTTGAACTTCGCGACCATAATACCAATAAATATGTAATCAGGAGGTGTAATACTATGTCTTATTGTATTATTTCAGTTGTGGAAGTGTGCAAGGAGTAGAGCGGAGTTGACCACTTTAGGATGTGGTGAATCTGAATCTGTTACGAAACTACGAGGCTAATTACGAACGACGATTTTCTATAAGTTTTCATATATAAGCACGTAACAAGCATTGAATATAATCAACATAAATAAAAAACAAAATAAAACGCGCCATAAAACGCACACATGAACATAAATTAATAAAATAAAGTCAAGGTCAGCGTAAAAACCCATTACTTTACACACAAGAAAATCTTTCATTCGTAACTTCACTCAAAAACGAATTCTATTTCACAAATCTTAAGGTTTATAATTGAAAATGTATCTCTAAATGTCGATTTTATGCAAAATGATCAGTGTATGGGTATTCCGAGAACCGGAAGTTACGTGTCGAAGTGCCGCCAAAGGCAAAGACTTGGGCCTTTCCAAGAAATAAAGCCTCCTTGAATCACTGCCATCGCTGGTCAGCTATGATGCGTTTACACGAGCTACGGAGCAAACCGATCCGAGGTTTTTGCCACGACGAAGATCAATGAAACTGGTTATATATGCGCGTCGTGTAAGTAAACATGACGTCTGCACATAGTAGACGTTGCAAACTAATGCCGACTGGGAACGCCATCGCGTCAAAATGAACGGACAGTTCGTACTAGTGTTGTTTCAATATTAAAGTTTTATGATAAATAAACCGGCTTCGATATTTTTTAATACAGGTAAATAAGTAGAATGGGTTTTTTCTACAAATTCAATGCGCTAAATACTGGATTTTTTAATTCGGAATCATTAATTCGGAATAATCAAATAGTTAGACAACCGGTTATCAATGAGAACTATGGCAATCGACCGATGGAATATAAAATATTCTTACGAAATTATTATCGACCAGGGTTTTGACACTCAAGGACCCTTAAGTGTGAGTGACTCAGGGATACTTTTGTCTAAACTTACTAGGGGGAAGATTTGGGTTAAGAAAAGATCTATAGATAACTTAATACGACATAATGGGTGCTCTTTCATTTAAGTGTTACAAACCTTATCAAGAAACAATGAATGATATTTAAGTTACTAGAACAAACGTCGACCGTTCTACAATAGGATTGATTGTTGATTTATAAGAAGAAAAATAAACTGCGAATTCGAATGAAACTTAATACACAGGTAGTTTATAGCACATAATTACTACTTTTCATTTCCAAAAAATTACAAAAAACCCCAAAACATTGTAATTCCCATCGCAAGTTCCAAATCATGTTTTATGAATTAGCCGACCATTTAATGATCAACATTGGCCTTAATAGTCCATTAAATACAAAATACCCGTAATTATAACGCTAAATATTGTTTTTAACATTTATTACTGAAGGTTGCAGTTTCCACATTCATATAAACCTTGTTAATTATGAGTAATATGAACGTAAAGCAAAATTAGTTGGGTTTGGGCACTTTGGGCTGATTAACGAAAGAGTTGAAAAGACTTTCTCTTAACCTAATACAAGTGTCTGGTTTTAAACTGATAATCAATCTCTACAATTACGCATTATTTCTGCGGAATGGACTTCTAAACTACTAAAGCGATTTTAGTCAAATTTACACACCGAGTGCAACTTGATTCAACTTGGAGAATAGGACGACTTGATAATACTTATTTTTTTATTTTGTGTATCGTTATCATCGGTTATTAGGCGGTACTAAGTTCGCCAATTCAGCTAATAACCAAAGAAGAAGAAGACTTTAATGGAGGTGAAGTCAAAAGGAAATGAAAGAAATAACTTATTAAAGATTGTTTGTTTTCTTAGTGGAATGAATGTTGACCATTGAGAGAACATTATTTGTAGCGCACTAGTAATATTACTAGGATAGCTAAGAGGCCGGAGAAGGTTTACTAAACATAAAATATTGTCTGTGATTTGTGGTTTTTTGTAGGCATCGCTACTTGTAACGGCCCCATTTTCGATGAATCATATATAATAGACTGATGACTTTAATGAATCTGTTTAAAGTTGTATTGAAGTAAATATTACTTTGAATATAATTTTTTAAATGGAACTTCTCTGGTTACTTAAATTATAGACAAACTGTCAGACTTGATGGTATCATAGGTTAGCAGCAATTTTAATTAAAAACTCTGTTTAGTGTTCGGATAGGTGTATGTTATACAGGAAAATTAGACACAAAATAACTCAGTTCAGTAGATAATATGATACACAATAAAATAGCATGTGATGCCTACAATCTATACTCTATATACTAATATATAAAGCTGAAGAGTTTGTTTGTTTGATTGTTTGTTTGAACGCGGTAATCTCAGGAACTACTGGTTCGATTTGAAAAATTATTTTTGTGTTGAATAGACCATTTATCACGGAAGGCTATAGGCTATATAACATCACGCTGCGACTAATAGGAGCGAAGATAGTATTGAAAATGTGGAAAAAACAGGGAAAATTCTAACCACGTGGACGAAGTCGCGGGCAACAGCTAGTCATAAATGTAATAAATCGGTGAAGTGTGTGAGTTTATGCTTTAGAGAATAATCTCAGTAACTACTGAACCGATTTTGAAAATTACTTTACTAATAGAAAGCCACATTAAGTGTATCATAAGCTAAATATTACGCTCACATGTCAGCTAGACAGTATATCAGTGTTTTGTGAAGCTTTGTTTAATATCACAAGTTAAATATTTAACTAGGTAATCAAAGACACGGTTTGTTTTAAATTGTTACGTGTTTTGATACTTCATTTATATTATCTTTATGCAAATGCACATGTTTGAATATGACGATTTTATGAACTCGCAAATTTCTTTGTTTCTTAATGTAAATAAATATGTTTTAGTAAATAGTGACGTAAGTATTGAAAATCTTACTTCAAATAAAGTTGATTTTAGACTAAGTATATAACAATGAACTATAGGTGTTCAAAATGGTCAAAAAACGAACTGGAGGAAACTCACGTAATGAATAAGAAAATAAATACAGCACATGAATGACCATAAACCACAAATAATAGTATGGGTAAAGTGAAACAAACACGATAATTGACAACTCACAACAAAGCGGAAAAAACTTGCTTACACAGTAACCACAAAAAAAAACACTTTATTAGCTTACCTATTAGACCCAACGACTCTATTCCGAAACTTCTTCGTTTTAACCCAACTCCTTTGGAAACTATATCTAACATCACTCCAATTTAAATCAAAACTATTTTTATATTCACAGCACTTCACTGTCCTTTCTATATCACCCATTTCAACGAACTAGCAACAGACAAATGACACCTTGATTGTGGAATCGTGACTCATGGGACAATATTTAAAAACTTGTCAGGTTTTTGGGTACAGGATAACATGTTATGAACGTTACAGGTCCAACTTTACACTAACGCGGTTTGTTGTGTCGCGGACGATAAGATAACACGAGATAAGATTGAGGAATTAGACCAAGGAAATGCAAAATGGTCGTGTTTATTATGAGACGCTTATGGTTGAATACTGAGACTTCAATCAAAGTTGCCGTTAAACCTGATTATAAATTATGTCTTCGGCAAAGGTTAAAATGCAAATTAACAAATATAGTCAAATTTCGTTTGAAATTTTAAAATGTTCATCGTTCGTACTATTTTTGAAAGTAAAAAAGACTGCACGATCGAAGCATAAATGAACTTGATCACTAATTGATGTTTCAAAATTCAGCGATAAAATGAATCGAACAAGTGACAGTTGATTAACAGCGCCTCAAATATGAGTTGAGTATGAATATTCAGGGGTTGTAAAGCTAAAGGCGTGTATTGAGTGACTATCGATTATATCTTTTCTCCGAGTCTATTTATTCAACAAAGGCGTTCGTTCATACAAAAGCTTTCGTTGAAGTCAATTTACGTAGGTTTCATTGTATAACGACAATGGAGTTTTGAGTGTTACTTGTAATCAAACCTTAACAATTACAAATGTATACAAGGTAAACTGAATGGGACTTGATATTATGATAACAACCAAAATTCAATCTAAGCTGCAAAGTGGTAGAATAAATAATACGGAGAGAATTTGGAAACAATCAAGGACTTGAATATGGGCCATCGAATAACATATTACCTATTTTAAATCTTTCAAACATATATTATCAATTCGAGTACGATTCCAGTCAATCTTTTTCACTACGCAATAACAGCACAACCAAGCCTTTTCAAACACAAAAACAGACTTTACACAATGATAAAGTAAGCTAAGAAACACACAAACATCACTAGAGAACGAACTGGTAATGAATAAAAAAATATATGTAACAATACATGTAATAAATACGTAACGAAGCAATTAGTAACATACCGACGTAATGATTTTACTTGAATTTATCAAAAGAGGAACTATGTGAACCTTGACAAAAAGGTGGATATTCCGGCTTCTTTGCTTACGTATTTAGTTAATACTTAGACTAATTAATTAATCGCTTGCTAAGTAGATTATCCACGTTATACCTGAATGCCTACATTTTAATTTGCACGGAACAGAATAGTGGAGGGAGGTGGCCTAACACTGCTATAAAGTTGGAATCAAAGACGCCGAACTTGTTTATTAATTTTCTTATCGTAATCTTTGCCTGTCCATAATATAAGTTGTTTAAAATCTGTCATTTATATTGGTGTGTCCTTGGAGACTTACTCCTGAGAGAATCAAGTTTTCTTTTAAGCAAAAAACTAAAATCGATACTCTGGACTCAAACACTAGCAGCAAATCAAGCAGTGGTAAGAGTTGGAACCACGCTGAATAGACGGCTAACGATGCTAGATACGGGATCGCTAGATTTGCTTAACAAAGTAGTACATTTTCAGGACTGAATAAAGCAAGCTTTTTGTCGTCAATAACATGAGAGATAAAAATCATCGTATCTCTATGGTAGAGTTAATCTCCAAATCAAAATAATGGCAGGTTCATAGAGCCTAAATACCTATTCCTTCTACTCTTTTGTTCCGTGGTAATTTGCGAAACAGGCATTCAAAGGTTAAGGCGAACCGGTATGGATCTATCTATTAGATACGCTTTACCTGCTGCGGAGTTCGGAATTCCAGCAACTTTTTTCTTTTGTTTGAATAAAAGATGAAATAGTTTTCGACCAGTATGAAGCCACTTTAGTAGCTTGGTATGTTGCCAAAAAGCCTTCAGCATTTGTTGGTTACAGGTGGTTTTGAAAGACAGATAACGAGTGTAGAGTTTAAATATCACTCTTTTACTTGGTTTTAGAATAATAGCATGTTTTTTTAAATAAATTATAGGGTATTGAGTTAGACTAATATTAGAGTTTTTCCAATTCTTCAGAGTAACTGAAGCATAGACAAACTCTATTACTTAAATTGGATAGATCGCGTACCAGAAATAATAACACTTTATAAAATGGCATCGTATAATAACGAGTTAATAATACAAACTATGAAATAACATTAAACCGGTCTAAGGAAATGTGAAGGCAACCAGCAAATATTTGTAAAAAGTTTTTTACAAATTCATGTTCTTCCTCCTTTATTTACCAAATGTGTGATCATTACACGACACTGACAAGCACTAAACGTTGCCATAACCACCTCTTTCTTATTCCTATCCTAAAAACAATATTATAACCTAAATAAAACCTTTTTTGTCTATTCAAACGCCGACATTCAATTAGCAACCTTGAGATGAAACTGTGCCTAATAAAGTCGGCAAATAGGGCATGTGTCATAACAACAACTAGCAAATGAGTACAAGATGTAACGGTTAACGACGCCGGCTGACAAAAACAGCATTCATAAAAAGCAAAAGTATTAGAAACACGCCAACTATACGCTGTATACGATACATATGTACTTATATTTGTATTTTGTGGGACAATTTATAGCTTCATATACTTGTAATAAAACATGTCTAGCTACTTACTATATTATGTGACTAGCTGTTGCCCGCGATGTCGTCCGCGTGGTTAGAAGTTATAAGTTAGGAATTTTTGAACGGAAGCCCTCGAAGTTGAATATTTTTCCCCGTTTTTGCCACATTTTACATTGTATCTTCGCTCCTATTAGTCGCAGCGTGATGGTTTATACCCTAAAGCCTTCCTCGATAAATGTTCTATTCAATACAAAAAGAATTTTTCAATTTGGACCAGTAGTTCCTGAGATTAGCGCGTTCAAACAAACAATCAAACAAACTAACTCTTCAGCTTTATATATTAGTATAGATTAGACGGAGCTATATCGCGTCAAACTATCTATCTATAATATAAACATATATCTATCTAACCATAATAAATGATCCACAATCGACCATCGTTCGTACCTATTAAGAATAGTTTTTCCTCATCACAGATACAAGATAAAATTAATTTGTGTCCGTGATATAAATTAATTAAACCTACATTTTATAGGAAATCAAAATGAGGACAAAAGGTATTTAATGCAAAGTTGCTGATCAAACATTGACTACTAAGGCATCAAAGAACCAAATATCACGTCCGAATTTTGTAGTAATAATTACATATTATTTACCTCAATGAGGATAATATTTCAATTTCAAAAATAACTATTACATGTATTATTTGAAGATGAGTATACTTAACAAAATTAGAACCATATTGCTTTTAAATAAACACATATCAACTCGTCAAGTAATCATAACCTAGAAACAAATATAAACAAGAAAAATACAAACCGAAATCTGTCGAGAATAGTAACAATCTGCTCCGAGCTCCGTTGCAAAATATTCACAGAATCCGGAAAGAGACCCATTTCACTAAGATCCACTTCACAAAAATCAAGCCGAAATCATTTTCAAGACACAAATTGATTAAAATATTATATTTTTACAAGGAAGTTCACCGGACACCAATAAGCACGAAACACGAGTGACTAACAAAAGCACAGTGAATGAATCATAGGACCAGCGAACAGGTCGGGCCACTTAGAACATTATGTTGCGGTATTTTTTTGACTAACTGTTGTTCGGTCTTGGGAACAACTAGATCAAGCCTGATTTACAGCAAGATCGTCACTGGTAGTTTATCAAGCGTTGATCAATCAATGGACCTTGAAATTATACATATTTATAAACAGCAATTAATCTATCGATGGTTTTTCCCGCATCAATTTTTTTTTTTACGTAATTTGTTCGGAGCTTCACTTGGTTCAAAATTATGTGTAAACTACGAAAGTTTATGAAAACCTATATACGGGTGTTATATTACACGTATGTATACTGTTACTCGTTTATGTACACTGATTTATTGTATTTGTTTTCCACACATTTATATTAATTAGACATTTACCTGTTACGAAACTGGATTATTATACCTACTATGTTATTAATTTACCGCGTGTATTCTCCAATTGTTTTAAAATTAGTTTAAAAAAGGGAATGATTGCTCTGCACTTGAAAAGATCTACTCGCTGTAGTCTTAATGAAGTTCTGTTTTTATGAAATTTAGACTGAGTTCGTACCCTAATAGTTCCAAAAACCAAAACCAGCGCTAATTCAAGCAGTGGCACGAGCTGAAGCTAGAAACGACGCTAACACCACTTGATAGCCAATCGATATTTTATTTTAAATGACTCCCTAACTAAAAAAAATCCTTGGGTTGCGCCATTTTCAGAAACATTCAAGGCTTAGAAATACACCCAGAACCAGACTTAATGAATCACACAAAAAACCGTTTTGGGAGAAGCCTGCGTCTACGCCTGACCAGCGCCATCGACAATGCTCTAAGCACATCTAAGTACTGGTCTAATAAAATTAAATGAAAAAAATACTTTTTTTACATTATCAAGCAGTGTTATGTAATTATTGAAAATATATAATTACGTAAAATTGTATTTAAGAGATTAGCAAGTTATGCCAGTACCGCGAACAGAATTATCTGAAGGTCAAACGGAACTACTCAAGTTCAAGTTAATTATCCGTACCGACTCAGTAACGGTGCAGACGAGAACTCTACTTTCTAAACTGATTAATTTGATAAAAATATATTACTTAAAGTTGTTCATGAACAAAAAGAAATAATAGAATAGAATATTATTTATTACACACCATATAAGAACAGGTTTCGGCAAAGACTATTAGTTAGTTACATGGTATTATAATTATAAAAACTTTTGTAAAACAAAACTCAAAAAGCACAGAGCTTGTTCATTAGGGATTAATAATTAATAATCAATTCTTTTTCCCAAATGATAGGCTGATAAAAATAATAAAACCTGCGGTCAGAATTACTGAAAAGTTCTGACGAAGAATCCCGCTCCGCCTTTAGCACGCAACAATAAATTCACATCAAGGAATCGAAAAACTTTAGATTTAACAATGCATTGTGTAATAACTCAATTTACAAAGGTTACAATCCACAACATACGCAGCAATGCATTACAATAATAAATAACATAACAACAAACCGTGAAAATGTTCCCTTGAAACGAAAAATCTTATACGTTTCCTTAATGATAATGTTCAAGTCCGCTGTGCCCATGAATATTCATAAATAGAGCCAATGTTATGTATTCTGCTACAAATCTTAAGAATAGGGTACATTTCTCGCAATAATTATAACTTAGGGGTACAAAGTTGGTTCTCTATGAAAGGGAATGTTCAAATTTCTCTGAAAGAGATATATTTTGATCTGAATAAGCTTGTGGATTATAACGTTACACAATTTTCTTTTATTAATAAGACTCTCTTACTAATGCATTTAAACTCTACGTCAAGAAGGGTAAGCTACATCGCCGTAAGATACGTGCTCAGGGCTAGCACTCGTTGTCCCTCCAAACGCTGTGGGATTAGCGGAGTGACTTCAACTACACGGCTATCCGTGCAGTTCTAGGTTCTATCACCACCTCTTCAAATCGTATCAATGGTTATCATGCGACAAATCAGGCGATTGCTCATTTCTATGTCTTTTTTCTAATATTTTGGAGTTGCCACTGTTGAAGCTGTAAGGTGCTCTACGCTGTATACACGTCTCACATCCGAAAGCAACCGTTTCACTTTGAGATGTAATTAAAAGCCATTGCAAAAATTTCGAATATCTAGTATTATACTATGCTTACTTTAGATTTAATACAAATTCAATAAACTATTATCTTTACATAGGTATTATCCAGTCCACTAGTACTAAAACTATAAAACAGATAAACCGGCAAATCATAAAAGAGTATACCGAACCGAACACGAGTATCAGTGACAATAATACAACACCTTAAAATAAAGGAGATAAGGTCTAATTTTCATAATACTTTATCTGAAGTGTGATAGGCCGTTCAATCTAAACAGGATTCGTCACCGTTCAGGGCAATCATTAAAATATTATTCAGTCTAACAATAGAGAGTACGCTTTTAGATATTTATAATGGGTCTGTCCACTGTGAATCTGACTCATCAAATAAGTAAATATTCCGATAACATAAAAATAATTGACCGTAGCTGATCATTGGGATTCATAGTAGATTCAGTACCTATGTATTTTAAAGTGATATGATGATATTAACATTACTTTATAGTTCAAATGTTAATTCAAAATTCAATACAGTTTATTGCTTTCCACAATGTAAACTTAGGAGGTATGTATGTTTGGAGCATTTAATTTTAATTATATCTAAAAGTAGGAAAAGCCCTCATAACTTACCTACGATTGTTCACAAATCAAGATTTCCTTCACTTGTGTATACAATTCATGATAAATCCAGCAAAGCGTAATCTAAAAACAATTTCCATTATAACAATCAAAATTTTTATTACATAAGTAGTTAGCTATATAAAACAGCTGGTCCAAAACTCTGTAACGATAATATCCAAGATTTAACTGAGAAAATCCGTCACAATGTCCATAGGATATCACGTTTTATTACGTTGAACGTAAAGATGAATATTGCTTGAATTTAATAAGGATAATGGTCATCTTGCGTTACTTGCGAGCTTCAAAAGGCATTTGCTGCAATTTATAACCACGAAGATTTATAGGAGTGGAATGAAATTGGGTCGAAGTGATAAGTCCATTATCTGATTAAAAAGGTGCCTTGAGGCTTAGTTGATGCGTAGTACTATGTAGGCTAAGCAGGTATCTAAATTACAGGCCGCACGCGAACATTTGTCATCCTAACAGTTACGACTATAGTTTATTCCGCCTACTACTGTTCTTCTATTAATAACATTAATAAGATTTCCCTATCAATTTTGGAATACCAATTTCTATATCAGATTCTGGTTTTTCCGCCAAACAGGCGGTCTAACTTGTTTTTGGGAATTCCCAAAGTTTTTTGGAAAGTTGTTTTTGACTTAGGAGTTAATGTTTTGTTAATATTATTACGTAAATTTATGTAAGTCATAATATAGCATCAAAATTATGAAATCTGATTAAAAATGAAAAAAAATAAATTAGCATCACA
The DNA here is from genome assembly GCF_003590095.1 of Trichoplusia ni. NCBI lineage: Eukaryota > Metazoa > Arthropoda > Insecta > Lepidoptera > Noctuidae > Trichoplusia > Trichoplusia ni. The sequence continues at coordinate 3,599,041 of NC_039490.1, forward strand.
ATAATTTAGAATCATAATCTCACTTAACAATAAATACCATGTTTTCCTATTGACCCTTTGTAAGATCCCACTACAGGGCAAAAATCTCCCCGTTTCTTCCAGACCTCTCCATCTTTCTATTACCAATCCCTCCCTCAAACATAAAGTAGAAAAACACGCGTAAACAATGACTAAAACATACGATATCAGTGAAAAGGAAAACAAATGTAGATAAATATTCGCTAGTAGGTCAGCCCTGAGGTTATAAAGGTGACCCCGATTCCCCTACTTGGTCCGTTGGACCTCTTACGGCGTGAAGCGTCAAGTCTACGAGTTGACACAACACTGACGTCTAAATCCATTCTAGTGTTGTGAATGGGAAAGTTAGGTCTGTGAAATAATTTCAATAAGATACTGAAAATTTACTTAAAAAGAGACCAAAGAGGGGGCTAGACTAGAATGTAGAGTAATCTAACACCGCGTTGTTTGCCTTTTGGTTTAAAGCAATATGATATTTAAACTCTATTTAGAACCTAAAAAAAATATACTTTCATATAACATTTAATTAATAACACCTTTGTACACCTCTTTCATAATACGTGCTACTTTTATGTGCTTCTGTAGTTCAAAAACGGTCAAATAAAAATAAATAAATAAGTGTTCTACGAGACGTGCGAGACAAAAAATGGAAAAAGAAAACCGCAACATTTGTTTACTATTATTGGTTTAGGTTTACCTAAGTTTCTTGTATTAACATCGAAGGCGATCTTCGTAAGTATATCATAGATATAAAGTCATGGCTCAGCGCAGCTCTTTGCTATCATTACATTTTACACCGCAAACCTGTTGAGAATAACCTACTCAAGGCTACATGATCTTATATGTATGTAGTATTACTTACGGTGGCCGATAATGATTTTCCTATACTTGTATGTATCGTGTTTCTTAAACAATGCATGTACAAAATCTTACGATAGGGTTGATACAAGTTCACGGACAACAATCAATACAAGATATACTCCCATTTGTTTCGGTTCTTAAAAAAATAATCGAAAGTTATGTTATTACTAGCTTTTCGCCCGCGTCTTCGCCCGCGTCGAGGTCGGTTATATCGCGTTTCACGAGAACTTTTCAAAAGTCTTGTTCCTTCTCAAGGTCAACTCTATCTCTGTACCAAATTTCATTAAAATCAGTTCAGTGGCTTAGACGTGAAAGCGTAACAGGCAGACTATCAGACAGTTGCTTTCGCATTTATAATATGAGTAGGGATGTATGTAGGTTTATATGGTGAATATTTGATGAAATATTTGATTTGGTAGTTTTTATTGTAGTTTTTAGTTGCATTTTATTTTAAAACTGAGTTAAGGAGAGTTTTACACATCGAGTGTTCTGTTAAGTTTAAAACTAAGGACCTACTCACCTAAACCGAGGAAGTATAGGCAAATACATTTCCATAACCAGTTATGTCTAGGAAACTTTAAGGCACCAAATCTAAAATGGGGAAACCATTTTAATATTCAATTGTTTCATTGAAATGGGCACCAGAAATAATAGCGGCGACACAACAGAACGAAATGACGTTGCAGCAAACTTATAATAAGAAAATTAATAATTCAACGAGTTCGCAATTTAATTGCGACGTATATTTCTAGGTTGTCCAACGGTATTACCTCATACGGAATAACTACAGGAAGACTGAATGAAGATGCAAAAACGTAGACTAGACACTTTAAAATTTCGTACGTGTTTAAAAGTGCAGTTTTCGATTGCATTTTTATTGCCCACCGAACGCGGTGTCCGGTTCAAGCGATTTGCATGCAAACACAGTGTACGCAGGGTTTTCAAGTGCCCGTTTTTCGCCAGTTTACTGACACCTGTTTGACTAAAGAGGGGAGGCAAGCTTAATTGGAAAGCTAACTTTACGCTGAAGTGACACGTGTTGACATTAACTTTAGCATGTGAAAAAGCGAGATTGATTGTTGTTTGACAATTTAATACACGTTTGACAATTTAATTCAGGCATTCTGCAAGCTTTCTTAACTTTACATAGTCCACATTAAAGATTCCTCATATTTCACTATAAAGTAAAGCATTGCGTCCCTACTCTAAGAATCTCATTTTCCTAATGCACCAACCCTAAGTTCACCTCTTTGGATATAGATAGACAGTAAGACAAAAGTTCAACGTACGTTCCTCAAACATCGATTGGCGCCTTGCCAACAGCCAAACACTTCACATTAATGGCTTGAGTTATCCTACTTCCTAAGATAGAAGTGCAGATGACTTTCGATCCAAAGCTTGTATTACAGATGCAAATTCCTTATATTTACTCGTATTCATAATGTTACCAGTATTACAAAAAAAGTCCTGAAAAAAATTGCAGGGCCGAGACTGTTTTTATCTCTGTCTAAAATGAATTTATTTATGAAAGGGTCTTGAACCCGTAGTAAAACACAGATTACTTTTCACCCCTTTGTGTAGACGAGATTTTTATGATGCAGACACCCACGGGGGTTTTCGCTACTTCGAAAATATTGTACACGTGGTCAAATTTTTCTGGAATCCTAGTACGACAAACTAGACAGTAAGCCTTTACTATTATCATCAACTTAAAAAATGAACAAAGTCATTTTACCATAAAATGAAGACGTTTTAAGGAGACATTAAGCAGATGCAAAGAATGACAAAACCTTAAAATTCTGAACACTTATCAAGACAAATCTTAGAATGAAGACAGTCATATAGTTGCAATTAGTATGCAAGGCACAAGTTACAACTCCACAGCCAAAAAGAAAAACAAAAAATGCAATGACACTCATTACTTAAGTAATACCTACTATTATTTTACCTAGCTGTCTTACATGAAATATTTAATAACAATTAAAACATTCCAGGCAGAACAATAACATGAAAAAAAATGTATTTTTTTTCTCACAGTCATGTGAAGAACTAGTTTATTATGTTATTAGTGGGAGGCCATGAAAATATGTTCATAATAACAACTTTGTTAGAGACAATATAAGTTGGCAATTCTAAATGGAGTAGCAAAATATTTTGGATGAAATGCAAGTACACATGTCTGGAGAGTAAGATAAGGACAGCAATATCTGCTGACCCCTTTCTGGTCTACCAACTTAAATAGGTCATGCTGTCTTGAAAATACATTTTAAATTGCAGTAGGTACTTAAAGAAAATAAAAAACATCACACATTTTAAAATATTATTTTGTCCACAGAATGTAATGTTGTGGAGATTTAGAGGACTGATTGTTTTACTAGAATAAGTGACAAACAGGTTTTTTTACCAGTGTCATGATGTTATCATTACCCAATAAGTATTAAGTTAAATAATGTTTAAGTCTCACAAGAATATTTTACAAGGAACTTAAATAAAACGTGTTTTTAATGTATTTAGTACTTTTACTGAAGTTTTAAACTTTTACCTCAGATAATGCGCCAATGAAATACCACTTAAAACATGGAATTTACTAGTAGAACTTCAACAGCATTCAGGTAATTCCATAGCAAGATTGGTTGTTATAACTTCAGTGGCACAGAATCTTTAAAGTTTGCAATGGAGATACTTAGAGCGAGAAATAGTCAACACAATTTTGTAAAACTTATTTATGTAAGTATATTATTGGAGACGATTTTAGTAAGTTATAGGAATATATTGACTATTGAGGAACAATATCCCTGTGTAATAACACAAATTAAATGTAACAAAACATTTATTTTTGTACCATGAGGCATGAGCTTCGATAGCTATCAATAAAAGCGAGAGCCTACAAGTCTGCAAAGTTCTAGAAATTCGCAAGAATGTGTCATTTCTTGTGGTCAGATGAGTAATAACTATTGTAGGGTACTACTAAACTAGTTAATTAACATTTTATGTAAACCTAGTAAGTGCGTACTGTCAAAACTTTATATAAACTCATTGTTTACAGAAAATGGCAATCATATAATTAAAATGCAATCAAATGTAAATTCAGAATAATGTTTCAATTGGTAATGTTTTGTAAACTGAGAGTAATATTATGTGGCATTGTTACTGCTGTAGTAGTCATACATATGCATAAACAACAACAAGTTTGTAACAGTTATGATTCAAAGGTGATAATTGATTTAAGAATTATTCATTGTTTGCAAATACCTTCCTAATATTATTTTTAATTTAATTGTTTCTTTTTTGTTGCTTATTATACTTATTTCAAATAATAATTAATGAGGTAAACACCAACAGTCTTCAAAGGGACTTAAAAAAATAAAAAAATACTAAACCTTTTTAGGTGCTAGTCTAACCATTATTATCTGTTAGATTATTTTTTTATCAATAAAGATAATTTTACAAATCCATAATCTACCATAAAATGCATGACAAACATGTCAAGTATTTGAAATATACACCTTAAAAAGGTAAAAAATAAATCAGGTGCAAAAAGGGTGGTCCAACCAAAAAGCTGTATTATTTATTAGCTACGGCACTAATTCACGTCTTAGCCCTTATCCGAACCTCATTAGGTGTTAAACATGCCATGATAAATATAAATAGATGTCCAAGAAATAGTGGTCTGTCATTAATCGGCGATAAGCACGTAAACATTATAAAATCCAGTGATAACAATACACCATTGTTGATGCTGAGATAACATATTCAGACAATTCTCAACACTAGTGACCGGTAGCACAAGACCTATTGTATAGCCCAATGTGTTTATAATATAACATACTTCAATATTGAACCAGTTAAATAATAAAACATGAAACAGGACCCACCTTGTAAATGGTCCACTTATATTAGTTATTTGACCAAGTATTCTCTCAACTGTACGCTTGTCGCCTTCGCGGGCGGCGTTTAATAGCTCCTGGCCTCTTCCCATGGCCCATTAATGTTAACAGCCACACACAAAAATAACACCAAATTCAATCATTTCAATTTTTACACTAGACTTCACTCACTACACATTACAACTTCATTGATCGCGCCGCCATATTTAAGAATTTTGACGTGAGTGCGCTCTAGCGGCCAACGAAAGAATCGATATCGAGAAACAAGAACGAATGAACAAACTTGAGGCGCGTACTACGAATACCAAGAACACTTGTAGCAACCCGATATTTACCTTAAATGTATGCTGCTCTTGCACATTCAACTTACAAGTAAAGATATTTAGTACATATATAAAGGTTTGATTTAAATTTACATTAACACACATTGCCATGTATTTTTGTAACAACAAAAAACATGGTGTTCACTTAAGATTAAAAGTTTTTAGCAGATACCTACTATTACCTGCCTGTAAATAGGTAAACAATGTATTAGAACAATCTTTCTATTGGTATATATTATAAGCATCAATCGTGACGATTTGGTTTGATTTACTTTAATGCAACTTATTTAAATGATTATGCACAGACAGTTATTGACTTAAAATATGATAGTAAAAGTAAATTCAAATCAAATTTTACCCTTGAGCCCGGAACACATAATATTGACCTCACAATTTATAAAAAGCTAAATATCAAACAAAACGGTACTCTAAAATAAACTTAAAAGCCCTTGTGCTGAATCTAGTGAAGTTTCGAACAACCTGTCATTTTGTTATTGTCAAGTGTCAACCGGCCAACTTCAAACTTGGTTATTTTTCGAGTTACGTGCTATGATATCACAGGGGGCAAACCAGTGAATAATGTTTTTGTTTTGTCGTATATTATCAGAATATTCTAGTTCATTGTCCTCATAACCAATTGGTATTGTCTACGCGCTTATTTTTCTGTTGTTTATATTAATTACAGGAATATTTGTCAGTGTCAAAATCAGCTGTTTTGTGTTAGTGGACACTCCTAATGTGAGTTTGTGATGTGATTATTCGACTTTAGTGCCAGAGTATTCATTGTGATCATAAAATTTAGCACCTAAATGGTACTTCAATGGTACTTCAACCAAAATGATTTCAAAGTGTAGTGCCTCTTGTATTTTAATTCCATTATTTTGTCTGGCTGTCTCAGTTGTTGCACAAGGTAATTAAATTCTCATTATATTTTAATTATGCTTTGTTTTTACAGCATAAATATATTGTTTAAGTTTAAAACAAAGGTGATGATTACTCATTTTACTTGAATATAATACATTTTTGCTTTAAACTCAAGTTTTTTTTGTAAAGGTCCAATAATATACTTTGGTGGAATAAAAATTTGCTATAACAAAGGCTTAGATTTTGATATACCTTATCTATTTATCACCATATTATTCTAATTCTTGAATAACTTATCTATTGATATTACTAATTATTATTATCCATTGCTAGACATGAAAATTATTTTTATCTTAAATTTTACAAGTTTAGCCTAACAGTCCAATTAATTTAAAACTTTCAAATTTTGTAACTAAAATTGTTCATTTATCATTTTTTTATTACACGGGTACACCCGTACACCATATCCCGCATTATTTAATCAAGGTAACTGTTATAAATTATAATCTATATCCTTATTACTTGTTTCAGATGTAAATATAACTATACCATTAAACAATACAATAACTTATGAGAACAGAGAAATCTACGGAGGCTTCTTATTAATAAATGGGTCTTCAACAGTCCATGCAACATTCAACAATATTAATAAAGACCTAAGTTTTATTGTATTTCAAGTGCACAGTCATTTGTTAAATGTAACGCTGTATACAGCTCTTAAGCCAGATTCACAAGTTAAAGGAACAAATGTGGGTCTCGTAAGTTTTATGAATGCGATAGACTCGTTTCATATTTACAATAAAAATGAAAATGCAACTGTTCGGGTCTATATATCTGTCCATGGTTATTTAGATCCAGGTATGTTGGTCTTTATAATATTGTTATTTTTTTATAGTTTAAAAGTAACTGGTAAGTATGTACGGCATTTGCAGGGTTTTTTTCTTGCGTCTAAAATGACACCTGGCAGATTTGTATGAGGAATTTACGAGTAGATATTTTAATCCATATTTCATTTTGTTATTATGGTTAAATATAATTTTAATTAATATTGCAATGCTACATTAACTGACTGTTAGAGGATAACATAAAGTTCCATTTTATGTTGAGGCATTAAATCTGTTTTCAAAAAAATAATGACCCACTTATACCAGAAAGTCAAAATCATTTATATCATGATTAACATAGGGTTAATTTTAATTCATCAGCATTCAGCAATTTTAGTGCCTCAATCCTGTTAAAGCAAGACTTGCCAATGTGGAAGTGTGATGGCACTATACCGCGTCTGGCTTCCAAAACGGCAACATGGTTTGGGAGACCACAGAAAGCGTCAATCAATCAACTCTGCATATGCTCCAAATCTTGGCATAGGCATCCCTAATCGCGCTGCGTCATTCTCTACCTTGGCCAACTTTTTTCTAATTTATTGGCCTTTTGGGTAAGGGGGCGTCCTACACTGGTTTCACAACAAGCATGCTGTCTTTCAAAACATTCGATTGTTATAACATTACCTTGTTATCAGAATGTATTCAGAGTTCGTTTCTTGCAACTGTGTAGTTGATTTTTAATTACGCATTGATGTATCGTGTGTCATTCTCCTTACACGCCGTTTGACTCATTATCAATGTCGCGCCTTATTAATTACGCTACCGATTTTAACAGTTCCAAGCAGTTAGGAAGCTAGCTTTGCATACTTCTCTGGATAAATAATTATTGTCTTACAAGTGCTCAAGTGTTGGCTTAACTACAAAGATGGCAAAATTCCGTTAAGATTTTACCCCCAAACGTTTAAGGAGAATTTTCAACGGCAAAACCTTTCCAGATCCTGTACCGGGAGGATGTAACATGGAATTCCCCGTACCAATATCTCCATACCTTCTAACTCGAACAAACAACGATTACATAACGGTTGACGCGGCACTAGCCTCCTTGGAACCAACCTGCAGGGAGAATCAGCAGCCAAACATAACATTCTATATGATGTACTTGCCAGAAATGAACTTCTACGCGGATGCGTATTTTGACGGTATCAGAAAAATGATGACTTTGAAAAACATAGTTAAATATGGACTAAAAGTAAGTTTAAACATGCTTCGATGAAGGATTATAATAATAATAATAAAAGGGTGTGTCGACATGTTGGATAGATTATAAGAAGGCCTATGATTCGGTGCCACATGCATGGCTCATGAGGGTGCTAGAGTTGTATAAAATCAATACAACTCTACGCACTTTTTTGAAGTCATGTATGGGGCAATGGACTACGGTGCTTCACTATCCAGGATGTCGGGATATCCAAAAGAGCGGTCAACTTATTAGGATTGAGCGGGGAATATTTCAAGGTGACAGTTTGAGTCCCCTGTGGTTCTGTTTAGCCTTGAATCCTCTTAGCACTCTGCTTGAGAATTCAAGGCTGGGCTACTCGTTGCGGAGAGGAAGCCAGGTAATCTCCCACTTGTTGTACATGGATGACCTGAAATTGTTTGCTTCCAACAAGTTGCAACTGATGAAGTTACTGAAGATTACTGAAAGCTTCAGTAATTCCATCAGAATGGAATTTGGTGTTGACAAATGTGCAGTCATGCATGTAAAACGAGGTGGGATTGTAGAATCCCAGGGCATACAGCTCTCGGATTCTATAAACCTGAGGTCCCTCTCCTCAACGGAAACCTACAAATACTTGGGTATGTCAGAGGCGTTAGGCATTAATGTTGCTGACATGAAACAATCGTTACAGACACGTTTCTTTGGCCGCCTGAATAAGGTACTAAAAAGTTCCTTGTCGGGCGGTAACAAGGTGCGTGCCTTTAATGGTTGGGTCATGCCAGTGATAATGTACTCCTTTGGCATACTCAAGTGGACACAGACCGAACTGGACGCCTTGGATAGAAGAGTCCGCACACTGCTCACCGCAAATCGAATGCACCACCCGCGATCATCGGTAATGAGGTTATATATCCCGCGAAAGTGTGGGGGTCGTGGCTTCCTAAATGCCAAGACCCTCCATAATCGCGAGGTATGTAACCTCAGGGAGTATTTCCTCCGAGTGAACGTGGGGATGCACCGAGATGTGGTGGCAGTGGATAAGGCCTTCACTCCGCTCTCTCTAGGTAAAGAGAACTGGCACAAACCTGTCGTAATGAGCGTCAAAGACCGCAAAGATGTATGGCAAAGCAAGGAGCTACACGGACGCTATTATCGGACCCTTCACGGGGCCGATGTAGATTTCTTAGCGTCCGTGGCCTGGCTACGCTTCGGAGATCTCTTTGGAGAAACCGAAGGGTTTGTATGTGCAATTATGGATGAAGTTATCATGACGAATAACTACCGAAAATATATAATTAAGGATGGTACAGTTGACATCTGTCGGGCATGTCACTCCTCCGGTGAATCCTTGAGACATATAGTTTCGGGATGTTCTCGTCTTGCTAACGGTGAATACTTGCACAGACATAACCAAGTGGCCAGGATTATCCATCAGCAGCTTGCTCTGAAGTACAAACTTGTGGAATCTGAGGTGCCGTACTATAAGTATGTACCCGACCCAGTTCTCGAAAGTGGTCATATCACACTGTACTGGGATCGGTCTATCATCACTGACAGGACTATTGTTGCCAATAAGCCTGATATAGTGGTGATCGACCGATCAGAGCGTCGGACAATGATTGTTGATATCACCATCCCCCATGACGAGAACCTCGTGAAAGCAGAAAAAGAAAAACAATTGAAATATTTGGATTTAGCTCACGAGGTTGTCGACTTGTGGGAGGTGGACTCGGCAATCATTGTCCCGATAGTCGTAAGTGCCAATGGCTTAATAGCCAAGAGCCTCGATCAACATCTTCGGAGGCTCTCGTTGGGCGTCTGGGTCAAGGGTTTGATTCAGAAAGCGGTACTTCTGGACACGGCGCGCATCGTGAGGAGGTTCCTCTCTCTGGAGCCCTGACCACCGGCAGCTTGGGCCCTGTTCCCGTTGCCGGTTGGACACTATTTTTTATATTTTTAAATATATGTTGTTTTTTTTTATATGCCTATATTTAAAAATGTAATTTATATGTTTTTTAATTTAAATAAAGATAATAATAACTTTTTCTTTACTACAGGTAGTACCCATCTGCTCCACAAAACGGGTAGTACCACGGACCCAAAAAATTATAGGCCTATTACCTGCTTGCCTTCGATTTATAAACTTCTTACGTCCATTCTGAGAGAAAAGATAACTAATCATATAAATACATATTCCATCATGTCTGCCTCTCAGAATGGATGTAGAAGTGGATCCCGTGGTACTAAGGAGCTACTCCTTATTGACATGTCCATTTGCCAGCAGGTTCGTCGCTCTAAAAAGGATCTTTCGACATGCTGGATAGATTACAAGAAGGCCTATGACTCGGTGCCGCATACATGGCTCAGATGGCTCTTGAGGGTGCTGGAGTTGTATAAAATTAATGCAACTCTACGCACCTTTTTGATGACATGTATGCGGCAGTGGAGTACGGTGCTTCGCTATCCAGGGTGTCGGGAAATCCTACAGAGTGGAGAACCTATCAAGATTGAGCGGGGAATATTCCAAGGTGATAGTTTGAGTCCCCTGTGGTTTTGTTTAGCCTTGAATCCTCTTAGCACTCTGCTTGAGAATTCAAGGCTAGGCTATTCGTTGCGGAGAGGAAGCCAGGTTATTTCCCACTTGTTATACATGGATGACTTAAAATTATTTGCGTGCACCAAATTGCAACTGATGAAGTTACTGAAGATCACTGAAAGCTTCAGTAATTCCATCAGAATGGAATTTGGTGTTGACAAATGTGCAGTCATGCATGTAAAACGAGGTGGGATTGTAGAATCCCAGGGTATACAGCTCTCAGATGTGATCTCCGCGAAAGTGTGCGGGGCCGGGCGCCAGCCGGGGCGAGGCTTCTTAAACGCCAAGACCCTTCATAATCGCGAGATATGTAACCTCAGGGAGTACTTCCTCCGAATGGACGTGGGGATGCATCGAGATGTTGTGGCAGTGGATAAGGCCTTCACTCCGCTCTCTCTAGGCAAAGAGAACTGGCGCAAACCTGTCGTACTAAGCGTCAAAGACCGCAAAGATGTATGGCAAAGCAAGGAGCTACACGGACGCTATTATCGGACTCTTCATGGAGCCGATGTAGATTTCTTAGCGTCCGTGGCCTGGCTACGCTTCGGTGATCTTTTTGGTGAAACCGAAGGGTTTGTTTGTGCAATTATGGATGAAGTTATCTTGACAAATAACTACCGGAAATATATAATTAAGGATGGTACAGTTGACATCTGTCGGGCATGTCACTGTCCCGGTGAATCCTTGAGACATATAGTTTCGGGTTGTTCTCGTCTTGCTAACGGCGAATACTTGCACAGACATAACCAAGTGGCCAGGATTATCCATCAGCAGCTTGCTTTGAAGTACAAACTTGTGGAATCTGAGGTGCCGTACTATAGGTATGTTCCCGACCCAGTTCTCGAAAATGGTCATGTCACATTGTACTGGGATCGATCTATCATCACTGACAGGACTATTGTAGCCAATAAGCCTGATATAGTGGTGATAGATCGATCAGAACGTCGAGCAATGATTGTTGATGTCACCGTCCCCCATGACGAGAACCTCGTGAAAGCGGAAAAAGAAAAACAAATGAAATATTTGGATTTAGCTCACGAGGTTGTCGACTTGTGGGAGGTGGACTCGGCAATCATTGTCCCGATAGTCGTGAGTGTCAATGGCTTGATAGCCAAGAGCCTCGACCAACACCTTATGAGGCTCTCGTTGGGCGTCTGGGTCAAGGGTTTGATTCAGAGAGCGGTACTTCTGAACACGGCGCGCATCGTGAGGAGGTTCCTCTCTCTGGAGCCCTGACCACCGGCAGCTTGGGCCCTGTTCCCGTTGCCGGTTGGACACTATTTTTTATATTTTTAAATGTATGTTGTTTTTTTTTATATATTTAAAAATGTAATTTATATGTATTTAAATGAAATAAAGGAAATAATAATAAATCCTGGGACAACTCACACACGGTTATCTGATCCCAAGCTAAGCAGAGCTTGTGTTATGGTAACCAGACAACTGATAAACTTACTTATATATTTCTAAATACATACATATTATAGATAAATTACACCCAGACACCAGAACAAATGATCATGCTCATCACACAACATTTATCCTGGGCGGGAATCGAACCCACGACCTCCGGTATAGCAGTCAGGGTCACTAACCACTAGACCAACAGGCCCGTCAAGGATTTCTCCGAAAACTTGAGCTTCCAGTTCTATTTTTATGCTTTTTATTTGTTAATTTATTCTTTGACGACTTTGTGCCAACTTGTACCAACTTGTATTTCCTGTTATATGGACGTAAGGTTTTTTTTTATCTTTGCATAATGATGGAATCGGGTTACCAAGGATAAACCGGTCTGACGTAGACTTGTATTTGAAGCGATTAGATGTAGATATGGTGACAGAAATCTAGGTTTATAGATTGAAATACACTTAGTTGCTTCTAATCGAATTAGGTTACAACTATTTTCTAAATAGGTCTTGCAATGAATTGGCGATGAAATACAAAAACATGCAAAATTATTTGAACCTAATATTTTCAGCAGAGTATTCGTAAAAAATCAGTTTCAATGTTAATTTTTAAACACCATTACGAGACCCAAGACGAGTAGGATTCCTTCAAATACTCTTTGATAGATCGGACCACTTCACAACAACACGGCATTTACCTTAAACATCATGGAATTATAATTTAGACCTCCAAAAACAAAAAAAAACGAATATAATATCCCTATTTCTCCCTAGATCCCCAAGAGCTCATTCCCGATAAACCGGCGCATATTAAGCGCTTACCCTGGTACCGGAGTCATATTCACAGTGGTAGCCACACACGTAACCCAAGACCTGGCCGCTACGGAGACGTACTCCGTGTATGTACCGAGCTATAGTTACGGTTGTCCTTCCGTAGACGAAGATGGCTGTGATATTATGGGTAAGTTTAGATAGATAAGTGATAAAATTTATACATCTTCTGAAATTCTCTAATAAGTCATAGGATTCGCCTCATTGACTGGGTCTAAAGGCGGTCTGATGTACAAAAAGACTTTCGAAACCACTCTTGCATTAAATTATTATTTAATCCTGGTGTCGCAGGGAGTTTCATAAACATCCAAGTGATATGCTTAAAGATAGTACAAGCATTCGCGGATCACACTAATGCTTGTACTAGTGTACTACGCTTGGATTGAACCCGTGTCACGTTGCGCTTCGTGGGATTGCCGTGGTGACTTCAACCAATGGGCTGTCCGCATCTCCACTTTGAGCAGTCTAACCCTTCATTACGACGTCAAATTTTCTTTCAGATGACATGTTCACCCAATTTCTGTGCGCGATACTCCTGTTTGTTGGCTTGTTCGTATGTTTCTTCGGACATCGATTCTTCAAGACTGAAATGTTCCTAGCTGGATTTTTCAGCGGTGTTATTATAACCTACATACTTGTAGCTATCATCACTGTTGTTGATAAACCTGGTAAGTATAGGGGTCATTTTATGGTCTACATATTTAGTTTTGCATGAACATCTTGTTGTTCTAAGTTTTAATATTCTGCCTAAATTGTGTGTAATCCAGTACCTACTCGTATTAATATTGGTTTTTCTTAGAGTTACCAAGCCAAGGAATTTTTAATAGTTTTCCGCAATCCAAAATTAATAAGACGTATTTCGTTCTCTTCCTCAATTGATGTCACTACAATTTAAGTACTTTTGATCACGCCATCCTTTTTTTAGAGCTACTCGCGGCGTCCACGTTGTCTGGAGTATTCTTTGGTGCAATATGGTTGTTATTCTGGTGGCTGTACGGCATACCAGTGATAGCAGTACTTCTGCCGTCTTTGAATCTCGGATTCTTGTTGGCTTCCATATTTTACTACAGATTGCCTGGTAAGTTAAGGTGTGATGAAATGTATTTTTGATAACCCCCAAACAGCTTAGTGGAAACTGGGCTGTCCCCTAACAGTTTCTTTCACAGATCATATTATACTGTTCTTGTAGTTATTATACCTCCGACTTTAAGGCTTAATTTTTAAAAGGTTAAACACGGCAAGCCTAGTCAATTGGCCAAACATCAAAATTAAATGAGAGACCTAAATTAACTATAAGAATTTTTCGGTACCTAAACTAAACCCTCTTTGCAGGCAACATAACATACTTAGAAGTGGACTTCAATTTCTGGACACCATTCGTCTTGGTCATGTTGCTAACGGCTCTTGCAGTCGTCTCAGTGACTTACGCGGCAAACATTCTGTGTTGCGCAATACTCGGCGCGTACGCAACCGTGCTCTCCGTAGACTATTACTTGGGTTCGAACCTGAAGTTCATCATTATTAATACTATAAGAAGAGCCGTCGTACCGAACTTCAATAAGGCCACGTTGTCGCCGCCTTTTCAATTGAAAGGTAAGTTTGGATCTTGTGTTATGTATTTTTGCTCTGTTTCATTACCTCATCGTGTATACAGAGCTAGTCTGTGTTACCAACGTTACTGTAGTTGATACAATTTTCCTTTTTTTATGGCTCTTGGTTTATACGACAGGCGACAATATTACTAACGGTTGTGAAAATATATTATGTTCTTTCTTACATAATCTAAAACACCACTGACAACCGGTGAAGGTAAACATTGTTGGGAAACCAGGTTTCCAAACATTGGAATCTAAAAGCGCAAGCCCGCAATGAGCTAGCGACATCAACGGCTAAAACCTTCCCTATACGGTAGCTCTAGGAACTATGTAGTAGACATATATTATAACTCCGAAATTTGTCAGTCCCATAGTTTTCAGAAATTACGTAATAGTGAGGAAAAGTGGACATAGATGTAGTTGTTATAATTATTCGAGCTATTTATGGACATCAAACCGGTACATTCCATATTGCATAACATCCTTCTACCCACATTTCGATAAGGACAAAAATTTGCAAATTATCGTGAAATGTTTACATGCTATTGTTGAATTTATGCGCAGACGCATAACAATAGACCGATGATTAAATATTATGTCAAAAAGGTGATTAGTTCGTTACACAAATTAAACCCAAACGTGTGTAATTTTTATTATGTCAATCACATCAGTAATAAAAAAAATGTTTTCAAAACAATTTGTTATTCAGTTTGATAAGCCTCTGTTGACCTCTGTTTCGAAGTTTAAGTGGATCAATAGGTTTATTGGGTCAATAACATTTACCTTGAGTTAACCTTTTGGATAGCGAAGTTTGCTAGTGTTGTTTTAATTTCGAGGGATATAAGACGGTGGCAGTTGTCAAATTCTCCTTCTGTGCGAGCTGGCTCTGATATTGTGGAATCGATCGTTCAAATATGCTTCTTATAGTAATTTTTGACTAATTTAGAGGGGAGTTTGGACAGATCAAAAATGTTAAGGGAAAATATGATAGAATTATCACTTTTATAATTAAATTATAATTATAACAATTTATTTGCAGTTTTTAATAGCAAAGAAGCGTTTTGTATTAGTTTTTAGTCACAGCTACTACTTACTGGTTCGCAAGCGGTAAACCATTGAGGAAAATAATCTATCATCCATTATTTATTTTTCCTCTATTGTCACTGTGATTGCAACCTCATTATTTTTAGGTATTTTGTACCCATAGAACAGCGTTGTCGAACAGCCAGATGTTATTTTGTGCCTGACTTTGAAATAAACCACTTTTAATAAAACTAGTCAATTATATTCATCTATAAAACAGTTATCAGCCATCCTACCGATGCCGATGATCTTTACTTGAATAAGTGTTTATGTAAAAATATGGTTTTTAAAAAAAGGAACTCCAACTGTATGAACTCGTGACGTAGATATCTGTTGCGTAATTGTCGCTGTTCATCACTTAAAAGAAAATTGATCTAAATGAACTAAAATAATTCGGGTCTCTGTTGTTATTAGGCAACCTATGAACCCTTTTTATTTCCCGATATATAATCACCTCCACAAACCCCTTTAAAATATCGTAAAATAATTTGCCACGTTATAATTAACCCTCCATTTCTCCCCACTTACAGATTTCTCGATGACACTGCTGTGGATAATACTGGCAACACTTGGGTTCTTGTTCCAACACTGGCACAACCGTGGTCGTCCACCCTTCCCCCCTCCCCCCAGAGATTTGAGGGAGAGCATGCCAGGGCCTATGATGTACGGGTCCGTGATTGACTATAGGAGCAGGTGGGTTTTAGTACTTTAAATTAGCTGATAGCTTGACATGATCAGATTAGAATAAAAAAATAAATGATTTAAATTTTACTTGATTCAATGCTAAACATATCGTTTTCTAGAAGTTACATTTCCATAATGTTTGTGTTACAATTTTGCAATTCACAAGCGTAATTCTAACCTTAAGTTGCTAAGATATGCGTAATCGCATACTATATATTTCCAGAAAAAAGAACAAGAAATTTCAAATGATTTTAAATCTTAGGAAACATACGTATAAGGTTAATAATGATTTAAATTACATTTTTCAGACAAGAACGAGAGTTTAACTCCAGTCCAAACCCGAGAAGATACGGTACAGAAAGGACTCCTCTCCTATCCTAAATTGACGACTGCAAAATGGTGAAACGGATATTATAAATAATACTCTATACATTTAAACATTAGATCTCATTACTTGCTTTCTACCAATGCAAATAAAATGATGTTCACATAATATTCATATAAATGTTTTTGAGGTATAGCGCAAAATAGGGTAAAATTGACCGCTTAATATAGGCCTTTTTTTTCTAAGTACCAAATTCTACTAAGTACCTAAAAATATTGCGCGTGCGCAACCAAACTCTTAGGTCGAACTTCACGCGAAAGCAGACTTTACAACTATTGACAAAAAACTAAACAACAAACTTAACTTGACAAATAATTGGCATCGAAAAAGGGTTATTTTAGTACTGGCCAAACTGAACTTTATTTAGATTGGCGTAAAGTTTGTTTTCGAGTGTTTTAAATAAATCAATTGCTCGGAACTTAGACAACATTTTCTAAAGATGAAGATGTTTGGTTGCGTCTGCGCATTATACGAATATGTCGTCTTACAAGTACCAAAGTAATTTTCAAAATAGTTTTTTTTATTAGGCCATTAAAGCCTGGTTATAACTTAAGGCTTTTGCTGGGCCTTTTGAAGTTAAGTAACTTTGACTAGTTATTTAAGAACAGTCATTTTAAAATTGATTTTATTAGTAGTTATATTCATATGTAAATTTTTGTACTTTCTACGTTTTAAGTAAATATTAATGTCTTCATAACACCGTATCTTTTAAATTTAAGTATTGTTCATTATTTTATTTATTTATTGCCAATATACGAGACATTACAAGACAAGAATTTTAAAGTTTTTTCCTGGTTGCTCCTTGACAATTTGCTCTCAATTTATAAGATATCATAGCATAGATGAAATATAGTGTAAATGCTATGCTTCTTCCGATTTTAAATCCTATTCTTAAAATATTTGAAGCTTAAGTGAGTGTAATGTATGTGAGACTGAGGTATTGTACACTATTTATTATATAATATGTAGTCATATTTATGATATATGTAAAATAATCTAGACTGTTTTATTACTTAGTATATGCTAATGTGCATACACGGTGAATTTGAATCGTTTTGGAAATAGAAAATTGTTTGAACGGCCTTTCTTTTTCTTAAATGGGGCAATCTCCCTAAAGGCTGGACCGATTTGAGTGAAACTTTTTACTACTAACAGCTAGGATTAGGTTTATAGAAGCTGTTTTAGTAAAAGGTTTTCGTGTAAACGAAGAACACGGGAAATTTGAATAAAATCCTCTGGAATAACTATTTTTTCGGTACAGATAAAGTCGATTTTATTTCCAAAATGATTGTAAAATCACACTGTACTTATATAAACATTGTATTCGCTGTGAAGATTGAATGAACAATAATATATGTATGTTATCATATCAATTGTGATGAAAGACTGTACTGTGTGGTGATAAGTAGGTGAAGTGTAAACCTTTCCATTTTACGCCAATAAATGTTTAAGAAGTCATTTCAAGCTGTGTTTATTAAAAAAAGTTTAACATAGTTCAAAATATTAATCTTAGCAAACCATAGAAAACGAATAAAGTATACACATTTAATTGCAAAATTTTCTTCAAACATGAATTGTTATGTTGCAAATATAAATAGCTTCAAATCAAAAACAATAATTACTGATGAAAAAAGATTGAAATAAATTCGAAAACCGATTTAACAGCTGTGCCTAAAACCAATAATCACATACAAATAAAACCGTTAACTAACACAAAAATTCAAATCCCATCCCAGAATACCGTCAGACAAGATTACCCATTCAAATCAGAGGCATTCGCCCGTCAATAGATAGGGGATGGGCAAAATGTAAACCAATTATAAGCGTAGATAATCTGTGCAGTTGCTTAGTCGGGTAGAGGGCGCTGTATGCGTGTTTTTGATAGAAGGCCTATTGTGTAGGGTGCTTTTATCTTAGGGTACCCTGATTGGGATGAAATGTACAGTCAAATGCAAGGATGACAGCTGTTGTTACGATATCCTTTATGTCAATGGAGTAAGGTCGATTTTTGATAGCATTTACTTGTTGTATGTTGTAGGTCCAATGTTATGTGTGTGTTATAGAGTAGGAAATCTAAGAGCTTTGTTGAGTAGGCATCGTAAGTCCACGCACCTCTTGCTTATGTATGGCGGTAATTTCGGGACTAAAATGGACGGATAGATGCAAAGTATACAAATATGTTTAAAAATACTTACGTGATATAAAATTTAGTGAAAGTTTTACACTATGTGCACAGAGACAATTATTGTTTTTCAAATCGCACAGCTTTCTGACTCCTGAGTTTCTTCCATTTTTAATCTTGAATATCTTGACTTTAAGCTGCACACGAGTAGTAGACGAGAGTTCTTTTAAAAAAGTTAGTAAATTGATCTTATTCAAAAAATATGATGGAAGCTAAAACAAATAGAGCCATACAAATACTGTCAAGTGTTTAAATATTGGTTTGTCGTAGCATATTCAATAGTATTTTTATCGGCAGTTTAAAGTAATTTAGCATGGCACTGTATTACGTTCCCTCTTCGTTTATATCACTATAATACCTCCGATACAACACGTTTAATCCCATCCCATTGTGTTTCTCCCCCAGCCGATGTGTGGGGCGATCTATACAAAGTTAACCGACACAAAATTAATATATACCGCCCAAATATACTTAACGGAATAATTTCCACACATTTTTAGGGTGAGTATTACCCATACGCAATAAGGTCGAAATTCGCATACATTGCACAATTATTAATAATATTTGATACATCTTTATTGGGCTATTGTTGTGTTATTAGATACACTCAAGTGTTCCATTCGTCATTCCAAACGATGTTAGGGTAAAAGAAACGAAATGCTAATGGTTAATGCAATATTTATTAATAAATTTCACTGTAATCTCCCCAATCTATATGCAATTAAATCAAGTAATAATTTATTTTACACTTAATATTATTCTAAATTACATTTCTTACATACAACGTTACCATAACGCCTATACCAAGTCCATATTGCATTTTTTTAATGAAAATATATATTATAAATGTACATTTAACAAGATTTAATTAAATGATAGTTTGTGCTGATTGCCAGCACCATTACAAAAGGAAAGAGAAAAATAAACGCATTTTAATTATTTAAGAATCTGTAAGTATACAATTTTGTAAAGAATTTAAGTTAATTTTATGTTTTAAATTGTTCCAAATTTAAGTGGTAAAATAATCTAATAAATCTATATTTTAATCACAGCAATATTGACCTTAACTTTTACAATCAATAAATAATAAATTAATTCGTTTCGAGATGTATTAATGAAATTGAGTTGACACATTACGTACAACATCTATTTAGTAACAATATTATACAAGAATCATCACAATAGAACAAACATGATTAGTTTGTATGACAATTTGGCGGCGGCAGGGGTGACAGACAAACGCCATAACGAAGCTCATTGCCACGTTTTTTCTCTATGGCATTAACATTTCGCACCCCTATTGCATACATCAAAGAAATAAAAGGGTTGTGCTCGCAAAGGGCGCATAACACTCGATTATTACAAACGTTGGCACAAACAATTTACATTTACATATTTTCCCGCCGAAACAACTCGGCCACCATAAAGGAAACTTTCTCTACTTGACAATAGATGGCGCTTTCCTATATTTACAGTTGCGTGCTATTGTGTCTCTAGCTTACTATTTTATTGACCGTACGCAATGAAACATGCCTTAATTATGTCGTATATATAAATATACATGTATTATGTTTAAGGAAATCAACAAAATCATTCGCAAAAATTCGGTTCGCAGCACACGTCATCGAGTACGGTCGTTCACTTACCTCTAAGTTTGAACATCATCAGTTGCCTCTTAAGATTAACGTGTTGGTAATCCGAAAAAATATTGTACAAAGGTAAAGGAAAACTTGCACCATAGAATTGAAATGTCACAAAAACAAAAACGGGTTGAATCGGTTGAACAGTCTCTTGTTTACGACACTGAATTGTTTTGTTCTTGCAAATCTGCGTTGAGAACATTAGCATCGTGACCGGCAGTCATGTTGATAGCGGCGTTCATGGACAGGTGCGAGTCTGCGTAGTTGTGCGCGATTTCGCCGCTAGATGGAGACTCCGGTATGTTCGGGTTCTCAGGCATCGACAGTAGTCGATGCGGGAACCCGAATAGCTGAGATCACTGAAGCCGTCCCCAGTAGTTCGACGCGAGGTCTGGCCCCTGCGAAGGTATTTGCACAGGCACGCTCACGCCCGCCGATATTACACCTACGGAACAAAGAGGGTTGTCAATACAAATATACGTTGGAGACATAACATGGACAAGGACGTATTTCTGATTTTTTCTCATATAATATTTATTCTGATATAGTATTGTAGATTTTGAGGATTCGTTTTGGTTACTTGGGGAAACTTCGGAGTTTTAAAAATGATATTGAAAACGTAATAAAAATTGTTTTGAGCTTTTGATTAGTCATCCAGCACATAACTACACCATACAAGCAGACGTCAAACAGACAATCCGATACACATGTATCGTAATCGAAAATTCCTATCCACGAGACAATTCCACAACCAATCAAGTTGTACGTATCACGAGCGCATGTTAACACAATCAAACGTGAAACCTATTAACGTCATGTATCAGTATCGGTCGGGCCATATGTCTAATAGGATTCCGATTGCATTCCGTTTATTACACACAATCGCGTTATCTGCACGGTGGGACTGGCTCGATTATGACGACGCGCCCGTCATAAAGCTACGTATCCGTCTGTGAGATATTGTACAGCGAATCCTCATGTTATGTGTCATATAAGGGATTTGAACGAGCATTCAGGCTCAGCTGAAATGTGGGACTGTTATTCTGGAACGTTGATTGTCAATTGTCTGTTTCTTTATTAAATTCAAGATCCATTTCGCGTGTTTTAAAATGAGTGTTTGGTTCGACAATTTTGTGTAAATTGAAGCTGTATCCAACAAAAGCGGTGTGTTTCAGATGAGTTATTAAGATAAAACATGTATTGTGAACGTGGCGACACGAATATTCCGCTCGTCTAGATTTATGTAGCCCTTATTTCGATCGGTTGACGCCCCGCGTGTGTCCGCCCGATAACAGTTTTCCGTTCCGCCGACGACGGTGAAGGGGTTCCACCGTTTACATTCATTACGCGTTATTATCGCTTCTAAACAGCTCCTGCGAGACTCGTTAGTCTATGGTTTGTGACTCTACCCTCTTTATGGGCCAACCGAACTTGTGAACGTTTTATAGACGCTCTGGATGTGAATCTGTATCCCAAAATTGCTTTTTTCTTCTGGTATTTGATTTGATAATTTGATAAAGGACAGCTATAGATACAGCGTCATTTCATAAAATATTAATCTCGGATTCAGTTTGAAATGAAAAATACCTCATACCCGTTGAATCCGTAAAAGAACCGGAGCCAAAAAGCGAAAAGTAGAACAAATCCGCATTATTTAATACCGAACGAAGCTGGAAATGCACCCGTCGAAAGAGCGCAAAAGAGTAAATGAAACGAGAGCGTGCATTTTGAATTGTGAAAAACTCTTTTGTTCGCGGTTGATGCTGAAAACTCGGCAGACGAACAATGCCGCGAAACGCCCCAAACAACAATAATTCATACCGCTTTCCGCCACCTACGGCTAAAAATGTCCGCCGAGTGATATATAATATCAAATGGAAAAGTTACGGCTTTTTAAAACAATGGCAATGCCAACGCCTCACGGCTTAGTCTTTTCTGAATAATAAATCCAGTCTAGCTGTTTAGATACATGTGTTTGTGGTTTGTACATTTAATTTATAAGTTGAATGCGGACGGTCTGTTTTGCTTGTACTATGTATAGGCAAAATCAATTCGAAGGCTATTTGTAAGGAACAGACAACGGGAAATCCAATCGGAGCATGAATACCTATTTTTCCTTTCCTCTTTTTTTTTGTTTCCCCCATCATGTCGCGGTCTTGTGGGCCAGACGCCCTTCGCTCTTGACTCAGCATGTTTTTTACATTTTATTACAAAGTTGGTAAATATTTTTTCAAGCTTCTACGTTGATTCCGTTGGTTTTATTTCTGTGATGTATTTATTTTTGTGCTTAGTAACGGCCTTTTGCGGTGGATTAAATTATAAATGATGTAATAGCGAAACTACTTGGTGTGTAAGTATAGTAAGTCATATCGTCGTGTGGAAGAATTTTATACTATTTGCTAAATGGTTCAGTTCGAGCAGATGCTATATCAAGGCATTTCTTTAAAAATGTTATACGTGATACGCAAAATTTGATAAGCATATACTTAATAATGACGGCTAAATTGAAGAATAAAGTTCATCTACCACTTATACTTGTAAACTGTATAACTAAAAAAAGAACATGACACAAAATAATATAGTGCAACCACATGTTTAACGAAGCAATCAAAGCCTGCTCAAGCTAACTGCATAGATCCACCCAAAATTATAATGTAAGGATACTTTCCACCTCAAAAAATAGGACCATTTCCGTACCAGATCCCTCCAATCAGCTTGTACAGGTTTTGCAACCATTCAACCAAGTTATTTAAACTCACCAGTACTGGCAGCAGTTTGCGGTTGTGAATAGGCTGCGTGTTGCTGGTGGGCTGCAGGTGCTCTCGAGTAACCGCCGCTGCCGAGCACGTCGCCGAACATGTAGGGGTAGCCTCCGTCACGCTGCTGCAGGCACGATGAGGACAGACCGCCCGACATCGAACTGTATGGACAAGAATGGTGGTTGAATTGGGAGTAGATAAAGGGGAGAAGTGAAGATCGGCTTCATAACAACAGCTATAGCAAATCTTGTGTGGAGATTGGAAGATTGAAGGAGAACTTATTGGCTTAGGTCTTAAAGAATTAAGATTTTTTTTATGTCGTGATCAAGATTCTGCTTATTTTATTAAAAATTGATCTATAACTATGGAAAAACACTTTTTTTAGGTACAGTTTATTCGCTTTTTAAGATAAAGTCTTTTGCCCAAAGTAAGTTATAAAATATAATAATTATGCGATAGTGGATTTTAGTAACAATGGAAATATTAAGGAATATTTTTTAACGGTTAAAACATGATTTTTTAAAATAAACAATAAGTGAAATACATAGATTATTCACCATGGCTCTAATAATTGGTAAACAAACCATACCACAGAAAAAAGCTCATGTAAATTCATATCGCAAACCTCGTTAAATCAAAACTACTTCTCACTTCTTCACTAAGTTAATTTGCTGAACAAAAGCTGAAAGCTCACTTCACTATTAAAAATCAATCGGTGGAAATTCTATGTCGACCTTCGTAGCGTCTCGGTGCAGTGGCGTGGCGGGAAACGCAAGGAGGCGCGACCTTTGCCGCTCGATTTCGCGCGCAATTTAATTAGTGTCGCCGCTCGATGATAGATGGCGATACTGTACGGTTGAACGTTTATGAGCTGAGTTTTTTGTTGGGTTTTTGATTGTTTGAGGTGATTTTTAGCTTAAGAAATTTATTGGTACTATTTTAATATGACACTGTTCTAATAACTACGTGCATATTGGCCTTATGAAGAAGATATAATGTTCAAAGGAGATCAGTAAAAATTTTAATAAAAAATCGAGTTTGTATTTTTGGTATCCTTAAAATCATTAATCTCACTACAAATTAATTACATACTTAATAACTCAATCATTAACACCACTATATGAAAAATAAGTTTTCGTAAGGCTTGTTTATAATCGAAACTTTTAAATCTCAGAAAAGAATCTGTTTCATCGGATACTAACATCTAAGTCCAATTCAAGTTCCCCCATAGCCTCGGCGATGTTTGTCTTATAAGCCTGAATATGAAAAATCTTAAAACAGTTACCTATGTCTAAATTACCCATTATCCTCAACAATTAAACCCACTAAGCATTCAGCAAACCATCATCTCTGAAAATACTCAACAAAGACGACTGACAAACATTCCATCAGGCATAAGACTCACCTATAAGTTTCTCCCATAGTGGCGATGGGTTGCGGTATAGGGCTGTACATGGAGTTGAAGCCCCCGTTGAGAGGCAGTCGGGGCGTGGGGGGTGCGGGGGGCGAGGCCGCGGGGGCGTCCCGCCGCTGACTCCGAAGCTTCTCTTCACGACGCCACTTCGCGCGCCGGTTCGAAAACCAGACCTGTTGGAGAACATTCATGGTTAATATAGACAGAGGAATTATAGGTCCATAATAGACACTAGGTATTTGTTAGTAGAATCCGATATCAATACAGTAATTTGAAATCTTGTTAGATGTTTTTTTAAAGTTCGATTTAAGTTAAAGGTTAAGATGGATTGCATTTTATTCGCAATCAAGCACGTATCTACTTAGACTTAGTCGGTTTTAATTAGTTTTAGTTTTCTTATACATTTAAGTTTAAGATCTTATAAGCACCACGATTTTACCTATAGGTAGTAAACATTCATATGTAAGTACCTTTATGTAAAGGCATGAACATGTCTATCTACAATCTGCCTATTAACTAAGACACAAACAAGACTGAAACCAAACCCCTAAACAATTAAACAAACGGAGCGTGGACGCTATGATATAGTGTTGTGACATTGAACTGCGTGAAACGGAACGCGCCCCCGGAAGTAGCCCTCACGTGCGCGTCACTTCCGCCGGCAGCCATGGCGACGACAATATGGCGCCCGAAGCCTTCCCGCGCTTTGTGAAGGCGGACTTGCCACTCTTGTGTATAATGTAACACCTATGTAGTTCTCAAGTATGGCAGCTAGATGAAAACTTGTTTGTTGGTGGCAAATGGAAGTGCATTGTCATGGCTCACGGTGGTACTTGCATTGTAGTTTAAATACCGAGGCATATTTGGTCATATAAATACAATGTGCGAATGTTTCTTTTCTAGTTATAGGTACTTAATACTGAGCTTTTTATTTTGATTCGGTGGTTGAAGTGTGTTAGTAGCTACAAATAATTGTAGTTTATGTAAGTTCCTACTGAAGAGTACCGGTAATTTACACTGAAGAGTAATTTGAAAGATCCTTCGTAAAAATAATTCCAAAAACCCAAGCCTAATATCAAAGTTTACCGTACACCGTTTTAGCTAAATAAATGTTAGTAAGCGCGTTATTTCACAGGAAAAAAGGCTGTTCGAAGAGGTTGGTTGTGGGGGCAATATGTCATAATATTATTGCTCCGGTCTCCTACAGAATCGCTTGAATGTTACCGACAATATTTTATTGGGGTCTAGCGAGCCTACCCAGAGGGTGAAAAGGCTGTGTCTACACCAGCCACTGTTACGTAAAAGGTCATTTCGTTTGATTGTATTGAATGTAATGTTTTGTGTAGGATTTATTTTTTTAGGTTATTTTTCTCGGGTTATGAAGTAACGTATTTTAGTTTGAAACGTGGATTGTTTAGTCTGACTTTTTGCTATTTTAAGCAGTGTAATTAATGTTTTTGTGTCATGTTTTCAAGTACCTAAGAAATACTGGTCACGGTTAATACTCTCGAAAACAAAAGCTTCTTTTTGACGCAATCGGTTTATTATTGTATTAATTTGAATATACCAACATTGATACATTTATAGAAGGTTATGAATTCATAAAAACAAGCATAGATCGGAGATAGAAATAGATAAAAACAAACATTTAATCCGAATAGTGTGTCCCTCGCCTAACATCACGCTAAAATATAGTGACGTGTCTCATTTTTTCCCGCCGTCTATAGATATTCCGCCATGACAGCGATGACAGGCCTTTTTCCCGCCTCTCAGCTATTTCCCGTGGCCTTTTACAAATTGTAGTCCTACCCTCATAGTTGAGATGAAAATAAAGTTACCGAGGGTTCCTTAACAAATGGGATTTCCCATAATTTGGTTACACAACCAACGAGTTGCGCCCCGTAATTGTTTTCGCTTGTAAATTGCGCTCGTATTAATACAGTGATGTGTTTTAATTTATTAGTTTTCGTGTTGTTACTGTTTTAATTGCACCGACAGTTGTTTTGCTATTTTTCATTATGAAGTTAGTTAATTAGTTACTAGAGCTGTAAGTACTGATTTGGTGGCTGTGTTAATGTGTTTAAATTTTGTACCTATATTGAAATGAATGCTGTTTTGGTTGGTGTTAAAATTATTTAGTTTATATTTTGCCAATTGGTAAATGAGTTTCAGACTAATTAGTATTATTGACCTTTTTGAAAATGGGATGAATCGTCGTTGCTGAGGAAGGTGGAACAAAACGCCTACAATAATTCCAGAAAAGCGTATTTATAATAAAAAATCTAACCTACAAAGTTATATAAACACACACAAACGGCACAGAATATGGACATGGGCAAGATAAATCAGAACACATTCTAACACCGCGAATTCTCCACTTATTCAGATCGCTATTTCGTTTATACTAATTCTACCTTATTGTTACCAACATAGGATTGAGTTTAGCTTGTTTTAATAGTAAAAATGTTTGTGTGCGGCAGTGGGTGCCAATTTTTCAAAACACCGCCCCCTCCCCGCGGCCGGAAACGCACCCCCGCTTCCTGTAGGCCCGGGATCGATACCTCACCCGGCTGCTATTGTAACTGTGGCCACGTGGAAAATACTTGGGATATTACTGATCATATTTTATTGGCAACACTGAATTTATGGAATCGTATTAATAAATATTAGATAATTTCGTATCATATACGTCAGTTTTAGATAAACCATTTTGTAGAAAAACAATTGAATTAATGTACTTAATGAAAATAATTATTTGAATATCTGGTAAGACTATCTATATTTAGCCTACGCTGTCTAAATTTAGTCAAATATTTAATATTCATTCGGTTTGAGGGGTGTTGTAGCGCACTGTAAGCTTCAGCACACAGCCTTGAACCCCGCAACACGTGGGTACCTACCAAATTATGTTCACGCTAGTCCTTAGAAGCCTAACTCTGTAGGCAAAGGAAAATGAACTTTGTTCAACTACCTTAGAATTCAATGTTGATGAATACAGAAATAAAATGTATATCGTTGTGTCGCGTTTTATATTGCCTCTGTATTTATTTTTGCGTTACTGAAACATTTTTTGCTGGTTCTTTTTTTATGTGTAAGCGGATTTAATAATAATTGTCTCATAGTAAGAGTTTCAATATTAACTATCAATTGAACATTTGAAAATTAACAATTTAAAAAGAACAATTAAGCATCTTTCACATTTCTCAAAATAGCCGCGCCCAGCAACATAAAAAAAAGACGACGATATGTCAATTCATACAACTTGACAAAATTAAAACAAGTCACGAAAATCCTCTCATCTTTCGTCCATACTTGTTGACATGTCCATACGACGTGGTACGTGCCCCACGAATGTTAACTAAGACCGCTACAAAAGGTTAATGTAACAGCTTAGCCTTCCCGCCAGTTCCCGCCTCCCAGTTCCCGCTGAAAACAATGTCGGCCGCCATCTTCCTTTTTTACTTTTTCAGAGACAAGAAAACTCGGCGTTGGAACTTTCGTACTTTTCGTGTTTCATTCATGTTTAAGAGTTTTTTCTGTTTTTTTTTTTATGTAATGAATATTGTTTTGCTTTCACAGTTTTTTTTATATATATCTCGTTTAGTGTTTTTGTTTAATGTCTTTCTTTTTAGATTATTAAGATTTATTATTGATCATTAATTCTCAATCGTACTAGGTAATGGAAATGCAAAATTTTAAAATACGATTTGGATTATTTAAAATCATAAAAAGTCCACAGTTAAGATTTTATTATTATAAATTGAAAAATTTGTAGTTTTATTTCAATACTTTTGTAATTCCGTAATAGCTATCACAAACATATTTTTATTGAAATAAATTGAGAATCAGCCTCTAAATAACATTGTCTCAACATGACACTATCTAAAAGCTGCACTTAAATTTAATTCGATTTATCGCACCAAAGCGAAAAGAGGTTGAAAACTTAAAAGGTTTGCAGTCAAAATCACATTAGGCTATTATAAAACTTGTGCCAACTTTTACACTTTGATAAATGACTTTTTAAACTGTTGGCAACACTAAGTGTGTCACGTTAAGTGGAATAGAACGTTGTTTACCCTACATTGTTGCAAGGGGTAAAAACTTTGCCATCTATTCTAATTTAAAAGTAAAATCGCTGAACACTGGTCTTAATTTGAATAGTGTTTTAAAAGTTAGGAGAAAGTGTTCGCTTGGTCTTTTGACTAGTTTTTACTTGGTTTTGATAGTACCTATAACGAATAATAATATTCATGTGTAAGTTTTAAATGGTTGTCGATTATTGTACCGGCTATATAAAACTTTTCAATAGGAGCTCATTTAATATTCATAAGGTATACAATGTGACTAAATACAAAATAAGTACCTTCTATGAGTCGAATTTATTACTAAATGTGTTACAACTACCACAATTGTTCGCTTTTCATTCCATTTATTCGTACCATATGACTTTATAACGATCAAATTATTCAAATGAAAAAAACCGTAATGAAATATTAAACATATAAGCCCAATAAATCTTCAAACAATCCCACATAATTAAAGTCCGCAATTCATTAATACGAAAAGAAAAATATTGACACACCCCAAAACGGAATACATTACCAAAAAATCACACAAACTACAGTAATATTACTCTTATTAATTAGTCTACATTAATGATAAGTACACAGCCCGAGCAAGAACAAATATGGACGGAAAAATTCAAACATGAAAAACAATGTTGGTTATATAACAAACGTAGTTTGCCACATAATATTTACTTCAGCTATGTAATAAGTACGGCTATAATATTACCACCCTTGTTTTTTCAACGTGTTTACCGAAGACGCATCTACATACCGGGTCCCTATGCAAACATACAGTGTAAACAGGCCCTTATGAACGCATCCCGCTCTCTCATAAGCCCCTTGTCCGATTTTTGTGAGATTTTATTTTGAAATGTGTAGTCATATTGTTAGGAATTGTTCCCTCGGAAGATGTGGTAACTATAGTCTATTGTAGCCACGTAATATGGTTTGACAAGTAAATATTTTAAACACATGGCTTGCACTCAAATCCTCGTCACAGATTCTTTGGCGTACTCTTCGATGATAAAAGACCGCTTCGAAATCGTTTTCCTCTCTCACAGCTTGAGTGTCAACGGACAGATTGACAATCTGACAGAACAGATTCCGTTTTAAGTCTTTGAGTACGGAACTCTAAGAAAGACGTTTAAATGTAAATCAATCGTACTCGTAATTACATGAGATATGAATTTTATTTCACTGTTTTGTCGAAAGCTTTATGTCCAAACATAGACTTTTTGACAATATGTTAGAACATCGTACTTACTACGAAATTATCGTTTTTTCCGAAGTTTTATCCGACTTGCAAAACTCATGCCACGGGTTGACAATTACAAGTAATCTTACCAACAATGTTAGTTTGTTAAAAGAGTGGTAGTGGTATCAACGATGACGATACAGCCACCTTACCGCGGTGTAAACTGGATTTTATTTTACCTGGATACGTGCCTCAGGCAATCCGATCTTTTCAGCCAGTCTTTCCCGCGCAAACACGTCTGGGTAATGCGTCCGCTCGAATTCTGTACAACAAAACACACAGTTTAGGAGAAGAGTTATAAAGAAACCAGGTATCTTAAGTTCTTATTGACTAACAGGTTACTTATGTAGGTTGTACGTTATAGGTTGACTTATTATCAACTAAGTGCCTGAAAAATGAAGTAGCTAATAGTCAACAAACTCAAATCAAAGCAATTATACGAGAGATAGATGTAGAGAGATATAAGAAATACGAAAAAGATCATAATTATTAAATTGTAGCCGGATTTCGAAGTCACGAATATCAATAATTTACAACAGACATTAACAAAAGAGAATCAAGAGAAATCTCTGAATAAAACTTAGAACTCACAAACAAAAAACGAATCAATGCAATAAACCAATATGGAGACGAGAATAAACAAAACAAACAAACAAGCAAACAATGTCATAAGTAAGATTAACACAGTACGACATCAATAATTGGGCCCAGTGCCACCGTCCGAGAGCACTGCAAACATTGGGGGACTATATTTATTTACTTACTAATAACCGTGTTATGGCAAACAATAAATAAGATGAAAAGGACATTGGGAAATAGGTTTATGAAGACTCCAGGGAGTAGGTAGGGAAGCTTGTAGAGGTGCTTGGATTTCGGATCTTGATTTTTGATGTGACTGTGCTGAATGATGTTTGGTGAAGTGGAGAGAAAGCTATTATTGGATATTTAGTTAAAAATCTTTCTATCGACCCTGATATAGTTAGACATGGTAAATTCAGCATTGACATAGATGAAAGACGTTAAACATCCTAAATAGTTTATTGTTGCTGATGAAGCAGTGTTTGTTAAACAAATTTTTGGACGTCCTTTATAGAGACTATCTTTTTTAATCTTTCTCCAAATAGGACCTCTATACTACGACATATGTATATCATGCACTTCCCTATTTAAACATATCCTCTTACCTTTCTCAAGGCTATCTATCTGGTCGTTGGTGAAGGAGGTTCTATTTCTCTGCAGCTTCCTCTTCAGTCGTAGTCTCATCTGCGAGTCCTCGTCGCCTGATGATGCGTGCTCGCTGTTGCCATCTGATCCAGCCTCCGATTGTAATGGATCTGCTGAAGAAGTTATTTGATCAGTTTGATTTGAAGATTATCCATTTATATGAATATTTGAGTGCAATAAGGTAAAGGAGAGATCCTCTAAGTAATGTATTTGTTTCATAATGTTTGAAGTTAGGACAATAAAAAAGTACAATAGTACTCTTATTTGAAAAGAGGGTAGTCCACAAATGTTTAACATACAAAACGGAGCCGCTTCATCATAAACTATCAACACAGCACTCGAACAAAACGTCTCTCTCAACGACTATCAAGCAAATGCGTCAGCAGTATTGCACAAAATTACCCTTCAGAATTACACAGAAAAATTACAAGCGAACTAGTCATCATGACCCCTCACTACCAACAAAGTAACAGAAAACACAGTTCAAGTTGCACCGGTTGTTTACAACCCCCAAAGTTAGGGTGATAGCGAAATTAAACGTTACTCGTAATGTTGTCGACATGCCTCCAGCTAATTGATTAATTTGCTTTATGGTTGGAGCACTTGAGTCCGGGGTTCGATTCCCGGCTCGGTAATGTGCGCACGGGTTACTGACTCCGTTCAATGGAAGGACTGTTACGCAATCTGTCACATTTTCTGATACCGATGTTATGTGGGCGTGCAACTAATATAAGTAATGGAAGTTAACTTAGCGTGACTTTGAGTAAAGAAATGAAAGCAAAAAAATATAGGGACGTCATTTATGGATAACAATAACTCTTTTCATCCTGACAGTAGAGCAGACAATTGTCCAACATGTAGGTAATAGACCTAATAAAATTGTCTGCTTATCTGTTCGTAAGGTAAAGCATAATAATCACAGAAGCACTAAATCAATTACTGATACATAAGAAGAACAGACAAAAGCAATAATCGTTCGACAAAACGCTAAGAATCAAACTAAAAGTGCTTATGTTAACAATTGACTCAGAACAATTCATCGAACAACAAAGACGTAATAAATCTCGAAACTTTCTAAACCTGACAAATTCATTCCGAAGATAACAGAACAAATTTAAAATTAAATAAATAAACAGAACAAACGGGACACAAAGGTATCACAAAAACGACAAAACTGTAACACGCTGTAAACACCGCACTTGAAACATGATTGATGCGCGACATTCGCTCAGCGAAACATGGCGGCCTTTCCAATCGGTTGACAATTTTGATTGATCGCTTGTCGCCTGTCGCCAGTGTGTGCGCGCCCTTACAGACACCTTTAATGAGGCTGTGTTTATAAATGATCTGGTTGTTTCGTTTTAAAAATGAAAAAAGAATTTCAATCGCTTGCTAAGTGGTTTAGTTGTATAGAACAGGTAGATCCCGGAAGAAAAGCTAAAAAAATAATATCATTCGTAAAACAAAAGAAAAGATAATCCTAAAGCATTCGTTCTGAGAGACCAGTATCATTTCAATCCAAACAATCAATATTTTCATTAGGTATTTATTACCGGTCCCCAGCAAAACATAAAAGGAGGGAATTCATTAAAAAAATCAATTTTGTCGACGGCGGTACTTAACCACAATTCCACCAATAACGACTTACAAATGATCGAAAAAAAACTTCCTCTATCCAAGAGAAAGGCCTCGAAGGGCGGGATGAAACACGAAAAATACATAAGAGAAATAATAGTAGTAAGAAAATAAGAAAAGGAACGAAATAAAAGTGGGGGCGGTGGAAAAAAATTGGAGAAAATAAGCACAAAGGGGAGTGAAGAAAGTCGGCAGCCGGGGAGATAAAGCGGAATTGAAGTTATCGGGGCGAAACACGACGGTCGTAGGTGGGGGCCGATTGCCGGCGCGCGATTATGTGAGATCGATACTGTCACTCAACTTAGCGGGGCCAGGGTACGAGAGATCCGCGGTACACCTCCTGGACCAACAGATCATCGTTGTCGGGGACTTAAGGAGCCAAATACTTGTCACGTGTGATGAGAAGTTATCAAAATCCATGTATTGTGTTCTGATGAAGTATTCATGCACACTGTTTAAACATTTTTATGGATTTGATCCATTCAAATACCATACTTTTCCCATAATATATTGCAAATAAATAGTAACGTATATAATATAAATATGCAGCAATATAATATACAAATTTTCTAAATCCCACTTACATACCAAGAGGCCCACTTAAAACCGATTATTTTGGTAAACGCTATCTCCTTATAACTCGGACCACGTCGTCAAGAACAAGTCCTCTGCGGCTGGACAAGGCGCGATCCGCCTAATTCGCCACGCTTCCGCGAATAAATGTTCGCTGGATACATTTATTTGGTACATTACCAAGTGAAAATATTCATAACGACTTGTTTAAAACTCGTTTTTCTAACATCAGCTAAGGTATTGTCCTAAACTTAATACTATAAAAAAGACTGCTAAGTCATTTGATACAAATAGCACTCAAATAAATCAACTTTATTACAATTTAACAAATAGAGTTGAAACATGTTAACATACACGCCCTAATAGAGATCATAACCAATTAGTGAAGACCCCATGTGCAACCAAATGTATCATTTATCTAATACATTATACGAGCGTCTAGAGAAAACTGGGGTCAGGGTAAATTTGCTTGTTTGTAATCAACCGGTCACTAAATGCTCTCGACGTAGCCATCGGAATTACTTAGCGTGGGGATGATAACGTCCAGTTTTTATTATAGTTGGTACAAGTGGGGGCCATTTGAGTAATTTTGTCCGGGATGGGGGATCAGAATAAAGAGAGTTTTGTGTTCTGCTATTCCGTACGTGCGTTTTGGTCAAAATTGGTGCAGCTCACGAATAGGCTTCATTGGTTTATATTTATACGTGTTACTTCATTTTGTTTAGAATCGTCAAAAGCTATGCATAAATGGTTAAAAAACAATTAAAGATCGACTTTAACCCGTCAAACAAAAGCTAAACTTCCCAAATAATTTCAAAACCGATCCCCTCAAAAAGCACGATCAATTACAATCATCGTTAAACACTGAATGCACGATTCAAACTTAACGCATAATTGCAATGTAACACAATCTGTAACACGTGTTACTAACGAGAACACTTTACATGCTAAAGTCAATTACGCAACTGAGCTTGATGTGAAACCACTTCGGAACAACAAAAAGGCATTGTTTCGAGCTAACTGCTCCAAGAGTGCTCAACTTAGAGGGATTGTGAACTGACATTGATAGTTTTTGTTTTATTGAGCTTGCCTCTGACACCTGGACGTTTCGTTTTCAAACGAGAAACGTACAACAGTAATGCAATTGAAAGTTTAACGTAATGTTAGATGGAATCGCGACGAGAATTTGGACGAAAAACTTTAGGCTTTTAACTTCTTTGATAGTTTAACAAATCGATATTTTTAGAATGGTTTTGCCTATCGCTGGGTAGTTCAATCGCTTTTTTATTGAAGCGTTTTTTGATAGCGATTTTAAATGCGATCGGAACAAATTGAATGGAGTAAAACTGCGTGTATAACTAGTATAAACACGAATGATTTGCCAGCGGTCGCACCGCGTCACTGGCTCGCCGCTCACAAATATTTGTTCCCAGTTCATACCTAACTGAATCTGTTGTGTACGTTTAGAAATTGTTCAAATTTTATAGCTACTGAAATTTTACGGATGGATTTTGTTTTGGTAAATCATTTTTAGTACAAATAAATAGCAATCAAATGAAATTGAATAGCTTTGTAAAGCCTAAAATATGTTATAAATGAAAAACCTCACTTTGGTGATAAAAAAGTTTTGTTTCTATTAGGTTATTTTTTTCTAACCAAGTGTAAAAAAAAAAAACAAAACAGGCATTTTCTGATACAAATGTATTTTTTTTTATGCTTTGAATGTTGAACTTTAAAAGACATATGTAGTACTTAGAATACTTCGTTGCAGTCGATAAACGGAATCATTTTTTCAATGATTCTCTCTGCAAGTAATTATTATAACTATTGCAAGTTTATCTACTGTAATTTAATCAAACTCAAATCAATTATTGTTTGAAAACCGTCAAGTATATTAGCGATTGAGTAGCGCAGCCGTTGTGGTCGCGTGTGTTTGGCTCCGGACCACTGTGCTAATTCTATTGTGTACTCGTATATCAGACGACACACAAACTATTTGCCCAATTATTTGTGCTGTGTTCCACTGGGCAAATATTGAGCAATTTTGTGTGGTTCGTTGGATTAGATACACAATATTTGCTGGACTGTTTGGTATGTGATTTTTTGGATTATATCGCTTATGGTATATTGGTTTAGTTTTATCAGTAGCTGTTAGCTAATTTAGCATCATGCTTCCATCACAGGTCCTTTTGATGTTCAAGGTAAAAATATATTGGAAGGAGCATTTAGTTTCGTGATTTAAATTGAGTTTAAAAGTTTAGGAAACTTGAGAGTAGCTTTGGAACAAAAAAATGTTTTTGACCTGGATTAAAATCAGGACTAGATGATCAGACGATGTCATAGGAAGCAAGCATAGTATCTACACTAATTACATTTATTACTAGAATCACATGCAGCATAGCAACCTTTACCTTTTATTGTGATACTAATATTCCTGTATTCCAAACAGCCACTCCGACTTTAAAACCATCGAGAAAAACATGTAGAACGTAGTCGACGCAACGAAATTGCAAAAAAGGCCTAACACGTCAAAACACGACGCTTTTCCCGCGTAGATACGTACCCTTACAACGAGCGTCAATCACACTCGCGAGAGCTTTTTGTACGAAAATACATCGGCCATTTTATATTTTTTTTTCCCATTTTGTATACTTCCGAAACATTGGGCGAATCTATCGAACCGTGAGGAAAACAGTGCGTCGAATATTAAAAATGTGTTGCGGCGCTGCGATATGTAACGGGCTCTGTAAACTATTGAAATATGATCCGTCTAAGTGGTTGTGTCGTTTATGCTATTAGCTTCATTCATTTTACGGAATCGATTACTATTGTGTTGTTAAATTAATTTGTTTCGATCGTCATTTGTTATGAAGTTAATTTTGATACTATTCTTTCGATCTTCTTTTGTTTTGAACCTTCTTGGTTGGCATTAGGCTTCTTTTACTTTTACTTAATTGCGTGATATACGTTTTTCGTGTAAGAAACGTTCACAAGGCACAAGAAATATGAAAAAAGATATTCCAGAACTAAAATATAACGATAATTCTATTCCATAAAGGGCTGTTCGTAATTTTCGTAAAAAACATATTTGTGCCGTGTTTGTTGAGCCGTGGGCAATAAAACTGCCCCTTCATATACGTATAAAATGGCCGGCTATTGGTCGGCCCGGCTTTTACATACGCCGTTAAAATACATACGGAAAAGCTACCATATATTTTAATGGATTTCGCCTGAATATTTTATGTGTAGGAGTTATTATTAAGTTTAGGCAGATCTCTACAATATTGGGTCAAATGATTATTCTTAACTTCCTATTTCAAATGTTTTATCAAACTGATATTTTGAGGGTTCTAGCTTTTGTCTGGGGATGCGTGGATGCTATCGGAAGCAACTGTTTAAATCGTCCTGGATTGAAATAGTTAGTAACCTATCTCTGTTACAAATTTTATCAATATTGGTGCAGGCATATAAACGCCAAGAAGGAACAAACGTACAAACAAGCTCTCACCTGAATTAAATTAGTATGATCATATGTTATTGTATCTTTTCACTCTAGTAACTTTTTCTTCCTAAAGACATTGAAGTTCTAAACTGCTTGACAACACAATATCTTCTAGAAGCGCCTCGCGAGAATCAAATTGTAAAACTGAATTCCGTCGCCAAAGTTAATTAAGCCACCCGCCCTCCACAAATATACACAACACAGTTATATTTAAAGTGTAAAAGGCATTCGCCATTTTATTATGACCTTTAGTTATATGTCACTCATGTGATTTCACATTATCTACTTATATAAGTTTCCAGAATACTTTTAATTAAGCACTCTCATTGTAATTAATTTAAATAGCCAAGAATTAATTAAGTTCGTTACCTGAATATCGATTTTGTATAAATTGTACAGTAATTAATTAGTTTTGGCTTTTATGGAGAAAAATATTGTCTATAATTAAATAAAATTTGTGACCTTCTAGAGGTAATCGAAATTAAATATAATTTGACCAAAAGCCATGTTATCAAACACCACTCAACGAAGTAGGAATGGGTCAAAATTATTAAAAAAAAAAGAAAATAAAACATCGCAATTTGTACATGTTTTAAATCTTGAAACAAGATTCGAAATTCAAACATTACCATAACTCGTCAATACACATTGCTAAACCAACGGAAACTTTGGCCGACTTCGTGCGATTCACGAAGCTTTCCGACATTAGCCGAAGTTTGCCGAACGTCTGACACAAAACAAAAATGTGGAGTGTTACATACTTAGAGGAAGAGTTCTTTTTAGCGCGGGTTCGGTGCAAACTGAGCTAGTATTCGGGTCACGTGGCGGGAGGCTAAACAACGCCCACACGTGAAAAGTATGAAGAAATCTTTGTGGTTACTAAGGAGGTGAGGTGCAGAAGTACAACGAAAAGCTTTAGAAATTTTCGATAAATTTTCTTTGAGAGATCTTTTCATTCATTTTTTGTATAAGGTGTAATTTTGTAGTGCCCAAATTCAATTTGATGTCAGTAAATTTCTTTTTTTCACTGCAGCCCAACGACAGGCGTTAAATACCTACACTAATATATATTTTTTTAATCTTGTCTATACTATATAGTTCCTACCTAGACCAAGACTGTTAGTCCTAAGATTGTTAAAAAAATACACGATAAACTTTTGCCCCACAAAGTCTATCCATAAAATCGTAAGCAGTAGATTTCTTAACGAAGTTAAACTTCTGTTCTATTCAGTTTCAGTCCACATTACCAGGACACAAGGTCCGTTTCATCACTTTGAAGGAGTGTTGAGTCAAGGGGTTAATCCGCACAGCTGACCTGTGATCTTGAGGTCATTTTTGAAAGGAGACCCTCACTTGAATGACTTTATTAGCATCCGAGTGGACAAGATGACTGAACACAGTTTGTGGGTAGTTTTAGTTTTATACGTAAATTAGGGAGCTCAAGATAAACTGGTTGTTAACGATATATTCCTAAGTTGGTGAAAGTTTGTTGAACTTTCTTTTGAAAAGGTTCTCGTAAGAGGGATATTCGTAAATAAATGTAAGTTATATGTTTGGTCGACTATGACTTAGCTTCACATTTTATGTAGATTGTCATCCATAGATTGACTGGTGACAGTGGCAATAAATACCTACATAGAAAACCTCCTTAGTACATATACCATCATTTCATCCAAATGAAATTAAAGTTAAGAACACAAATTCTCGAACATATTTTTAAAAAACTCCTTAGTCACAGTAAAAACCTGTTCTTTAGAAGACTAATTGACAGAAAATGAAAAGTCAGTACTGACCACGTGTCTACCACATACATATTCAACCTCAAACAAGATTAGACTAATACAACGTCTACGTATTATACACAAAAGAGGCATATAATCCAGTGGGCCACAACCGAGGTGTTTGGGAAGAAACTCTGTAACAATCCACCCCCCGGGAGACGCAGGGGGGGTAGGGCTGCCCCGAACTTCGAAGATATAAGAGAACTCTTGTAATGAGACTTTTTTGTTTGTTGTCTGCATTACATTTTGTACATTTGTTTGGTGTTTTAGTGAAACTTGACGAGAACGAAAATGTTTTTTTTGTATACAGTGGGATTTGCATTATTTTAATTCAGTTAAACGTGTGAAATAACTTGTGTAACTGCACGTTTGCCTTTAATTATTTGACAGTAAACAGTAACATATAAGTTTTCCTTTGTTTTAAATGAAATTTCTAATTTGTTTTCAAAAGTAAACGGCGCATTTCATAATACATAAAACAGATTTAGGTTTGAATTTATATCTAATAGAACGAAGTAATGTATCCGCAAAATGTTGAATCCAATGTAATAAAACCTGAAACTAGATGCCAACAAAGCACCTGTGAGTTGACCTGTCTAAGAGTCAACCCTACAGCGCTGTGTCGGCCCCAAAGGCATGAGTCGCGACACGGCGTCAAAGCGAAATAGGAAAAGAACATCTAGCAATGTCGCGAAACGTCACCGTATATCGAGAACTCGAGATATCGATAAATACATCGATATAGATGTGAGAATCGATACGGTTTCCACTCGGATGGAAACTATGTGCAATCGTTTGGTCCTGAAAACGAGTTATTCATATTTTCCAACTTGTGTTTGACGGTTTGGCGTTTTGAAGATACTATGATCTTGCTTCCGAGTAATATGATACGTGTTTTTTTTAACAGTCCGTTCCATAACAGGCTTTGACTGCTTACCGGACTATTGAAAAGTGGACATGTGTAATTAGTTTTAAGAATCGTTGTATATAATTGTCCCGATGTATATCACTGAGCTCCGATTTTAAACCGATTTTAATGATTTGTAATGCGTTCACAAATCAGCCAGTCAGAACCAAGTTTGCCAGATCAACAAATATAAATATTATATTAAGTAAATATTTTTTTATTATGAAGATTATTTCGCTTTCTTAAGTGCATTTTCAGTTTGGCTAACTATGAAAGAACTTATTAAGTCAATTGCGTCATTGTATATGAAAACATATTATCTATTTATTTGACTTAAAATAGGAAAGTTACTGTACGAGTATTTTGATATATCTGACATCAATACGTGGACAAAAGTATTAATTGTATAAGTTGTGTAGGTGGATACAAGTTTAGAAGTCGTAAACTATACAGGCATAACTTATAAACGACACTTCAAGTTTCAGTGTTACTTTAGTAACTACTTAAAAAACTTTGCAGTTAGTGAGACTGCAAAATTATACAATTCGTTAAATATCTAGACAATATCATTTCTTGGAAGTATGGCATCGGAACTTTGAAGCTTTGCACTTAACATTATGGACAAATTATGAAAAATCTGAATCTGTTCTGCAATTGTTTTTGGTGAGACCATTCTGCTTGAGTTCTTGAAGAGCGGGCAAGGCAGATGTAATTATGGGATGATGATAAACGTTTTCTTGGAAATCTTTAAATTCTTGGAATTCTTGGTCATGGCGATGACAAAAAAATCAAAGATAGTTGTTTCTAGCGGCTCCACCCGCGAAAACTTGGAACTGGTCCCAAAGGAACATGTAATCGGTATAAAAGCTATCCTATGTGATAATCCAGATCATAAACTATCAGTATACAAAATTTCGTTCAAATATGTCCAGTGGTTTATACGTGAAAGAGTAACAAACATCCATCCACCCAAAAAAACTATCACGTTTCTAACATTAGCAGGATGTAAACTTACCTCTTTTATGCTCTTCAGCGGTGGTCCTATTAAGCTGAGGTGGTAGTGGCGCTGGTATCGCAGGCGCAGCTGGTGCGGCCGGAAGCCCTGGATACCACCAGCCCGTGGCCGCCTGACCGTTGAACATCCTCAGCTTTTCATACACGCTGTCGTTCTGCGCAGACGCGGCTTGCTCCTTTTGCGATGCTAAGTTTCTTAACACGCGGTTTATTGATGATACCTGCGAGAATGATCTGATTAGTATGGTAAAAGTTGTTGTTATTTACGTTTTATCAAGAAAGTGATTGGCCTCATTGTTGGTGGTTTATGTTTGCTGCGGGGAAATA
Organism: Trichoplusia ni; assembly: GCF_003590095.1. Lineage (NCBI taxonomy): Eukaryota > Metazoa > Arthropoda > Insecta > Lepidoptera > Noctuidae > Trichoplusia > Trichoplusia ni. The sequence goes on from NC_039490.1 coordinate 3,639,897, forward strand.
GATAATGCTTTGAGTTATAATGCAGTTAGGTAAGTTCCTAAAATTTACGCTGATTATTTTGTATTTGGCAGTTTTCTTAATAATTGCTCTTATCAGCATCTTAACAGACGTCTTAATATGTACGTAATGAATTTTGAAGCCTACTTTACCTAGTAAAATTACTCTACCTTTCCACAAAATATTTAAAAAGACCGAGGGCGGGCCTCAACACAAAGCCATTCATCTTTCCATTCCAAATTTCGATTCGATTACGAACAAAATACCTAGCGAGAACACTTGGTACATTGTAATCGCGCCCCGCCGACCGATTTCCCGGCCGTAGGGAAAAATACATTTCCCCGTTGCCAATGGCAACAAGAAAACAGATATTATACTTGGGGACGCCCAACCTTCAACATAACTATAAATAGTATAGACACGGCGTAAAATGGGCATACATAGAATTTTATACTTGTGTGAGTGAGTTAGGTTTTTACGCATGCGTAGTTTTCGGTGAAAGTAGATAGATATTGGGGTTTTTAGGGCCTCCGGGGGTGCGGTGCGGTCAGAGGGGGAGGGATGCCCTAATCTGTGTCCCTTTGAGGCTCCCGATTGGAATTTAGTAATCATATTAGATTTTAAATTACACGTGTTAGCAAGTTAAAAGGGTGGGGTTCCCGGCGCAATTTATTTCCTATTAGATAGTTGTTTGGATGATAGGGAAGCGGAGCGTGTCGTATTATGTATCAGTACATTGTACATGCCATTTGGGGGATATTGGATATAAATGTATCGATTTGTGAAGACAATTTGAGAAAGGTGACAAATGCAAAACTCGCCACTCACAATTAATCTCATTTTTAAGAATAGATTCGATTAAGTTTAGAAAATTATTCTGATGCATTTTCTCCGAAAACAATAATACTGCTTTACCTTGTGCATAATATTTGTAAAGTCATCTAACTTAACCTTAGCTCGCTTCAGCACTAACTTACGTTCACCAAAATATGATAGTTCCACGGACTACGAACTACGTTGAAGTTACAAATTCACAAGTTTCTCTATATCAAAGAAACTTAGGTGTTTCACGGTGTAAATTCTAAGCTTCCTTATTGTGTCATACAAGTGTAGGTTACTCTGTTTTGTGGTTTACTTTTTTAGACTTATACATGAATTAGGTCATATAGTTTCGATATTTAAAAATGCCTCCCATTAATTTTGGTCATTAAAAAAATAAGTGTATCAAGTAAGAGAGAAACAAGTGCTTAGCAGATGTATTAAAGTTCCGCTTAACTTTATCGTTCTAATTAATCTTTTCCATTATTCACTGTGAACTAGACTTGTTAGATACACCACGATATTTTGCGATATTATATCGATAATAACTTATTTATATATCAAACTAATCGATTTGATGATGGTTGTTCTAGAATAAAGATTATTTAAGTGCAATAGCCTCGCGAATATTTAAAAAAGAACTTGAAACAAATCCGATATTAAATCTTTGGAATCATAATACAGTAAAACTCAATTAATTTGAAAATAAAGCCTGACTTATACAGGTATACAACAAACTATCACAAAATATAACAAAATTCAGCGGAGCGTGCGCTGCTGTAACACGTTTGATTTAATCCCTTGTACCGCTAATGGAAGATAATGCTTCTATACGGTACAGTTGCAGATATAACTATACATAGGAATGTACAGTATTATATTGCTGCCAGCCATATTCATGTGTTACGGTATGGAAGGAATGCTTGTGGGAACAAATCTTGTAAATTACGAATTAGATTTGACTAAAGCGTTCGATTGGGTAAATCATAAATCAGAAATGGACATCGTTTTTTATAGTTGTACATGTACGTGTTTCTTGTTGTATAGACGTGCATAAAAGTAGAATTTTAATGTCCAAGATAAAGATAATAATCCACTTAAAGGTCGTAAGAACTACATAGCAAGAAGCGTTAAAAGAAACCAGTTTGAAATTCTCGAAAGGTCAAACTAGAAATTATTCCAACACTCATCCGCTGACTGATTGAAAACCAATTACTAAATTCAAATGCATCCAATAAGATAGCATAAAAAGCGGTTCTATTATAACGTTATAACGAAAACATTTTGAATTTGAACACGGGCTTCGCCAATAGGACCGGTGCAGTTAAACGCGAATTCTGCTCGTGACAGCCGCGCAGCCAATCAGATGGGTACACGAAAAGATTAAAGAGCGTACGCTCCTATTAGAATTTTAAAGGATTTTTGTTTTATTTATTCTTCCACGCGAATATTTTGTTTGAAGTGGTCAGGAACTGACGGCTGAATTGGAATGGAATGAAATAAAAAAGCGGTGCCTGAACACTGTTTAGTTTACACATGTAGGCACAATTTTTCATAAAAAACTTGGTAGAGGATTAGAAAAAAAGTACTTGGCAGAAATGGATTTAGAAAATCTTTTGACCTTAAATTATTTTTAAATGACTCATACAAATACTTTCTCTTAGAAGCATGTCTACACAAATAACAAAAATACCTACTAAGTTTCGAATTGTGCCTTCAATTTTAACCGTCTAACCACAGACAATGAGCACTTACAATGACACAAGACAAGAATCACAAACGTATTTCACGTTTTTTAACGAATACTCAAAAAACGGGCACGTGTCTAAAAACTCGGTTAGTGTATTTTTAACTGGGATATTTGTTCAGTTGTCATTATTTGAAGAATCGACCGGCTAATCGTGTGCTTTTTACATTATAACGCAAGAACGAACGCAGCTGTGAGGGTTTTTACAATGTCTATTAAAATTCTTATTCAAAAATTTGTTTAACTAATAGGCTTTATGTTTTGATAGTTCTTTTGATAAGATAATTTATATTAATTTGAAGGAAGCGTATTTTGTTGATTTTATTCTACTTAAGGTAAATTATCCAAACTCAAATGCAATCTTTAATTGCAGTGCAGAATTGTCCACATTTTTCTGGACACTAAAAATTAAAACAGAAATATTAAAATTAATTTATACCTTACTAATAATATTCACAAACCTTTCACCAAATCTTTTCGTGTATAAGTACTTTTTATTTTTACGTGGGACCGACTTGCGTCCTTTTCGTGTTGAGAGGGTCGAATTAGTGTCCACCGATGTGTGTAAAGGGTCTAAAACTTTCGGCAGTTTTAGACGAGCGGCAATGTGTGTGACGCTCGTATATCCAGGGGTTTAAAACGAGTTTTTTTAAATAACATTAATGATAAAATGTAGTCAGCGTACGATGATTTGCAGTCATCGCAAATTACGTGTAAAATTAATTAATGCCGAACGCTTTACGTAGTTTTTAATACGTTATTGGATGGTTTATTATGAGTGAGCTTTTGTTTGGATGCAATTAACTACTTAATGAGATAAATGTAGATCAGGGCTACTTAATGGGAATACAAATTAATTATGAAACTCGTATATAGCTAAGTGGTAAGTAGATTGCGAAATTATTAATCTAACCATACCTATTTCTACGAAAGAATGTAAGAGCTAAGACTTTAATTAAAACATAATCCTTAAAAATTACATAACTTCATCAGACCGTAACGAAATGTTAATTTAATAAAACAATAATATGAGACTTGCATAAATTCTTGGGCCGGGCTCGAACCCGGCACTACCGTACAAGGCATGCAACTTGATATGTCCGACACCGCTCAACTTCGTGACAGGCGGCTGTGCGCGTGCGCACCACAACACCCGCGCCGCCTTATTGTTATGTTCCAATATTGGAGAATTTATTTGTTTTATCGAGTTATATACCTATATGTTTAATTAATGGCTTGATATTTTCTTTCAGTTTTGTAACTCATTAACCGAATACGTTTAAAAAAAATATTCAACTGCATAAGATGCCATTTATTTTTCTACATTAAAGTAAGGGCTCTTTCGAGTTCTCTATTCAACTCAAACACTAGTTTCAGGTGTAATATTACCAACTTAAACACTCACAAACAAACAATAAAACGACTAATTCCAAACCATAATTATCGAGATAAACATCTAACTTGTAACATCTAATTAAAATCGAGCATATTATATCAAGTTTCGCGACGAGCGATAGCGTCTAGCGATCGTTTCTGAGCGCGGGCGATCTGCTGTCACTATGACAGTTGACAGGTGTCACGGGCAGGGCCGCCAGCATTAAAATGTTTTATTATTTTATTTCATGTGAGAATCGTTCATCATTTGTTCTGTCATGTCGCTTTATGGGATAGGATGTTAGATGTAACGATGTAAAATGTTTTGGGCCTGAAAGTTCAGTTTTGGATGAATCGACTTTACTCTTTAGCATTTTATACCTAATTATAAATTCAAAACTTAACATTGTTAATAAGAGATCAAAGCTATACCTACTGCAAGAAATTTTTGAGGCATAAATTATGTGTTTAAGTAAAACATTAATACTATCCCAAACACAGCTACTCGTTAAATGGAACAACCTTTTTAGTACTAACTGAATCAAAAATTTAAACAAAACTCCATCTTAGAAAAATGCCCTAAATCTATTTTTAATAAATCAAATAAATATTAACCAGTCCATCTATAATGAGAACACCATGACAGCCCTTGGATGTGATGCGTCAGTGCACCTCATTAGCTGACCACGTTCATAGTGATAGATCATCCTGCGACCGATAGTGCTAAGATCCACCCGGTGGTCTCTCGTTACACAAAAAATCATGTTAGAAAATCGACATTTACGCGGTTAATCAAATTTGTTTCGTTTTATCATCGTTCAAGGATCCTTGGCGGTGTTATTTTGTAGTTTTGTGATTAATTATAACAAATTGGATATTTGCTTATTTTATTTAATGATAATATTATGATATAAGGAGTTTCTATTAATGTTTTTTTTGTGATGTTTCTCCAAAAATCTCCGTGAACGATAGTCGTGAAATCGAACTACAAATAAGTTCGCTTAATCACCTAAACGATCTGGCCCCAAATTCAAGTACAAAAGAAACATCCTCATTGAATGGAAATCCCTGTACCATTAATCCATCCACTTTTCCATGTCCATTCACCATCAAACCGATACCAGAGGTATCTTCACAAAAACCATTACTATGAATACAAATACCCATAGAGGAAGGGGCATTCATCCCCTAGAATTACTATTAGTATTATCTATAAACATTTTAACGTACACGGTTAACCCGCGGAGACCCGGGTTCGATTCCCCGGTGGAAAGCGATTGTGGGGTGCGGTTGGAGGGGTGCTTTTTTGCAATTCTCTTAGGGCGCACAGATTGGGGCGGTCTGTCTCAGTTCATTATGGATGTTAAGTTGTTGTCGGTGATTTGGGTTCAAGTGGATTTTTTGTTGTACAAAATATTGATAGTTTTTGCAACATGGTCCTTCAAGTTTTAGATTATATCGATCGATTGCAATAGTATTAACGGCCTAGGTTGCGATTTCGTGTGAACAGTGTACCGATTGTGTTAAGTAAGGTAGCGTAGTAATTTAGAAAAACATACATCTATAAAATACTGTTTATCAAATTATTGACGGCTATTAAGCAGATAGCTAAATGTATTCAGAGGTTTCGTTAAGTATACCTATATTATTTACTAAAGCGAAACAACCTTGCAAAAAAATATTCTCCAATTTTGCATTTTAATATTTAAATAACCTTATTTACAATTCCCAATATGCGCGGTTATTGCCACAAAATATAAATTACTTTGATAGTCATTAAAGGACCGAGCATGGTTCCCTGAGGGACGCCCGTTGAAGTACCGAATATGTCACACACCGTTGTGTAAGTGTGAGCAACAGAGTGTGTCATAGGGCTGTGGGGAGTCTGCGCCCGTTTTAAATACCGTATTGTAATCGACTATAATTACAGTTTCTACTTTTGGAAGTATATTCGTGCTATTGATTCGTGAAGTTATTTGTCATATTCGTTTTTTTTTGTGTGTAATTTTTTTGATGGCTTAGCAGATTTAAGATTATTTTGGCTTTAGGGCACGGCAAACCAATCAGGATACGGCGATTTAAGTAAAATATTATCCTTTAGATTATAACAGAAAGACTTATTTTTTTTTATCATTTGATACAACAAAATCCGTAACAACCGGCTCAACATTCACTGCATACAACATAGCTGATCCACCAGAAATATATCCGATTAAAAAACGTAAACACGCCGTCCTTGCGACACTTTAACCCAAACTCGACTAAAAGGTGTCTCCAATTACAAAGGTATTGCGTGTTGACGAAAATGAGAACGTTCATACGCCACATAATACGAAGCCTCCGAAATGCCTCGCAGTAGCGATTCGGCGGTGTCAAGTTGCAGGAGACTAATTCTGGATACGAGTTTGGTAACTGTTTTGAAATTAACGAAAGACAGCTTTGGGTGTGTTGGGAGAAAATATTTTACTAACTATAATTCTCTGAAATCGGGATTTTGATGAAATTTTGCTTAAAAGAAGACTATGACGTGATTTCGTAGCCAGGCATAGATCTTTCATTTAAATAGTACCTACTTGAATTTTCTTGGTGGATCTAAAGTATTGTTTTATACTAGATAATAAATAACATATAAAATCACAAATCAAAGAAACATCTAAGTCTTGGTTTTAGTAAATATACTCAACTGAAGCGAGTGTAAAACCCAAACACTTTCGAACTTGCTATCCGATCTAGTTTCAACAAAACAGCAGAATCAGCCGTCTCTGCGCGCCTTGCTCGATCGAACTCATGAATTCTAAATTTAAATTAGATGTCTCCAAATCGTATTTAACGGTCCTTGGGCGCAACTGTTGATTGGCGATGTTTGCGTCTCTCGTGTTCCACGTTTAGCACCATTTACTATTTCAATCTCTTTAAATAGATCATTGAGAAATTGTTCCTTCACTTTTATATTTTTTTCTCTGATTCCCTTTTGACTTACAACTTATTTTCAAGCTTGATCGTTACATAAAACTGAGTAAATAGTTTCATCAATTTTAAAATATACACCCTTTCCCCTTTCCCTAGCATAAAATTCCTTTACATTACCATAAATATCAGTGGACTTAAAACCGTCAATTCCTATGCCATCATAAGCAGTTGACGTTAATCCGCGAGACAAGGGCAGCGATACAACTCGATGCAGATCCTTACAGAATAACCACAAGTGTGAAAGAGATATCGAATATTCTGTGCATTCACGCGTAAACGTGGAATTATTGTATAGCGGGCCGGGAGAAAAGCGGCGTAAGTATGTGGCGCGGTTTTGAGAAATTGTTTTCAGCGATTGAAAGGTTTGCAAGTGACGGAGAGATTTGAAGTTAATATTTATTGACTTCAAATATTACGTTATATTTATTAAACCCGAAAGCCGTATCTCTTGTCAAAGAAATCTGTTCTTTGAAATTACAAATTAAGCAACATCTGCCTAGTCGGCCTACGTTCCAATTCATGTGAATAAAATGTGAGAAAACGTAATATATTCAATAGCTACACGACTCACATTCACTAAAATAAAACTGTAACATTGTAGTAATATATTTGCATGTCGTCCATATTCAACAGCCTCGGTAAGCGGTGCCTACAGCACATAAGCCTCTCTGACACTTTTACACTTACTCCATTCTACCACTGAGGCGTAATCGATTGTTCCACGTATTTTTGTCCGCTTTTAGTTGGTAAGAAACATCACGCCCATTCGACCGTTATGACTAGGCAGCGGAACGCACGACATATATCTGTCCTTCTCTAATACGTGTGTGGACCTATCACCCTGTCCCTTTCACCTATTTGCCCAGTGGGCCGAGTGCGTAGGTACGACAGTCATAAAAATAGCCCCTTTGGCGCCGAATCTTCTAGGGGTTTTCGGTATTTCGATTTTGTGTCCTCTTGTTACGTAGGGTGGATAATGTAGGTATTTTTATGATTAGTTATAGGTATGGCTTTATGTGGTAGACAGGCTTGATATAGGACTCACAGCTTAATTCCTTAGCCTAATGGACTATAAGACCGTGACTGTCTTGGGTTTGACTTCTTCTGGTATTTATAGTTTTTTTATCCTTTTACGAGCGGTAATAACAGAACTTTCTGTTTTAACATCTATTTCTATTCCACTCATATCAATTCTTTGTTCTCGACCTTGATCTTTGCACAGATGAAATGTCGTATTAATTACTCGTACTTTGAACTCTATTATGGGAATGACAAATCCACTCTCCATGTACAAATCCGCAAAACCAACAAATCCAAGTTGCAACAGTCGTCAACTTTTTTTGCTTCCTTTGTGTCACAGAGTGTTTACATTGTGCCACAGATCGGGATCTCAGAACATTATATTCCAAAATTGTGACAATATTAACAGAAAAATTGGTCCGACGTGCAGAAAAAAAATGGACAAGCACTTTTTCCAATTCTGTCAATGGTTCCATAGGTTGCATTTTTGTTTATATTTAAATCAGCGATGTTGGAATAAATGTTAATGATACAGATAATTTTAGTTGTTGAATGTTATGTCGATAAATAACCGGTAAGTACTTGACATAGGGCATTA